>NC_079489.1:116574511-117269511 GCF_020520425.1 Spinacia oleracea | reverse complement strand
CCCGTAGGGTCACACAAATAGTACGTAAACGGATCAAGTATTTAATGGCATTAAATACTCCATCTATGAATATTCGGAACCGACGGATCTTGGTTTCAGTGGGAGCTAAGATCGTCACAGGCAAGAAATGAATACTCTGGAAACGATGATATTGCCGGAAACGGAAATATGGATCGTATCGGAAATATAAATATTATCCAAGTCGTAGATGTTGCCGGAAACGGAAACATGGTACGTATCGGAAAATATTATCGGAAATGGAAATATTGCCAGAATCGGAAATATTGCCGGAAACGGAAATATTGTCAGAATCGGAAATATTACCGGAATCGGAAAATAATTCCGGAAACGGAAATATTAAATATTTGTTCGAAACGGAAATTAATTCCGGAATCGGAAATATTAAATATTGTTCGTATCGGAAATGAATTCCGGAATCGGAAAATTTAATCGGAAGCGCATCGTACGAATAAGCATCGGACGAGGCCTGCCGGGCGAGGCCCAGCACGAAGCCAGGCCATCGCCCAGCAAGCCAAGCGCGCCGCACAAACAGCCACGCCAGGCCCAGCGCAAGGCCAGGCCCAGCAGGCTGCGCAGCGCGCACAGCGCGCACAGCACGCGCAGCGCGCAGCGCGCGCGGGCGCTGCGTGGGCTGCTGCTCGCGCGCACGCATGGGGCCCATCGTGGCTGCCGTGCGTGTGTGTGCAAGTGTTTGTGTTCGTGCACGTTTCCTAAAACATGCAGAGTTCGGTTAATGATTAAATTCCTAATTCTATTTGATAAATTAATTAAATTAGAGTTCTTGTAGGATTCTAGGTTTAACTAATTTGTATCTGAATAGGATTTCGATTCCCTTTCCATACCCCTATAAATATGAGGCTAGGGCTCACAATTTATAAAAAGTTTCAAAGTATTCAAAAGTGAGTTTTTTGAGAGAAAATTAAAACACACATCTTGCTCATAAAGTACCGAAATTTTCTAGTACCTTAAGGGCGATTCTAGTTGGTCAATCTTAAGGCGGATCCGGACGTGCTGTGGACTATCTACGGAGGGACGACACTTGGAGTCCTAAAGACTTGTTCTTGTTCGGTTCGGGCGCAGCTAGGGAGGGCACGCAACAAAGAGTATGCATCTAAATTATGCTATATGATTATGTGTAAATAATATGTTGTCCTGGGTTAATGGTTGTTTCCGCATGATCTATGTAATGTCATATGTATCATAACCTAATAGTGGTATCACGAGCCCCTTATTATTTTCATAATCTAAATTGCATGAACATGGTTAAATATTACAAATTTGCAAGAATTAAAAGGGGTGATTAATTTTCGTAATTGTTAATTAATTGCAAATTGCGTTTATTTAATTATACGTACGCAGTTTTTCGGCAGTTTCTTCGTTACTCATCCGAATTGAGTGATTTTTGTGTCAATTCCGCATGTAAAAGGCATTCTAAAATTTTGACAAAAATAGTATTTTTCTGCCGAACCCAGAATTCTCAAATTCAAAGCCTAACTATGACTTTTCGAAGGTTTTAGTTTTTCGAATGCAAAATTTCGTAAATTTAAGATGTTAAATTAAATATTTGCGATTCTTGTTGATAAATCTTGAATTTTTGATTGACCTACTGCATATGTTTAACAAGTTTGAATGCCTAGTCTTGTTAATTATGCAATCTAATTTGTAATTATGATTAATTTGTTGAAAATTAGAATAATTTAGAATTAATTTGATTTTCATAATTAATTGTAATTTAATTAGAAACCTATGATTAAAAACCACCAAAAAAATTGTAAATTTATGATAAATTTTAAATTTTTATGACCTAGACTTGAATCCATAACAATCGGAAATCAATTGGATAATAAATTTTCGATTTTTCGCCCTAAAATTATGAAATTAATATTATTTATTAATTTGTCATTAATTTTAAATATAAATTTTAAATTTTTATGCGATTCGTTCATAAAACTTGCACGCACGAAGCAATGGACGCTTCGTGTTACCCTTAAGGGGTGTTGTATAATGCGGGCATGCGACGACGAGCAAGGGAGCTCGTCGCCCGTGCGGCACGAATGCAATGAGCAAGGGCGTAGTGCACGAGCACAAGGCAGCAGCCCTGCCTTGTGTCGTGTGCCACGAGCAATGGACGAATGGGCATGGGCGAAGGGCGAGCCAAGGCAGTCGCGTGTGGGCAGCAAGCGAGCTGCGCCACAACGCGCGCTGCCTCGCACAAGAGCGCACAGCCTCGCGCGCAGCGAGCGCAAGCTCGCGTGCCACGAGCGCTGCGCCTAGCATTGCTCGCGCGCACAGCGAGCGATGTCGCCCGCCCAGCGAGCGATGTCGCGCGCCCAGCGAGCGATGGCTCGCGCGCCCAGCGAGCGATGTCGCGCGCCCAGCGAGCGATGTCGCGCGCGCACTGCGAGCGATAGCTCGCGTGCGATGAACGCTGGCGCGCGCAGCGAGCACCAATGCGTGCGGAGGCTTGCGATGGGGATGCAGCAGCTATGCGACGAGCGCATGGGCTGCGCGCACATGGCCAGCAATGGCTGTGTGCGTGCGGCCCATGGGCGTGCAACGCGTAGGGTGTTTGCGTTACGATTAAAGATCGTTTTGAATGTTTAATTTGAAAATTTCAGTTCACGTAATTTTAATTAATTTTAAAATTAATAATTTAAATTATTTTCTTGGATTTTAATTTTGAATATTGTAATTATAATAAATTTTATTTATTCTAATTATTTTACTAATATTAAAATCATGAATTAATTTAAATACGACTGAAATTAAATTAAATTTTTGGATTCAATTATAAATTTATATGAGCTTTAAATTTTAATTAAATTTGTATGTTTCCGGTTAGACTAGAAATACATTTTTATGTTTAAAATTAGTAAAGCATATAAATTTATTGGTTTAAGTGGGAGTGTTTTTTAGTCATAAACTCTTGATTAGGTCTACAAATCCTTAAGGTTAAAACAACTTGATTAGAATTAATAAGGACTGAATAATTGGTAGATTATTGGTGCCCTTGATTAATTGCTGCAAATGTTTACGTGATGCATAATGTGTTTTACTAACCAGCTATGTGGGCCATTCATGATAATGAATGGGTGAATGGTATATATTGTATATGTACTGTTTTGCAGGTTATGAAGTGACTAGTATGGCCCAAATAGGATAGAAAATATGGTCTGCGTACCATTAATTTGAATGTAATTGGTCTAAAGTACCAAAGTTATTTTTCAATTCAAATATGGTCTGCGTACCATCAAATAGTTGTAATTAGTTATAGCTTATCCTATTTGAAGAAAATGGTGCCTCCCACGGAGATTTTCAAGACGGACTTTGAAGTTAAAGCTTCAAGATGAAGTCGGGCCATACTAGATCACAAATATCTTATGCATGTTTTAAGTTATTTATTGCTTTTAAATATGTCTTAAAATGCATGAGATCAAAAGCTTGATTATGTTGCATGATTAAGGATTTTAGTTCACTTAAAATCTAACCAACATAGTAAGAGCCTTAAGTTCCAAACTTAAAAATTGAGTTAAAAGGTGCCATGCCAAAATATACACTTGCTTGGATATCCTTTACATCAATCTAGTAATAGTTTTCGCTCAGCGAGGTGTTACTTATTGGTCCTAAAGGGGCAAGGTACACAAATAATTGTGAGTACATGTTAGTTTTGGTGAAACTCAACGATATAAGTAAGGAGTCCTTTTATGTCGTGGCAAAATCGATAGGTTTACCTAATAAGTTCTTAGACGTACCTATCAACCAAGAATAGTTTCTAGACTATTAGCAAAAGGCTTTTGCTTACCTAAGATGTTCTAGGATTAAGTCGACAAACTGTGCTTAGTTCTTCAATGATTTTAGGATCTTGGAATCATTTTATTCACACCTGCCGGAACAATAAATTCGAATAAAATGCTAATAACTTGTTTGAATTGCATGGTTGCTTTAATTTCAAGTTATTATTCATGATAAATGTTTAGACTTTGCATGCTTCAATGTATGTTTTAATTATTGTTTATAATTAAATATCTTGCACTGCAATAAATCCTTTTAGAAAGGTAACAGTAAATTTCCTCGATTGGTAGTGAATCCAAGAACGATTCACGGAATAGAGAGAAAGTGAGCAATTTAAAATGTACGTTTCTTATATCGAATTTTATGGTTGTTTTCGAATATCAAAATCGAATGGCAAACCAATTGGTGCTTGTGAATTCAAAATACACTGTAGTTTTGAGATCATAAAGCATTGAGCTTAAACGCTCAGCTTTACCAATGGTTAACAACCTAATATCTTTGTCCATTTAATTCTTGAATGAGTCTAGTCACTAGACATTCGAATAGATCGATGCTTAGAGAACTTTAGAAGCTTCTGGTAAGATCATCTAGTTGAAACTTAATATTCAACATAAATTAAATGTTAAGAACCTTGTTGGGGTGACATTGGACATGTCTAACAAAGTATAAAAGTCAACACTGAAGAATTCAATTCTTAAGACTATAAGAAAGGGTACAAGAAATAGGAAAACGAGGAACAAATGAAAGGAATTTACGATTCCGTTTCTACCTATAAGTTTATGTTTAAAGAGAAGTGACCTAGCAATCAAACTTCCTTGGTATCATATACCGCTTGAGATTCTTACTTCGGTAATAACTCAAACACTGGAAGCTAGGATACACTAATGACCTACAAGTGGGAAATGAAGCATAGCAATGCTACATTAATTGTAGGGTCATCTAAGTTTGTTTTAAGTCCTTTCAAAGGCTGGAACTTAATGGCTATTTTGTTCCATAATCAGCATACCTAAATTTTCTGCTTCAAACACAGAAAGACTCACATTCAAGAAAAACAAAAACAGTTTATTTGTTTATTTGAATGAAATGGTCAATTACAGGTTGAGTCAATATGCTTGATTAAAACAAACAACTCTTTAAAGAAGTTTACTAGGTTCAAATCAAACCCTTGATTTGAGTTCCACTAATCTTTGGCATTGTTGCTTAGACCATATCAACAAGTTAACATTCACAAGCTCTATTTTAAATGGACTTTTGAAAGTTGGTTGATTTCTAGATCAACTTAAGACAAGCTAGTCTTACTTGTTGAAAGTAACAAAGAATATGAACTATTGTTAGAACGCCTAGACGATAGAGTTCAAAGCTAAAGAAAGGTTTTATGACTTTATTATTTCACATGGATTTGAGTGAATATAGGTTTATTTACTCAAATGTGATATAAGTTGAATCTGTTTGGCTAGTTCAAAGATTCAGAAGTATAAAATCCACTTGGCAAGAAATCATAAAGATCTAGGTTAGATCATGTTGATGATTACTTGAGACCAAATATGATCATCAATGATTGTGTGGTGTAATTTCACAATCTAGGTCCATAAGATATGGCATATCTTAGTTAGAATAATCGAAGTCAATTAGTACTTGATTCGATTAATGATGAATCATAAAGACTTTTCCTATAATTTCTAAAACAAAATGCTCAACTACCACCAAACTAAACCAAATTCGTCAAAGCTATTGAAAAGTAATTTCAGAATATCTTTTCATAATATATCTAAAGAGTTCCTAAACTCAGTGGGAGCTTAGTGTTTGTTATTCAACAAACTAAGGCCCAAGTATAGATATATGTTTAATTGTGATTTATTCAAATGAGACACAAGGGTATTGTTTCTACCACGAATTTTTGAGAACATAATGTTTGTTTGCTCGAAATGATGTCCTTTTGGAGATTCGTTTCCAAAATGACAAGTGGGAGAAAATAGACCTCGAAAGTTTTCGAGGCGAACAACAAACATAAACGGACATTCCGGAGGCTTTTCGAAGTGCTTCAGAAAATCCGAACTTATTCTTTAAGGACTTTAGAAGTGGTTTTAAAGAATAGACATCTCTTAGAAGACTTTACAAATGCTTCAAAGAGAACAGAATATTCAAAGGACTTTCAAGTGGCTATTGATATTCTATTTGTTTGATGTTCTATACCCAAGTAGGCATAGAATTCAAGTCACTGAAACTATGAGATTCTTCTATTAGATAGTGAAGAAACATAGAGATCAGGTCAATGAAACTATGAGATTCTTCTATTAAATAGTGAAGAAACCTACAACTTGCAGTCAAACTATTATCCTGTAGATTAATGAGTTTGTGACTTGTAAGAAAGCTATGACGAAACCTAGATTCCCTAAAATGGTTAGAGGCCATATATAGACTCAAATGTTTTAAATGGTTAGAGGCCATAAAACATACTCAATGTTTTGATGACAAAATTGAAATTTTGTTGATTTGCAAGAATAGGTTCACACCTATTGGTTGCAAGTTTGTTTTAAGGATAAAAACCATCAAACATGGAATTGTGTTCACACACAAAGCTAAATTAGTTGCTAAAGGTTACAAGCAAATTCATGGTGTGAATTGTGTTGAAACCTCATGCATAATCGTAATGCTCAAGTCTATAATTCAAGCAATGATTGCATATTGGTACATATAGCAATTGGATGACAAAACGTATTCCTCAATCAAATGTTGGAATAAACTATGTACATGGTATGTCATAGGATTTGTGGATCCAAATGAATGCTTGAAAAAGAAAGCTAGCTTATGAAATCTAAAGTACAGATTTAAGCAAGCAATTGGGAATTAGAAATGTATTTTAGTGAACTAATAAGTATTTTAGTCTCATAAAATGTACATGATTCTTATAGATATATAAGAAGTTTAGTGGGAGTACATAAAAACTTATTTGGTCCTATGTGTATCACACACATATCTCTCTATTGTGAAATAAAATTCAAATGCTAATGACTTAGATTTGAGATTATTCATCAATGATGGACCATGGCGAAACTTAGTACATACTGGGTATTAAGATCTATTTACAAAGATCTTATGATATTGTTTTGGATTAAGTAATGGCATTTACTAAATCAAACACGAAAGTCTCCATTGGAGATATTCGACCCATGTGAATAAATCTAAGTAAAGGATGTTTGAACTATGTATAAGCATTTACTAAGTTAAACATCAAAGAGTCTAAATGAGATTCTTAACCTATATTATATGTCAAAGAATTTAGCTAAATTTAGTATCTACTGAAACTAGATAAGCTAAAGTTACATGAATAGAATTCAATTGGGAATTATTCTGCAAAAGAATTTATCATGTATGATATAATATGAGGATCGCCAAAAACGTATCGTATGACTTTAGGCATGACGAACATATACCAATCTCTATTGATCTAAGTGAAGATCAACTAGATTGAGATCAAGAATACTTATGGTACTTGAAAAGGTACATAGGAATAGTTCTTGATTCAAGGAAATAAAGATATGCTAAATATTGATGCTACACGCATAAACACTGGCAAAGGATCAAGCAAGACCCTTTGGAGTTAACCATTGACAAGGACGAGCTATAGAGCATCGTGTTTTGAAATGGCAACATGGATTGGAGACCATGAGTTGTTGCGTGGGAAATTAAAATAATAATTTCTATGTTCTAAGATATAGTTGGAGAGTCTTCCACATATCTATGAACTGCTTGGATAGGTAAATCCAAACAAAGCATCACTAGCAACCTATACAGTTGAAGTAAAAGTAATTATTGCCTAAAGAGCAATAAAACAGGGTTGTTTAAAGTTCTTCACTGAACTTGGGTAGATCACCTATCTGCTGGCTTGATGGTTCTTCATTGAAAAATGCGTAGAACCACTCTTGAAGCAAGAAAAACGTCTGCTAACTTGATGGTTCTTCATTGCAAAGTGAGTAAAACCACCATCGAAGTAAGAAAGACTAGATCACATAATAAACAAACTCGAAAAGATCTTATCATCATATCTCGAAGAACATTCGATGAAAAGGATATTAAGATTGGCAAAGCATGATAACTAAACCTATGCAACAAGTGAGAAGCAACACTCACATTGTAGCACTGGAAATCAAGCATAGCTTTGAATTCCATGAATTGTTTTAGAAGATGGGTTTGAGGCCCATGGTTATAAAACATTGGGGTTGAACATTTATCATATATGAAATGTATTTTCATATTCCATTTAATCTTGGTTTAGTATTAAATGATGAGTCCCTTCAAATTTGACGATATATTCAAGATAGACTGTCAGGACCAGTCCTGTGACTAAGAAATGTCTATCAAGTGAACTTGAATGTCAAAGGTTGAAAATGGTCCCTGGTCGGAGTTTTCTATAAAATTGGACGCATAGAAAACGTTAGACGATTAGAATGCAAGATGACTAGTAGTTCTGTTTCTTGAACTATGTGGACATGGCAATGTTATAATCATTTGCATAGATACTTACTTTGGGAAGACTAGTATCGGACAAGACCTATGAAACTTTACTGTAAGAGATGAAAATCTGTCATAAGTAAATTTCATTAAATTATTAGACACTAAATCCTCAATACCTGAGTGATTTGGGATTACTTGTTTGAGAACTGGTTGCTTTGACGTTGACCAACCGTCGCACCGTAAAAGGAGGCTATAAAGGCAACGCTCAGGTAATCACCTATCAAACGAAGTCTAATCTCAAGATCGCAAGATTGGGATTGTCCTCCCATAAATCGGGATGAGATGCTTAAAAGTTGTACAAGGCCACTCGGAGAGCTAGAAACTGTGAAATGCATGGCCGTGCTCGGATGAATCATAGGCTATGATTATCTGTTTATTTGATCAGTTGAACTCTGAAACCGAGGAACACCTCTGGACGTAATAAGGATGACAACTCTTACCTTATGTTCAAGAGAAAGCATCGAGCGACAAAGGAATTAGGAAATGCACACTTGTCCCTAAGGACAAGTGGGAGACTGAAGGAAATAATGCCCTTGGTCCAAGTATGCATTCTATGTTAAGTCTAATAAATGCGGTTCAGTATTAATTAACAAGTTAATAATTCAGTGAGATCAAGTGAGCTGAATGCCTAGCTAGAGGCCGCTTCAGTTCTAGTGGAATTAATGATATTAATCCACAGCTTACTCTTGACTGAACCCGTAGGGTCACACAAATAGTACGTAAACGGATCAAGTATTTAATGGCATTAAATACTCCATCTATGAATATTCGGAACCGACGGATCTTGGTTTCAGTGGGAGCTAAGATCGTCACAGGCAAGAAATGAATACTCCGGAAACGATGATATTGCCGGAAACGGAAATATGGATCGTATCGGAAATATAAATATTATCCAAGTCGTAGATGTTGCCGGAAACGGAAACATGGTACGTATCGGAAAATATTATCGGAAATGGAAATATTGCCAGAATCGGAAATATTGCCGGAAACGGAAATATTGTCAGAATCGGAAATATTACCGGAATCGGAAAATAATTCCGGAAACGGAAATATTAAATATTTGTTCGAAACGGAAATTAATTCCGGAATCGGAAATATTAAATATTGTTCGTATCGGAAATGAATTCCGGAATCGGAAAATTTAATCGGAAGCGCATCGTACGAATAAGCATCGGACGAGGCCTGCCGGACGAGGCCCAGCACGAAGCCAGGCCATCGCCCAGCAAGCCAAGCGCGCCGCACAAACAGCCACGCCAGGCCCAGCGCAAGGCCAGGCCCAGCAGGCTGCGCAGCGCGCAGCGCGCGCGGGCGCTGCGTGGGCTGCTGCTCGCGCGCACGCATGGGGCCCATCGTGGCTGCCGTGCGTGTGTGTGCAAGTGTTTGTGTTCGTGCACGTTTCCTAAAACATGCAGAGTTCGGTTAATGATTAAATTCCTAATTCTATTTGATAAATTAATTAAATTAGAGTTCTTGTAGGATTCTAGGTTTAATTAATTTGTATCTGAATAGGATTTCGATTCCCTTTCCATACCCCTATAAATATGAGGCTAGGGCTCACAATTTATAAAAAGTTTCAAAGTATTCAAAAGTGAGTTTTTTGAGAGAAAATTAAAACACACATCTTGCTCATAAAGTACCGAAATTTTCTAGTACCTTAAGGGCGATTCTAGTTGGTCAATCTTAAGGCGGATCCGGACGTGCTGTGGACTATCTACGGAGGGACGACACTTGGAGTCCTAAAGACTTGTTCTTGTTCGGTTCGGGCGCAGCTAGGGAGGGCACGCAACAAAGAGTATGCATCTAAATTATGCTATATGATTATGTGTAAATAATATGTTGTCCTGGGTTAATGGTTGTTTCCGCATGATCTATGTAATGTCATATGTATCATAACCTAATAGTGGTATCACGAGCCCCTTATTATTTTCATAATCTAAATTGCATGAACATGGTTAAATATTACAAATTTGCAAGAATTAAAAGGGGTGATTAATTTTCGTAATTGTTAATTAATTGCAAATTGCGTTTATTTAATTATACGTACGCAGTTTTTCGGCAGTTTCTTCGTTACTCATCCGAATTGAGTGATTTTTGTGTCAATTCCGCATGTAAAAGGCATTCTAAAATTTTGACAAAAAAAGTATTTTTCTGCCGAACCCAGAATTCTCAAATTCAAAGCCTAACTATGACTTTTCGAAGGTTTTAGTTTTTCGAATGCAAAATTTCGTAAATTTAAGATGTTAAATTAAATATTTGCGATTCTTGTTGATAAATCTTGAATTTTTGATTGACCTACTGCATATGTTTAACAAGTTTGAATGCCTAGTCTTGTTAATTATGCAATCTAATTTGTAATTATGATTAATTTGTTGAAAATTAGAATAATTTAGAATTAATTTGATTTTCATAATTAATTGTAATTTAATTAGAAACCTATGATTAAAAACCACCAAAAAAATTGTAAATTTATGATAAATTTTAAATTTTTATGACCTAGACTTGAATCCATAACAATCGGAAATCAATTGGATAATAAATTTTCGATTTTTCGCCCTAAAATTATGAAATTAATATTATTTATTAATTTGTCATTAATTTTAAATATAAATTTTAAATTTTTATGCGATTCGTTCATAAAACTTGCACGCACGAAGCAATGGACGCTTCGTGTTACCCTTAAGGGGTGTTGTATAATGCGGGCATGCGACGACGAGCAAGGGAGCTCGTCGCCCGTGCGGCACGAATGCAATGAGCAAGGGCGTAGTGCACGAGCACAAGGCAGCAGCCCTGCCTTGTGTCGTGTGCCACGAGCAATGGACGAATGGGCATGGGCGAAGGGCGAGCCAAGGCAGTCGCGTGTGGGCAGCAAGCGAGCTGCGCCACAACGCGCGCTGCCTCGCACAAGAGCGCACAGCCTCGCGCGCAGCGAGCGCAAGCTCGCGTGCCACGAGCGCTGCGCCTAGCATTGCTCACGCGCACAGCGAGCGATGTCGCCCGCCCAGCGAGCGATGTCGCGCGCACAGCGAGCGATGTCGCCCGCCCAGCGAGCGATGTCGCGCGCCCAGCGAGCGATGGCTCGCGCGCCCAGCGAGCGATGTCGCGCGCGCACTGCGAGCGATAGCTCGCGTGCGATGAACGCTGGCGCGCGCAGCGAGCACCAATGCGTGCGGAGGCTTGCGATGGGGATGCAGCAGCTATGCGACGAGCGCATGGGCTGCGCGCACATGGCCAGCAATGGCTGTGTGCGTGCGGCCCATGGGCGTGCAACGCGTAGGGTGTTTGCGTTACGATTAAAGATCGTTTTGAATGTTTAATTTGAAAATTTCAGTTCACGTAATTTTAATTAATTTTAAAATTAATAATTTAAATTATTTTCTTGGATTTTAATTTTGAATATTGTAATTATAATAAATTTTATTTATTCTAATTATTTTACTAAAATTAAAATCATGAATTAATTTAAATACGACTGAAATTAAATTAAATTTTTGGATTCAATTATAAATTTATATGAGCTTTAAATTTTAATTAAATTTGTATGTTTCCGGTTAGACTAGAAA
This sequence comes from Spinacia oleracea, assembly GCF_020520425.1. Taxonomy (NCBI): domain Eukaryota; kingdom Viridiplantae; phylum Streptophyta; class Magnoliopsida; order Caryophyllales; family Amaranthaceae; genus Spinacia; species Spinacia oleracea. The sequence goes on along the minus strand of NC_079489.1, from coordinate 117,257,623 downwards.
TACATTTTTATGTTTAAAATTAGTAAAGCATATAAATTTATTGGTTTAAGTGGGAGCGTTTTTTAGTCATAAACTCTTGATTAGGTCTACAAATCCTTAAGGTTAAAACAACTTGATTAGAATTAATAAGGACTGAATAATTGGTAGATTATTGGTGCCCTTGATTAATTGCTGCAAATGTTTACGTGATGCATAATGTGTTTTACTAACCAGCTATGTGGGCCATTCATGATAATGAATGGGTGAATGGTATATATTGTATATGTACTGTTTTGCAGGTTATGAAGTGACTAGTATGGCCCAAATAGGATAGAAAATATGGTCTGCGTACCATTAATTTGAATGTAATTGGTCTAAAGTACCAAAGTTATTTTTCAATTCAAATATGGTCTGCGTACCATCAAATAGTTGTAATTAGTTATAGCTTATCCTATTTGAAGAAAATGGTGCCTCCCACGGAGATTTTCAAGACGGACTTTGAAGTTAAAGCTTCAAGATGAAGTCGGGCCATACTAGATCACAAATATCTTATGCATGTTTTAAGTTATTTATTGCTTTTAAATATGTCTTAAAATGCATGAGATCAAAAGCTTGATTATGTTGCATGATTAAGGATTTTAGTTCACTTAAAATCTAACCAACATAGTAAGAGCCTTAAGTTCCAAACTTAAAAATTGAGTTAAAAGGTGCCATGCCAAAATATACACTTGCTTGGATATCCTTTACATCAATCTAGTAATAGTTTTCGCTCAGCGAGGTGTTACTTATTGGTCCTAAAGGGGCAAGGTACACAAATAATTGTGAGTACATGTTAGTTTTGGTGAAACTCAACGATATAAGTAAGGAGTCCTTTTATGTCGTGGCAAAATCGATAGGTTTACCTAATAAGTTCTTAGACGTACCTATCAACCAAGAATAGTTTCTAGACTATTAGCAAAAGGCTTTTGCTTACCTAAGATGTTCTAGGATTAAGTCGACAAACTGTGCTTAGTTCTTCAATGATTTTAGGATCTTGGAATCATTTTATTCACACCTGCCGGAACAATAAATTCGAATAAAATGCTAATAACTTGTTTGAATTGCATGGTTGCTTTAATTTCAAGTTATTATTCATGATAAATGTTTAGACTTTGCATGCTTCAATGTATGTTTTAATTATTGTTTATAATTAAATATCTTGCACTGCAATAAATCCTTTTAGAAAGGTAACAGTAAATTTCCTCGATTGGTAGTGAATCCAAGAACGATTCACGGAATAGAGAGAAAGTGAGCAATTTAAAATGTACGTTTCTTATATCGACTTTTATGGTTGTTTTCGAATATCAAAATCGAATGGCAAACCAATTGGTGCTTGTGAATTCAAAATACACTGTAGTTTTGAGATCATAAAGCATTGAGCTTAAACGCTCAGCTTTACCAATGGTTAACAACCTAATATCTTTGTCCATTTAATTCTCGAATGAGTCTAGTCACTAGACATTCGAATAGATCGATGCTTAGAGAACTTTAGAAGCTTCTGGTAAGATCATCTAGTTGAAACTTAATATTCAACATAAATTAAATGTTAAGAACCTTGTTGGGGTGACATTGGACATGTCTAACAAAGTATAAAAGTCAACACTGAAGAATTCAATTCTTAAGACTATAAGAAAGGGTACAAGAAATAGGAAAACGAGGAACAAATGAAAGGAATTTACGATTCCGTTTCTACCTATAAGTTTATGTTTAAAGAGAAGTGACCTAGCAATCAAACTTCCTTGGTATCATATACCGCTTGAGATTCTTACTTCGGTAATAACTCAAACACTGGAAGCTAGGATACACTAATGACCTACAAGTGGGAAATGAAGCATAGCAATGCTACATTAATTGTAGGGTCATCTAAGTTTGTTTTAAGTCCTTTCAAAGGCTGGAACTTAATGGCTATTTTGTTCCATAATCAGCATACCTAAATTTTCTGCTTCAAACACAGAAAGACTCACATTCAAGAAAAACAAAAACAGTTTATTTGTTTATTTGAATGAAATGGTCAATTACAGGTTGAGTCAATATGCTTGATTAAAACAAACAACTCTTTAAAGAAGTTTACTAGGTTCAAATCAAACCCTTGATTTGAGTTCCACTAATCTTTGGCATTGTTGCTTAGACCATATCAACAAGTTAACATTCACAAGCTCTATTTTAAATGGACTTTTGAAAGTTGGTTGATTTCTAGATCAACTTAAGACAAGCTAGTCTTACTTGTTGAAAGTAACAAAGAATATGAACTATTGTTAGAACGCCTAGACGATAGAGTTCAAAGCTAAAGAAAGGTTTTATGACTTTATTATTTCACATGGATTTGAGTGAATATAGGTTTATTTACTCAAATGTGATATAAGTTGAATCTGTTTGGCTAGTTCAAAGATTCAGAAGTATAAAATCCACTTGGCAAGAAATCATAAAGATCTAGGTTAGATCATGTTGATGATTACTTGAGACCAAATATGATCATCAATGATTGTGTGGTGTAATTTCACAATCTAGGTCCATAAGATATGGCATATCTTAGTTAGAATAATCGAAGTCAATTAGTACTTGATTCGATTAATGATGAATCATAAAGACTTTTCCTATAATTTCTAAAACAAAATGCTCAACTACCACCAAACTAAACCAAATTCGTCAAAGCTATTGAAAAGTAATTTCAGAATATCTTTTCATAATATATCTAAAGAGTTCCTAAACTCAGTGGGAGCTTAGTGTTTGTTATTCAACAAACTAAGGCCCAAGTATAGATATATGTTTAATTGTGATTTATTCAAATGAGACACAAGGGTATTGTTTCTACCACGAATTTTTGAGAACATAATGTTTGTTTGCTCGAAATGATGTCCTTTTGGAGATTCGTTTCCAAAATGACAAGTGGGAGAAAATAGACCTCGAAAGTTTTCGAGGCTAACAACAAACATAAACGGACATTCCGGAGGCTTTTCGAAGTGCTTCAGAAAATCCGAACTTATTCTTTAAGGACTTTAGAAGTGGTTTTAAAGAATAGACATCTCTTAGAAGACTTTACAAATGCTTCAAAGAGAACAGAATATTCAAAGGACTTTCAAGTGGCTATTGATATTCTATTTGTTTGATGTTCTATACCCAAGTAGGCATAGAATTCAAGTCACTGAAACTATGAGATTCTTCTATTAGATAGTGAAGAAACATAGAGATCAGGTCAATGAAACTATGAGATTCTTCTATTAAATAGTGAAGAAACCTACAACTTGCAGTCAAACTATTATCCTGTAGATTAATGAGTTTGTGACTTGTAAGAAAGCTATGACGAAACCTAGATTCCCTAAAATGGTTAGAGGCCATATATAGACTCAAATGTTTTAAATGGTTAGAGGCCATAAAACATACTCAATGTTTTGATGACAAAATTGAAATTTTGTTGATTTGCAAGAATAGGTTCACACCTATTGGTTGCAAGTTTGTTTTAAGGATAAAAACCATCAAACATGGAATTGTGTTCACACACAAAGCTAGATTAGTTGCTAAAGGTTACAAGCAAATTCATGGTGTGAATTGTGTTGAAACCTCATGCATAATCGTAATGCTCAAGTCTATAATTCAAGCAATGATTGCATATTGGTACATATAGCAATTGGATGACAAAACGTATTCCTCAATCAAATGTTGGAATAAACTATGTACATGGTATGTCATAGGATTTGTGGATCCAAATGAATGCTTGAAAAAGAAAGCTAGCTTATGAAATCTAAAGTACAGATTTAAGCAAGCAATTGGGAATTAGAAATGTATTTTAGTGAAGCTAATAAGTATTTTAGTCTCATAAAATGTACATGATTCTTATAGATATATAAGAAGTTTAGTGGGAGTACATAAAAACTTATTTGGTCCTATGTGTATCACACACATATCTCTCTATTGTGAAATAAAATTCAAATGCTAATGACTTAGATTTGAGATTATTCATCAATGATGGACCATGGCGAAACTTAGTACATACTGGGTATTAAGATCTATTTACAAAGATCTTATGATATTGTTTTGGATTAAGTAATGGCATTTACTAAATCAAACACGAAAGTCTCCATTGGAGATATTCGACCCATGTGAATAAATCTAAGTAAAGGATGTTTGAACTATGTATAAGCATTTACTAAGTTAAACATCAAAGAGTCTAAATGAGATTCTTAACCTATATTATATGTCAAAGAATTTAGCTAAATTTAGTATCTACTGAAACTAGATAAGCTAAAGTTACATGAATAGAATTCAATTGGGAATTATTCTGCAAAAGAATTTATCATGTATGATATAATATGAGGATCGCCAAAAACGTATCGTATGACTTTAGGCATGACGAACATATACCAATCTCTATTGATCTAAGTGAAGATCAACTAGATTGAGATCAAGAATACTTATGGTACTTGAAAAGGTACATAGGAATAGTTCTTGATTCAAGGAAATAAAGATATGCTAAATATTGATGCTACACGCATAAACACTGGCAAAGGATCAAGCAAGACCCTTTGGAGTTAACCATTGACAAGGACGAGCTATAGAGCATCGTGTTTTGAAATGGCAACATGGATTGGAGACCATGAGTTGTTGCGTGGGAAATTAAAATAATAATTTCTATGTTCTAAGATATAGTTGGAGAGTCTTCCACATATCTATGAACTGCTTGGATAGGTAAATCCAAACAAAGCATCACTAGCAACCTATACAGTTGAAGTAAAAGTAATTATTGCCTAAAGAGCAATAAAACAGGGTTGTTTAAAGTTCTTCACTGAACTTGGGTAGATCACCTATCTGCTGGCTTGATGGTTCTTCATTGAAAAATGCGTAGAACCACTCTTGAAGCAAGAAAAACGTCTGCTAACTTGATGGTTCTTCATTGCAAAGTGAGTAAAACCACCATCGAAGTAAGAAAGACTAGATCACATAATAAACAAACTCGAAAAGATCTTATCATCATATCTCGAAGAACATTCGATGAAAAGGATATTAAGATTGGCAAAGCATGATAACTAAACCTATGCAACAAGTGAGAAGCAACACTCACATTGTAGCACTGGAAATCAAGCATAGCTTTGAATTCCATGAATTGTTTTAGAAGATGGGTTTGAGGCCCATGGTTATAAAACATTGGGGTTGAACATTTATCATATATGAAATGTATTTTCATATTCCATTTAATCTTGGTTTAGTATTAAATGATGAGTCCCTTCAAATTTGACGATATATTCAAGATAGACTGTCAGGACCAGTCCTGTGACTAAGAAATGTCTATCAAGTGAACTTGAATGTCAAAGGTTGAAAATGGTCCCTGGTCGGAGTTTTCTATAAAATTGGACGCATAGAAAACGTTAGACGATTAGAATGCAAGATGACTAGTAGTTCTGTTTCTTGAACTATGTGGACATGGCAATGTTATAATCATTTGCATAGATACTTACTTTGGGAAGACTAGTATCGGACAAGACCTATGAAACTTTACTGTAAGAGATGAAAATCTGTCATAAGTAAATTTCATTAAATTATTAGACACTAAATCCTCAATACCTGAGTGATTTGGGATTACTTGTTTGAGAACTGGTTGCTTTGACGTTGACCAACCGTCGCACCGTAAAAGGAGGCTATAAAGGCAACGCTCAGGTAATCACCTATCAAACGAAGTCTAATCTCAAGATCGCAAGATTGGGATTGTCCTCCCATAAATCGGGATGAGATGCTTAAAAGTTGTACAAGGCCACTCGGAGAGCTAGAAACTGTGAAATGCATGGCCGTGCTCGGATGAATCATAGGCTATGATTATCTGTTTATTTGATCAGTTGAACTCTGAAACCGAGGAACACCTCTGGACGTAATAAGGATGACAACTCTTACCTTATGTTCAAGAGCAAGCATCGAGCGACAAAGGAATTAGGAAATGCACACTTGTCCCTAAGGACAAGTGGGAGACTGAAGGAAATAATGCCCTTGGTCCAAGTATGCATTCTATGTTAAGTCTAATAAATGCGGTTCAGTATTAATTAACAAGTTAATAATTCAGTGAGATCAAGTGAGCTGAATGCCTAGCTAGAGGCCGCTTCAGTTCAAGTGGAATTAATGATATTAATCCACAGCTTACTCTTGACTGAACCCGTAGGGTCACACAAATAGTACGTAAACGGATCAAGTATTTAATGGCATTAAATACTCCATCTATGAATATTCGGAACCGACGGATCTTGGTTTCAGTGGGAGCTAAGATCGTCACAGGCAAGAAATGAATACTCCGGAAACGATGATATTGCCGGAAACGGAAATATGGATCGTATCGGAAATATAAATATTATCCAAGTCGTAGATGTTGCCGGAAACGGAAACATGGTACGTATCGGAAAATATTATCGGAAATGGAAATATTGCCAGAATCGGAAATATTGCCGGAAACGGAAATATTGTCAGAATCGGAAATATTACCGGAATCGGAAAATAATTCCTGAAACGGAAATATTAAATATTTGTTCGAAACGGAAATTAATTCCGGAATCGGAAATATTAAATATTGTTCGTATCGGAAATGAATTCCGGAATCGGAAAATTTAATCGGAAGCGCATCGTACGAATAAGCATCGGACGAGGCCTGCCGGACGAGGCCCAGCACGAAGCCAGGCCATCGCCCAGCAAGCCAAGCGCGCCGCACAAACAGCCACGCCACGCCCAGCGCAAGGCCAGGCCCAGCAGGCTGCGCAGCGCGCAGCGCGCGCGGGCGCTGCGTGGGCTGCTGCTCGCGCGCACGAATGGGGCCCATCGTGGCTGCCGTGCGTGTGTGTGCAAGTGTTTGTGTTCGTGCACGTTTCCTAAAACATGCAGAGTTCGGTTAATGATTAAATTCCTAATTCTATTTGATAAATTAATTAAATTAGAGTTCTTGTAGGATTCTAGGTTTAATTAATTTGTATCTGAATAGGATTTCGATTCCCTTTCCATACCCCTATAAATATGAGGCTAGGGCTCACAATTTATAAAAAGTTTCAAAGTATTCAAAAGTGAGTTTTTTGAGAGAAAATTAAAACACACATCTTGCTCATAAAGTACCGAAATTTTCTAGTACCTTAAGGGCGATTCTAGTTGGTCAATCTTAAGGCGGATCCGGACGTGCTGTGGACTATCTACGGAGGGACGACACTTGGAGTCCTAAAGACTTGTTCTTGTTCGGTTCGGGCGCAGCTAGGGAGGGCACGCAACAAAGAGTATGCATCTAAATTATGCTATATGATTATGTGTAAATAATATGTTGTCCTGGGTTAATGGTTGTTTCCGCATGATCTATGTAATGTCATATGTATCATAACCTAATAATGTTCAGATCAGAATTGGTCTGTACAGATTATGTCCAGATCAGAACTAAACTGTACAGATCATGTCCAGCTCAGAAGTGATCATGTACAGACCAGTTCTGATCTTGTCATGATCAGAATTTATTTCTTACACCCACCCATCTTTTTAACCATTTACCTTACTAGCTTTATCCATATTTTATTAAATTCATCAAACTTTACTACTTTTGTCTTAATATTTGTGCAAATAGTTACTATAAAAATCTTTATGAAATGGAGTAGTACATGGTAATAATCTTAGGAAACAAATTTGTGTTTACAATATAGAGATTTTAATCCATTAAATAATATATTTTACAAGTATATATGTTTTCTTACCAACAACAATGTACACAATAGTACTTGTTAAAAAGAAATGGCATGTTTGTCACTTTATTTGAATATTCATATCGTTTTCGGCCTTTGGCTCTTTCCAAATTTGTATACGAGTGACTAGAACATTGGAAAAATATGTTTTCCGAAATTCATGGATTATGTGACCACATACATTATTGTATGCTTAGTTTCTTTCATGTTGTATGAGACTAGCCTCTCTTTTGTACAAAAAAAAACATACTATTATTGGAAATAATTTTACTTCTAATTTTTTTTGATGTTCAAACACTTTTTCACATAACCTAATTGGTTGGGTGTGCCTAATATTTGTTTCAAGGGGCTTACACATAAAGGTTTAATGTTTATGCTATTTTTCACCTTTTTGAAATCCTACCCACCTTTAATAAGTGGGTTAATGTATACACTATTTGATTATTGAATCGTAAAACTTGCAACCTTTACAATATATAATACGTTCCCGTAAAAATATTTGATTAATATTAGTTGGTCCGTGGGTATTAATAATGAAAGGGTCGCACTAGATAAGGAAATATTTGATTAATATTAGTTGGTCCGTAAGATTTTTTTTAATATAAGATAAGATTCTTTTTAAAAAATTACGGTAACAATATAAGATAAGATTTGTTTTTAATATAAGATAAGATTTTTTTGTAAAAAGATCGGTAACAATATATATAATCAAATAATATAAGATTAGATTTTTTTAAAAAACATTTCGGTAACAATCAAATAAAATCTGATTTTTTTTTTAATAACAATTATTAACGAAATCTAAGGCATCAATTTAGGAAAATTAAGATACTAAATCAATTAAAGAATATCTAAAAAATAAATATTATTCTATAATATCAGAATTTATTTTATCCCTAAAAAAAATATCAAAATCTATTTTTATTTCGGTAATCAAATCAAATCTGATATTTTTTATTTCGTTAACTTTGTGTAAAATTATTTCGGTAACAAATCATATTTTATTTTCAAACAATTTCGGTAACAATTATTAACTAATATAATTCAGATATACGGTATCAAAATCTATTTTTACTTTGGTAATAAAATATAATCTGATACTTTTTATTTCGGTATTTTTTTAAAAAATTTCGGTAACAATTCAGATTTTATTTATTAACAATTTCGGTAACAATTATTAACTAATATAATTTAGATTTATGGTATCAAAATCTATTTTTATTTTGGTAATAAAATAAAATCTGATTTATTTATTTCGGCAATTTTTTTAAAAAAAATCGGTAATAATTCAGATTTTATTTGTTAACAATTTCGGTAAAAATTATTAACTAATATAATTCAGATATACGGTGTCTTGTAATTCAGATTTAGTATCAATAACGAAATCTAAGACATCAATTTAGGAAACTTAAGTTACTAAATCAATTAAAGAATATCTATAATATCAGAATCTATTTTTATCCCTAAAAAAATATCAAATCCATTTTTATTTTGGTAATCAAATAAAATCTGATCTTTTTTTTTTTTTTGGAAAATCAATAACGAAATCTACTAAATCAATTAAAGAATATCTAAAAAATAAATATTATTCTATAATATCAGAATCTATTTTAATTTCGGTAATAATTATATAATATCGTATCAAATAAAATCTGTTTTTTTAAAAAAAACTTTCGGTAATAATTATCTAATACCGTATCAAATAAAATCAAATTTAATTAAAAAACATTCGGTAAAGATTATAAAATTATATTTGATAACTTTTTTAAATATATGTCAAAATTAGCTAATATCGGATAAATAACAATAATATTTTTAAAAACTAAAATGTTATTTATTTAAAATTAAAAAATATTATTATTTAATTAATTATAAAATTAAAAAAGATTTATATTTAATTAATTATAAAATTAGATGGCCGGCGATGTGGATGATGGTGGCCGGCAGTGATGGTGGCCGGCGGTAATGGTAGTGGCCGGGATGATGTTGGTGGTTGCCGGCGATTATAATGGTGGTCGGTTGCCGGATAATGGTGGCCGGCAGTGATGGTGGCCGGCGGTAATGGTGGCCGGCGGTGATGGTGTTTGTCGGGTGGTGGTTGCCGGGTGGTGGTTGCCGGCGATGAGGGTAGTGACCGGCAGTGATGGTGGCCGGCGGTAATGGTGGCCGGCGTTGATGGTGGTGGCCGGCGTAATGGTGGCCGGCGTTGATGGTGGTGGCCGACGGTAATGGTGGCCGGCGTTGATGGTGTTTGCCGGCGATGAGGGTAGTGACCGGCGATGATGTCATTAAGATTAATTTCGGTTTTTTAAAAATAAATTAAATACCCCTTAACTTTGTAACCAAACAAGACTTAATAAAAAAAAAATAATGGATGGCTAGGATCTAATCAACATAATCTAACGGTATATATTTATCTAAGGTTTTTTAGTCGTCGGAGGTCGACGACCTTTTTAGAATTTTTAAGACCCACGATAGCTAAAAAAGCTTCATCCCTTAGTTGACGTATGTGCGGAAACCACTCAGCCGGCACATGGAAGGTCTTATCCGCAGTAAGATGATGAGTGTTGGCCTTAAAAAACACCATTATATGGTCCAGCTCGTTTGCGGTAAGGGGTGGGAGGGGCTCGTCATGTTCCATATAGTTGGCCGTGGGACTCCAGCGGCTCATCCTATAATACATCTCCTGGTCGTCAGTATGGAACACGACCCACCTCTTCCTCCACTTATGCCATTTGCTGAGCTTTCCCACCACAGTCTGGTACGAGCCTCGGCTGCTCAGATTAAACCATCCTTCGGCGGCATTGGGGGAACAGGAAATAGAGACCAAATGCAGAAAGGCGTTGAAAGACGGCCGCACGTGGTTCAGCGCGTATTTGGCAATATAGTCGAACACGTCCGCCCAGAAATTTGGGGTCGGTTGGGCCACCCCAATATTAAACCCATCCAAAACCTCCACAACGAAGGGATGCGGAGGGAACCTCATGCCAAGCTTGATAGCGGCGGCATATATGGGAAATTCTCCCTCGGCTAGCAGACTGACTGTCGAATCCAAGCCAGCCGGCACCCGCATCTGGTACCCTTCACCGACGCATAGGCTGTCCCTCATATCAGCCCCATTTTTCTCTAGCCACTTCATCCAGCCAAGATCTGGATGAATCTCCGAAGGAAGAAGCTGAGCTTCTTCCCGGCCCCTTGGCCTAACCACAGCTGGAGCAACCACCTGCTCCTCAACAACCGAAGGCGCCGAAGCTACACTTGGCTCCTCAAATGCCCGACTCGCTGTACGCTCTGATGAGCTTGTTGTTTGTTCCCCCTCCTCGGTATATTCATTGATCTCTTGAAATAAATCAGAATATTCTTCGCCCACTGCTGGGTCAGTAGAGGAATACCTCTCTAGGGGAGGTGTAGCCGCCCCCTCTCGCAGGCGCAGGCGAGTCGGATCTGCCGTCTGCTTAGTTCTGGCCATGCCTTCTGCATAGTGAACAAAGCACGGCTTAGGGGTGACTGACAAAGAAGAGAAAAGGGGATTTGGGCGTCCGCCCAGATCCAGGAAGGGCGGCTTAACGTTCCAAAGAACCCAACGAACACTTACCCAATACTAGGGTGCCGCCCCTTAACCAAACCAAAAGTGACGGACACATGATAAGAAAACAAGTAAAAGAAATAAAGAGCTAACCTTTGAAGATCTGAGAAGAGAATTGGTGAAGAGCTGGATGAGTTTGAAGAAGAACAGGATGAGTTTGGAGAAGAACAGGTTGAGTCTGGTGAAGAACAGATTGAGTTTTGTGGTGGCCGGAAATCGCCTGCTGGTGGTGGAATCTCGCCGGAAATCGCCTGCCTTGAGCTCTGTGAAAATGAAATGTAAAAAATGAAATTTGCCCCCCCTATATATAGAGAAGGGAAAAAAAGAGAAAAAGTGACACTTGTCACTATCTCAACACTTGTCCCGAATATGTACCTGCAAATCAAAGGTCAAGAAGCGATATCCGAAAGATTGTTTCCAGAAATGCCCTTCTTGAGGGGCAAATGTTGTGGGCAAAATTACCGTGCCATCGTGTACCAATGAAGATGTGACACGTGGCAAGTATTACGCCCCGTAAGCAAAAACCATACGATGTCTATTCCGGAGTATAAGTATCAGTCTACGTATCTGCAAGGTATATGTATTTGTATTTATGTACGTATAAATGTATGTATTGTATCTATACCTAAGGGGCATATGTAGCAAGTATCCTATGATGGGCACAAAGGCCCAAACAGCCCACTTATGCCTAAAAGGGCCAGGAAACTGTAAGAGGAAAGGACACGTGTCCTCCTCTCATACCTTAGCCAATCATGTAAAAGGAATGTTAGGTCACTCCTACAATAACCTAGTACTATATATAGCCCCATTTCCCTAAAAAAAGGGGTCACAATAAATACAATCAAGAACAATTACTGCTCTGCCTTCTCTCTACTCTCTCTCTTTCTAAAAATAGACTCTTGCTTAAACATTGACTACCGGAAACCTCCAAGTCTAGTCTCGCGGAAAAACCCCACAACACTTCCTCTCTCCCAGCAAGCAAGACGCGTAAGTAATTGGGCTTATAAATAGTCCTATTAGGCCCTTTTCTTTTTGGCTTAATTTCAGTTTCAGGACTTATTTCGCAGTTCAGTTCAGTTCAGGAGCATTCAGTTCAATTCAGTTCAGTTCAGTTTAGTTCAGGAGCATTCAGTTCAGTCCAGTTCAGTTCAGTTTAGTTCAGTTCAGTTCAATTCAATTCAGTTAAGTTAAGTTAAGTTAAATTCAATTCCATTCAACTGAATAATAATAATATTAATAATAATAATAATAACAGTAATAATAATAATAATAATAATAATAATAATAATAATAATAATTGTTATTATTATTATTATTATTAATATTACTATATTACTTATTATTTATATTTATATTTATATAGAACTAATTATTTATTATTAATTACTACTACGTATATCATTTATTATTATTTTTAGTAATTAATTGCGGATTATTAATTATTAATTATTTAGTAATTAATGACATATTATTATTTATTATATATTTATTTAGTTATTAGTGATTAGTTATTAATTATTCTTAATTTATTAATTACTTATTATTTAGTTATTAGTTAATATTTTTTTATTTATTTTGTAATTAATTTGAGATTACAATTTATTTATTATTTATTAGTAATTAATCATTTATCATTAATTATTTATTATTCATTATTTATTATTAATTATTAATTATTAATTATTAATTATTTGTTATATATTTAGTTGCGTGCTTTAAGTGACGGGTTTCTTCTGACCGTTTCTGGCTGTTACCTTCCCTTAATTCTGATTACTTAATCAGAATTTTGGATTCTTTACAAACACAGAAAATAATTCAAACATTTTTCCAGAAATATCAAACCACAATTCTCTCTCTCACACAAAAACTATCTTCGGTTTCGGGCATATGTTCTGACTCCATCCGGTTTTGTGAGTGCACATAAAGTCGGAGTTGCGCTAATCCTAGAGGGCGACCGCATTCTGTTCTACTGCACCGAGAGGTAGTGCGGAATCATCTTTTAGGACAATGGGTGTCCACGACGCAACAATTGTTCTTCATTCAATTCATCAAATCAGATAAGTTTGTTCTAATTTTTTATTTAATCGCAACATATTCTAGTAGTGATTTGCGGCGGCGAGATTGAATTACATTAATTAGCTAGTGGTGTCATGGTTCTCATTGCAAATTTGATCTTCATTTGCGTCTTCCCTCTTTCTCTCTCCTCTAGAGTTTTTCCTTTCTTTTTAATTTTCTCACTCTTATTATTTGGCAGGTGAAATTGCGTGAAATCGTCCAGCAGCTGTGCTGAAAATTTCGCACGTGTGAAATTTTTGGTGTACGTTAATATTAACGTACACCTGTTACGCGCAAGACCGATTGAACCTAAAATGTGTAATTGATACGATGCGGGTACAGACTGGTGTCGAGAATAATCGTTATCCATACTCACTAAACTTTCGGATCTATCCAACGTTATTGAAACGGGCTAACCCGTTATTCACAGACCCTAAACCTTCGTGTTATACAATTACATAGTTTTGTCTCAGAAACGGCCGAACTGGGAGACAGGGAAAGAGAGATGTGGCGAAGCATAGCATCAAGATGTTCCCTGGTGAACAGAAGTTCAAAACCAAAACCCAGATTATTGTTTTATTTGGAAGAACCTCCGTTTCAGGCAAACCATAGATCCATGAATTCATCATCATACTATCATTCACTTGTTTCACCAAGGCAGCATCATCATCATCCCAAAATACAAATAAAAATACCCACTCATAGTCACAAATTTATGTCCATGTCCATGGACGACACTGCATGTAGATCTGATACTGATAATGATGAATTAAAAATGGAAGAAGTTGCTTGTAGATCTGATACTGATAATGTTAATGATAAATTTACAATTGAAGAAGAAGTTGGTTGTAGATTTGATACTGATAATGATAAATTTACAATTGAAGAAGAAGTTGGTTCTGGGGTTGAATTTGAAAACTTATTGTCGTTGTTTACAGATAATTCTGTTCCTGTAGATTCAATCCTTGGATCTCGTGATAATTGGGATGTGCTTCTTAATATTTATTTTTTTTGTTGGATGATCACAAATCCACCTGAAGAGCTTTCTCACTTTGATCAGTTTAAGTATTTCGAATGGGCTATTTCTAGAGATGATTTCGAGATCAGTGATTTATTGTTAGATGGCATTACCTATATGTTAACAAGACCTGTTTTAACAAGACCAAATCTGTGTATGGTGTTGTGAGGGGGTCGAAAAAGCACGAGGCTAATGCGTGACCTCGTCCCTCGTGGGTGTGACGATTCTTTTTATTCAATCAAGTGTAATTGGATTTCCTGTGAGTTTACACCCAATTGACTAGTAATATAGGAGTCGCCATTCAGTTTTTAACGACAATGAGAAAAACTGACAAAACCCGGTTATCGTGACATAAAGGGAGTGCAATTATGTTTGACCACGACGGCCGTAGGTTCCCTTGTGATCCTTGGTGGTGGGGATCTCTCAACATACACCCGCAGGGTAGAGATTGAGGGTTCGGGGGACTGTAACTACCGAGAGGAGTACTTGCTCGTCGATAACTCCAGAGGCAGGATATCCTTACTAGCTCAGCATAAATGATTGAGGGGACATGCGTTAACTATTAAACTAATTTGAGTTGATTTTAACAATATGCAACATATAATACTAGATCGATCGCGATTATCTGATTTAAATAGCATTAAGGGACCTAGCATGATAATCCAATTTCCCAAAAATATTATATTTGTTAGGCGTGGTAGAACAATCAGATTTAGTTAGTTTAACAGTTCATAAAAAGGGCGAGGAAGGCAATTAAATCATCGAAAAGGGACACATTACGACGCACCCTTGAGAGGTGCGTCACGGTTCTCAGAAAACTAACCACTTTGACTTTGCTATTTCTCCTTTTTATTTAACGAATCTCAAATTATGGGACAGGATACGTTATGTTCGATTTATGGATCGATTGCGACAGAACGCGTGAACAATTTCGCAGCGTGAGGCTTAGGCTAGGGGTTGGAGTCAATACTCAGAATATGAATTGTGTGTTCTTTTCACGTCGAATTTGGGGCTGTATTTATAGGGAAGAGTTCGTGGAAAGATAGAATTGCAGAGTTCTAATCCACAAAGAATTAGGAAAAAACACGTACCCAGGTAATTCCAGCGCCCAGACCTGGGCGCCGAAGATTTCGGCGCCCAGAGCCAGGCGTTGGAAATAGGGTCTGGGCTGTTTTCTTAGTCAGATTCGGATTCCTGAAATCCGTAGTGTTTGAGATTTAATCGAGTCTTTTAGTGCGTATCAATTTCATGACGGAATGCGTCTGGGCCCGTTACAAACTCTAGGCTCGTTAGGATTTTAATTAATACGTAACTCTTATTTCCGAATCATATTAGGAATAGGATTCTCGTAGTTTTCTATCTCATTTAGGATTTATGTTGGAGTGCAACACCTAATTCTGACAGGTTTCTATCTTTTATGACTTGCCACTTTTAGAAGCTACCCTTTACGACAGTTACTATTTTTAGTAGGTTTCCATAAATAGCAGGTTTCGGGTGAAACGAGAAGGGTGATTGAGATTCGTTATTTTTATAGGAGATGCGTTGTCAAGTGGAGATTTATGTTTTCATCATCGAACCTTCCCTTTCGGGAATGGGGACAAAATTAGGTGTCTACAGTTAGCCCCCACTTTGACTGAGTCTCGGGATGAGACGATGGTCAAAGTATTAGACGGAGTGCGTCACACAAGCCATGGTGTATGTGACCTGTTTTGCGAGGGTCTCACGAGCCCCCGAGTGATAACATTTGACTTAAGGGTCATCACTTGAAATGTCGACATATCCCTCACGTGTCATTGGGATTTGTCAACGGATGGTATAGAATACTCCCTCACTTTGTCATTGGAAGTATCTAAAGAGGCGTAGAAACTCCCTCACTTTGTCATTGGGAGTAGCTACAGAGGCGTAGAAACTCCCTCACTTTGTCATTGGGAGTAGCTACAGATGT
Source organism: Spinacia oleracea (assembly GCF_020520425.1). Lineage (NCBI taxonomy): Eukaryota > Viridiplantae > Streptophyta > Magnoliopsida > Caryophyllales > Amaranthaceae > Spinacia > Spinacia oleracea. Next base: position 117,241,316 of record NC_079489.1, on the reverse strand, counting down.
TTTCGAAATCAAAGCTATAAAGTGTAATCGGGCCTGGCCAAGCCCAATCACGAGGTAAACATGTTTTTTTTAAAGATTCTCATTTTTAGGGTTAGCTAAACGAGAAAACCCCCTTGTTTTTATGGGACGTAAAACGAAGGAAAATCCAGCACATCGTTCTTTTTTGGAAAAAACGGAAAACCAATCTTTGAATTTTTTATGGAAAAAGGAAAAACTACTCACATCGCTCTTTTTGAAAAAACAGAAAACCAAAAGCTACTCACATCGTTTTTGGGAAAAACCGAAAACCAAAGGCTACTCACATCGTTTTTGGGAAAAACGGAAAACCAAAGGCTACTCACATCGTTTTTGGGAAAAACGGAAAACCAAAGAAAGTTATCGCTGCAGCGACTAAGGACCTGCGCGGTTAGTGACGCAGACCCCGCCGGCTAAAGATGGCGAGCCTGTCCGCTAAGGGTGGACACCCCGTCCGATAGAAGTGGACGAATCTGTTTTGAAATTTGTTTGTGTTTATTTTTTGAAAATAAGGACCTACGTGGTTTGCGCCGTAGACCCCGCCGGCTGAAGATGGCGAGCCTATTTCATTTTGTTTTTGAAGATTCTATTTTTCGAAAACTAAGGACCTGCGCGGCTAGTGACGCAGACCCCGCCCTCTGAGGGTGGGCGAGCCCTGTCCGCTGAGGGTGGACGCCCCTGAATTCGTTTTTCAATTTGGGACTCGCGTGGTTCGTGACGCGATCATGCCCACTAAGATGGGCAAGTTTCCTGCTTTTTTCTTCGTGATTTCTTTTTTTTTTGAGAATTTCTTTTATTCATTCTTGCAAGAGCGAATTCTTTCGAGGGATGCTCGGATTTAGTTGTAACCTGAACGTGGGTTGACAACGGGTTTAGACGGACCTTTGTCTTGCGACCGTCTGCTTTCGTGGTTTTGAGCTAGTCTTTACGGCTCGATTTTTGCCACTGCTTGGTCTTTGATCAGAGGACCATGCACAAGTGTCAATAACGACCTTTCTCTGAGGTCGAACTTGTTTTTTTTTGAGATATCCAAACATGAGATGGTGTATGGCGTAGTCCGGGAATGTGATTTTGATTGTGCGTTCCTTGTTGGAGTATATTTTCTCGCGAGCCCCCAAGCACTGGGGCTTGTCGGTCGTTTTTCGCATCTTGTAATCATGTTTGGGGTCATGCTCGTATGTGCGAGCGACCTTTTATAGTAGTGTGCTACTTTAGCGAAGCCGTGGAGTGCGACTTCAGTTTTCAGGCGATATCCGGTTTTAGCTTGGCCCGGATTAATCCTTTGACAGACAAACATTTTTTATTTGGGAAACCAACGACTTAACGACACACATTTTTTGGTGTTTCGAAGAATGACCATGATATTTATTTTGATTTGAAAAGTGTACATAAGCATTTCCTGAGACAAGTCTAAGTTTCGACCAAGTTTTAATGTTTATTTTTGCTTATTTGGGAGCTAAAGGTGCTTTTGGGCTTGATCCTACTTGCAATAGGGCCTCGTGTTTAGCAACACGGTTTTAAGTCCTTTCCTGTTCCGTATTTTGTGAAATCTGGGCCTTAGGCTGCATTTCCGGCGCCCAAGGCTAGGCGTTAAACATTTCGGCGCCCAACCATGGGCGCTGGAAGTCTTTTCTTGGTGATATTTGACTTTCGGATTTTCTAACACGTTTCTGAATGGGATCAGGATGTCACTGGGTGCATTCAGCTATATATAAGGGCTAGATACGTCCCTATTTTCCACCACTCTCAATTTCTTTCTCTCTTTTTTGCTGTGTTTTAATTACTCATTGTTTTTGCCATGTCGATCCCTACTTTCTCACTCCAACGGACTGTTAGGCGTTGGCTACGGGCCCTTACTCCCACAGAAAAGGCTTTGTTAAAAGAATACCACTTAGAGGCACTTTTAGGCTTACAACAAATTAACATTGATTATAACTTTCTGCATGCTGCCCTAAGCTTTTGGGACTCCAATCATCATGTTTTTGCCTTTCGGGGCAACGAAATATGTCCTTTGCCAGATGAATTTGCTGCGATCCTTGGTTATCCTACTAATGCTACTCCTGCTACCCCTGGCACTATTGAAGAGGGTAAAACAACCATAGGGGCTTTCCTAGGACTAGATTATAACATGTTTGCTGAAATTGTTGTAGATGACGAGGTTAACTTGGCAAAACTTGTAAAACATCACTTTAGGCCTAGTAAGAATATGACCGAACAGAAATTGAATATTCGAGCCCTTGTATTTTGCTTGTTGAATCACTATTTGCTGTCAAATAACAATGGCGCGTTCGGTGACATAAGGTTGATCCCCTTGATTAGCCAGATGGAAAGTTGCTATTCTATTATGCCGTTGGTTGTTGCCGAGACTTTGCTAAGTGCGGATGAGCTGAAGAAGGATGCCAAATCTGAACATTTTAAGGGAAGCCCCCTATTACTGCAGGTAATCGATTTTTCCTTGCGCACGTATACACGTTTTTTTTTTGCGTACACAATGAGTTTAAGCGCCCAAGGCTGGGCGCTGGAATTTTCGGCGCCTGGTCCTGGGCGTTGAAGCTGCGCACCAGGAACCGTTTTCTTTTATTATTTTTTGACCGTGCCCACTTTTTGCAGATTTGGCTCGTGGAACGGCTTAGACTTTTGGAAGCTCCTGCCGATCCTAAACATTATCGCCCTATAGCCTTGGGTAACCGAAAATACTTGCACCAAGGCCAGGACGAGGCCGAATGGACCTCCTTTTTTACTTATGGCATTTGTTCTATTAAGTGGGTGGTACCATGGTGGGGTTTGACTACTATGACAGGGGGTTCTGATGTATCGGTTTATGTTTCTTTGTTGGGGCTATCTCGTCCCATTTATATTTTCCCTTACCAAGTCATGCGTCAATATGGTTTAAGGCAGACTATCCCCTTTTCTGATACGGTACCACCTAAGGTAGCGGCCTTTTCACAAGCACGGGTTCTAGCGTGGGCTAAGTATTATGATGGTCTCCCGTGTTGGGCCGTAGCTACAAATGGCTTTGTGGGTCTTTCTGAAAACTACAAGTTGTGGATGAGCTCCGATGATAAAGATGTGAGGACCGAGGCTCGAAATGGGGAGCCGGCTGAGCTTTTGATACCTCGTATTCGTGTTAAGTATGAGGGTCCTGATTCTGACAAACCTCGTACCTATAGGATTAAGACTGTGAAAGCTCGTCCTGATCGAAAGCGAAAGGAAGTTCCTCCCCGTTCCAGTTTCAGGCCTAAAAAGACGCCTAACATGAAGGGGCCTGCTGTTGTTAAAAGGAATGCAAGCTCTCGCGGAGATCGTCGCCGGAACAATGTATGGGTTAGGAAGGCTCAGCCGCCTGTAGAAATAGTGGCTAGTCTAGTTGATGATAATAATCCTTCTCCCACAATTGTCTGTGCCCTTGAGGCTGAGCGGGCTATAACTGAGAATGTTTCTGAAGCCTTGGCATCTTTGGAAGTTAGTGTCCAGGAGCCGGTTCTTATGGAGATTGATATTGGGGCAGCGCAGAAGACTGTGGGGGTGGATCCTGCGAACATTGCCCTCTACAAGACTTTATTTGATGATCCGGAAGAACTAGAGTAGTGTAGTTCTTCCTAGGGTGTAGGTGCCCTTTATTTATTTCAGTTGTGTTTGTTTTTTATCCTTAGCACTTTGTTTTCCTTCCTATTATTTTTCAATAAAGGCGTATTTTTATTTTTTCATTTTCATTTTTTGTTTCTCCTCCTTTTTTATGTTTTTATGTGTCTAACACTTTGCACAAAGAATATATGTTTTTTTTATTGGACCGAATCCTTGGTAAGGATTGCCTACATATCTTGTCAGAATCAGGTCGCGCGTAGTTCTAGCTTTAGAATAAGTTGTAGTATGCCGGATTTCGATAGATATGCCCTGAGGTGGAAGCATATTACTTAATCGGTCAAATGAGTGAAGTATTATCATTATTTTCATCTGCCGTTTTTTGCCATAGGTCGCGTAAAAATGAAATTCGACTAATTTGTATGGCTATATTTTTGGTAAGCCTATTTGGATACGTACTGTACCCCCCAAGTGTTCGTTATTTTTCCGTTGTGTGCGGATAAAATGACGAGCACTTCTGAAAAGAAAATTTTTGGCAGGCAGAGAGTTTCAACGCCCAGGCTGGGGCGTCAGAAATTTCGGCGCCCAGCCCTGGACGCTGAAAATGATTCCTGGCGGTCGTTTTTGACGCTTTGCTTCACATGTTCTTGCATTTATTTCTTTTTTGTGCCTTGATTTTTGCTCGTATTTAAAGTCAATTTTGAGGCTATTTTGGAGGCTTTTTTTACTGTTAGCGTGAAATGCATTTTTGTCCGGATTAATTTTTTCTATTCGTGAATCGAAACAGTTTTAAAAATGGAGTTAGGGTGCGGAAGTTATGAAGATCTTTGTGTAGGCTTTTGAGGTGGGTTGAGGTGCGTGTCGTTTTTGAAGGATTGGTGGGGGTTATATTTTATTAATTCCCCTTTTAAGTAACATTTGCTTTCGTTTTGGATTTTGATTTCTTTGACTTCTTTGGGTTGTATGGGTTGATTTTTATGGTTACACTGGTTGACTTGTATGTTTTGGGAATATGAATGGGATGGTGCGGTTTATTTTGTGGGTTTCGGGAATTGGCTCCCATGACACTATTTCAAAACCGAGTGGGCTTTGTTTGTTGGGCCTAGAGTGGGCCGCCTCTTTATTTTTGTATTTTGCAAGTACTTTTGGTGCTTATTTAGTGTTAGAATAAAATTTTAGGAGAAATATTACGCCTTTATTGATTCGGAAAGTAAGGAAAACAGACTGAAATAAAACTGACCTATATTCTAAGGGGCCTTAGGACCATCTAAAGTCTCTATTATTTTTTTCTATCAATCTAAAGAACTACTAGGCGCTTTTTACTAATGGTGCTCTATGTGGCTCAAGCCTGGGGTTTAGTCTCATAAAACTTCGGTCCTTCACCGGTACTCATCTTGAATTCTATTCCTTTTGCATTGACCCACTGATATGTCTTCACCCATCCGTTCTCGATCTCTTCTAGTGTTGATGCAGGAGAGATTAACCGGGTTGGATCGAAACCTTCATCTTGTAAAGCTAGGGTAGTCATCACAGTCTCGTTCTCCATAGGCCTCGATTCGTTAAACAATGTCCATAGAGCCTGGTTGTCCAATATTTCAGCTGTTTTAGTCTTGGTGAGGTGGGGTGCCTCATCCAAGGTGTGGCAGTCATGGAAAATTTCAAATCCGGGTTTTAGCAAGCCATCCTGAACGAAGGGTTCAGGGAAATCGCAGCATGGGTGTTCTTCTCCTTCCCGAACGAACATCCCGTTAAGGGTTCTTTGATACGGGGGAAGGAGGGTGGTTTGTTTGGCTTTGTTAAGGCGTAGCCCAGACAGGCGGTCAGCAATATCTTCCTCCGTTGGTTCATAGCCTAAGCCAAAGGGAGTAGATTTGTTGGGTAAAGGGTGGAATGTGCATTCCTTCTTCCTTATGCCCAATGGGGTTCCTGGGAAATAACCTTGAGCTAGCAGTATTCTAGGGATGACCCGGGATGCATGCGGGTCTAGGAATGCTGGATCATAGTCTTCAATGAACTGGATTGCTTCTTCCATTTGAAACCCACAAAGGTCATCTGCAGTTTCGGCCGTTCCAACCATAGTACAACTGATGTCGAGGGGAGGGGCACGGATTTCTAGTATTACCCCGTTATGGTTAAGTTTAACCATTTGGTGCAGGGTAGAAGCCACACGTCCTAAGTCATGGAGCCAAGGTCGCCCCAATAGGAGGTTGAAAGTGGCCTTGATGTCGATTATTTGAAACTCCGTGGTGCGTGCCACAGGCCCGGTTTGTATGGTAAGGTTGATTTTTCCCAACACAGGCCTTCGGGAGTTATCATAGGCTCGTACCCCTTGTGTGGAGGTTTGGAAGTCATCGCTTCCTAGTCCCAAGCAATGGGCGGTTCGCAACGGGCAAACGTTAACCGCCGAACCGTTATCTACGAGCGCTAGGGGGATGTTTTGCCCTTTGCATCCAACTACTAGATAGAGGGCTTTGTTATGGGCACCCCCCTCTCTGGGTAAATCTTTGTCAGTGAAAACTATGGCCTTTTCTCCAGCATCTCTCGTGACGTGGTTAACCAATGAGTCAGGTGTGATATATGTAGGCACTGAGATGAGGTCAAGTGAGCGAATAAGCTTTTCGCGATGTTCTTTTGAGGTACACATGAGATCCCAGATGGTAATTTCGGCCTTGGTTCTTTTCAATTGTTTCAAAAGAGGATTTTCAATGACTTCTGCGACGGTGGTGTGCCGTCCATTCTCAGGAGCTTGTCTGACTGGGATATCGTCCATAGGAGGTGGGCGAATGTCAGGCTGGTATATTCTTCCTGATCTGGTGAGGTTGTCGACTTCGGGTTCTCTAGTGGTGGTGTCGATGAGAGCATACCCGGGCCAAGTTTCAGTAAAGAGGTCTTGGCCCGACACTTGAGATAGGTAGATATCTTCAGCATCATCATCCCACACACCGCACATTTCTCTCTCGATTCGATCCATAGGGACCACAGCGAGTGGTGCACCTTGAGGTGTAATGTACACCGTAGGGTCGAAGTTCTCATTTTCTGGTTGGTCGAGAGAGATGTGACAAGAGCCGAGTGGGCTCTTGTTGTTGTTGGGTTTGCCAACGTTAGGGTATCACTTCATCCTCTATCATGTCCTGGATGGTATTCTTTAGGTTCCAGCAGTTTTCGGTGTCATGCCCATTTCCTTGATGAAATTTGCAGTAAGTACCTTGGACCCAATATTTTCTTTTGACAGGAGGGTCACGGGTGGGGCCTATAGGTCTCAACTTTCCTTGATTGGTTAATCTTTCAAAGGCTTGTACCAAAGTCGACCCGAGTGGGGCAAACTTTCGGTCTCGGACCCATCTTCCAGGGCTTCTTCGGGCGGGAGTCTCTTCTACAGCATGGACTTCTTGGGCTTGGGATGTGTTACCCCGATTATAGGTGTTGTTTTTATATGTGGGTTTGCTTTGTATGGTTTTAGCGAGGTCATCCTCGATCTTTATTCCCACATCATAAACTCTTTTGAAAGTGTCAAGTCCCAGGTACCTAAGGTGTTGTCTGTAAGCCGGGTCCAGGTTGTCAATGAATTTTTGGACCAATTATGTTTCGGGAGGCCTATTGATTAGCTGGGCCACCTGGTCCCTCCATCTAGCAAAGTAGGTTGTGAAACCCTCATTTTTCTTTTGGAAGAGAACTTCCAGCTTGCGCATGGTGACTTGGAAATCCATGTTCGACGAGTATTGCTTGATAAAGACGTTGACAAAGTCTTCCCAAGTGGGGAAGAGCTTAGGGTCCTGGTGATAGTACCATTTGAGCGGCACAGGTTCCAAGGACAAAGGAAAGGCAGGTAAATACATGGACTTGTCCACGCCTTTCAAGTTCATGGCATTCACAAAGCTCAGTAGATGATCACGGGGATTGTCCGTGGCCTTGAACTTTGGTATGTCAGATGAACTGAACTTTTCTGGTAGTTTGCCAGGAAAAGGTTCAGGATCGAGGGAGAAGTATTTGCTCCCCATGGTTTGCTGTAGGACCATTTTTTCAATCCTCTTTTCGTTATCGAGGTCATTTTTGGCTTGTGCAGCCGCTAAAGCTTCATTTTCCATTTTCAATTGGCCCATAAGCTGGGTCATTTGGACCATCTGGTCTCGCAAATCATCGATGGACATGTTTGAAGGTGCGAATCGAGGTTCGGGAAGCGGAGATCCTTGAAATGAGGGACGACGGACGGAGCTTGGAGTCACTAAACCTGATGTTGGCGGTGTATCTTCGAGACGCACTAACCGTTGATTCCCTGATCGGCACCAAGTGGCAGGACCAGTCCTAGGCATAAGATAAGCTAAAGTTTAGGTTCCCAAAGTTTCAAGCATTACTTAGTCTAGGCTTTGACTCTCTTTATTGGTTTTTTGCTCTTTCTTTTATTGGTACACTTTTTGGTTTTTTTTGGTCATTCTTTGAATTTTCGAAACACTTGCCCGTGTGACGTTCATAGTTATTAGCGTGTTCGGTTTTGGTGCCGAACATTGTCGTCGTAGGAGGCCTAACAACGACGCAAAGAGTTATTAATTTTTTACGAGTTGCTTTTGAAATCGAGTGCTTTTCTTACGCCTTCGTAGCAATTTTTTTTTACGAACATTTTTTGTGCTACGTATTGTCCTTTTGCGCGGGCACCGAGGCTGCTGCGCCTAACCAGAAGGCCAAGCAGCAACTTCAGCACCCAGGGGTGGGCGTGAGAAATTATGGCGCCCAGCCAGGGGCGTTGAAAATTCGTCCCTGGCTGGTTCTCGTTTTCTGTTTGCGTCTACTTTTGTTTATGCGACTTCGATTTGCGTGCTTGCCTAATAACGTCCTTTACGCGTTGTGCAGCGTTTTGTGGGATTCGTTACAGGCCATCCCGAGCGTCGCTTATTTTTGTGGCGATCATTCGGGTTTGCGGAACACGTATTTCGGTATAACTCTTTGGCAAATTAGTCTATGAATGTTTGGGCAATTTTTAAGGTCGTTAGTTTTCTAGGATAGTTTGTCACACACAATCACATATTTCGCTACACATAACTAACATTCATCATGAGGCGATAATAACATGTCATGTAGTTTATGATAGGCTTCTATGGGTAGTTATTTGCGCCTGGTTTGGTACCGCTTCTATCGTAGATCCAACACATGCCCCGTTCGAGGTAGTGTCTTCAACAGACGAATTTCGCCCAAGAGGCCAACCCGCAAGTGCAAGCCAAGGGGGCATGCAGGCGAGAGGGACCTAATGAGCGAGCGATTGGGTTCGGGATAGGTGTACTACCTGCACAAGTACCGAGTGGGAAACATGTGCGGCGTATGCACCCCCCTATTGGCGAAAAAAGGTATCCTTAGTCCCAACTCCCGAGGGAGCCGAGATTCGTTATGCTGTTCTGCCCGTTCACATTAATATGCTGATTTTCAGGTCGTCCCAACTTGATGGGGAAATAAACGCGGGGTAGGATCGTTTCACCCTTCGGCTATTTTGATTACCTACAAGCACGAGTATTTCCTTCACTATCCCCAGTGGAGTCGCCACTGTGAGGGGGTCGAAAAAGCACGAGGCTAATGCGTGACCTCGTCCCTCGTGGGTGTGACGATTCTTTTTATTCAATCAAGTGTAATTGGATTTCCTGTGAGTTTACACCCAATTGACTAGTAATATAGGAGTCGCCATTCAGTTTTTAACGACAATGAGAAAAACTGACAAAACCCGGTTATCGTGACATAAAGGGAGTGCAATTATGTTTGACCACGACGGCCGTAGGTTCCCTTGTGATCCCTGGTGGTGGGGATCTCTCAACATACACCCGCGGGGTAGAGATTGAGGGTTCAGGGGACTGTAACTACCGAGAGGAGTACTCGCTCGTCGATAACTCCAGAGGCAGGATATCCTTACTAGCTTAGCATAAATAATTGAAGGGACATGCGTTAACTATTAAACTAATCTGAGTTGATTTTAACAATATGCAACATATAATACTAGATCGATCGCGATTATCTGATTTAAATAGCATTAAGGGACCTAGCATGATAATCCAATTTCCCAAAAATATTATATTTGTTAGGGGTGGTAGAACAATCAGATTTAGTTAGTTTAACAGTTCATAAAAAGGGCGAGGAAAGCAATTAAATCATCGAAAAGGGACACATTACGACGCACCCTTGAGAGGTGCGTCACGGTTCTAATAAAACTAACCACTTTGACTTTGCTATTTCTCCTTTTTATTTAACGAATCTCAAATTATGGAACAGGATACGTTCTGTTCGATTTATGGATCGATTGTGACAGAACGCGTGAACAATTTCGCAGCGTGAGGCTTAGGCTAGGGGTTGGAGTCAATACTCAGAATATGAATTGTGTGTTCTTTTCACGTCGAATTTGGGGCTGTATTTATAGGAAAGAGTTCGTGGAAAGATAGAATTGCAGAGTTCTAATCCACAAAGAATTAGGAAAAAATACGTACCCAGGTAATTCCAGCGCCCAGACCTGGGCGCCGAAACGTTGAAAATAGGGTCTGGGCTGTTTTCTTAGTCAGATTCGGATTCCTGAAATCCATAGTGTTTGAGATTTAATCGAGTCTTTTAGTGCGTATCAATTTCATGACGGAATGCGTCTGGGCCCGTTACGAACTCTAGGCTCGTTAGGATTTTAATTAATACGTAACTCTTATTTCCGAATCATATTAGGAATAGGATTCTCGCAGTTTTCTATCTCATTTAGGATTTATGTTGGAGTGCAACACCTAATTCTGACAGGTTTCTATCTTTTATGACTTGCCACTTTTAGAAGCTACCCTTTACGGCAGTTACTATTTTTAGCAGGTTTCCATAAATAACAGGTTTCGGGTGAAACGAGAAGGGCGATTGAGATTCGTTATTTTGATAGGAGATGCGTTGTCAAGTGGAGATTTATGTTTTCATCATCGAACCTTCCCTTTCGGGAATGAGGACAAAAGTAGGTGTCTACAGGTGTGGCACGGTAAATATGATAAACGATGGTTGGATCTTTCATGGAATCTTGTTAAAAGCAACTTTAGTACTTTGACCAGCCACAGCTGCAGCGACAGCGGCGGTGTTGTTACTAAATTGCGCAACAAATTGGTTGAAAACCTCGGCGAGGAGGAGAGCAACAGGCACGGTATTGTTACTACTAGAATCCTCAACAAATTGATAAACGCATTCGGATATTACGGAGATCACAAGTCTGGAATTGAGATACTTAATAAGTTTCCGGATTTTTTGTGCTACCCAGATTTGAATACTTATTCAAATGTTGTATTTTGTGCGTGGGGATGCAAATCTGAAGCCTGGGAATTACAAATTTGCCAGGAAATGGTTAAGTATTTACAGGACGGAATGAAAAGGGACAGTGTTGATGATGATTGATGAGAGTGTTTGTTGGATAATAGACCTGTACTGCAAATTGGATAAGCCTAAACTGGGTCATGCAATTTATGAAGCTGCTAAAGAGAAAACTCCTCCAAAGTTTGTCCATCAACTGATACATTGTCTGTCAAAGCACGATGAAACTTTATGCTTAGGTTTGGATATGCTAGCTGATTTACCATCCTGTGAAGCTCGTGAAAACGCAACTTGTGCCTTCTCATCTGTCATTATTGGTTTGTGTAGAAAAGACGACTTAGAAAATGCAATTGCATTGGCCTTAAGGATGTTAATGGCAGGCCCATCTCCTGAGTTTCAAGCCTTTTACCATCTCTTCATGTCTTTATGTACAGCTGGAAATATGGAATATGCATTGGCGCTGTTAAAACTTAGGGAGAAACAGAGTGGGGCAGTTAATCCTGGCGCTTATCGTCTCATAATTAGTGGTTATGGTAGGATGGAACAAGCTAATCAAATGGCTACCTCATCCTCTTTTCTCTCCATCTAATTTTAGTTTGAGTTTTTTTACCGTGTTTCTTGTATTTTGCTTCCTACTTTGTTAAACTACTCGGTTGGTTCGTTATTTACTCACTCATATTCTTACTCTGGTATATTATGTACTTTGTAAGCATACTTCCTTCATTTCTAGTGCATAATATATGCCGAGTATTCGCCTCGTTTGTTAATCAAAGTTTGATTGTTAACATCTTTATTTCTTGTACTTCGGAACATCATGGAGTTGAACCACATTCTTGATGTACACCTTTGCTAACTTCTCAACTTTATAGGACCTTGACGATATTAACATCTTCGGACCTTTCTATCCAAATCTTGATTGGTTTTTCCTCGTAGGAGGCTACCTGGCCAAGTTTCTTCAAAATCTCCTATGGGCCTATAAATTTTGGGATCAACTTTCCTTTTTTACCGAATCTCATTAGGACTTTCATTGGCGAAACTTTTAAAGAATTTTTTCACCAACTTCGTACTGGTCTTCCCTTCTTTACAAGTCGGCCGTACGATTTCTGACGATCCTGGGCCGCACGAATCCTCTCTTGAATGATCTTTACTTTATTTATAATTTCCTCGATTAACTCGGGTCCTAAAATAACCGCAAATTTTTGGCTGCACTCGAGTATAGCCAAGCTGGTTGTGCCCCCCTCAAACGACGTCGTGTGATGGGGTACAACCAACGCTGGTTGTATACCCCCCCCCCCCAAAACAACGACGTTTTTACATTTTTTTCACCCCCTTCCTAATTTCCCCTTCTTTTCCTAACTTACTTTATTTTTTTTGTTATTTCTTCTTCAAGTTACGTTTTTAGGGTTTTCATTACAATTTTTTTTCTCTCCTATTTTCTCATTCCTCTGTTTCGATGGAGCTTCCAATTATGGAAGATCCTGAAACCCTACTTGAATCTAATACTGGAATTCGAAGTACATTGATGGTAGAATATAAGTTTTATTTTTAAATCTTTTATTTTTGATATTTTTGATTTTAATTGTTTTTTGCGAATTTGCCAAAAAGGACCTTTTATAACTCAAATTTTGCGAGAAAGGACCTTATATAATTTTTTTGTGAAATCACATCTTAATGTAATTTTTTTGCGAGAAAGGACCTAAGAGAAGTTTCCGGCATTGACTGAGCCTTTCCGGCCATTGACTTGCACGTGAGCAGCACATGTGGCTTAAGTTGGCTAAAGACACTGATTTTCCCGAGTCCTGGATTTTCAAACTAGATTTTATTTCGATTTCTTTTTGCAACTTTAGGTTTTAAAGCTTAGAATTTTGGAGGAAAATTGGGTGTGGTTAGTAAAATAAAGCCACACGTGCTTCTCACGTGCAAGTTAATGGCCGGAAAAGCTCAGTCAATGCCGGAAACTTACTTTTGGTTGTCTTTCGCAAAAAGCAAATTACATTAAGGTGTGATTTCACAAAAAAAAATTATATAAGGTCCTTTCTCGCAAAAAAAATTTACATTAAGGTGTGATTTCACAAAAAAAATTACTCCCTCCGTCCCAGATTAGTTGTTACACTTACCTTTGCACAAAGTTTTAGGTGATAAGTGGTTGTTTGGTTATCAATTTTTATTTTATTGAAAAAGTAGATGTGATAGGAGTTAGTGGGGTATTTTTTTAATTGAATGAGAGAGGGTGTGAGGACAAAAAAAAAATAGTGGGAAGAGAGAGACAATAAAATAATTGTGGGGTCATTCCTAATTTAGAAGTGTAACAACTAATCTGGGACGGACGAAAAAGGAAAGTGTAACAACTAATCTGGGACAGGGGGAGTATATAAGTTCATTTCTCGCAAAATTTGGGTTATAAAGGTCCTTTTTAGCAAATTTGCCTTGTCTTTTATCCGATATTGTGATTTCGATTTATTCATTTTTATTGTTTTTTATCCTATATTTTGATGTTAGTTAATATGTAATAGCCCGCCCTTAATGAGATGCTTACTAGACACACTTAGTCCTAAATTGAACAAACTAAACCGAACAACACTTAACTTAATTACAAACTCAATCAAGGTTTTAGAAACCACAATTTAAACTAAAATCTCTCGAAATAAATAATACAACCTTTTTAATAAACGCAGAAATAACTTAATTACACTTTGGAGAATTCATAGTCCCGCCTTTGTACTCACATAAGACCTCTGGAAAACTCTTAGCATCACCAACTTGAACTTAGACTTGACATCCGCTACCTGCAATCATTTTAACTCTGCCCCCACCAGGACAAGTTCATAGAACAAATCAACGAAAATCAGAGTATACATTATCCAACCTTAAATACGGTATGATAGGTGGCTCAAATAGTTTTAGTTTTTTTTTGTTAGATGCTAACTTTATCAAAACCAAGTAATAAGGAAACTTAAAACAAATTAAATCAATGAGATTCAATCTTGAATAAAAATTAATAAACCTTTTTGTCATCAAATAACCTGTACGAATAAATTGTCATTCTTTTATAATCCTGAAGGGAAAACAATAAACAATAACAATACTTACTTATATTCCATGACCTCACTAAACCGCTAGCAAATACTTATAAAACACTATACCAAATCTTCATAAAGAGTCCCAAGACAAAAGGTTCCTTTAACAACGATTGTTTCTAAAGTACAAGTAATGCTCACGTGATATTTAATGTTTCCAACACTTAAATAAATTACAATGAATTGAATAGCAATAAATCACACTTGTTTCTCATCGTATGATTTGCATTATTTGCTCGAAATATGATTCAATAAACAAGTCGTTCTTGAAACCAACTCGATAGACCAACTTTATTCCAATGCGAAAATGTGCAATTCAATCTCAGCATAATAGTTTTTCATTTGGGGAAAGTGAACACGAATAGAGAGGGGTCACCACGGCCAACTGTCTCTAAACGGTGGGGTCGTCGCCCTCCTCTTTACCATATGCTTGCAAGACTTTCAGGACGCGTCCTAAGGGCACCACGCTCTGAGCACCATGCCGATACAAATGTTGTTCATCATTGATGAATGTGAGCACCACGCAACACATAAAAGCTACTTTCCCCTACATAAGTATTTTATTACCAATTATATATATTCGTTCTTAGATTTCATTTCTATTCCCTCAATCATATATTAGCTTCTTTCTCATTACACTTCAACTCAATTTAATTTCTCTCAATTCTCCATATCTCGAAACTATTGCCTTTAACCCAATTTATTGGCTTCTTGAATTTTAATTCCCATAAACATAGACACTTCACACAACTGATACCTTGATTCAGACCCATTAGACAAATACTTTATTTCCATTAGACACCTTATGAAAAAACAGAACTCCCATTTTAAGACCATTCTATTTTCATCTTTAACGTAACTCATGATTTAATTAGCTTGTGTATTCCCTATCACACTAAAAAGTATTTCATATTATTTGTTTCTAAACATTAATTAGATCCATGGTATGATTTAATTATGTAGTCCTCAAATTGAAATCATTATTTATTCTTAATTATTAAATTCAACTAGATGAGCTTAGTGTGCCTGAACTATGTTTTATAAACATTTATATAAAACTCAAATTCTCAAAATAACTTTAATATTCATGAAAATTCTTGCAGCGTCGCAAGAGCCGACCGCACGCATGGACGTGGCCATCGCACAGCCAGGCCCTTGCCAGCGCCTATGGCTCGACGCCATCGCTGGATACCGCTGCTTGCTTGCTTGGTTTGCGAACATGACACGAGGGAATCCATCGATGCCTCGTCGCCATCGCTGTAATACCTCGTATTTTTCTGAATTTATAAATATATTTTATTATATTTATAAAGCATTTTTGGGATTTTCCGAAATTAAATTGCATTTAATGCTAATTTAAATGTATTTTTATTCAAATAAATAATTAATATTTTTATAAAACCAGGAATGTTTTAAGTAAATTCATTATTTAATACCAGGATTTTATTGAGCCAGTTTCAGAAAGTTTGAATTGATTTCAACCCAATTCCGTTGGCAAACCCAACTAAAATTAAAGCGTTCAATTATAAGCTAGCCCAAACTCCAAGCCCAATTAAGTTCCTAAAACCTAGCCCACTAGGGACTAGGTAACTATAAATACAAACCCTTTCATTGAAAATCCCCCACATAATTTCATTAACGTTCTCTCTCCTCTCTTTGCTCCCTCTCGTCCTGCTCTCCTTGCCCGTCGCCCCTCAGCCCGCACTCTCACACCGAGCACCCCGCTCGCGTGTGCCTCGCGATGCTCGTGCCCTCGTCCCTCTCTCTTTCCCTCACTGCATGTGCTCGTGCCTCTCGCACAGCACGCGAGCGTCGCCTTCCCCTCGTGTCGATGCTGCCTCTCGCTCACGGCCTCACACCCTCACACTCTTTTCGCTCGCCTCTCTCTCGCACTCGTCGCACACAACACACAGCGCTGATGATGTGTTGTGTTGTGTTGCGTTGTTGCGTCAACGAGCAAGCCCCAGTCGAGGCCTTGCTTTGTCCCTCGCCCCTCGCTGCGCACATGTGAGCCTTGCCCGCGCTCGTGCATTCGCTGCTGCTGTACCGCACACGGCACACCCCTTTTGTGTTCGTGTGTGGTTTGTATTCCGTATACTCCGTATATTTTTATCCCTTTTTCATTTTCGTATCCAAATTATTGTTTTATTATTATTGGTTTTTAATTATTATAGTATTGTTATTGATCTTTAATTATTATATTGTTGGGAACGTTTGTAAATACCGTATTGTGATGATTTTCATATTTAATGTCATAAGGATGATTTTAATTACATGAACTATTATTTTCAGATTTGATAATTATTTAAAGTGTCGATTTTTATGACCAAAACATGATTTTTATGCTCAATTGTTGTTAGGGTATTAATCTCGACCTAGTAGGCAACCAATTCACATAATTTAATGTCAAACTAAATTATGGGATTCAACTTAAATTTTCAGATTTATCAAGAGGATTTAAAGTGTTGATTTTTAATGATTTTAAGGTCAAAAAGTCAATGTTTTACTCTAGGGCTTGAGTTGACTATTTGAGACTATTAATTTAATAAATAAAGATTATTTCCTAACTAAAACAAGGGTTTTAGAATCTATAAAAGTTTCTGGAAATTTAGTAAACACGGATAATAATTAAGTTTTCCTATTTTGATTATAGGAGGTGATTTCTAGCCTTGAGTCTTGATTCGCGAAGTGGCCCCCGTACTTAGGTATTCCAGGTACGTACATGACTAGGGTGACCACCTATTGATCGAGGTAAAAACTAGGTCGTTACTAGTCCCTCCTAATCAAACAAATTACCTAAACTAACCACTAAACACAAGTAAAGTGGTAAGCAAGGGTCGGAATCCACAAGGACTAAGGTGCGCTAATTTATGCTAATCGAACAACAAGCTAGGTCGAAACGAGTTGGAAAGTCAACTAACCAACTAAAAATAAATCAACTAAACTTAGAAATCAAAAGTAAATGAGTTTAGGGAATGGGTCAAACAACAACAAATCATGGAATGGACATAAAGGAATTGAAATCGGGGAAGATTCACAAGCACTACATGAATAAGCGTTGAATTCACAAATAGCTCCAGCTATCTCCCGATGCGCGAGCAATATCCCTAAGCATCAAGGATGAACTCCCGTTTTACCCTATCGTACCTGGGGTAAATCGAAAACCCAATTCAACAACATAGTCAAGTTTAGGTCTTTAATCCCTTTCCAACCCAACTAGACTACTCCAAGAAATCATGGAACACTTAATTGATCAAGTTAAATGCAACATGTATTGGAAATGCCTAAACATTTAATAATTTAATCATGAAAATCCCTAATTTCCATCACAAACACCCAAACCAATCAATGTTGAGTTTTCACCAAACCCTAACCAACAAACTACTCCATCAACATAAAAATATGAAATTTATAGAAATTAACAACTAAAAACATGATTCTAAACAACAATAAGGGGGCGTTTGGTTCGAACAGGGTAAAGGGAATGGAATCAACAAAGGGAAAGAGGGAGAAAGGAATGAAAATTCCTTTGATTTGGTAAGTTGTTTGGTGATATTTTCATTCCCTTCCCTTCCCTTCTCCTTCCTTCCTCTCCTCCCTCCTCCCCCACCGCCAGAACTTCTTCTCCTCCCGCCGCCGAAATTGCCTCTCCTCCCACCGCCGCCGACGCCGCCAACTCCTCCCGCCGCCGCCGTCGTATCCTCCCTCTCCTTCTCCCTCCTCCTGCGGCCTTTCCTTTTCTTCCTCTCCTCCCCCACCGCCGCCTCCGTATCCTCCCTCTCCTTCTCCCTCCTTCTGCGGCCTTTCCTTTTCTTCCTCTCCTCCCCCACCGCCGAAACTGCTTCTCCTCTCTCTCCTTCCTCGCCTTCTCCCTTCGCTCTCCTTCGTCTCCTTCTCCCTCCTCTTGTCGCCGTTCTGCTGTGGTTGGTGGTGGTGATTTCAGGTGGGGATTGATTTGTTTCGGAGTTGTTAATGGTGGTGGTGGTTGATTTCGAGGTGTTGTGGGTGGTGGTGATTTGGTTCAGAGGTATTAATGGTGGTGGTGGTTTGTTTCAGGTGGTGGTGGTTGGTTTCCGGGTGGTGGTTGTTGCAAGGGTGACGGTTGTGGTGTTGTAGTTGGGTGGTGGTGTGATGTATAAGTTGGTCAACGTTGATCAAGGAAGATGAGTTGAAAAGGATTTGGGGGGAAAGGTTGATACCCTAGGGGGGGTGGGGAATCATGGTAGAGGAAAATTGGGGAATGGGAGGGGTAAAGGGAATGATTGAAATGGACAAACAAACAACAACAAAGGGAATGAGAGGTGTTGATTCCCTTTCCCTTTCCTGAAAACCCCCAACCAAACGCCCCCTAACAACTAATTTAAACATGGAATCATTAAACTTAGCAAAAATAATTAAACTAATTAAAACAATAAATAAATAAAGCAAAAATGAAGAAATAAATAAAGAGAGAGATAGAAATGCTCATTGATTGATTGTTGGTTGTTCAAAACAAATTGTCACACTTGCATATCAAAACCCCCAATTTTTCATTGATTTTCCTCACTTTATCTCTCTAAAAAACAACTAAGCATAAACCCTAATAAAAAATTGAGAGAAAACTAAATATTTACATGATCTTTAATGAGAAAAGAAAGAGTATCTATACTCCTCAACTAAAAACAAAAATAAAAAGAAATAAAGTAAAGTTAACACAAAAATAAAAAAGAAAAAAAGAATTCCAAAAAATGAAAAACAACCAGGCCCTTCATTTTCAACTCCCAGGCCCATCAAACCAGATCCGTAATTTGGTCTTCTTCGTTTCAACCTTCAGTACTCACTCCTTCGCACTCCTTCACCCAACTCCTCATTACCCTCCATCATCATCATCATCTATAATCATCATCTATCATCACAACCGTTTGATCATCATCAATCAACGAATCGTGGCTTGTAAATTTCATCATCACCAATCACAACCACCAAACCATTGATCGAATCACAACCGTTGAGCTTCATTAATCCGTATAAAAAATCCGCGTTCAAATGTTCGTTCAAACTCAATGGAGGTTCGGGCGGACTTCGTTCTGGTTTGGGTGAACACCATTCAGGTTCGACCGAACCTCATACTTGCAGGAACTTTTCTAAATTTTAGGTTCGTCCGAATCCGCATTCCTCTATTTTTTTCTCTGCTTTTTGGGATGTTAATGGTTGCGTTTAATGCAGTTTAAGTGGGCAAAGATGATGGCATTGATCAATGTTCGATGCGGAGGGAAGGACAATAGGGGTTGCTTGTGGGTTGTTGGCGTGGTTGATTATTGACGTGAGGTAGGAGAGCTGCTACATAAGGGTGGGATGTGTTGATGTGTGGGATGGTGCTTGCAGGTCGCGAGTATGCAGGACATCACTAGTGTTTGGGCTTCCAATTGAATATCAATTGGGCCACTAAGTCCAAAGCCCAATGGCTCAACACAACAACACCAAACCCACTGTCCACTCAACATGGCTTGTCAGCCACCAACAAGGCCCAAGGCCCAACAGTAATAAATGACCTATGAGCACATTTATTACACAAACACTATAAATAGGCCGCCAAGGCACACACCTCAAGGTACATCCAATTTATCGCCTTAAGACTACTCTCTAGAGAACTTCTCTCTAGAATCCGAGCATCGTTCTTACTTAGGCATCGGAGGGGCTTTCCTCGGAAACACCCCCGAGGCTAGTAACTTTGCTATTGTGCAGGTGAATTTGGACACAACTCATTCAAGCTAGCAAGATCTTCAACACACTCGAAAGGGCCTTCAAGCGAAGCCCATTGTTTCCACCGTTTCAACACCGGAACAATTTGGCGCCATCTGTGGGGAAGAACACTTCAAAGCCTTGAAAACACAAACCATCTTTTCCTTGAAAATGGTTAACGATAATGTCAACAACAATGATGACAGAATGATAGTACACTCAGATTCGGAATCTGATGCGGAGGCGCATCCTCAATCGGTGGCGAGGTCACAACCCAGCAGAGCTACGACCGCCACGACCGCAAGACCTCTAATTCCATCCAGGGAAGAACTCAATGCGGCCATGACCATCGTGCAAAACTTCCTCTTCAACAAAAAAGAGCAAGGCCCCGCAAAGGACCGCAGAGAGGAGAGGAGGACTAAGCGACGGTTGAACGAGCCACCCAGTGAAGAGGTCTCCAGACCCGAACGAGAGCTTCCTCCCGTGACAAGAACTCACCTAACGTCGAGGTGGATGGAAAGCATGTGGGATACCTAAAAGAGGGCACAACAGCAACCAGATTGGTTTGCAAGGTCAACACCTACTCCAACGGCTCTCCAAAGCGAATCAACCGCTCCCAACACTCGGATCCGAAGCTCGGTACTCAGCAGGTTGAGGCCCTTGGTCCACTCAAGGTTAAGGCCTTCGGTCCATTCGAGGCTAAGGGTAGGTGAATCCAATAGATCCAGCGAGCAACCCGAGGTTAGCAGCCGATCGAGGAGAAGAGACAGGAGGTATGATCGAACCCCTAGCCCCCGACGTACACCCGAGCGTTCTAACAACAGAACCCCGGCAAGCGAAGGCATCGGGGCTAGACTCGGGAAAAGAATCATGACCCCAACGTCCTCCCCATTCTCGGACGAGCTGATCATGAAAGAAATCCCAATGGTTAGGCTGCCAGCGCACCTGACATACAACGGGACCACGGATCCGAGGGATCACGTCATCTCCTACGAGCAGCAAATGTTCCTGAGCCCCTACTCCGAAGCTTGTTGGTGCAAGTACTTCCCAACCACGCTGACTGGAGTGGCGGGAGAGTGGTTGAGATCGTTGCCGAAGGGATCGATCAGAAGCTGGAAGAAATTGAAGAAGAGGTTCTGCACACAGGTCGTGAGCAACAATCGCCCCGAACGAACCACCGCATAATTGACCTCTATCCAACAAGAAAGAGACGAGAGTCTAAGATACTTCATGGCCAGATTCATGAAGGAATCAACCAACATACCAAATCTGCAGCCAGACGTGGCCATCTTCGCTTTGAAGCACGCACTCCAGGATGGGAAGTTCCGTGATAAACTATCCATGAAAAACCCTTCTAAAATAGCTGACGTGCAACAAATGGTAGATGCGTTCATCAGAACCGAGGAGTTCAACAAAGCGGCTGCAAGGTTAAAAGGATCTTCGGATTCAAGAGACACAAAAATGAATCAGAGCAAGCCCGAGGGCAGCTCGAGAAAAGGGAAAGAGAAAGTGGGTACAAGAGACGCGAGCCCGAAGAAATACGGGAGAAGGGGTGAACTTCAACCCAAATACACTAACTACACTCCACTCGCTCTACCCCGAAAGGAAATTTTCAGCCTCCACAAGAATGACGAGAAATGGAAGCTGTTAGGTTATGATTATAAATCATATATTGAAGGAAATAATGCCCTTGGTCCAAGTATGCATTTAATGGTAAGTCTAATAAATGCGGTTCAATATTAATTATGCAAGTTAATAATTCAGTGAGATCAGGTGAACTGTATGCCTAGCTAGAGGCCGCTTCAGTTCAAGTGGATTAATAATATTAATCCACAGCTTACTCTTGACTGAACCCGTAGGGTCACACAAATAGTACGTAAACGGATCAAGTATTTAATGGCATTAAATACTCTATCTAATCAATATTCTGAATCGACGGATCTTGGTTTCAGTGGGAGCTGAGATCGTCAAAGGCAAAGAAATGAATACTTCGGAAACGATGATATTGCCGGAAACGGAAATATGGATTGTATCGGAAATATAAATATTATCCAAGTCGTAGATGTTTCCGGAAACGGAAACATGGTACGTATCGGAAAATATTATCGGAAATGGAAATATTGCCGGAATCGGAAATATTGCCGGAAACGGAAATATTGTCAGAATCGGAAATATTATCGGAATCGGAAAATAATTCCGGAAACGGAAATATTAAATATTTGTTCGAGACGGAAATTAATTCCGGAATCGGAAATGTTAAATATTGTTCGTATCGGAAATGAATTCCGGAATCGGGAAATTAATCGGAAGCGCGTTGTACGAATTAGCATCAGACGAGTTTGCTAGACGAACGCCCAGCACGAAGCCAGGCCCGCGTCCAGCAAGGAAAATAGCGCACCACACACGCCCAGCGCCAAAGGGGCAGGCAGCTCGTGGCCTTCGTGGCCGAGTGGGCTGCATCGCTCGGGCTTCACGCGCGAGCGCAAGGCGCCCCTCGTGGGCTACTGTGCGTGCGTGTGTGTTTTTGTTCACATACGAAACCTAAAGAGTATAGTATTCGTTTGATGATTAAATTTCCTAATCCTAAAAGATAAATTAATTAATTAAAGAGTTCTGCTAGGATTCTAATTTAATTAATTCGTATCCTAGTAGGATTCGATTGCTTATTCCATGGCCTATAAATATGAGATCTAGGCTCATAATTTATAACGAGTTTGAAGTCTTCAAAGGTAAGAATTTGAGCAAAAATTCAGTCATACACTTGCCCATAATAGCCGAATATTTTAGTACCTTAAGGGCGATTCTAGTTGGTCAATCTTAAGGCGGATCCGGACGTGCTGTGGACTTTCTACGGAGGGACGACACTTGGAGTCCTAAAGACTTGTTCTTGTTCGGTTCGGGCGCAGCAAGGGAGGGCACGCTACAAAGAGTATGAATCCTAATTATGCTAATTGTTATGTGGCAATTAATTTGGAATCCTGGCGTTTATGGTTTTTCCGAATGATTTATATTCGTTTATATGTATCATAACCTAACAGTGGTATCACGAGCCTCTAATTATTTCCATAATAATTGCTTAACATGGTTAAATTTTACAAATTTGCAAAGAATTAAAAGGGGTGATTAATTTTCGTAATTGTTAATTAATTGCAAATTGCGTTTATTTAATTATATGTACGCAGTTTTTCGGCAGTTTCTTCGTTACTCAACGAAATCGAGTGATTTTTGTGTCAATTCTGCATGTAAAAGGCATTCTAAAATTTTGACAAAAATAATCTTTTTCGGCCGAACCCAGAATTCCCAAATTCGTAGCCTAACTATGACTTTTCGGAGGTTTTAGTTTTTCGAACGCAAAAGTTTGTAATTTTAAGATGTTAAATTGAATATTTGCGATTCTTGTTGTTAAATCTTGAATTTTTGATTGACCTATTGTATATGTTAAACAAATTTTAATGCCTAAGCTTGTTAATTATACAACCTAATTTGTAATTGTAATTAATTTGTTGAAATTCGAATAATTTAGAATTTGATTTGATTTTCATAATTAATTGACGATTTAATTAGGTATCCATGATTAATAACCACCATAAAAATTGTTAATTTATGATAAATTTTAGATTTTTATGACCTAGATTTGAATCCATGATAATCGGAAATTAATCAATTAATAAATTTTCGATTTTTTCGCCCTAAAATTATGGATTTAATATGCTTTATTAATTTGTCATTAATTTTGAAATAAAAGTTTTAATTCGTATGAAATTCGCTCATAAAACTTGCACGCACAAAGCAAAGGACGCTACGTGTTACCCTTAAGGGGTGTTGTATAGTGCGGGCATGTGACGACGAGCAAGGGAGCTCGTCGCCCATGCGGTACAATGCAGCGAGCAAGGGTCATGGCACACGAGCACAAGGCAGCACGCTACCCTTGTGTCGAGTGTTGTGTACAGCGTGGGCGAGTGGGCGATGGGCATTGGCGTGAGCCAGGCGAGCAGTCGCGTGTGGGCAGCGAGCGTGCTGCCCCACAGCGCGTGCTGCCACGCCCAGCGAAGCAACCAGACACGTCGAGTGAGGCGGGCTACGCGCAGCGTGGCCTAAGCTTGTTGCGTTGCGTGTGGCCTACTCGTGTGGTGCCATACGATCAGTCGAGGGGCGCTGCTGCCTCGTGCACTCGACGGGGCTTGGGCGGAAGCCCAAGTGCCTCGTCTTGTTACGATTGATGCGTTTTGATTTTAATTTTAAATTTTTAGTTCGAAAACGATTTTAATTAATTTTAAAATTCGTAATTTAAATTGTTTTCTCGGAATTTAATTTTGAATAATCTAATTATTATAAATTTTATTTATACTAATTATTTTACTAAAATTAAAACCTTGAATTAATTTAAATTCAATTAATTCAACTGAAAATAAATTAAATGGATTCAATTATAAATTTATATGAGCTTTAAATTTTAATTAAAATTTTAATTAAAATTGTAGACTAGGAAATACATTTTTATGTTTAAAATTAGTAAAGCATGTGAATTTATTGGTTTAAGTGGGAGCATTTTAGTCATAAACTCTTGATTAGGTCTACATTCCCTTAAGGTTAAACAACTTGAATAGAATTAATAAGGACTGAATAATTGGTAGATTATTGGTGCCCTTGATTAATTGCTGCAAATATTTATGTGATGCATAACATGTTCTACTAACCAGCTATGTGGGCCATTCATGATAATGAATGGGTGAATGGTATATATTGTATATGTACTGTTTTGTAGGTTATTGAAAAGTGACTAGTATGGCCCAAATTGGATAGAAAACATGGTCTGCGTACCATTAATTTGAATGTAATAGTGGTCTAAAGTACCAAATTTTATTGCTTTTAAATATGGTCTGCGTACCATCAAATAGTTGTAATTAGTTTAATTATAGCTTATCCTATTTGAAGAAAAATGGCGCCTCCCATGGTGAAATTCAAGACGGAGTTTCCAATCCATTTTCAAGACGTACTTTGAAGTTGAAGCTTCAAGATGAAGTCGGGCCATACTAGATCACATTTATATCTTATGCATGTTTTAAGTTATTTATTGCTTTAAATATGTCTTAATTATGCATGAGATTATGGCTTGATTATGTTGCATGATTAAGGAGTTTAGTTCACTTAAAATCTAACCAACATAGTAAGAGCCTTAAGTTCCAAACTTTAAAAATGAGTTAAAAGGTGCCATGCCAAAATGACACTTACTTGGATAACCTTTACATCAATCTTAGTAATAGTTTTCCGCCATAGCGAGGTTTTACTTATTGATTCTAAAGGGGTAAGGTACACAAATAATTGTGAGTACATGTTAGTTTTGGTGAAACTCAACGATATAAGTAAGGAGTCCTTTTATGTCGTGGCAAATGCGATAGGTTTACCTAATAAGCTCTTAGACGTACCTATCAACCAAGAGTAGTTTCTAGACTATTAGCAAAGGCTTTGCTTATGTAAAATATATTAGAATTGAGTCTTAATACATAATGTGCTTAATTCTTCAATGATTTAAGGATCTTGGAATCATTTTATTCACACCTGCCGGAACACATAACTTGAATAAAAGGCTTAATAAATGATAAATTATGCATGTTTGCTAGAATTTAAAGTTTCTTAAGAGAAACTGTGAATGATTATTTATTTGTTTATTCTTTTTCAATTGTAGTTTTAACTATGGCAAACAACAATTCATTCAACATCCGATGAATTCTCGAAAAGGAGAAGTTGAACAGGAAGAACTTCCTTGACTGGCAAAGGAACTTGTAAATAGTTCTTATGCAGGAAGAAAAGGAGTATGTCCTGGAAGAGGCGATGCCCGAAGCCGCGGGCGACGGGGTCACTCAGGCAGCCCTCAATCGTTGGATTGATGCCAACAAGGATGTGAAATGTCTAATGCTTGCAACCATGAGTGCAAATCTACAGAAAAAGTTCATCAACTCAGATGCTTTCACGATCATCAGTGAGTTAAAGAACATGTTCCAAGATCTGGCTCGAGTCGAAAGATTCGAGACTCATAGGAAAATTCTTGAGACCAAGCTTAAGAAAGGCGAGCTCGTAAGTCCACATGTTCTCAAAATGATTGGACTCATTGAGAATATGAGTCGGTTGGATCAACAATTCTCTTAGGAAATGGCTGTAGACACCATCCTCCATTCTCTTCATAACAGGTATGATCAGTCCAAGCTGAACTACAGTATGAATAGTCTGGATAAAACGCTCACTGAGCTTCACGGTATGCTGAAGACCGCTGAAAAGACGCTCAAAAGTGATAAGCAAGATGTGCTTATGGTGCGTGGGGGCAAGTTCAAGAAATCTGGTAAGAAGAGGAATGCTAAGAAAGGTGGCAACAAGGCCAGCCAGACTAAGCAACCAGGCGGCACCAAATCTGAAAAAAAGAAGGTGAGCCAACCCACTTCTGAATCTGAATGCTTCTACTGCAAGAAGAAGGGGCATTGGAAGAGAGATTGCTTGAAGCTTAAGGAAGATCAGAAGAACGGAACAGTCGTTCCATCTTCAGGTATTTTCGTTATAGACTGTATACTTGCAAATTCAACTTCTTGGGTATTAGATACAGGTTGTGGCTCACACTTATGTTCCAATTCACAGGGACTAAGAAAAGGTAAAAGATTAAGCAAGGGTGAAGTCGACCTACGAGTGGGAAATGGAGCACGGATTGCTGCATTAGCTGTAGGAACTTATTATTTGTCGTTGCCCTCTGGGCTAGTTTTGGAACTGGAAGACTGTTTCCATGTTCCAAGTCTTACTAAAAACATCATTTCTCTTTCTTGCTTAGATGCTAAGGGATTTTCCTTTTTAATAAAAGACAATAGTTGTTCGTTTTATTTTAAAGAGATATTTTGTGGATCTGCTAGATTATTCAATGGACTTTCTTTATTAGATCACGACCAACAAGTTTATAACATAAATTCCATTTAATACTTGATCCGTTCACGTACTATTTGTGTGACCCTACGGGTTCAGTCAAGAGTAAGATGTGGATTAATATATTTAATTCCACTTGAACTGAAGCGACCTCTAGCTAGGCATTCAGTTCACTTGATCTCACTGAATTATTAACTTGTATAATTAACACTGAACCACATTTATTAGACTTAGCATTAAATGCATACTTGGACCAAGGGCATTATTTCCTTCAGTCTCCCACTTGTCCTTAGGGACAAGTGTGCATTTCCTAATTTCTTTGTCGCTTGATGCTTGCTCTTGAACATAAGGTAAGAGTTGTCATCCTTATTATGTCCAGAGGTGTTTCTCGGTTTCAGAGTTCAACTGATCAAATAAACAGATAATCGTAGCTTATGATTCATCTGAGCACGGCCATGCATTTTACAGTTTTTAGCTCTCCGAGTGGCCTTGTACAACTTTCAGCATCTCATCCCGATTTATGGGAGGACAATCCCAATCTTGTGATCTTGAGATTAGACTTCGTTTGATAGGTGATTACCTGAGCGTTGCCTTTATAGCCTCCTTTTACGGTGCGACGGTTGACAATGTCAAAGAAATCAGTTCTCAAACAAGTAATCTCAAATCAATCAGGTATTGAGGATTAATGTCTAATAATTTTAATGAAATTTACTTATGACAAATTTTCATCTCTTACAGTAAAGTTTCATAGGTCTGTCCGATACTAGTCTTCCCAAAGTAAGTATCTATGCAAATGATTGCCACATTGCCATGTACACATAGTTCAAGAAACAGAACTACTAGTCATCTTGCATTCCAATCGTCTAACGTTTTCTATGCGTCCATATTTATAGAGAACTCCGACCAGGGACCATTTTCAACTTTTTTGACATTCAAGTTCACTTGATAGACATTTCTTAGTCACAGGACTGGTCCTGACAATCTATCTTGAATATATCGTCAATTTGAAGGGACTCATCATTTAATAAACCACAAATTAAATGGAAAAATGAATTCTATTCATTTATATGAATGGTTAACCAATAACGTTTTACAAAGTATTAAACTCTAAAACTTTAAAACATTAAATAAGGACATCAAAGCCATTCTCCAACATGCTTGATTCCCATAGCTGCAGTGTGCGAGTTGTGCTTCGCCTGCGGCAGAGGTTTAGTTAATGGACCTGAGATGTTGTCATCAGTTCCAATCTTGCTTATCTCGACTTCTTTTCTTTCAACGAACTCTCGTAGAAGGTGAAATCTACGAAGTACATGCTTTACTCTCTAGTGGTGTCTAGGCTCCTTTGCCTGTGCAATAGCTCCATTATTATCACAATACAGAGCTATTGGTCCTTTAATGGAGGGGACTACACCAAGTTCACCTATGAACTTCCTTAGCCAAATAGCTTCCTTTGCTGCTTCATGTGCAGCAATGTACTCCGCTTCAGTTCTAGAATCTGCAATGGTGCTTTGCTTCGCACTTTTCCAGCTTACTGCACCTCAGTTGAGGCAGAAGACAAACCCAGACTGTGATCTGTAATCATCTTTGTCGGTTTGGAAACTTGCGTCCGTATAGCCTTTAAACATTAATTCATCATCTCCACCATAGACCAGGAAATCATCTTTGTGCCTTTTCAGGTACTTCAGAATATTCTTGGCAGCATTCCAATGTGCCTCTCCTGGATCTGACTGGTATCTTCTCGTAGCACCGAGTGCGTACGCAACATCCGGGCGTGTACATATCATAGAATACATTATTTAACCAATCAATGATGCATATGGAATCCCACTCATTCGTCTACGCTCATCTAGTGTTTTTGGGCACTGAGTCTTGCTTAGAGTCATTCCATGAGACATGGGTAGGTAGCCTCGCTTGGAGTCTTCCATATTGAACCCTTTAAGAACCTCATTGATATAAGTGCTTTGACTGAGTCCAATCATCCTTTTAGATCTATCTCTGTAAATCTTGATGCCCAGTATGTACTGTGCTTCTCCTAGATCCTTCATCGAAAACATTTCCCAAGCCAAATCTTGACAGAGTTCAACATAGGAATGTCATTTCCGATAAGTAATATGTCGTCGACATATAATACTAGAAAAGAAATTTTGCTCCCACTTAAAATAAAATCATTTTCCAACTTAAAATAAAGGAATTACTAAAGTATTACCGCCACCGTGATAACGGTTAAGGCTATTACCAGAATTACGCAGCGGAATTTAATGTCAACTAACTTTTAAAACATAATTAATGTAATATTGAAGCCTCCTACAATTTGGAACCATAACGGCCCAAAAACCAAAACATAAATAGTTCAAACATTTCAAACATAATTAAAGTATAATTAAATAGTTTCAAAGTACGAAAACATGCAACTCTCTCGATCATCCCAAGCCACATGATTCCGATCAACCAACCTGCTATATTATTCTACTCCCCATCAATGCAAGTGCAAATGATAGATCATCATAGGGTCATTAAGCCAAAGGCCATGACCAAAACACACAAAGCACGTAGTCAGCAAAAGCTGAGTACTTACAAGAATAGAGTGAATGAAACTAAAACATGCATCACTCACTAAGTACTAACCATCATGCAAAAGCCATATAATAAATAACAACCAATCATGAATACAAGACTCGACTCTTGACTTGACTCTTGACTCACAATTTAATTAGAATAAGCTTCGAACGGGCCAAAAGAAAGTTCTATAAAGGAAAAGGTGATGGGAGCCAACCATACACCAAATAATAAATAATAAAATCGGGCCATACTGGGTGTCGGGCCATACCGACGGAATTCCTGCGCATAATATAAATGAAACAACGTCTTGTATCATTAGTAGGAGTACGAGCTTTCCGGCAAGACTCCCCCCATTGTTCATACTCAAGGTATATACGTTCCAAGAGTTTTGAAGCTTGTTCTGGTTGCACTTTACGTTTATTAATATTTTATTAAAGGTGAACTCAAGACTCAACAATGTACATTCATACAATTAATAAACAACAACCAAACAATCTTATTTTGATGCTTTAAGACTTATGATCAACCAAGCAAGACTCTTGAGAAATTACTACCATGTTCCTCCTCACCAAAGTGAGACTCCACATCATGCACATTAACATGAGGGTTGTGCCCTTGCACGACAAATCCTAATTCATTTCATACAAAATATTCCCAACTGAACCCTACATGTGCGGTGGCTTACATGAGCTAACCCTTCACATGTGGTAAAATAAATAGTACAACGAGGTACGAATAATTGGCTCAAAGTATGCTAGACATCCCGTACAATAGCATACAATTAAATAATCATCCCTTGCATGTGAAACAAACCATACATGCATAAATATTGAACAACATGATTGACAATGAATTCCATACTCATAATAATCTCAACATGCTTGTTCAACCAACAATTCAATAATTCCAATAACATTAATCCACATGATCGTTCACCAAAGCATATATGAATCCACATAATATAATTCACATCATCAACAATCATGTAATGTCATTGACAAAAGGTGTGGTCGCCCTAGACTTGTACGTACCTTGAATACCTAAGCGTAGGGGCCACTTTGCAATAACGAGCACTCAACTAGAAATCACCTCCTATCATCAAAATAATGAAATTTAAATTATTTCCATGTTCATCAAATTTCCAGCAACTTTATAAAATCTAAAACCTTATTTAAACTTTAGAATTCAATCGTTTTTCAATAATATAATCGTCTCAATTTGCAAAACCAATCCCTAGTACGAAAACATACTTTTTTCGCCTTTAAAATCAATAAAAATCAACACTTTAAGCCTTTATTCAAATCTGAAAATATAATTGATTATCATAATTAAAATCATCACCTAATTATGCTAATCAATTGACTCATTAGGTCTAGATTAAAACCCTAACTTGAGTATCCCATTAAAACTAATTTAACATCATAAAAATCAATTCTTTATTAAATAAACAAATCTGAAAATTCATCCTTTAATAATTAAAACAACCCTAATGAATCACAACACGTAAATCCTCAAAGCACGGTATTCATAACCGATTCCCAGCATTTTAATTACTCAAAACAATAATAATATTATAATTTAAAATACGGAATTGAAATAGAATAGGTAAGGAAGAAGAGAATTATACCAATTCGGCCTATAGCACGGAACAATCACGAATTAGGGTGATTGGGCGAAAAGAATTGAATTACGAACACGAACAACACACACACACACACGTCCGCGTGTGTGCGCGCGCGGGATTGAGGGGCGACGAGCAGGGCTGCGTGCAGGGGCTGGCGCGAGGGCGCGAGGGCTGGCGACAGGGGCTGGCGCGAGGGCGCACAAGAGAGAGACGAGAGCAGGGGTGTGCGGTGCACACGAAGCAACAACAACACAGCAGCACGGCACCAGCATCGATGTGTTCTGGCTGGGCGGGCTGCGAGAGAAAGGGAGGGCGAGAGTGTGTGTGTGGGCGACGGGCGAGCACACGGCACAAGGCACGCAGCACTCGAGGAGCAGGGGCGATGGCACGGCAGCACGAAGGCACGAGCACGAGGCTGTGCGGGCGTGCGTGCGGGCAGACGAGAGAGAGAAGAGGGAGTTGGAGTAAGGGGCAAGCAAAGAAAAATAGGGTTTATGAATTTTAGGGGCTCATTTAATGATGAGGAGTCCTATTTATAGGCTCCTTATTTTTAATGGGCTAGGCTTAGGAAAATAGGATTGGGCTTAGCAATTAAATGATTGGGCTAGCCAAGAGTTTGGAATTAAATTCTTTTGATTGGGCTCGTTTAATAAAACAAATTGGACTTTTCATTTAAAACCCGAAGCCTTTAAAAATCATTTGCAACCCATTTAATTTCCCGACTCAAGAATTAAATTCGTTTCGTAATTAATTAAAATAATAAAGATTCTAATT
Organism: Spinacia oleracea; assembly: GCF_020520425.1. Classification (NCBI taxonomy): domain Eukaryota; kingdom Viridiplantae; phylum Streptophyta; class Magnoliopsida; order Caryophyllales; family Amaranthaceae; genus Spinacia; species Spinacia oleracea. The sequence continues at coordinate 117,209,765 of NC_079489.1, read as the reverse complement.
AATTAAAATACATTTAAATAAGATACATTTAAATATTATTTAAATGCTAATTAATCGTAAAATGCTTTATAAATATAATAAAATATACTTATAAATATTATAAAAATACGAGGTATTACAGCAGCGATTGCTAACATTATCCGAATAGACTTTAGCATTGCAACTGGTGAAAAGATTTCATCGTAATCCACACCGTGGACTTGCCTGTAACCTTTTGCAACCAATCTAGCTTTGAAAACTTCAAGTTTCCCATCCTTGTCCTTTTTCAGTTTGAAAACCCATTTGCTTCCTATGGCTTGGTAGCCATCTGGCAAATCGACCAAATCCCAAACTTGGTTTTCAGACATGGAGTCTAATTTAGATTGCATGGCTTCTTGCCATTGCTTGGAGCTAGGGCTCGTCATAGCTTGTTTGTAAGTCGCAGGTTCATCACTTTCAAGTAATAGATTTCATAGCTCTCGTTCGTCAAAATACCTAAGTATCTTTCCGGTTGAGATTTATATCTCTGCGATCTACGCGGGGTTACATTTCTAGATGGTCCTTGATTCTCACCAGATTCTTCTAAAGATCTCGGAGTTTCAACCTGAATGTCATCTTGAGCATTCTCTAGAGTTTGTTCTTCGACTCGAATTTCTTCGAGGTCTACTTTTCTCCCACTTGTCCTTTTAGAAATGTGATCTCTTTCCAAAAGATACCATCTCGAGCAACAAACACCTTGTTCTCAGATGTATTGTAGAAGTAATACCCCTTTGTTTCCTTTGGATAGCCCACAGGGATACATTTGTCATATTTTGGTTGAAGTTTGTCTGAAATTAATCGTTTGACGTATACTTCACAACCCCAAATCTTAAGAAAAGACACTTTTGGAGGCTTTCCAAACCATAACTCATATGGAGTCTTTTCAACAGCTTTAGACGGAGCTCTATTTATAGTGAGTGCAGCTATGTTTAGTGCATGTCCCCAAAATTCTATTGGAAGTTCGGCCTGACCCATCATTGATCTAACCATGTCTAGAAAGGTTCTATTCCTCCGTTCTGACACACCGTTCCATTGTGGTGTTCCAGGAGGAGTCAATTCTGATAGAATTCCACATTCTTTCAGATGGTCATCAAATTCATAGCTCAGATATTCACCGCCTCTGTCAGACCGCAGTGCCTTAATCTTCTTGCCTAATTGATTCTCTACTTCACTATGAAATTCCTTGAATTTGTCAAAGGATTCAGACTTATGCTTCATTAGGTAGACATAACCATATCTACTGAAGTCAAAAGTGAAAGTGATAAAGTAGCTGAAACCACCTCTAGCATTTGTACACATTGGTCCATATACATCTGTATGGATTAAAGCCAATAGTTCAGTTGCTCTTTCTCCAACTTTAGAGAAAGGTTGCTTTTTCATTTTGCCAAGTAAACATGATTCGCACTTACCATAATCCTCTAAGTCAAATGGTTCTAGAATTCCTTCCTTTTGAAGTCTTTCTATGCGTTTCAAGTTAATATGGCCTAATCGACAATGCCACATATAGGTGAGATCTGAATCATCCTTTTTGGCCTTTTAGGTATTTATGTTATAAACTTGTTTGTCGTGATCTAGTAAATAAAGTCCATTGACTAATCTAGCAGATCCATAAAACATCTCTTTAAAATAAAACGAACAACTATTGTCTTTTATTAAAAAGGAAAATCCCTTAGCATCTAACCAAGAAACAGAAATAATGTTTTTAGTAAGACTTGGAACATGGAAACAATCTTACAGTTCCAAAACTAGACCAGAGAAAAACGACAAATAATAAGTTCCTACAGCTAATGCGGCAATCCTTGCTCCATTTCCCACTCGTAGGTCGACTTCTCCCTTGCTTAACCTTCTACTTCTTCTTAATCCCTGTGAATTGGAACATAAGTGTGAGCCACAACCTGTATCTAATACCCAAGAAGTTGAATTAGCAAGTATACAGTCTATAACGAAAATACCTGAAGATGGAACGACTGTTCCGTTCTTCTAATCTTCCTTAAGCTTTGGACATTCTCTCTTGTAATTGCCTATTCGATCACAATAAAGACAGCTTGATGTGGACTTGTCCTGCTTTGTTTTAGCATTGCCCTTGGACTTTCCACCTTTCTTGAAGGGTCTCCCTTTAGCCTTGAGTAAATCTTTGGCTTCACAGTCGAGTATTATCTCAGCCTTTCTGACAAGGTGTAGACACCTACTTTTGTCCCCATTCCCGAAAGGGAAGGTTCGATGATGAGAACACAAATCTCCACTTGGCAACGCATCTCCTATAAAATAACAAATCTCAATCACCCTTTTTATTTCAGCCAAAACTGCTATTTTTAGAAACCTGCTAGGAATGGTAACTGCCGTAAAAGGTAGTTGTTAAAAGTGGCAAAGTCATAAAAGATAGAAACCTGTCAGAATTAGGTGTTTCACTCCAACATAAATCCTAAAAGAGATAGAATTTGCATTCCTAGTATAATTCGAAAATAAGAGTTACGTATTAATTAAATTCCTAACGAACCTAGAGTTCGTAACGGGCCCACACGCATTCCGTCATAAGTTAATACGGACTAAAAGACTCGGATAAGTCTCGAAAGCTCCATGTTCTAAGAGTCCACATCTGACAAAGAACTTGGCCCAGATCACATTTTCAACGCCCAGCCCTAGGCGCTGAAATCTTTGGCGCCCAGCCTTGGGCGCTGAAAATGCCTGGGGCCGTTTTATTTCCTGATTCTTTTTGGATTCGTATCTTAAAATCTATCTTTCAACACACCCTTATCCTATAAATACAACCTCCAAACCGACGTGAAGAGGACACACAATTCCATAACCTGAGTATTGACTCTAGCCTTAAGCCTAGCCTCACGCTGCGAAATTGATCCGGCGTTCTGTCGCAATCGACCCAAAAGTCGAACAGAACGCATCCTGCCCCTTGTAGCTGATGAATTAAGCCTAAATACTGGAACATTGCTTGGAAACCCGATATTCGTTAAATAAAAGGAGAAATAGCAAAGCCAAGTGGTTAGTTTTCTGAGAACCGTAACGCACCTCTCAAGGGTGCGTTGTAATGTGTCCCTCATATGATTTAATCGCTTTCATCACCCTTTTATAAAATTGTCAAACTATTAACTTGATTGATCTATCACGCCTAATAAGATAATACCTTGGACAATTGAATTATCATGCTAGGTACCTTAAATCAATCTAAATAAGATAATCACGATCGATTTAGTGTTATGTTGCATATTGCTAAAATAAATTCAGAATAGTTTAATAGTTTAACGCATGTTCCTTCAATTATTTATGCTGAGCTAGTAAGGATAACCTACCAGGGATCACAAGGGAACCTATGGCCGTCGTGGTCGAACATAATTGCACTCCCTTTATGTCACGATAACCGGGTTTTGTCAGTTTTTCTCAGTGTCGTTAAAAACTGAATGGCGACTCCTATATTACTAGTCGATTGGATGTAAACTCACAGGAAATCCAATTACACTTGATCTGACAACGTCACGCCCACGAGGGACGAGGTCACACATTAGCCTCGTGCTTTTTCAACCCCCTCACAGTGGCGACTCCCGCTGGGGAACGTTAATGAAATACTCGTGCTCGTAGGTAATCAAAATAGCCGAAGGGTGAAACGACCCTACTCCGCGTTTATTTCCTTATCAAGTTGGGACGACCTGAAAATCAACATGTTAATGTGAACGGACAGAACCGCATAACGAATCTTGGCTCCCTTGGTGTGTTTCATCTCGGGAGTTGGGACTAAGGATACCCATCGCCACTCGGGGGGTGCATACGCTTCAGATGTTTTCCACTCGGCACTTTCGCTAGTAGTACACCCGTCCCAAACCCAATCGCTCGCCCACTAGGTCCCTCTCATTGGTGCATGCCCCCTTGGCTTACATCGTGATTGTCCTCTTGGGACGAAATTCGTCTGTTGAATGCACAACCTCGACCGGGGCATGTGTTGGATCTACGATAGAAGCGGTACCAAGCCGGCGCAAATATTACCCATAGAAGCCTATCATAAACTACGTGACATATTATTTTTTGCTTCATGTTATAATGCTAGTTTGTGTAGCGAATTATGTGATTGTGTTGAGATTGTGTGTGACAAATAATACCGGAAAACCAACGACCCTAAAAATTTCCCAAACATTCATAAACACCAATAAGCCAAAGAGTTATACCAAAATACGTGTTCCACAGCCCCGGGCGATTGCCACAAAAATAAGCGACGCCCAGGACAGCCTGTAACGGATCCCACAACGCTGCACAACGCGTAAAGGACGTTATTAGGCGAGCACGCAAAATTAAGTCGTATATACGAAAAAAGGATAGACGAACAAAATACGAATACCAGTCAGGGACGCATTTTCAGCGCCCCTGGCTGGGCGCCAATAATTTTCAACGCCCCTGCTGGGCGCTGAAGTTGCTGCCTGGCCTGTTGGTCAGGCACAGCAGCCTCGGTACCCGCGCATAAAGTATACGTAGCAATAAAAAAATTCGTAACAAATTTGCTACGAGGACGTATGAAAAAAAGGCACTCGATTCTAAGAACGACAACTCCTTGTGTCGTCATTAGGCCTCCTATGGCGACAATGTTCGGCACCAAAACCGAGCATGCTAATTAAATGACCTTGAATGTCACATGGGCAAAGTATTCAAAAAAAGATGTTCAAATAAAGTTTTCAAGGAAAAATAATGTTCGATTAAAAAAAAAAAATCCGAGTCTAGACTAGGCTATGCCAAAGTACAATCTAAATCCTAAGTCTTAGTTGTCTTATACATAGAATCGGTCCTGATGCTTGGTGTCGTTCTGCAAGTTAAAAGGTTAAACCATATTGAGTCTCCCTTCCTAACATTTAAAAGAAATCAATAAGCACCCATATGTAATTGTCATCCCTTGCTAAGAATCTACGGCCTCAATATTCTCTCTCACCAATAAAAAGAATATATTATGTAATTCAAGTATTTGCAAAATGGAAACAGTCACATTCTGAAAATCATTCCCCCATAGTCGCACAACCCCCAAAGTGAGCCTAAGGTGTCCATACCATTGGCAAAAAAAGAATTAATGGCCTCAAGGCTTATGATCACATTGGGTCACGACTATCATAGTCCTCTCGAGCCACTCGCTCCTTGAAATACTCCTAAGTACGGACTAAAAGATTTTCCATTAATGCAACATGACGAACCATGAAAATACCCAAATCGGCATGCCATAAGGCTACCATCGGGGTAAAGCAATACACACTAAGAGGGAAGCCGCACTAATGATTCTAGTCTTGCAAAAATGAAAATTCGATCTCCCCAACTAACTACCTTGCCAACATTAAGCAAAATGGCGCATGACAAATGAACACCCAAGGGTTAAAATCTAAAGTGTCAACCAACAAAAGTTATGGTCCAATTAGCCTAAGTCTGAAAGTCGCTTGGTCAAGTATCATAGGCTTACGCCACGTCATTATTTTGAGTCTAGGCCACCTCCTTGTATTCATACACGGGTTACAATCAGAAAAATTAATGAAAGTTCGAGTCTAAATCATAACTTCCAATTAAATCCCGGAAACTGGAATCTGAAAAGAAGCAAAAAATTATTTTCGATGTAATTCTTTCGTTAAATTTCAATAAAGTAAAAACAACATTTTGAATCTACGTTATTTGCACATTTTAAGAAACGACTAAAAACGCTTGCAAAGTAAGACAATTTAAAGGTCCACCCTAGGCCTACTAAAATTAAAGGTCCACTATAGGCCTACCAAACGAGGCTCACTCAGTCTCGCCTCGTGACTCAAAGACCACAACCATCTACCTTTTAGCCCAAATAAAAGGGGGAGAAATCCCAAGCAAAAAAGAGAAAAAAAGAGAAAGAGAAAAGGGAGAGAGAAAAGAGCGAGCCATGAAATACTTAGCCCGTACCTCCCAAAGTGCGAAATTTACCCAAGTAAACGAAGGAAAAGAATTGAGTCAACCAATCCAAATCATACCACAAAACTACATAAAGTTCTACGATCTTCTACCCTTTCCAATCCTCATGCTTGACTAATACCTATACAAATTATCCTATCTTATTCAACCCATCTTTCAAGCCGTCTTAAGTCACGAATAAAAAAAAAGACAAATGAAAAGTACATTCTACGCTTAACGTAAAAAAAAATAAAGAAATAAATAAATAATAAAAAAGAAACTTTGAAAGCACCTTTAAAGTTCGTCTAAAAAATAAAAAGAGCATTTAGCGCACAAAAAAGATTCGCAAATATTTGACACAAAACGAAAAGAAGGAATCACTTTCAACGCCCAGAGCTGGGCGCCGGAATCTTTAACGCCCCAGCCTGGGTGCTGAATCTCTCTGCTTGCCAAATTTTGTCCAGAAGTGCTCGTCATTTTATCCGCACATACACGGAAAAATAACGAAACACTTGGGGGGGTACAGCACGTATTCAGATATACGTACCAAAAAAAAATACATGAAAAGATTTGTGCTAATACATGTACTTAAAAAATAAAACAAATTTTTGGCTTACGGCAAAGCAGCAGATTAAAATAATAATGAACTTCACTTATTTCATCCTATTTCAAACATTACGATTCCCCTCGAACGTACTTGTTTAAAATCGGCATTCTAAGAAACCATTTTCTGGCTAAGAACTACGCAAGACCTGATTCCAAATTAAATCTATTTAAGGCGGATATGTAGGCGATCCATGATTCGGTCCAACCAATTTACAAAAATGTTAAAGCCTATAGAATAACAAGAATAAAAAATAGAGTCCCTTATTGAAATTTAATTACTTGCAATCCAAGTCGAAAGAAAAATTTAAGTCAAAAGAAGAATCCAAGTCATCAAGATGCCAAAATGAGCACACATCGAAAATAATAAGGGCACGTACCCTTGCCAGAAGGAGAACTCACACTCCTAGGCACTTAGCCAATACTCAAAAGATCGCTTTGCCTCAATTGAATGGGGGCTAGCGCGAGCGTCCATGACCTCTAAAATACTCGACTTGACCCTCCTTAAAGAGAACTAACTCACTTAAAGACCTTCTTTCACCACTAGACACAGTCATAATCGCCAACAAGTAGTAAAGGCAGTAAGCTAGCAATAAAGAGGATTGTTCTACGGTATCACCCCATCGTTCCTTCGAACTCAGGGCACCCGTTCATGGTAATTCAAATGCTTGCGAATCCCCTTTGGAAAAAAAAATCAGACATTGTCAATAGGACTTGGCACTTAACCAAGGCTCACCCTACTCAGACATATGACACGGGCATCTAAAATCGAAATCTGAAAGCATCATTAATGAGAAGACATAATAGCAACTGGGGGCTAAAAATTGAAATGAAAGAGCTAGGGAAAGAACTAAGTATACCTTGACCTTTTGTACAGACATACACCAAGTAAATTTAAGTCAATTTGAAAAGGGTTTATATTCCCGCAATTCTGGAAAAGATGGCCCTAAAAGCCTAAAGCATGTGCCACACGGGCACAAGTAATATCTTGACGCCTGCACCCTCGCTTCCAGCAAATCCTTAGACAGCATTCCGAAAATCGTAACAGTATTTTGATTCACTCATGTAATCCTGTACGAACCTTTCTATAAGTCAACTTACTTAGGACACCTCGGATTTCAAATAATTTTCAAAGACTTCTTCGAACATACTAAAGTGTCGTTGGTTTAAGCTAAGTATGCATTTATCTCGATGTTGCAAGTGAGTCAAAAAGATTTCTAAATATGATTATGGGTAAAGAAAGGCACCTAGCTTTTGGTCAAGGCACACTTCAACATGTGACTACCTTGACCATGGCAATGTCGCACAATACGACATTTACAAGAGAAGTAGCAAATCACTACTCGAACGTACCTCGCGCTAAACGAGTCTGGTTCAAACTATTCATGATCCATGTCACCATGAATGCATAAAAACGTATGCCAAGCATTATAGCACCAAGCCAATCCCGTAGCTACAATTGGGGGCTTGAGAAAAACACTCTAAAAATGCTCGAAATGACGATTTTATCGCAAATTCTCGACGCTAATGCTATACACACGTCATAGGGGCACAATCCTAAGGTTTAATCGTGTAAAACGAACCTTAGAATGGCTACAACCCCTCCCAAATTCTAAGCACTACTTAGAATATATAAAGTCACCCCACTAACAAGGGTAACTGAAAATCGCGAGTCACCAAAACTCCGATCAAACTACTGCACATAACACTCGCCCTACAAGCGCCCGTTACACAGTCTACGTCGTTCCAAAGCAAAAGCGAAAGAAAAATCAAGGATTAAAAAAAAACTTCTATGAATCCTCGCATCGAACGAAGTAATAAGTCGTGCACACCCACGCAGAAGGTGCTACACTTGTTCGAGCACCTGAACGAGGGGTGATGAAGTACTCCAATGCAAAAAATAATAATGATATCCCAACACCTGGAGGAATGTTCTAAGACACGCTGTTGGGCCACGCAAGCCTACGTCGCACCATAAGTTCAACCATCCCACGGTACAAGTCTAAAAAAAAGAGTAAGGCATATTGCACTAATGCGGGCACGACCAAGATCATGTGTAAAAGAGGCAAAGACTACTTATCGTCCAAATTCAAAATGCAAGCCACACGACTTCTACATTAAGGATTAAAGGTAGCAAAAAATTACCTACCGCGGAAGGGATAGCTCGCACCTACACGAGCGGAACCCCAATGCATCATTCTCGAAAGGACCTACAAAAATCGTAAGCCAAAAGAAAGCATCCCAACATGCATGCTTGGGGGCCCCAAGCTACGAAACGACCATAGCAAAATAAAAAAAAAGTCTCAAAGCAAATGTTTGAACAATCAAAAGGGCACGATGCTTGAGCCCACTTCATGAATGGGTCTGAACCCTATCAAGCTTCTAAGCAAACTATTCAACATCAGTCATTGCTCAATAAAAATAATTGATTCAAGCGAACTGATTAATGGACCGCACGCAACGGCCATTCTATGAACGCTCGTTCGCACATACGTATCATCATCCTAAGTATCGAACATTCACGAACGCGTTCAAAAGAAAAAAAAATATACGTTCAAAATAACAACAAGAGCGATTAAAGTCTTACGCCTCAAGGTATGTTCCTCGGGCCTTATAGACTCGCCCAACTATTGCAATAACTGTACGCCTTAAGAACAACAGTTCCTTTAAATAATCGCCCCAAAACGACAAACACCGTAGTCCACCAATCGGCTACGGTTTCTCGAGAAATCATCACGATCACTCAACTCATTGTGATCTCTAAATTCTACGTTCCAAAAATAGAGAAAAACAAAAAGAGAAGAGAATACGTAGAATTTCCAAGTGAAATAAACGAACGAACAAGAGGCCAATTGTGTCATCAAAAGACCAGCCCAAGCAACATTTTCAACGCCCAACCTGGGCGTGAATTATTTCTAACGCCCAGGCCTGGGCGCCGAAGATGAGCCCAGGCCCAAAAAAAAAAACTCTGACTTCTATAGGGCCTTGTCGTTTCCATTCGACTCGAAAATTGCCGATTTCTTTACTGAAAGTCGCACCTCACGGCTTTGTCAAGAGTAGCACATCACTACAAAGATCGCTCGCACTTACGAGCACGATCCCAAACACGATCAAGGACATTACAAAAAGGAACCTCTTTGACAAGAAATGACCGTCAAGAACGAGTGCTTGGGGGCTCGAAAAAATATATGTTTCAAAAGAGAGTATGCAAAGTTAAAGCAATATTCCCAGACTACGCTGTACGAAGTCTCGTGTTTGGATAAACTCAAAAGATAGAACCGGATTACGACCTCAAGACAAAAGTCGTCATTGATACTTATACATAGTCCCCTAATCAAGGACCCAGGTAGTGGCAGAATTGAGCCGTAAAGACTAGCTCAAAACCATGAAAGATGATGACCACGAGACAAGGGTCCGTCTAAGCACGTTGTCGACCCACATTCAGGTTGCAACTAAATCCGAGCATCCCTCGAAAGAATTCGCTCTTACAAAAATGAATAAAAAGAAATTCTCAAAAGAAATCACAAGAACAAATGAAATAGGGACTTGCCCACCTCAATCGGGCAAGATCGGGGCACGTACCCCGTGAGTCCCAAATCGAAAAGACGAATTCAGGTTCGCTCACCTTCAGCGGGCGGGGTCTGCGTCACTAACCGCGCAGGTCCTCAGTTTTCGAAAATGACATGAAAATAAAATCTTCAAAAAAAATAAAAACAGGCTCGCCATCTTCAGCCGGCGGGGTCTACGTCACAAACCACGTAGGTCCTTATTTTCAAAAACATCAAAACAGATTTGTCCAGTTCTATCGGACGGGGCGTCCACCCTCAGTAGACAGGCTCGCCCACCTTTAGCGGGCGGGGTCTGCGCCACTAACCGCGCAGGTCCTTAGTCGCTGCATCGATAACTTTTTCCAGTTTACCCTTTTCCAAAAATCAAAGGATGGTTTATCTTTTTCCAAAAATCAAAAGATGGTTTATCTTTTTCCAAAAATCAAAGGATGGTTTATCTTTTTCCAAAAATCAAAGGATGGTTTATCTTTTTCCAAAAATCAAAAGATGGTTTATCTTTTTCCAAAAATCAAAAGATGGTTTCCCTTTTCCAAAAATCAAAGGGTCGGTTTTCCGTTTTTCCAAAAAAGAACGATGTGCTGGATTTTCCTTCGTTTTACGTCCTATAAAAACAAGGGGGTTTTCTCGTTTAGCTAACCCTGAAAATGAGAATCTTTAAACATTTTACCTCGTGATTGGGCTTGGCCAGGCCTAGTTACACTTTACAGCTTTGATTTCGAAAACATCTTAGATACTTCCAAAGACAAAGTGAGGGAGTTTCTATACTATCAGTTAACAAATTCCAATGACACGTGAGGAATGTGTTAACACTTCAAGTGATGACCCTTAAGTCAAATGTTATCACTCGGGGGCTCGTGAGATCCTCGCAAAACAGGTCACATACACCATGGCTTGTATGACGCACTACGTCTAGTACTTTGACCATCGTCTCCTCTCGAGACTCAGTCAAAGTGGGGGCTAACTATAGACACCTACTTTGTCCCCATTCCCGAAAGGGAAGGTTCGATGATGAGAACACAAATCTCCACTTGGCAACGCATCTCCTATAAAATAACGAATCTCAATCACCCTTTTCATTTCAGCCAAAACTGCTATTTATAGAAACCTGCTAAGAATGGTAACTGCCGTAAAAGGTAGTTGTTAAAAGTGGCAAAGTCATAAAAGATAGAAACCTGTCAGAATTAGGTGTTGCACTCCAATATAAATCCTAAAAGAGATAGAATTTGCATTCCTAGTATAATTCGAAAATAAGAGTTACGTATTAATTAAATTCCTAACGACCTATAGTTCGTAACGGGCCCAGACGCATTCCGTCATAAGTTAATACGCACTAAAAGACTCGGATAAGTCTCGAAAGCTCCGTGTTCTAAGAGTTCACATCTGACAAAGTACTCGGCCCAGATCACATTTTCAACGCCCAGCCCTGGGCGCTGAAATCTTTGGCGCCCAGCCCTAGGCGCTGAAAATGCCTGGGGCCGTTTTATTTTCGGATTCTTTTTGGATTTGTATCTTAAAATCTATCTTTCCACACACCCTTTTCCTATAAATACAACCTCAAAACCGACGTGAAGAGGACACACAATTCCATAACCTAAGTATTGACTCTAGCCTTAAGCCTAGCCTCACGCTGCGAAATTGATCCGGCGTTCTGTCGCAATCGACCCAAAAGTCGAACAGAACGCATCCTGCCCCTTGTAGCTGATGAATTAAGCCTAAATACTGGAATATTGCTTGGAAAATCGAGATTCGTTAAATAAAAGGAGAAATAGCAAAGCCAAGTGGTTAGTTTTCTGAGAACCGTAACGTACCTCTCAAGGGTGCGTTGTAATGTGTCCCTCATATGATTTAATCACTTTCATCACCCTTTTATAAAATTGTCAAACTATTAACTTGATTGATCTATCATGCCTAATAAGATAATACCTTGGACAATTGAATTATCATGCTAGGTATCTTAAATCAATCTAAATAAGATAATCACGATCGATTTAGTGTTATGTGTTGCATATTGCTAAATCAATTTAGAATAGTTTAATAGTTTAACGCATGTTCCTTCAATTATTTATGCTGAGCTAGTAAGGATAACCTGCCTCTGGAGTTATCGATGAGCACTCCTCTCGGTAGTTACAGTCCCCCGAACTCTCAATCTCTGCCCTGCGGGTGTACGTTGAGCGATCCCCACACCAGGGATCACAAGGGAACCTATGGCCGTCGTGGTCGAACATAATTGCACTCCCTTTATGTCACGATAACCGGGTTTTATCAGTTTTTCTCATTGTCGTTAAAAACTGAATGGCGACTCCTATATTACTAGTCGATTGGGTGTAAACTCACAGGAAATCCAATTACACTTGATCTGACAACGTCACGCCCACGAGGGACAAGGTCACGCATTAGCCTCGTGCTTTTTCGACCCCCTCACACAAGGTGAACAAATTCTGCAACTGTTTCTTCTCTTGGCTCACTTAGGTATAGTTGCTTGAAGCGACCAAACCCACTGTTCAGTGAATTGAGCAAGATAGAGACTGCCATCCTTTCGCTTATTGGTGTTCCTAGCAGACTTAGGCGATCAAAATATGAAAGAATAAGCTCCACATTGAACCTCAGTGGGACGCCTACCCTTTGTTTAGTGCGAAGGAGCTGAACATGTGTTTCTTGGACCTCCATCCTATAACACCTGTTAGGAGAACTAACCTTTAGACCAGACATTGATTCAATCAACTCATGGACGTTTAGGTCTCTGTCCTCCGTGCTTCCACGACAGATATCCCTCAGATTCTTGATGAGCGTAAAAGGTTCGTAAGCTACAAACCTTCTAGCCCATTAATCAGGGATATTGTTCAGCATGAGACTCATAACCTTTTTGAGATCCGCATCCCAGGCGGCAAATCTTTCAGGGGTCATGTCTCTGGCATAGTAGCTTGGCATGGGATGTAACAGTACATACTCAAGTCCATTGAATCTGACTATTTCAACAAGCTTAGCTTCCCATTCAAGAAAATTCGTTAGGTTCAGCTTGACCATAAGCTCAGAACCCATGATGATGTTTTGATTGTTGTTTGCCATAGTAAAACTACAATAGAAAAAGAATAAACAAATAAATAATCATTCATAGTTTCTTTCAATAAACTTAAATTCTAGCATACATGCATAATTTAATGTTCATTAAGCATTTTATTCAAGTTATGTGTTCCGGCAGGTGTGAATAAAATGATTCCAAGATCCTAAAAATCATTGAAGAATTAAGCACATTATGTATTTAGACTCAATTCTAAAATCATTTAGGTAAGCAAAAGCCTTTTGCTAATAGTCTAGAAACTACTCTTGGTTGATAGGTACGTCTAAGAACTTATTAGGTAAACCTATCGATTTTGCCACGACATAAAAGGACTCCTTACTTATATCGTTGAGTTTCACCAAAACTAACGTGTACCCACAATTATTTGTGTACCTTACCCCTTTAGAATCAATAAGTAACACCTCGCTATGGCGGAAAACTATTACTAAGATTGATGTAAAGGTTATCCAAGTAAGTGTTATTTTGGCATGGCACCTTTTAACTCAATTTTTAAGTTTGGAACTTAAGGCTCTTACTATGTTGGTTAGATTTTAAGTGAACTAAAATCCTTAATCATGCAACATAATCAAGCCACAATCTCATGCATAATTAAGACATATTTAAGAGCAATAAATAACTTAAAACATGCATAAGATAAATGTGATCTAGTATGGCCCGACTTCATCTTGAAGCTTCAACTTCAAAGTCCGTCTTGAAAATGGATTGGAAACTCCGTCTTGAATTTCACCATGGGAGGCGCCATTTTCTTCAAATAGGATCAGCTATAATTAAACTAATTACAACTATTTGATGGTACGCAGACCATATTTAAAAGCAATAAAATTTGGTACTTTAGACCAATATTACATTCAAATTAATGGTACGCATACCATATTTTCTATCCTATTTGGGCCATACTAGTCACTTCATTAACCTGCAAAACAGTACATATACAATATATACCATTCACCCATTCATTATCATGAATGGCCCACATAGCTGGTTAGTAAAACACATTGTTATGCATCACATTAATATTTGTAGTAATTAATCAAGGGCACCAATAATCTACCAATTATTCAGTCCTTATTAATTCTAATCAAGTTGTTTTAACCTTAAAGGATTGTAGACCTAATCAAGAGTTTATGACTAAAAATGCTCCCACTTAAACCAATAACTTATATGCTTTACTAATTTTAAACATAAAAATGTATTTCTAGTCTAACCGGAAACATACAAGTTTAATTAAAATTTAAAGCTCGTAGAAAATTATAATCGAATGTGTCGGTCCATTGCTGAAATGTGTCGGTCCAACTGACGCTGACTATATCCTAAGGGAAATCCACCTCGGAATATGTGGAAATCACATCGGAGGCAGGGCATTGGCACACAAGGCTCTTCGGGCCGGATATTGGTGGCCCACCATGGTTTCCGAAGCAAAACAGATGACGAGGAAATGTGAGAAATGCCAGAAATTCGCACCGGCTATCCACCAACCAGCTCAGACCTTACAATCAACGCTCTATCCCTTACCATTTACACAATGGAGATTGGACATCATTGGTCCCTTCCCCTCGGCTGTGAACTAGAAGAAGTGGCTGATTGTAGGAGTCGACTATTTCAGCAAGTGGATTGAAGCCGAAGCAGTTTCTTCCATCATTGAACCACAAGTCCGTAAATTCATCTGGGAAAACATCATCACAAGGTTCGACATACCAAGGCTGATGGTCTTCGACCATGGAAAACAGTTTGATAACACCCCGTTGCAAAAGTGGTGCAAGCAATTCGGCATCCACTTAGCTTACTCAGCACTTTTCCACCCTCAAAGCAACGGACAAGCCGAAGCCGCAAACAAACTCATCCTCAATGCACTCAAGAAGAGAGTTGAGGACGAGAAGAGCAAATGGCTAGAGGAGCTTCCTGGAACATTATGGTCCCTTCGGACCACTGAGAAGGAAGCCACTGGGCAAACACCCTTCCATCTGGTGTACGGTTCCGAGGTTGTCATCCCTGTAGAAATCGGACCAGAAAGTTTGAGGATCCAGGCATACAACAAGTATGATGGAGTCCACGGAGAAAGCAACGACCAACTTCTGTCCGAAGCTCTCGATCTACTAGATGAAGCTCGGAACGACGCCAGAACTTTCAACGCTGCTTACTTACAGAGAGTCAGCAAACATTACAACCGAAGAGTCAATGCCAGACCCCTGAAGGTGGGTCACCTTGTGCTCAGAAACGCCGCCGCAACTCAGAAAGGAAGGATCCATGGGAAACTCTCAGCCACCTGGGAAGGACCATACATCATCCATTCTGAAAAAAGGGCAGGCACTTTTATGCTTAAACAGTTAGATGGAACAATCTTGAAGAACCATTGGAATGCCGATGTTCTCAAGAAATATTTTGTATGATCTTTCTCTGTAATCCAAGTAAGTCGTTTAATGAGAAAAGGAAAGCCTTTGGCACCATGTGTTTCATTAAACCTATCTCTATCTTTTAAATTCATTGTCCTTTTTATATGCATGCAGCCTCGGATCTAATCAATCCGAGAATAAAACAGTTGATTTTAACCATTCCTTGATAAAATACAAGAAATGACTAAATCAAATGACCCACGCCCCGAGGCATCGTCCAGAATCCCCGGATTTGCGATACCTCTAAGAGCCTTGTTCGCAACAAATAGTCACTCGAATCGAGTTATAAAGACTTCGGCTCAGATCCATGGATCGCCAAAGTCATAACTAAGAGTCAGACTAGCGATTTCTTGCCCAGGTTTCCGAACCACGAGAAATCGGAAGAACAATTCGAGCCTCTTAGCTGATCGACGGATCTGAAGAGCCCGGAAATAAAACGAATCTCTTAGCAAATCTACGGATTTGAAGAACTCGGAAATAAAATGAGTCTCTTAGCAGATCTACGAATTTAAAGAACTCAAAAACAAAATGAGTCTCTTAGCAGATCTACGGATTTGAAGAACTCGAAGGTAAAACGAGCCTCTTAGCAGATCTACGGATTTAAAGAACTCAACCAAAGTGAGCTTCTTAGCAAATCCATGGATCTGAAGAACTCATAAAGAAGCAAGTCCCCTAGCAAATCTACGGACACGAAGTACTAAAGATGAAACAAAGCAGTCGAATAGCAAACAAGATCATTTTTCATTCAATATTCGGGGGAAAAATAAAAGTACACCAGTCAGCTCGGCACAAACCCGAGGACCCTCAAAAATTGAAATCAAAATGAAACACAGCTAAAAATCGGCAGCCATCAACAGATGATATCATCCTACCGAAGTACGAGAAAGCAAAAAGAAAGCTAAAATTAGGAGGTACATCGTAGAACTGAAGCCAAAAAGGAGCGAGAAATATGAAGCGCAAGTTCGGTTGCCCTCAACTGGAGCCAACCGACTCTAAAGAAGACGACTTTCCGAATCCCTAACTCTTGGGAGCTTCCAGTCCCCTGAAGAGCAGCTTTAGAGGAGCCACCAACAGTTGTGTCACCCTCGGAAGCCACCTTTCGAGCCCGAGCTTCCTCAAGAGCTCTCTGGCGCTCAGCTTCGGCTTCTTCACGGTCGGCCTGGCACTCCTCCAGATGATCCTTGGCCTTCATCCAAACTGGAACCTTCTCATTCCAAGGGAAATGAGGCATGTGCTTAGCGAACATCCGCCGAGCACCCATGATACCATTCCAGTACTTCTCCTTGCATTGGTTAGCAGTATAGAGTTCAGCCCTCTCTTGCTCCAGCTTCCGAATACGATCATCTTTCTCTCGAATCCGAACCTGAAGCGTAGGAACTTTGTTAGCCTCATTCTGGACCAGCTCTCGGTTCGCCACGAACCGAGCAAGTTTTGCCTCCTCCTCCTTCAGTTTGGCTTCCTTCTCCTTGAGCTTGGAATCCGCCTCCTTGAGAAGTTTGTCCTTCGCTTCCAGTTCGGCCACGAACTTAGCGGACATCTCTTTCTTCTCTGTCTCAAAACGAAGAATCTTCTCGGCGTCTTCTTCGACTCGGAAGGTGAGCTTGCCAACTTCACTCCCAATCTTCTCCGCCATGGCCCGAGCCTCACGACTGTACTTGAGGTACAGCTTCTTGACACCCTCAAGTTCGGAAAGCAGCTGCCCGGCCTAATGGTCAAGGATAGGAATATCACGAGCATAAGCTTCTCGGAGCTTCTTCAGTTTCTTCTCCTCGACCAAACTGCATTCCGCAGCAAATGAGGACCAAAAATTGGCCTGAAGATGGAAGGAATGAATAAAGACTCAGTAACAAACGAAGAAGAAGCATAAACGAAGGAAAGGACAAGTACGATACTTACCTCGTTCAAATAGTACTGGGCCATCATGGTGGGATTCCTCTCCTCAGCTCTAGGAACGCGCCACTGAGGGTTGGCCCGAAGCATGTTCTCCCTTGCAGCTTCGGGACCCACCACAGAGACCGCATGAGCCGAAGGGTCCTCCCCCATAACAGAAGGTTTGGCGTACCGAGCCATCGTCACTCGGACCTCCTCAAGGACCCTCTTCAAGGGAACTTCCGAGCAAGGATCAGCGTGAATCAACCTATCCAGAGCCGAAGTGGAAGTGGAGCCCAATGTCTCGCGACGTCTCTTCGTCCCCTTGCCCTGCTCAGACTGGTTCCCCACGAGATCCGTGGAAAGGATATCAGCCTGCTCAACGAACGTAGGATCAGGTACAGCTGCATCAGAACCCGTAAGATCCACCGTTACCTTAGGAGGAGTCTTCGACTCCTCGTGAGGAACATCAACAACTTTCTCCTCCTCGGGAACGATGGGGTCAGTGAAGCCCAAAATAGAGTCGGTCTCAAACCCCTCCATCTCCTTCGTGATATCTTGATCACTGCCCCCGAAGGAGTGGGCGCCTTCAATGGAGAAGGCACAACAGTCTCCTCGGCAAAAGGCTGATCCACGGGTGGCGGCTCCGAAACCACCACACTCTTCAGCTTCTGCCCTGGCAAAGGCATCAGATCCAAAAGACTCTTCGGGGGAGGCATCTCCTTCGAAGCCGCTTCCTACAAAAAGCAAATCATCAGAGGTTAACTTCGGAGAAACAAAAAACGGAAAAAGAAAATCAAACAAGAGACCAGAACCATACCTTCCCCGAAGTTTGAGAAGTCTTTTGTTTCTTCGGATGCAGAGAAGACTTCAGCAAAGTGCTACCCTTTCTCTTCTTCTGCTCCTAAAAAAGAAAAACGAGCATCAGCACCCAAAGGAGAGCAAAGAAGGGAAAGAATAAAACAAAAAAGTAAAGTACCCGGTTCCTAGATAAAGAGATATCTAGCCGAGCCGGGGACGAAACTGAAGGAACGGCACGCGGCGCAACGTCAGTCCCAGAACCCTAAAAAAATGGGCCAGGTCCAAGACGTTAGCCGACGGCCAACCAAAACACAAGCTAAAAGGATGAATGAAACTAAAAAGTAAGAATTCATAACAAATCCGAGGTTGTCTGAAAGGGAGAAGCACAGCCTTCACAGGAACAGCTTCGGGAGACGACGCAGAATCAAACGGATCAGCTCGAACTTCGGCAATCCGACAAACAGCGGCAGGTCACAACACGTAATCCTTCAGGCGAGGATTACGAGGGTTCCCTTTCCCAAACTTATACTCAGGAGCCGAGTCGTGAATGGTCCGCAAATCCATAGAGATACCCAGGACCTCAGGATCGATACCATCAAAACCGTACTCAACAAATGAAATTGTAACCAAGTCAATAAAATAAACAGAAAGAAGAGGAGGCCAAACTCACTGAAACAAGGTCCCAGCCGAAGGAAACCTACCCCTGTCGTATATCCTACTGAGACCGGCTGCAGCAAGAATGTCCTCCCGAAAAATGTAGTTGAGGTTCGGAAGCCAGTTAGCCGGAAGCTTGTAATTGTCTTCCCGGGCCAGAAACCACTGAAGGAGATCGACATAATGCTGATTCCTCCGGTCAGGAGGAGCCACCCCAGTCATATCAGGATCAGGCTTCACGAACCACTTCGGTGGACGATAGAAGTTTGGATGCTTCGGATCCGTGGGGACACGAACAAAGAGCCACTCCGTCTTCTAATTATGGTCGGAGCTGAGGTAAGGATAAGCAGTGATGTAGTTAGGCTCGCCTTTCCTCCGAGACTTCTTGTTCACAATGGTCCACCAACCATACCCATCATCCTGGGAAGCATGGTTGAAAGACAGGTCATGGAGATCCCTAAAAACAGCAATGGAGCAGGGGAAGTTAACAAAGTCGCACACCCATCGGAACCCAATGATATGCCTCATAGATTTGGGAGTAAGTTGGGCCATACTGATGTTGTACGACACCAACAGCTCGGAAATGAATGGATCCAAGGGAAAGCGGAGACCATTCTCCAAATGATGGGTATACACAGCAATGTGACCCTTCGGCGGGTGAGTCACCCGAGGACGCTCCTGATCGGGAAGTTCACACCAATACCCCAAAGCATGCTTGATTCCGTATAGCTCCTCGGCTTTCCGATGATAAGCACCCAGCTTCGCTTCCACCAACCAATCACCGCTCACCGACTTGTCCAACGGGCCGTCGAGTTAAGAGCGCTCATGCAAGATCGGAGCAAGCTTGCCCTCCGGATCCGCCTCAGTCCAATGAACCGGAAACTAGGGATAACACCGACGTTGACGCTCTCCCGAGAAGCCAGCCTTCTTGCCAGAGGCAACACGGTCCGACCTATCAGATCCGCCAGCAGCACCGTCTTTGGAAGAATCCCAACCCTGCGAAGTCTTCTTCACCCTTTCCGAAGGAACACCCCAACTCTTCGAGGGCTTCTTCACCCTTTCCGAAGGGACATCCTCCCTCTCACTGGAAGAACCAACAACGAACTTACTCTTACCCTTGTTCTTTGCCATGGCCGCAAAACCTAAATCTAGGGTTCAGATTAAGGGGTAGAAGAAAGAACGCGAAAAAGAATGAAATTCACAAGAAAGGTACCTTCTTTCGAAGCGGAATTCGCTGACAAAACAAACAAAACAAGTTCCCGTAGATCTGAAAGAGTCGAAAGCTAGAACCGCTGGGAAAGAGAGAGAATTTCTGCAAAAGAAAAAGGAAGTGAAATAAAGTTTGAAGGAAGATGCGCGCCCAATATTTATAGAAAGAAAAAGGGCGCTCGAACTTCCTTCAACCCACGATCTCCACTACTCAAAAACAAGTTCCAACACTTATCATCAATTCGTGAATTCAAACGCCTCCTTTTTTAAAAAGGAGAGGGAACTTTTAGACTTCTGACATTGGAAACCCACCCATTTAATTCTAAATGGACTGGGTATGGGGGGCATGTTGTTTGGCTCCCAATTGAATATCAATTGGGCCACTAAGTCCAAAGCCCAATGGCTCAACACAACAACACCAAACCCACTGTCCACTCAACATGGCTTGTCAGCCACCAACAAGGCCCAAGGCCCAACAGTACTAAATGACCTATGAGCACATTTATTACACAAACACTATAAATAGGCCGCCAAGGCACACACCTCAAGGTACGTCCAATTTATCGCCTTAAGACTACTCTCTAGAGAACTTCTCTCTAGAATCCGAGCATCATTCTTACTTAGGCATCGGAGGGGCTTTCCTCGGAAACACCCCTGAGGCTAGTAACTTTGCTATTGTGCAGGTGAATTCGGACACAACTCATTCAAGCTAGCAAGATCTTCAACACACTCGAAAGGGCCTTCAAGCGAAGCCCATTGTTTTCACTGTTTCAACACCGGAACAACTAGCATCGGTGTTGCTGCTTATTGCTGAAAGGAGGGAAGAAGGTGGTTGCCATGGTGTGGTGTAGGAAAAGAGAAATGGTGGTGCGGGATAAGATGGATAGTAGCTGGCAGCATGACTGAAGGTTCGAGGGTCATAAAAAAACAAAGCCCACATTTTCTTCCTTTCATTTCTTGACAAGTCAACGCAGTTGCTCGATTGTTGAACTTGTGCCCGAAGCTTAAAACACCCGACCACCTACACACATAAAAGCAAAGACAAGGGGAGAATTGAAAATTTTATATAAAGAAAATAAAATAAAACAAAATTAAATAATAATAATAATAATAATAATAATAATAATAATAATAATAAGAATAATAATAATAATAAGAATAATAAGAATAATAAGAATAATAATAATAATAATAATAATAATAATAATAATAATAATAATAATGGAAATAAAAATAAAAAATAGAAAATTAATAACGAAAACTAAAATAATTAAACTATAAAATTATCGAAACAAGAAAATAAATAAATTAGGAAAATAATACTTAAAATTTAACAAAAATAGCTAAAAACGCTAAACTAAGCTATAAATAATCAAAATAAGAAATCAAGTAAAATAAAGACAAAAAATATTAAAAATAGAATAAAACGACTCAAATAATGCCTAAATTACTACCCTATGAGGACATAGATGTCACTCATCAAATGCCCCCAAACATGACCTTTTGCTCGTCCACGAGCAAAACAATGAAACACAAAGGGAAATAGGATAGAAAATTTGAGGAAAAATGAGTTATTAAAAAGCTAATCAAAATAGAAATTAGAAATCAAGAAAGAATATACACTATCTAACTCACTGTCGTAGGAATCACGGTTGCATTTAAGCACATGCAACAAGCCCTTTAAACCCCAAGATCGCCCAAGAGGGCGAGTGAGATTTCGCAAGGGTTTCCAACAAGATTAACTCGTAACTCTTATTAAGCACAATTAATACAATCCGCCCAAAGTCATCTCATCAAGCACGGTTCACCAAACATGGTCAATTCAAACAAACTTTCAAAGCATAGCCATCGTCAAGATGCATCCATGAATTAGGAATATAAGGGATAGACTAATCTAAGGTGCAAGAGAAACACGATCAAAGCATCAAATCATCAATTAGGTTCACTAAGGCATCCAAAAGTAAAAAATTGTTGTCGAATGGATAGATTTGATCACAACCACCTAAATTGCACATTGACTCCCCCAAAATTGACTTTTGCTAAGAGAATCTTGGATTGTAAGATTAAGAGATTTGATTAATGGGTCTAGAGTTTCGATTCTTGAGCCGCAATGACATTCATCATCACTAGGGAAAACTTTACTTAATAAATCTTCAAACTCCCACTCAATCATCTAAACTAACCCACTTTCTCAAGGACTTGTGGTATTTACCACTTATTGACTCTTTTTTTCTCGTTTTGTAAATTTTAATATGCTTACTATGCCTCGTGGGCTCATTGGCGCCACTTATTGACTCGGACTTGACACTTAGGCTTTCGCCTTGTGCGCTCAAGTGCACCACTTATTGGACTCGAAACATTAATAACAATCTTTTTATTTACAATCCGATTAACTCTTAGCATTGGTCTTACCTGGCTAAGGGAATGGAGTGTGCACCAGGGAATTAAAGTAGAAAAGAGCTTCCAAAAGAGAACAAAATAAACTTTTTTCAAACCAAAGCTCACCATTTAGAATTATCGAAAAAATTTTCAAGTAGAAACTCAAGCAACAAAGATTAAGCTATCCTTAATCGCCCTAACTCATGTTAGGTTATGATACATATGACAATACATAAATCATGCGGAAAATCCATAAAGCCAGGAAAGCATATTCTTTACACATAATCATTTAGAATAGTTTAGATGCATACACTTTGTTGCCTGCCCTCCCTAGCCGCGCCCGAACCGAACAAGAACACGTCTTTAGGACTCCAAGTGTCGTCCCTCCGTAGATAGTCCACAGTACGTCCGGATCCGCCTCAAGTTAGACCAACTAGAATCGCCCTTAAGGTAGTATAGATTTTCGGCTAGGTTAGTGCAAGTGTATGGCTGAATTTTTCTTTTAAAAACTTATCCTTTAGAATACTTCAATCGTGTCTGTAAATAATGACCCTAGGCACTTATTTATAGAGGTATGGAAAAGGAACTGGAATCCTATTAGGATACTAATTAATTTAATTAGAATCCTGCTAGGACTCTATTAAATAAACTTTATCTAATAGGTTTAGGATTTAATCTTTTATCGAATCCCGATAGCTTTAGGATTTGCACACGAGCATCGCACGAGCACCGTACACCCGCGCAGGCCTTGCGGCCCACGCTGAGCGCACAGCGCTCGGCCCATGCTGATGTCCGCGCGCGCCCATGGCTTCGGCTGGGCCTGGCTTGCGCTGGGCCTGATCGAGGCTTGGCGTGTGTTGGTGATGCGTGTGGCTTGCTGGGCGATGGCCTGGCTTCGTGCTGGGCCTTCGTCTAGCGAGCCTCGTCCGACGCTAATTCGTACGATACGCTTCTGATTAAATTCCCGATTTCGGAATTCATTTCCGATACGAACAATATTTAATATTTCCGATTCCGGAATTAATTTCCGTTTCGAACAAATATTTAATATTTCCGTTTCCGGAATTATTTTCCGATTCCGATAATAATTTCCGATTCTGACAATATTTCCGTTTCCGGCAATATTCCCGATTCCGGCAATATTTCCATTTCCGATAATATTTTCCGATACGTACCATGTTTCCGTTTCCGGCAACATCTACGACTTGGATAATATTTATATTTCCGATACGATCCATATTTCCGTTTCCAGCAATATCATCGTTTCCGGAGTATTCACTTGCTTGTGACGATCTCAGCTCCCACTGAAACCAAGATCCGTTGATTCCGAATATCCATAGATAGAGTATTTAATGCCATTAAATACTTGATCCGTTTACGTACTATTTGTGTGACCCTACGGGTTCAGTCAAGAGTAAGTTGTGGATTAATATCATTAATTCCACTTGAATTGAAGCGGCCTCTAGCTAGGCATTCAGCTCACTTGATCTCACTGAATTATTAACTTGTTAATTAATACTGAACCGCATTTATTAGACTTAACATTGAATGCATACTTGGACCAAGGGCATTATTTCCTTTAGTCTCCCACTTGTCCTTAGGGACAAGTGTGCATTTCCTAATTCCTTTGTCACTCGATGCTTGCTCTTGAACATAAGGTAAGAGTTGTCATCCTTATTATGTCCAGAGGTGTTTCTCGGTTTCAGAGTTCAACTGATCAAATACTCAGATAATCATAGCCTATGATTCATCCGAGCATAGCCATGCATTTCACAGTTTCTAGCTCTCCGAGTGGCCTTGTACAACTTTTAAGCATCTCATCCCGATTTATGAGAGGACAATCCCAATCTTGCGATCTTGAGATTAGACTTCGTTTGATAGGTGATTACCTGAGCGTTGCCTTTATAGCCTCCTTTTACGGTGCGACGGTTGGTCAACGTCAAAGTAACCAGTTCTCAAACAAGTAATCTCAAATCACTCAAGTATTGAGGATTTAGTGTCTAATAATTTTAATGAAATTTACTTATGACAGATTTTCATCTCTTACAGTAAAGTTTCATAGGTCTGTCCGATACTAGTCTTCCCAAAGTAAGTATCTATGCAAATGATTATGACATTGCCATGTTCACATAGTTCAAGAAACAGAACTACTAGTCATCTTGCATTCTAGTCGTCTAACGTTTTCTATGCGTCCAATTTTATAGAAAACTCCGACCAGGTTTCATCTCTTACAGTAAAGTTTCATAGGTCTGTCCGATACTAGTCTTCCCAAAGTAAGTATCTATGCAAATGATTATGACATTGCCATGTTCACATAGTTCAAGAAACAGAACTACTAGTCATCTCGCATTCTAGTCGTCTAACGTTATCTATGCGTCCAATTTTATAGAAAACTCCGACCAGGGACCATTTTCAACTTTTGACATTCAAGTTCACTTGATAGACATTTCTTAGTCACAGGACTGGTCCTGACAGTCTATCTTGAATATATCGTCAAATTTGAAGGGACTCATCATTTAATACTAAACCAAGATTAAATGGAATATGAAAATACATTTCATATATGATAAATGTTCAACCCTAATGTTTTAGAACCATGGGCCTCAAACCCATCTTTAAAACAGTTCATGGAATTCAAAGCTATGCTTGATTTCCAGTGCTACAATGTGAGTGTTGCTTCTCACTTGTTGCATAGGTTTAGTTATCATGCTTTGCCAATCTTAATATCCTTTTCATCGAATAATATTTGAGATATGATGATAAGATCTTTTGAGTTTGTTTATTATGTGATCTAGTCTTTCTTACTTTGATAGTGGTTCTACGCATTTTGCAATGAAGAACCATTAAGTTAGCAGACATGTGATCCACACAAGTTCAGTGAAGAACTCTTTAACTTAAACAACCCTGTTTCATTGCTTCTTAGGCAATAATTACTTTTACTTCAACTATTTAGGTTGCTAGTGATGCTTTGTTTGGATTTACTTATCCAAGCAGTTCACAGATATGTGGAAGGCTTTCCATATGTATCTCAGAACATAGAAATTAATATTTAATTTCCCACGCAACAACTCATGGTCTCCAATCCATGTTGCCATTTCAAAACACAATGCTCTATAGCTCGTCCTTGTTAATGGTTAACTTCAAAGGGATCTTTCTTGATCCTTTGCCAGTGTTTATGCGTGTAGCATCAATATTTAGCATATCTTTATTTCCTTGAATCAAGAACTAATCCTATGTACCATTTCAAGCATTATTTGGATCCACAAATCCTATGACATGCCATGTACATAGTTTTCTTCCAACATTTGATTGAGGAATACGTTTTGTCATCCAATTGCCATATGTACCAATATGCAATCATTGCTTGAATTATAGACTTAAGCATTATGATTTTGCATGAGGCTTCAACACAATCCACATCGTGAATTTTCTTGTAACCTTTAGCAACTAATCTAGCTTTGTGTTGTGAACACAATTCCATGTTTGATGGTTTTTATCCTTAAAACCAATTTGCAACCAATAGGTGTTAACCCATTCTTGCAAATCAACAAAATTTCAATTTTGTCATCAAAACATTGGTTATGTTTTATGGCCTTTAACCATCTAAAACATTTGAGTCTATATATGGCCTTTAACCATTTTAGGGAATCTAGGTTTCGTCAGAGCTTTCTTACAAGTCACAAACTTATTAATCTACATGATAATAGTTTGACTGCAAGTTGTAGGTTTCTTTACTATCTAATAGAAGAATCGCATAGCTTCAGTGACCTGAACTCCATGCCTACTAGGGTATAGAACATCGATCAAACAATAGAATATCAATAGCCACTTGAAAGTCCTTTGAATATTCTGTTCTCCTTGAAGCACTTGTAAAGTCTTTTAAGAGATGTCTATTCTTTAAAAGCCACTTCTAAAGTCCTTAAAGAATACATGTTCGGATTTTCTAAAGAACTTCGAAAAGCCTCCGGAATGTCCGTTTATGTTTGTTGTTCGCCTCGAAGACTTTCGAGGTTTATTTTCTCCCACTTGTCATTTTGGAAACGAATCTCCAAAAGGACATTATTTCGAGCAAACAAACATTATGTTCTCAAAAATTCGTGGTAGAAACAATACCCTTGTGTCTCATTTGAATAAATCACAATGAAACAGATATCTAAACTTGGGCCTTAGTTTGTTGAATAACAAACAATAAGCTCCCACTGAGTTTTGCAACTCTCTAGATATATTTTATGAAAAGTTATTCTGAAATTACTTTTCAATAGCTTTGACGAATTTGGTTTAGTTTGGTGGTAGTTGAGCATTATAGGAAAAGTCTTTATGATTCATCATTAATCGAATCAAGTACTAATTGACTTCGATTATTCCACCTAAGATATGCCATATCTTATGGACCTAGATTGTGAAATTACAACACACAATCATTGATGATCATATTTGGTCTCAAGTAATCATCAACATGATCTAACCTAGATCTTTATGATTTCTTGCCAAGTGGATTTTTATACTTCTGAATCTTTGAACTAGCCAAACAGATTCAACTTATATCACATTTAAGTAAATAAACCTATATTCACTCAAATCCATGTGAAATAATAAAGTCATAAAATCTTTCTTTAGCTTTGAACTCTATTGTCTAGGCGTTCTAACAATAGTTCATATCTTTTGTTACTTTCAACAAGTAAGACTAGTTGTTTTAAATTGATCTAGAAATCAATCAACTTTCAAAAGTCCATCAAAATAGAGCTTTTGAATGTTAACTTGTTGATATGGTCTAAGCAACAATGCTAAAGTTTAGTGGAACTCAAATCAAGAGATTGATTTGAACCTAGTAAAGTTTTATTGTTAAAGAGTTGTTTGTTTTTAATCAAGCATATTGACTCAACCCGTAAATGACCATTTCATTCAAATAAACAAACAAACATTGTTTTTGTTCTTCTGAATGTGAGTCTTTCTGTGTTTGAAAATAGAAATTTAGGTATGCTGATTATGGAACAAAATAGCCATTAAGTTCCAGCCTTTGAAGGGACTTAAAACAAACTAGATGTAACGCCCCGACCTCTAATTCAATTATTAAAGCATAATTAGCAGCGGAATTAACCTAATTGGTCAGGGCATTACCTGCCGTAACTTCCTTTTTGGAAATTACAAGGCAAACATCAATCATAAGCCATTAAATACTCCAAAATATATATAATAATCCTTTATATTATCAAAATAAAAGTACATAACTTACTAAAAGTCTTTAATTAAAACTATTAAAACTTTAAGCATAAACTAGGTGAATATTATTAACGTGAAATTCCTCGCCACTACTCGTGTCCATCGTCCCCATCAGTACCTAAAACAGAAAACGAAACGGTGAGCCGAAGACTCAGTAACAACTACCCTAGCAACGTAAATTCATTTCAACTCATTTTATTTAATAACACAGGGAGAATAGAAATAAGTAAAACATTTAATAAAACATCATATTTAATTCATTTATAAACTTTGCAATTTAACATGCTAGTTGTCGGCAAGTACGAACCGTGAAGGAATTCTCCACTGGGCCTGGGCCCTGAGCCTGGGCTCATCATCGTAACATGGGCCTGGGCCCTGAGCCTGGGCTCATAAACCATGGGAGCCTGGGCTCGTAATCCATGGGTGGACAGGTGTCCGTGGTGCATGCATGACCGATAGATAGGAAGATGGTAGTTTATATACCGCCAGACAAACCAGGTCTTTCACTTTCATTTTATCATGTTTTATGTAATTTTACCAAGCCTGGGCTTGTATTTCAATTCGAAATAACATAACTCATTTAGCTCATAAAACATCATTTTGATCCTGGGATCAATAAACATATCATTTCTTTCAAAGCATTTCATAAACATAATTTTATGAGAAAACTTAATCAAATCATATTATAATAAACAATCCAAACAAATCATATTTCATCCCACAATCCATAAAACACATCGAAACATTTAATTCTTAAATTCAATCATAACGTCATGATTTCATAATACTTTTATAAGGGGATTGCGGGTACTAGCAATAGCCGTTACCTCACTTCCGCGATTTGCTAAGGGTTTTCGTTGGTTCGTTCGTCCTGAGCTCCGAGTCCAGTTTCTTTCAAAATGGGAATTTACTGAATTAGTACTAGATCGATGAATAATCTAAAATCAATAGTTTAGAAATAAATTTATAAGTTATGAATAAATAATGAATTTTAATAAAAATATAATTTCGAAATTTATTGAAAATATTATTAATCGAAATTTCAATCGAAATATATATATTTATATTCATAAACCGATTTTCATTTGAATTTCATTATTGTTAAATAAAGCCTTTAATTTATTTTAGTAAAATCGATAATTAAACCTGAAAAATAATAACAATCTATTAGTAAATAATTTCATCATAGAAATTTATTAAAACATGGAACTAAATAAATTCGAAAATCTGAAAATCTGAAATAATAAGAGAGTTCCTTACCCAAAAGCCCAAATAAGATGGCCCAATTTAATTGTGGGTTTTTAAAGGAGAGTAAAACCAAAGAAAACCAAAATTTGGTTTTGGTTTTCTGGGAGCAGGGTGCGGAACAGGGGAGGGGAGAAGGGATGCACGAGGAGGAGGAGAAAGAGGAGGGAGGAAGGGAGGTTGGATGGGGTGGCTCGACGACGAGGGCGACGGTGATGGCTGTGGTTTGGTGGTGGCGGAGCGGCGAGGGGGCGAGAAAATGAAGCGCGAAGTGGGCGAAACAGGGGAAAATTCGAGGGTGTTTCAAGGTGGTTTCGGGCGGTGGCTCGCCGGAATTGATGGTGGAGGTGGTTGGCGAGGTGGTGAGGGTGACTGGAGTTGGTGGTGTGTGGTGTGGTGTTGGTGCGCCGGGGCGAGGGAGGAGGAAGCAGGGGAAGGGGCAGGGGATGCGCGCGGGGGAAAGGAAGAGGGAGAGGGAAGGAGGTGGTGCGTGCGGTGGTGCCGCGGGGCGAAGGTGGTTAGGGTGGTTTGCTGTGCTGGACGGAGGTGGCAGTGGTGGTAGCCGGTGGTTGCGGTGGTGTTTGCGGTGGTTCGAAATTACAGGAAGGAGAGGGGAGTGAAATTGAAGTTTTTGATCTTGATTTTTGGTTGAGGGAATCAGTTCTGATGGCTGGGTTTGTAAAGGAAGAAGAAGAGAAAGAGAACTTGAAGTTTGCCATTTACGTGGCTCAATTTCAGGGAGGGGAAGAAGGAGAGGAGAAGTCAACTTCTCCCTCTTCTGGTTCACGTGAAAAACAGGAAAAAGGAGAAGGAAAAATGGAGTTTTGTTCTTTAGGGCATTTCGGTCATTTCACAAGATTAGGCTAAAATTTCTGAAATTTGTTGCTATTTTTGGAAGCTACTAAAAATGGAAATGTTTAGTTAAAATAATTCTTAATAAAAAATGTCGTTAACGAAAAATAAATAAATTTTCGTTTATAAATTTATCGTTCAAAATAATTCGTAAAAACGATTAAAATAACGAAATTCGATTATTCGTAATTTAATTAAAAACGAAATTAAGTTGATAAATATTTTTTTTTAATTTTAATAAATCGAGTTTAAAATTTCGGGGTATTACATCCTTACCCCCTTAGAAAAAGTTTCGTCCTCGAAACTGGAGCTCAGTCGAACTAGCCATTCATAGAATCATATAATCCATACTTAATCGTTCTATTCTCTAGACAAACATGGCGGAATAATATTATAACATAATCATTCAAATAGTATATTAAAATTCATACATCTTATCGTTTCTAAACGAATAACTGGGGATATTTCGCTCTCATTTGCGCTTCGACTTCCCATGTAGCTTCAGATGTCAAGTGGTTAGCCCACAAGACTTTAACCATTGGAATTACTTTGCTTCTAAGTTGTTTCTCTCTTCGTTCTAGAATTTCAATTGGTTTCTCCTCGTAAGTCAAATCGTTTCGCAACATCAAGGGTTCATGCGTAATCACATGGCTAGGATCAGGAACATATTTTCTTAACATCGACACGTGGAACACATTATGCACTTTTTCCAAGTCGGTTGGTAAAGCTAGTCGATATGCTACTGCACCTATTCTTTCTAATATCTCATATGGCCCGATGTATCTTGGGCTCAACTTTCCTGTTTGACCAAATCTCATTATTCCTTTTGTTGGCGAAATTTTCAAGAACACGTGATCTCCAACCTCAAACTCTAGTGGTCTTCTTCGTTGGTCGGCATAACTCTTTTGCCTACTTTGTGCTGCCATCATTCTTGATTGGATTAAACGAATCTTGTCAGTAGTTTCTTGAATCAATTCTGGTCCTATAACACGTGCTTCATCGATATCACTCCAACATAATGGTGTACGACATTTCCTTCCATAAAGTGCTTCGTAAGGTGCCATACCAATAGTGGCCTGATAACTGTTGTTGTACGAAAATTCAACCATAGGTAGAAACTTCTCCCAGGTTCCCTGAAAATCCAAAATACATGCTCTCAACATATCCTCGACAATTTGATTGGTACGCTCTGTTTGTCCATCAGTCGTTGGGTGAAATGCGGTACTGAAGTTAAGTTTCGTCCCAAGAGTTTTCTGCAATTCTTTCCAGTAGGTTGATTGATACCTCGTATCACGATCAGAAACAATCGAACTAGGCACTCCATGCAATCGCACAATAGTGTTCACATATAGCTCGGCCAGTTGATCTAAACTCGAATTACTCTTCATTGCTAAGAAATGTGCTGACTTCGTTAATCGGTCAACAATAACCCAAATAGCATTCATTCCCTTGGTTGATCTTGGTAAACCTATGATAAAATCCATTGAAACTGAATCCCATTTCCATTCCGGCACATCCAGAGGTTGCAACAAACCTGCTGGTCTTTGATGCTCGATCTTGATTCTCTGACATGTCAAACATTTAGCCACATATTCTGCCACTTCTTGCTTCATGTTGCTCCACCAATACACTTGCCTTAAATCCTTATACATCTTATTTCCTCCAGGGTGAATCGAGTATGGTGAACTATGAGCTTCTTCTAAAATTCTCTTTTTCAACTTTTCATCATTAGGCACGCATAATCTTCCCTGAAACCTTATCGTGCCATCTTCTTGGATGACAAAACCAGGTGACTTCCCGTTTTCCACTTCACTCCTTATTCTTTCTAATTGCAAGTCCTTACATTGTGCTTCCTTAATCTCATCAATCAAAGTTGGTTTCATTACTAACACATTCAAGCAAGCATCTCCTTTGATAAACTTAATTTCCATCTTTTGTAGATCATCTCGGTTGACTCGGGAAAAAGTTAGGATAGAATTTAGGTGAGACTTCCGACTTAATGCATCTGCAACAACGTTAGCCTTTCCGGGATGATATTGAATATCAAGGTCATAATCTTTAAGAAGTTCTAACCACCTACGTTGCCTCATATTGAGTTCTTTTTGGGTGAAAATATACTTAAGACTCTTATGGTCGGTGAAAATTTGACACGAAACTCCATACAAATAATGTCTCCAAATCTTAAGGGCGAAAACAACAGCTGCAAGTTCAAGGTCATGGGTAGGGTAGTTTTGTTCATGGACTTTGAGTTGGCGTGAAGCATAAGCTATAACTTTTCCGTTTTGCATCAAGACACATCCTAACCCATTCTTGGAAGCATCACTATAGATTACAAATCCGTCGGTTCCAGATGGAAGGGTAAGAATAGGGGCGGTGGTGAGACGTTTCTTAAGTTCTTGAAATGCACATTCACAATCATCATTCCACACGAATTTGGTATTCTTTCTAACTAATCGGGTTATGGGCAAGGCAACCTTAGAAAAATCTTGAACGAATCTTCGATAGTATCCAGCTAAACCCATAAAACTCCGTACTTCGGGTACATTAGTTGGTCTAGGCCATTCCACAATTGCTTTTATTTTCTCAGGATCAACAGATACACCTTTCTCAGAGATAATATGTCCTAAAAATGATATTTCCTTAAGCCAGAATTCACATTTCGACAACTTAGCATATAACTGGTTTTCAATCAACATATCTAACACTTTTCTCAGATGCTCTTCGTGTTCCTCATTACTCTTAGAATATATCAAAATATCATCAATGAAAACAACTACAAACTTATCAAGGTATGGTTTAAAAATACGGTTCATCAAATCCATAAATACAGCTGGCGCATTGGTTAATCCAAAAGGCATCACAACAAACTCATAGTGACCATATCTGGTTCTAAAGGCTGTCTTTGGAATATCCTCGGGTTTAATTCGAAGTTGATGGTAACCTGACCTCAAATCAATCTTAGAAAACACTTTTGCACCTCGAAGTTGGTCAAACAAATCATCAATACGGGGTAAGGGATACTTATTCTTAATGGTAGTCTTGTTTAACTCTCGATAATCTATGCATAGCCTCATAGTTCCGTCCTTTTTCTTCACAAACAAGACAGGGGCTCCCCAAGGTGAAACACTAGGTCGAATATACCCTTTTTCAAGTAACTCATCTAATTGTTTCTTTAATTCTTGTAACTCAGCTGGTGCCATTCTATATGGTGCCTTAGAAATAGGGGTGGATCCCGGAATTAATTCAATGCTGAAATCTAATTCTCTTGGTGGGGGCATACTAGGTATTTCTTCTGGAAAAACATGTGGGTACTCACAAACAACAGGTATGTCGGTAATGGAAGGTCCAGAGGTATTTAAGTCAATAACACTACACAGATAACCAGATAAACCACTCTCAATCATTTTATGTGCTCTCAAAGCATGGACAATTTGAATCGTTGGTTTTCTTACTAACTTATGGAATGAAACTCTATCTCCATCTGGCGTTATAAGGGTCACACTTTGCCTCGAACAATTAAGGTTAGCTTCGTACTTAGTCAACCAATTCATTCCCAAGATTACATCAAATTCAGATAGGTCAAAAACTATTAAGTCTGCTAGAAACTCTACTTTCTCTATTATGATAGGGCAATCCTTATACAAGGTCCTACATTTCACAATTTCTCCACTTGGAAGGGAAACACTCATAGCATGAAAGTCACAACATGGTTTCAAATTTAAATACTTTGCAAACAATGGAGAAATAAAGGAATGTGAAGCTCCAGAATCAAAAAGAACATGGGCTGCTAAAGAATGGATAGAGAAAGTACCGGTGATAACATTATCATTCTCATCTGCCTCATCCTGTCTCATCACAAAAACTCTTCCAGCTGGCGGTGGTCGGGGTGGGTTGCGGTTTGAACCTCCTGTGTTGTTGTTGTTCCGACCACGATCGTTGTTAGTTGAAACTGGTCCTCTCAAGGTTGGGGTTACCTGCTTCGGACAATCTCTGATGTAATGATCATGGCTCCCACATCGAAAACAAGTGTTCGATCCTACACGGCATTCACTCTCGATGTGGCCTCTTCTCCCACATTTGGCACATTCTTGCGCCATATTATTCTGGTTTCCACGATAACCTTGTCCTTTGTTTCCAACATCGTTCCTCCTTTGGTTTCCCTGATAGCCTTGGTTAGGCTTCTTTGCTCCTCCTTGACTCTGGTTTTCATTTCTCCTTTTATACCCAACATTCTTCGCTTCTCGAAGCAGTACCACTCTCTCTACATTAGCTGCGATATCAACCATATCCTGGTATGAAGTAAACCTCTGAGTGGACAACCTATCCTGGTACTTAAGGTGCAGGCCTCGCTCGAAACGGTTCATCCTGGACTGCTCTGTCGTCACCAGGTCTGGTGCAAACCTTGACAACTCCATGAACTTATTTGCGTATTCCAACACGCTCATTTTTCCTTGTTGCAAGTGTAGAAATTCATCTTCTTTTTGTTTCCTCAGGGATGGTGGGTAAAACTTGTCTCTCATTAACTTTTGTAGCTCGTTCCAACCAAATCCAGACCCATTCTTTCGTTCCTTGTTAACTTTCCACCATAATCCTGCTTGACCCGTCAAGTAGAACACTGCGAAATCAACTCTCCATTTCTCAGGGCATTGCAGGGTTTCAAACAACTGATCAATGCGACTTATCCAATCCTCGAACTCAACTGGATCGGGCTTGCCATCATAGGACGGTGGGTTAAGCGACGAAAAGTTCTTGAACATCGTTGCGCTCTCGTTCCCACTAACATCTTTCTTTTTCCGAGAATCATGGACTAATTCGGCCAACATTGCACTCACATTTTCCAATCGTTCCATCCTTTCCTCATGGCCATTAACATGGACATACTCCTCGTGAGTAATGTCGTTATCATCGTGAACATGATGCTCGTTGCGAGCTCCGTTGGTAACATCGTTGATAGCATCAATGGTCGACATTCTGCATAACATATCTTATCAGATTGAAACGAAATAATAATATAAAATAAACCCTTTGATCCCGTTCCTACACTCACACTCATATTCATTTTAACTTAGCAAGATTTTAGAACATTCTTTTTAACTCATTCCTTAAAATTCTTCACTTAAAGCCTAATGAATTCTATTCGTGCCAAAACCCGTAAGGCTTAGCACTTATGGTCCAGAACCTTTGCTCTGATACCAAACTGTAACGCCCCGACCTCTAATTCAATTATTAAAGCATAATTAGCAGCGGAATTAACCTAATTGGTCAGGGCATTACCTGCCGTAACTTCCTTTTTGGAAATTACAAGGCAAACATTAATCATAAGCCATTAAATACTCCAAAATATATATAATAATCCTTTATATTATCAAAATAAAAGTACATAACTTACTAAAAGTCTTTAATTAAAACTATTAAAACTTTAAGCATAAACTAGGTGAATATTATTAACGTGAAATTCCTCGCCACTACTCGTGTCCATCGTCCCCATCAGTACCTAAAACAGAAAACGAAACGGTGAGCCGAAGACTCAGTAACAACTACCCTAGCAACGTAAAT
The DNA here is from genome assembly GCF_020520425.1 of Spinacia oleracea. Lineage (NCBI taxonomy): Eukaryota > Viridiplantae > Streptophyta > Magnoliopsida > Caryophyllales > Amaranthaceae > Spinacia > Spinacia oleracea. The sequence continues at coordinate 117,174,429 of NC_079489.1, read as the reverse complement.
TCATTTCAACTCATTTTATTTAATAACACAGGGAGAATAGAAATAAGTAAAACATTTAATAAAACATCATATTTAATTCATTTATAAACTTTGCAATTTAACATGCTAGTTGTCGGCAAGTACGAACCGTGAAGGAATTCTCCACTGGGCCTGGGCCCTGAGCCTGGGCTCATCATCGTAACATGGGCCTGGGCCCTGAGCCTGGGCTCATAAACCATGGGAGCCTGGGCTCGTAATCCATGGGTGGACAGGTGTCCGTGGTGCATGCATGACCGATAGATAGGAAGATGGTAGTTTATATACCGCCAGACAAACCAGGTCTTTCACTTTCATTTTATCATGTTTTATGTAATTTTACCAAGCCTGGGCTTGTATTTCAATTCGAAATAACATAACTCATTTAGCTCATAAAACATCATTTTGATCCTGGGATCAATAAACATATCATTTCTTTCAAAGCATTTCATAAACATAATTTTATGAGAAAACTTAATCAAATCATATTATAATAAACAATCCAAACAAATCATATTTCATCCCACAATCCATAAAACACATCGAAACATTTAATTCTTAAATTCAATCATAACGTCATGATTTCATAATACTTTTATAAGGGGATTGCGGGTACTAGCAATAGCCGTTACCTCACTTCCGCGATTTGCTAAGGGTTTTCGTTGGTTCGTTCGTCCTGAGCTCCGAGTCCAGTTTCTTTCAAAATGGGAATTTACTGAATTAGTACTAGATCGATGAATAATCTAAAATCAATAGTTTAGAAATAAATTTATAAGTTATGAATAAATAATGAATTTTAATAAAAATATAATTTCTAAATTTATTGAAAATATTATTAATCGAAATTTCAATCGAAATATATATATTTATATTCATAAACCGATTTTCATTTGAATTTCATTATTGTTAAATAAAGCCTTTAATTTATTTTAGTAAAATCGATAATTAAACCTGAAAAATAATAACAATCTATTATTAAATAATTTCATCATAGAAATTTATTAAAACATGGAACTAAATAAATTCGAAAATCTGAAAATCTGAAATAATAAGAGAGTTCCTTACCCAAAAGCCCAAATAAGATGGCCCAATTTAATTGTGGGTTTTTAAAGGAGAGTAAAACCAAAGAAAACCAAAATTTGGTTTTGGTTTTCTGGGAGCAGGGTGCGGGACAGGGGAGGGGAGAAGGGATGCACGAGGAGGAGGAGAAAGAGGAGGGAGGAAGGGAGGTTGGCTGGGGTGGCTCGACGACGAGGGCGACGGTGATGGCTGTGGTTTGGTGGTGGCGGAGCGGCGAGGGGGCGAGAAAATGAAGCGCGAAGTGGGCGAAACAGGGGAAAATTCGAGGGTGTTTCAAGGTGGTTTCGGGCGGTGGCTCGCCGGAATTGATGGTGGAGGTGGTTGGCGAGGTGGTGAGGGTGACTGGAGTTGGTGGTGTGTGGTGTGGTGTTGGTGCGGCGGGGCGAGGGAGGAGGAAGCAGGGGAAGGGGCAGGGGATGCGCGCGGGGGAAAGGAAGAGGGAGAGGGAAGGAGGTGGTGCGTGCGGTGGTGCCGCGGGGCGAAGGTGGTTAGGGTGGTTTGCTGTGCTGGACGGAGGTGGCAGTGGTGGTAGCCGGTGGTTGCGGTGGTGTTTGCGGTGGTTCGAAATTACAGGAAGGAGAAGGGAGTGAAATTGAAGTTTTTGATCTTGATTTTTGGTTGAGGGAATCAGTTCTGATGGCTGGGTTTGTAAAGGAAGAAGAAGAGAAAGAGAACTTGAAGTTTGCCATTTACGTGGCTCAATTTCAGGGAGGGGAAGAAGGAGAGGAGAAGTCAACTTCTCCCTCTTCTGGTTCACGTGAAAAACAGGAAAAAGGAGAAGGAAAAATGGAGTTTTGTTCTTTAGGGCATTTCGGTCATTTCACAAGATTAGGCTAAAATTTCTGAAATTTGTTGCTATTTTTGGAAGCTACTAAAAATGGAAATGTTTAGTTAAAATAATTCTTAATAAAAAATGTCGTTAACGAAAAATAAATAAATTTTCGTTTATAAATTTATCGTTCAAAATAATTCGTAAAAACGATTAAAATAACGAAATTCGATTATTCGTAATTTAATTAAAAACGAAATTAAGTTGATAAATATTTTTTTTTAATTTTAATAAATCGAGTTTAAAATTTCGGGGTATTACACTAGATGACCCTACAACTAATGTAGCATTGCCATGCTTCATTTCCCACTTGTAGGTCATTAGTGTAGCCTAGCTTCCATTGTTTGAGTTATTACCGAAGTAAGAACCTCAAGCGGTATATGATACCAAGGAAGTTTGATTTCTAGGTCACTTCTCTTTAAACATAAACTTATAGGTAGAAACGGAATCGTAAATTCCTTTCATTTGTTCCTTTGTTTTCCTATTTCTTGTACCCTTTCTTATAGTCTTAAGAATTGAATTCTTTAGTGTTGACTTTTATACTTTGTTAGACATGTCCAATGTCACTCCAACAAGGTTTTTACCATTTAATTTATGTTGAATATTTTGTTTCAACTAGATGATTCTTACCAGAAGCTTCTAAAGTTCTCTAAGCATCGATCTATTCGAATGTCTAGGGACTAGACTCATTCGAGAATTAAATGGACAAAGATATTAGGTTGTTAACCATTGGTATAGCTGAGCGTTTTAAACTCAATGCTTTATGATCTCAAAACTACAGTGTATTTTGAATTCACAAGCACCAATTGGTTTGCCATTCGATTTTGATATTCGAAAACAACCATAAAAGTCGATATAAGAAACGTACATTTTAAATTGCTCACTTTCTCTCATTTCCGTGAATCGTTCTTGGATTCACTACCAATCGAGGAAATTTACTGTTACCTTTCTAAAAGGATTTATTGCAGTGCAAGATATTTAATTATAAACAATAATTAAAACATACATTGAAGCATGCAAAGTCTCAACATTTATCATGAGTAATAACTTGAAAATTAAAGCAATCATGCAATTTAAACAAGTCATTAGCATTTTATTCGAATTTATTGTTCCGGCAGGTGTGAATAAAATGATTCCAAGACCCTAAAACCATTAAATAATTAAGCACAGTTTGTCGACTCAATCCTAAAACATTTTAGGTAAGCAAAAACCTTTTGCTAATAGTCTAGAAACTACTCTTGGTTGATAGGTACGTCTAAGAACTTATTAGGTAAACCTATCGATTTTGCCACGACATAAAAGGACTCCTTACTTATATCGTTGAGTTTCACCAAAACTAACATGTACTCACAATTATTTGTGTACCTTGCCCCTTTAGGACCAATAAGTAACACCTTGCTGAGCGAAAACTATTACTAGATTGATGTAAAGGATATCCAAGCAAGTGTATATTTTGGCATGGCACCTTTTAACTCAATTTTTAAGTTTGGAACTTAAGGCTCTTACTATGTTGGTTAGATTTTAAGTGAACTAAAATCCTTAATCATGCAACATAATCAAGCCACAATCTCATGCATAATTAAGACATATTTAAAGCAATAAATAACTTAAAGCATGCATAAGATAAATGTGATCTAGTATGGCCCGACTTCATCTTGAAGCTTCAACTTCAAAGTCCGTCTCGAAAATCTCCATGGGAGGCACCATTTTCTTCAAATAGGATAAGCTATAATTAAACTAATTACAACTATTTGATGGTACGCAGACCATATTTGAATTGAAAAACAATTTTGGTACTTTAGGCCAATTACATTCAAATTAATGGTACACAGACCATATTTTCTATCCTATTTGGGCCATACTAGTCACTTCATAATCTGCAAAACAGTACATATACAATATATACCATTCACCCATTCATTATCATGAATGGCCCACATAGATGGTTAGTAAAACACGTTATGCATCACATAAATATTTGCAGCAATTAATCAAGGGCACCAATAATCTACAAATTATTCATTCCTTATTAATTCTAATCAAGTTGTTTTAAGCTTAAGGATTTGTAGACCTAATCAAGAATTTATGACTAAAAGGGCTCCCACTTAAACCAATAAATTCATATGCTTTACTAATTTTATAAAAATGTATTTCTAGTCTAACCGGAAACATACAAATTTAATTAAAATTTAAAGCTCATATAAATTTATAATTGAGTCCACATATTTAATTTATTTTCAGTCGTATTTAAATTAATTCATGATTTTAATTTTAGTAAAATAATTAGAATAAATGAAATTTATTATAATTATAATATTCAAAATTAAAATCCAAGAAAATAATTTAAATTATTAATTTTAAAATTAATTCAAATTACATAAACTGAAAATTTCAAATTAAAATTTTAAAACGATCTAATCGTAACACAAGGTACGCAACATCACCACGCAACGCACAGCCATAGGCCACACGCACGCAGCCATCGCTGGCCATGTGCGCGCAGCCTATGTGCTGCGTCGCATCTGCTGCTGCTCACCATCGCAAGGCATCATCGAAGCACGCTCGCTGCTCACCATCGCTGGGCGCGCGCCAGCGCTCGTCGCACGCGAGCCAGCGCTCGCTGCGCGCGAGGCTTCGATGCAGGCGTAGCGCTCGTCGCACGCGAGCTAGCGCTCGCTGCGCGCGAGGCTTCGGTCGCTGCGCGAGGCAGTGCGCGTTGCACGCGACTGCTCGCTGCCTTGTTCCTCACCCTTGCCCACTCGCCCATCGCACATAGCACACGACACAAGGCAGGGCTGCTGCCTTGTGCTCGTGCACCATAGCCTTGCTCATTGCATTCGTACCGCATGGGCGACGAGCTCCCTTGCTCGTCGTCGCATGCCCGCACTATACAACACCCCTTAAGGGTAACACGTAGCGTCCATTGCTTTGTGCGTGCAAGTTATATGAGCGAATCGCATAAAAATTAAAAATTTTATTTTCAAAATTAATGACAAATTAATAAATCATATTAATTTCATAATTTTAGGGCGAAAAATCGAAAATTTATTAATTAATGGCAATTTAGTTAAAAAGGACCTTTTATAACCCAAATTTTGCGAGAAAGGACCTTATATAATTTTTTTTGTGAAATCACACCTTAATGTAAATTTTTTTTGCGAGAAAGGACCTTATATAATTTTTTTTTGTGAAATCACACCCTAATGTAATTTTTTTTTGCGAAAGACAACCAAAAGTAAATTTCCGGCATTGACTGAGCTTTTTCGGCCATTGACTTGCACGTGAGAAGCACGTGTGACTTGATTTTGCTAATCACACCCAATTTTCCTCCAAAATTCTAAGCTTTAAAACCTAAAGTTGAAAAAAAAAATCGAAATAAAATCAAGTTTGAAAATTCAAGACTCGGGAAAATCAATGTCTTTAGCCAACGTAAGCCACACGTGCTGCTCACGTTGCAAGTCAATGGCCGGAAAAGCTCAGTCAATGCCGGAAACTTTCCTTAGGTCCTTTCTCGCAAAAAAAATTACTTTAAGGTGTGTTTTCACAAAAAATTTATATAAGGTCCTTTCTTGCAACATTTGAGTTATAAAAGGTCCTTTTTGGCAAATTTGCCTTAATTAATTGATTTCCGATTAACATGGATTCAAATCTAGGTCATAAAAATTTAAAATTTAACACAAATTTACAATTTTTATGGTGGTTTTTAATCATAGGTATCTAATTAAATTATTAATTAATTATGAAAATCAAATTAATTCTAAATTATTCCAATTTTCAACAAATTAATCATAATTACAAATTAGATTGCATAATTAACAAGGCTAGGCATTCAAACTTGTTAAACATATACAGTAGGTTAATAAAAAATTCAAGATTTAACAACAAGAATCGCAAATATTTAATTTAACATCTTAAATTTACAAAATTTTGCGTTCGAAAAACTAAAACCTCCGAAAAGTCATAGTTAGGCTTCGAATTTGAGAATACTGGGTTCGGCCGAAAAAAATTCTTTTTGTCAAAATTTTAGAATGCCTTTTACATGTGGAATTGACACAAAAATCACTCGATTTGGATGAGTAACGAAGAAACTGCCGAAAAACTGCGTACGTATAATTAAATAAACGCAATTTGCAATTAATTAACAATTACGAAAATTAATCACCCCTTTTAATTCTTGCAAATTTTTAATATTTAACCATGTTTATGAAATTTAGATTATGAAAATAATAAGAGGCTCGTGATACCACTGTTAGGTTATGATACATATGATAATACATAAATCATGCGGAAAAACCATAAAGCCAGTAAAGCATATTATTTACACATAATCATTTAGCATAGTTTAGATGCATACACTTTGTTGCGTGCCCTCCCTAGCTGCGCCCGAACCGAACAAGAACAAGTCTTTAGGACTCCAAGTGTCGTCCCTCCGTAGATAGTCCACAGTACGTCCGGATCCGCCTCAAGTTAGACCAACTAGAATTGCCCTTAAGGTAGTATAGATTTTCGGCTAGGTTAGTGCAAGTGTATGGTTGAATTTTTCTTTCAAAAACTTACCCTTTAGAATACTTCAATCGTGTCTGTAAATAATGACCCTAGGCACTTATTTATAGAGGTATGGAAGAGGAAATGGAATCCTATTAGGATACTAATTAATTTAATTAGAATCCTGCTAGGACTCTATTAAATAAACTTTATCTAATAGGTTTAGGATTTAATCTTTTATCGAATCCCGATAGCTTTAGGATTTGCACACGAGCATCGCACGAGCACCGTACACCCGCGCAGGCCTTGCGGCCCACGCTGAGCGCACAGCGCTCGGCCCATGCTGCTGTCCGCGCGCGCCCATGGCTTCGGCTGGGCCTGGCTTGCGCTGGGCCTGGTCGAGGCTTGGCGTGTGTTGGTGATGCGTGTGGCTTGCTGGGCGATGGCCTGGCTTCGTGCTGGGCCTTCGTCTAGCGAGCCTCGTCCGACGCTAATTCGTACGATACGCTTCTGATTAAATTCCCGATTTCGGAATTCATTTCCGATATGAACAATATTTAATATTTCCGATTCCGGAATTAATTTCCGTTTCGAACAAATATTTAATATTTCCGTTTCCGGAATTATTTTCCGATTCCGATAATATTTCCGATTCTGACAATATTTCCGTTTCCGGCAATATTTCCGATTCCGGCAATATTTCCATTTCCGATAATATTTTCCCATACGTACCATGTTTCCGTTTCCGGCAACATCTACGACTTGGATAATATTTATATTTCCGATACGATCCATATTTCCGTTTCCGGCAATATCATCGTTTCTGGAGTATTCACTTGCTTGTGACAATCTCAGCTCCCACTGAAACCAAGATCCGTCGATTCCGAATATCCATAGATAGAGTATTTAATGGCATTAAATACTTGATCCGTTTGCGTACTATTTGTGTGACCTTACGGGTTCAGTCAAGAGTAAGCTGTGGATTAATATCATTAATTCCACTTGAACTGAAGCGGCCTCTAGCTAGGCATTCAGCTCACTTGATCTCACTGAATTATTAACTTGTTAATTAATACTGAACCGCATTTATTAGACTTAACATTGAATGCATACTTGGACCAAGGGCATTATTTCCTTCAACTCACACATGCAAATATCAAACGGAAATACGTCTACTCAATTATCCAAATAACAAGCAAGGGAATCCACATTAAAAATCATCAAGATTCTTCCTTGGGACGAGCAAATCCTTTTTAGTGCTTTTATTCAATCACTTGAGACTTTTTTTTGGATTTTTTTTTTACTATTTAACAAAAAAAATTGAAAGAAAAGATAAATAAAATGAAAGAAATAAAGAAATTTTTTTGATTTTGACTTTATATAAAAAAATGAAAAGAAACTCCCCCAAGCTAGAATTAAGCATTGTCCTCAATGCTTGAAACAAACACTCAAGAGAAGGGAGGGGGGGGGGAGAAAACACGCATTCAACCAATATACATAGTTTCGCAAATCACAACACATTAGAGAAAGAGAAATGGAGTCAACCAAATCAACATTTTCAATGATCCAACCTCAAGCCTCAACAAGTCATATGCCAATCAACCCATGGAGTAATGAAAAGAGGAAGAGGAAGGACACTACCAGATAGTGGGTGGGTGTAAATACCCACAAATGACCCAATTTCTCCATTTGTAGTCAACTTTCTCCAAAATCGTGCTTTTCTTTCCTTATGCTATCGAAAATGAGCCCTTATTCCACTTAAGTACCTAAAACAAGATCAAGAATTGAAAAGAGAAATAAGTAAAATTCAAATGAAATAAGAAAATGAAAGAATTAAAACACGGGTTACTTCCCGAGAAAGGCTTGTTTAAGGTCTCAAGCATGACCTTTCTAGTAAATACCAAGTCAATGATCGCAAGAGTTTATCATATGCACTAGCACACATTTCATTAGATAAATCATACGCAATGACAATATGCGATTCATGCATAGAGTATGATAGAACTCAATGCCAATGAGGAGAAGGATGCCTAAAAGAAGAAGGATCAAAAGAAAAAAACAAGAAATTAAGAAAAAGAAGGATCAAAATAAGGAAACGAAAAAGGAATAGGCAAACTCTCCTCAAAAACTCTTTTTGGTTGGCAAATTTACATTTACGCTCAATTAGAATCGATTTGGACACTTGGAAACAAAATGGAGCAAAGGGCTTTTCATCACCATCATCGAAGCATTCATTCAAGGAGGAATGAGTGGGAATGTAATCCCCAATACTCAATTGCTCAATATCATGCATCATAGGTGGCAAGTTAGCCTCAAATTCATCTCTTCTACATGAAGCATCCCGAATGGATTCATTTAGAAGGCTAGAGACTTCACTCATTCCTTTTACAAAAGATTGAGATGCAACCTCAAATTCCATAATGGAAGAATCCATTTTAAGTTCTTCTTGGCAATCTAAGTGAGCTATAAAAATACGAAACTCGGACAATGAAATGACCGACTTGGATTGCAAAGCATTAAGGAACTCATTATGAAGAAGCTCATGGTGGAGAGACGTGAAATCATCAAGTGTATACGATTCATCATTTTGAGGGATAGAGATAGTTGCCAAATATTTGCAAAAATTTTCAAAAATAAGAAGAAAACAACACAAAGTAAAAGACTATGCACAATGACCTAGACTCGTCAAACTAACACAAACTAATGCAAATCGTAGTCCCCAGTAACGACGCCATTTTAAGTGACATAAATTTCACTCATTACTATTCCATGAGGATTATATGATGTGTATTGATTGTGAATCATGTGAGCTTAAAGTGTTGAGAATTCATGTTTGATGTGTGAACATGCATGTTGGGAATTATTATTGAATCTATGTAATCTACGTGAACGAGCATGTTATGGATTGTTAATGCTTTATGAAGCTTTGTGAACAGTTATTTTGTGATCTTTAATAATCGCTGAATTATGTCAAGCATGTTGTTCAATTTGATATGCATGTATGAGTGTTTCGCATGCAAGTTATGTTTATGCTATTGTATAGAGTGTCTAGCATACTTTGAGCCAAGCGTTTATGCCTCAGTGCATTATTTATTCTATCGCCGTGTAGAATATGTTAGGGAAGTCTATGTGAATTGAACTAAGGACTATTCGTGCTATGGGCACACCCCGCTTGTTAACAGGCAATGTCGGGTTATCTCAAACAGTGTTTTGAGAAGGAACAATGGGAGTAATATCACTTGAGTCTTATGTTTGATCACAAGTACTAAAGGATTAAAATGAAGTGTTTATGTTTGACTGCTTGCTTTGTTGTTGAGTCTTGAGTCGCCTTGTACATAAAATATTAATTAACGTAAAGTGCAACTCAGAATGAGCTTCAAAACTCTTGGAACGTATATACCTTGAGTATGAACAATGGGGGGGAGTCTTGCCGGAAAACTTGTACTCCTTGAATGACACAAGACGTAGTTTCATTCTTCTTTTTATGCTTTTATGCACTAGAATTCCTGTCGGTATGGCCCGACTATCGGTAGGAGTCTGACTTATTATTATTTGATGTATGGTTGGCTCCCATCATCCTTTTCTTTCCTTTTGAGGATACTTTATTTTACCCGTTCGAAGCTACTTCTTAATTAAATTGTGAGTCAAGAGTTGTGTCAAGTGTCGAGTCTTGTCTCCATGTTTACTGGTTTAAAAAATGGCTTTTGCATGTGGATTATTAATTCGTTGAGTGAAGCATTTTAGGATAGAATATTATTCTAGCTTGTTCGTACTCAGCTTTTGCTGACTTCGTGCTTTATGTCTTTCGCTCATGGCCTTCTCCTTAATGACCCTATGATGATCCATCATTGCATTTGCGTTGTTGGGGAGTAGATCTTAATAAAACAGGTTTGTGGAGATAACTTGCGGGAGAAGTTCTCATGGGGATTATGTTTGAGAGTTCATTTCTACTTCCGTACTTTATAAACTCTACTTTTATTTTTAGTCATGACTATAGTATGGTTTTGAATCTTAGTTAATGGATTTTCTAAACTATTTAATGTTTGGTTTTGGGCCTTAATGGTTCCAAGTTGTTTTATGACCATTAACTATTTATTGTGTTTGAAAGTTAGTTAAATTCCACTGCGTAATTCTGGTAAATAGCCTTAGCCGTTATCACGGTGGCGGTAATATCTTGGTAATTCCTTTGTTTTAAGTTGGAAAATGTTTTATAAAAAGCAAGGAATTATTAGGGTGTTACAAAGTGCTAATCATGAGCCTAAGGCTGCTTTCTAGTAATTTATACTACAAAGTGGTATTTGCACAGCTCTAGTTTGAGAGTTGCTTTGCATTAATTAATAATGCAAGGTGGTAATTCCTTAAACTACGATTTTTTTTTTTAAAAAAGACTACTTGTTGCGAAACTTTAGAATTTTTGAAAATTATTTTCCTAAAGTCAAAATGCTATTTTGAGTACTCAATATTTTGAAAATTCAAATACCAATTATTTTAAGTTATTCAAATTTAATTTGAAATTTCGGATTTTAATTATTTTTAATTAATTGGGAATTTATTCGAAATTCATTCGAATTATTTTCGAATTTTCTTTTCTTTTTCTCGGAATTTCCGAATTTTCAAAAAAATAAAAAAAAATAAAAAAAATCATCCGAATTATTTATTTATTTAAATATTTTAAGAAAAATTCGAATAAAGCTAATTAAATTATTCGATTATTTATTTTAATTTTCGATCTTAATTTTAATAATTTCTCTTATATTTGAAGTTATTTATTTAATTAATTTTGAAAATTGTTATTCTTTTTCAAGTGAGAAAAGGGTAGATTGAGAAGGGCATTTAATTTAAGTGTGCATTTAATTAAATGTTATGTGAGGAGCATTTGTTATGCATTATGTATTCAAGTGCGATTATGTTTTGTTTTGCTTTATGTGATTAATTGCATCATAATTCATGATTAAACACGTAATTGCGCGTTAATTATGTGAACTATTCTTTGGGGGAATTGTTTTATTGTTGGGAACGCGCTAGTAAGACTTTAAGTTGTGTGTTTCAGGTGAGAAAATGTTTATTTCAAAGTTCGCCGACCTAGGAACTCTAGAGAAGTTAGATTGTGAGACTCACACATCTATGTGAAGAAAATTGAGTTTGCATGCAACTATTTCGCCTCAACCAAGCATTTGTATGATCTAAGGAATAAAGATGTTATGGCTAAGATGGTGATTCATTTCTTACCTCATAGAAACTCATATATAGAGATTAAGAATCGCTTCCATGATATGCATTCTGAGAGTGGTGTTCCTAATTACTTCAAGTATGGTACTCCTGATGGTAGATGGAAGTACGACATGGAGGTTATGAATACTATTATAGAGCTCGCAGAGCAATTCTTTTAAGATGGTAGAATGGTAGAGAGTGTTTATCATATGGAGCATGATAGTGATGTGGAGAACCCCACAAATGAGGATATGGATGGAGATATTAATGAGGACAGTGATGATGATGTTGTTGAGATTGAAGATCCTAATCCCACTATTCCTGAATCAACAATTGAGATTTCTAATGACACTGAAGTTGAGTCTGAAGACAATGAAGAGGTCGATAGTAGTCTACAATAGAATAATAATGAAGATACGGAGTATGAGTCTGACCTTGAAGAAGACTTTGATGATCCTAATGATCAAGACTTCACTCCGGAGTACTACAATGAAAGGAATGATCGTCCAGATGACTCTAGCATTTAAACTTATGTAATATCTTAGTTATTTTTCGTTCTAACAATCAATAAAGTATAAAAGCTACTCTTTTATGGTTTAGATTACCTATTATTTACGGATTATAGTAGCACAATAAACAAAGGATGTATGATTCTTACATTGTGGCAATAAAAAGTATTTAAATTCTTTTCGTTATCCTTAAGTTCTAAGTTATGCTTAAATTGAGTGGTTGTCGCAAAGGGATTTACTACTATTTCTTCAATGAAATCCTACTTGTATGGTGGTAAAATATCCTACCACTTGAATTTATGATACGAACGATAATGGGAATGGGCCAAGGGGTGGCGCCACTTTCCCCATGTTCGAAATTATGTGTGAACTTATGTGTCGTTGTTCTGACTTGTTTGGTACTTTAGTAATGTCATGACCAACCTATTCATTAAAGTTAGTCTTTTCTTTTACTCAGGAGACAAAATATGGCTACCCGAGTGATTGTCGAAGTGGTTAGGCAATTAGCTGAAGTGGTGCAGAACTTAGCACAGAATAGAAATAACCAAGGGCTTGATCCAGCTGGTGAAATGTTTAAGAAGGTGGCCCAAAGTAAGCCTCCTTTGTACCAAGGGGAAATTGGCCAAGTGTACTTGAGAGCTGGTTAAGAGAGTTTGATAAGCTTGTAGTAGCTGTGAACTGTCCTGAGAACCTTAGGGTAAATAGTGTTGTTTATTACCTTAGGGGAGAAGTCAATCTGTGGTGGAAAAGGTCTGAAGAAACCTTGAGAGCTTATATAAGAGTCAGAATGAGCTTCAAAACTCTTGGAACGTATATACATTGAGTATGAACAATGGGGGGAGTCTTGCAGGAAAACTTGTACTCCTTGAATGATACAAGACGTTATTTCATTCTTCTTTTTATGCTTTTATGCACTGGAATTCCTGTCGGTATGGCCCGATTGTCGGTAGGAGTCAGACTTATTATTATTTGGTGTATGGTTGGCTCCCATCACCATTTTCTTTCCTTTTGAGGATACTTTATTTTACCATTTCGAAGCTACTTCTTAATTAAACTATGAGTCAAGAGTTGTGTCAAGTGTCGAGTCTTGTCTCCATGTTTACTGGTTTATTAAATGGCTTTTGTATGTGGATTATTAATTCGTTGAGTGAAGCATGCTAGGATAGAATGTTATTCTAGCTTGTTTGTACTCAGCTTTTGCTGACTTCGTGCTTTATGTCTTTCGATAATGGCCTTCGCCTTAATGACCCTATGATGATCCATCATTGCATTTGCGTTGTTGGGGAGTTGATCTTAATAAAACAGGTTTGTAGAGATAACTTGCGGGAGAAATTATCATGGGGATTATGTTTGAGAGTTCATTTCTACTTCGGTACTTTATAAACTCTACTTTTATTTTTAGTCATGATTATAGTATGGTTTTGAATTTTAGTTAATGGGTTTTCTAAACTATTTAATGTTTGGTTTTGGGCCTTAATGGTTCTGAGTTGTTTTATGACAATGCACCACCCATTAAGGGTAACACTTAACTTCCATTGCTTCGTGCGTGCAAGATTGTGAACGATTCATAAAAATCAAAACTTTTATATTTATATTTAACCACAAATTAATAACCAATACTAATTTCATTAAATTTGGGCGAAAAAACAAAAATTTATTATTCAAATTAATTTTCGGTTACATGATTTCTTAGGGATTAAAATCTAGGTCATAAAATTATAAAAAATTTCAACTTTAACAGGTTTTATAGTGGTTTTTAATCATAGGATCCTAATTAAATTATCAATTAATTATGAATTTCAAAACAAATTCTAAATTATTTGAAATTCAACAAATTAATTATAATTACAAATTAGGTTGTATAATTTACAAAATTAGACAATAAAATTGTTAAACATATACAGTAGTTCAATCATAAATTCAAGATTTACATACAAGATTCGCAAATATTTAATTTAACATCATAAAAATTACAAATTTTGCATTCGAAAAACTAAAATCTCCGTAAAATCATAGTTAGGCTTCGAATTTGGGAATTCTGGGTTCGGCGACAAATCTTTGATTTTTGTCAAAATTTCAAAACGTCTTTTACATGCGAAATTCACTATAAAAACATAAGATTTCGACCATTATTGATAAAACTGTCGAAAATCCTACGAACATAAAATCAAATGATCGCACGAATTTGCAATTAATTACAATCACGAAATTAATCACCCCTTTAATTCATTGCAAATTTATAAAATTTAATCCATGTTAACTATAATTGATTATGGATTTAATTAGAGGCTCGTGATACCACTGTAAGGTTATGAATAATACAAACAATTTAATTCATGCGAAAAAATCATAAAGCCAGGAATCCAAATTAATTGTCACGTAGTCAATTAGCATAATTTAGGTTACATTCAATGTGATGCGTGCCTTCCCTAGCTGCTCCCGAACCGAATAAGAACAAGTCTTTAGAGCTCCAAATGTCGCCCCTCCGTAAAAAGTCAACAGCACGTTCGGATCCGCCTTAGGTTCAACCAACTAGGATATTACTTAAGGTTTTATGCACTCGGGTTAGGCTATAAACTATGCTCTCTCTTGAACACAATATATGTAAAGAATATGTTTTGATGTATATAAATTATGAGGGCTAGCCTTATATTTATATGGTAGGAAATAAGGAATTTGAGTCTGACTAGGAAAAGAGTTACTAACCCTACTGGGATTAAAATTCTTAACCAATTAGAATTGTAGCAATAATTAAACTCTTAATTAATCCAATTCTAGTAAGACTAGGAAAACTAATACTTAATGCCAAAGATTACTTGGAAACTAAGTAATCGGACTTTTCTTGGAGCCCAAGACGAAGCAACCAACACAGCCACAATGGGCCACGCTAGCGCACGTGCTTGCCTAGGCCCAAACGCAACCGTAGCTGGCCCAAGGGCCTAGCGCGCTGCAGTTTAGCCTTGGCGGGATGCTACTGCCTTTGCTTGCTCGTGTGCCTTGGCTTGCTCGCGGCCCACAGCGCTCCAGACCCATCGCCTATGGCTGGGCGCTGGCGCTAGGCTTCGTGCTCAGTGCTATGCGCTCGGCCTCGTGCTTGTCGAGCGATGGGCCGGCTCGCTTGCCGCCTTGTCGCTCGTCGAGCTTCCGATTCGTTTTCCGATTCCGGAATCTATTTCCATTTCGAACAAATATTTACGTTTCCGTTAACATTTCCGATTCCGGAAATAATTTCCTATTCCGATAATATTTCCGATTCCGGTAATATTTCCGTTTCTGGCAATATTTCCAATTCCGGCAATATTTCTATTTCCGATAATATTTTTCGATACGAGCCATGTTTCCGTTTCCGGCAACATCTACGACTCGGATAATATTTTATATTTCCGTCATGAACCATATTTTCGTTTCCGACAATATCTTCATTTCCGGAATATTCGTTACTTTGCCTTTTGACGATTTCAGCTCCCATTGGAACCGAGATTCGTCATTTTCGAATGATCATAAATAGAGTACCTAATGAATAATATATTCACTTAAATACTTGATCCGTTCACGTACTATTTGTGTGACCCTACGGGTTCAGTCAAGAGTAAGTTGTGGATTAATATTTTTAATTCCACTTGAACTGAAGCGGTCTCTAGCTAGCCATTCAGTTCATTTGATCTCACTGAATTATTAACTTGTTAATTAATACCGAACCGCATTTATTAGACTTAGCATTAAATGCAAACTTGGACCAAGGACATTATTTCCTTCACAAACCTGAGACCTTGATTGAGGAGTAAGAGCAGTGGCGGATTATCAGGGGAGGCCATATGGGGCCTGGTCCCTGGTACCGGCCCAATAAAAAAAAGTAAGTGAAGGCTGATTTTAGCCCAGGTAAAGAATGGGACAAAGTCCAACTTACAAATAAACAATTTTTTGCTTTTTCCCAAACACAAATCACACTCCTCCCGTCCACCGTGAATCAATGATGATTCATATGCCATGACCCACTTTTGACTTTCCTATTTTTTTCTAATATTTCCAAATTCTGAAACTACCTAGAATCCTAGTCTTCCCTTCCCTTTCCTTTTCCTTTTTTTGTTAGTTACTCGTACTTTTCTTAATTTCTGCCATTGTTGCAAACTTGTTCATTTCCAGCCAAAAACACTTTCCTTAAAAATCATATCTACTTTATTCTTTTTTAATTTTCCTCTGTTTGTATACATGTTTATATATGGAAAAAATTATAGGATTATGGAATATGACATTATTATATAATTTTGGTAATATTTTAGTCAAATCGTCATGTCAATAATAGAAAATATTCTTACTCAGTCAAATTATCATATTAAGTATATCAAATATTTTGGTCAAATCATCATGTTAAACATATAAAATATACAATAAGTAGTAGGGTGGAACTTGTTTATTATATTGTTAAAATGGGTATGTTCGAGATTTATTAATTACGCAATAGATTTAAGGGATAAATATTTCGGTTAAATATTTTATTAATAAGATGGTCAAATAATAATTTTCAAATATCCGTGCGTGCACGGGACTTAATCTAATTCAGTATAAGATTGTGATACTTATTATTTCTAAGGCTTATGTTTCTTGTTTTACCTACTATATTTTTTGTTTAAAATATTTTAAATATTACCCTAGTGTATACTTTTATTTATATCATGTTCAGTTTTCATCGGCCCCTGAAAGAAAATCTTTCAAGATCCGCCATTGAGTAAGAGGTCATTAACCACTCATGTCAACCTCGGTCAATTAGTACAGTTAAGGACGAGTCATGGCCTTACCTCATGGTTTGGATCAAAGTTAGCTTAGAAATTTTAGCATCCATAAGTTGGAAGTTCAACTTGATAGCATAGCTTGCGTCCATAATTTGAGAAGCAACCAAATGATGAGAGGAGATTGTGCACGTGATCTTGAATATTGTCTTTTGATGCTTAACGAAGTTGATTGGGAAGTGTTGGTAGTTCATGTGTATCGTGAGAGAAATATGGCGATGTAGTAGCTTTGTTAATCATGGCACGGGCACGATGGGTAGGGCCGCACATAAACTCTCTTTTTTGTAAGTGCTTAACAACAAAAATCTTAAAATTAGTAAGAGAGCTCGATAGCACGATAGGATCCAGCCCGTCACGAAACGTGAGACGACCTATTCATGATCTTCGTTTATAAAGAGAGACACGAGCCTGACACAAATTTTTCTTGGGTTGTTCTAGTTACGAGGCACGACCCAAGAAGTAGGCCTACATGGCTAGCACACATCCAACTTCATCAAAGAGACCTTTCATTTTAAGGCCAAGGGTTTACTTATAAGGCTAAGGGTTTACTAGCGCCATGTGATTTTATTGTTGAAATCTTACTGAAAAGATGATTTTGGCTTTTACACATCGCGTGCATTTAAATCTAAGTAACTCTTATTTTTTTGCCATGGCTCTCTCTCTCTCTCTCTCTCTCTCTCTTTAGGGTTTATTTATTGTTGAAATCTTATTGAAAATATGATTTCGGCTTTTACACATCACGTGCATTTAAATCTAAGTAATGCTTATTGTTAATGCTTATATGTGACCAGCTACACCATTAACTTGATGGTGTGCCGTGTTCACACTTATAAATAAACCCATCGCGTTTAAAGCACATCGCGTTGGTTAACCGAACATAAAAGTAACACCATCGTAGAAAATAAATTAAGTAACATCAGTCTATACAATGAACCTCTAATATAAAACCGCAATAAAACAAGAAAATTAATAGCGAATACAATGTATAAGTAATTAACACCGACCAACATAGAAAGTCAAGTAACACCAGTTTATACAAGGAACCTATGGCATGAGTTCAATAAACTACAGTAAAACTAGAAAAGTAACAACGAATACAATGTATAAATAACACCAACGTAGAAAGTCAAGTAACACCAATCAATAACCTTCTCCAAAGTAGTTGCGCGCACGCGTCAAATCATTAAATCGATGGTGTGGCTGGTCACACAGAAGACGCGATGTTAACAATATTCATTTTCCCGTGACTTTTTAGGACTACCAATAATATTTCAATGCATTTTATATTTCCAATATTTTCTCTTTTAAAAAGAGAGTAAAACTTTGAAAATGTTTTTGAAAACGGTAAGTCTATTAACAATTTTATGCTCAAATTCAAAAGCTATATATTCTTTAAAATCATACAGAGTAAAAACAACCATTGATATACAAGTATTTTATAACTTTATATTTATACGTAATCATGGTTAATCATCAAAGAATAATCATTGTAATATTAACTTTATTTAATATTAATAGATTGTTCGTTTTATACTTGAATATATTTCAGAAAAGATAATTTTTTTTACGGCCCATCCCATATAAAAATTATGGATCCGTCGCTGATTATGGATACAACAGATTTATAGACCTCCTTGTCGAAAAAGGTTGTAAATTACAGCGATATAAAATAAGGTGTACAAAATGTTTGATACACTAAGATCGTAGTTATGGTGAAAGGAAATTTTTATTTGATTCTATTGTTATGTATTTGTTAGATTCAAATCTTTATGTAGGTGTCGTGTGACTTTTTATCGATGAGTTAGGACTGTTAATTTTGGACTTAGTTTCAATTCCTCCAGTTCAGTTCAGTATAAGTTCTATTCAGTCAGTTTCATTCAGTTCAGTTCAAAAGAATGACATTTGTTCATCTTCGTCTTTAATAATTTATTTTATTATTATGTTTATTATTATAATGTTAAAAATTACTATTATTGTATTGCAATGTACGTTCATCTTTATATTATTATTGTTATTGTTTAATATTTATTATAATTTTAGTTATTGTTTTCTAATTTTTAATTATTATTTGTTATGTACTGACTCCGTCTCTTTTTGTTCTTTACGTTTTCATTTTTGGGTGTCCCAAAATGTTCTTTACATTTCCTTTTACATTATCACATAAATGATTAACATTCTATTAAAATTTGTGTCTAATTATTATTTTAACCAATTATATTCATTGAGTCATTTAATCTCTCACACTTTTCAATTGGGACATTAAAATTTTCTCATTTTCCCAATATTAGAATTTTGATAAAAGTGAAAATATTATAAATAAACGTAATTTGTCTTGTTTAATTTAAAAAAAAAAAGAATCTCAATGCACATTAATTAGTCGTTAAAACGCATGCAAAACACCAAACGTAAAGAACAAAAAGAGACGAATAAATTACTTATTTATTATTTACTATATATACATTCAGTTTCATTCAATTCACTTCAGTTCATTTTATTTCACCTCTGTTCATTTCAGTTCAGTTTAGCAAAAAAACTAAAAAAATAAAATGAAGAACTATATTTGATCATTTAAAAAAAGAGAAAAAAGAAAGAAGATGATTTTGGCTTTTGGAAAAGGCCCTATTTGGTTCATTATTAGTAAAGGAAAAGGAGGGTTTTTATTTTTTTTCTCCCACGATATTCTTTGCCTGTGGCGGATGTTATCCAGTAGTAATTTAGTGTTGACGATATTCTCTGGCGAAAAATAATAGTGACGCACGTACTGCTGCTTCCAAAACCTATGGTAATTTTCTCCTATCCCCTTAATACCTGATTTATTTTTGGTGCGTTGATTTTTCCTTGATCTTTCTGTAATTGATTTCAGTAGAATTTCAAATTTTGGTAGAATTAATTCCCAATTTCATTTCTCATCGCTGTTGGGTTTCCCTAAATTTAATGGAAAAAAGGATGATAGTATGAATACTTTTGTTTTTGGTTGATTAACTGATTTTCAGAAAACTCAGATATCTCAGAGATTTTAGATAATTATTAGTGAAATTTTAAGAAATTATAAGTGAAATTTTAAGAAATTATTTGGTATTTCTGTGGAAATTAGGAATTGCGGAGTACAGTCCAAAGTTAGAAACTGGGGACATGGGATGATTTGCAAAACTATCAATTGTAGTCTTTACTAGTGTTACCTAATACTCTAATCCCCACGCCCAGCGTATTGAAAAAGGCGAATTATAACAAAAATGGAAAATCTTGGGTCCAATTCAACAAATTAGGTAGAGAATTGCATATTGTACCGAATCAAATATTCTCGTATTAGGGTTCTATTTGGTTTGGCGGAAAACGGTTTGAGTAAAAATTGATTTTCCAAGGAAAAAGCAAAATTACAAATTAGTTTTCCTTTATTTAGTTCCTTACAAGAAAACTCAGAGAAAAGGAAAATAAGAGTAGATGGGAAGAGAGAAAAGGGAGGTAAGGAGGAAAAGTGGAAAGCTAAAAGGGGTTTTCCTTACTTTTAAATGGAGAATGTTTTCCACTCATAGAAGAAATGTTAGAAAATTGTTTACACCCTTTGCCAAAATTAATAAAGGAAAATGAGTGAAAAGGGGAAAATTATTTTCCACCGAAAACATTTTACACCAAACCAAACACTCCCTAGGCAAATCTTGTAGTTACTGATAAATTGTTAGAAGTTTAAGTAGAGTTTGGTAATTTGCTGTGCGGGGATTAACTACTGATAGTTGCTACTCTTATTCAGATTTGTAATTCATCCTAATCCAGTTTTCTGGATAAAGCGGTGCCTATTCTGCTGATGCACTGATCAGGAGAAGGCATGTCGAGCGCTGTAGCGAATGGACTTGCAGGAGCAGGAGGTGGTTTAATTGCTCAGATTTTAACATACCCTCTTCAAACGGTATAAAATATGGTGTAACTTTTTTTCCTAAGTTTTTAGTGTACAATATGTACTTATAATCTAATTAAGAGCAAGTAGAATTTGTTGTGCCTATGTTATTGTAGGTTAACACACGCCAGCAAACTGAGAGAATTGTCAAGAAAGGGCTTGATGGTGGCCATGAAACCTCTTCCTCTGGAAATCGGCGTCCTGGAGGCACACTTGTTCAAATGATCCAGGTTAGTTCTATTTCACTTAACTGGAAAAATATTTTTCTCACAATTTGAATGTCCAATTTTATGATATGTTTCGTTGGAAAAATGAATTAGTTGTCACCCCCGTACTCACTTGATGCACATATTTATTTATTTGATTTCTCATTATCAGTCAATGTTCATGAACATAATTTTTGAGGTTGTCTTGATTCCTTAATTTAATGCCTTTATTGTTTCCCAAAAGCCTTTAATTTTGTGTGAATGACTTCCATCCTGATTCTTTTCTTTTAAATGTTCAGGTTATTAAAACCGAGGGTTGGGGTGGACTTTACAGTGGTCTGAAGCCTTCTCTGTTTGGAACTATTGCTTCACAGGTCAGTCTATGTTCTTTGTTATTCTAATTTCCACCACAAGGAATCAATCTTCATTAAAATGTACACCTAAATCATTAGAAAAAATCCATTATGCAGAAAACTGAAACAAAATATGTAGTACTCCATATCTCTTTTCAAAAGATGACCGGCTTCGTTGACATGTTGAAAGATAGTTATTTGAATGAGACACATCACACATGGCTCGACTCCACCTTGTTGACCAATAGGGTATATTAGTATTTTTGACATAACAAATTAGGGAAATGGAAAACTATATGATATTTCCGTTTTAGGAAAATGGTGTAGCTATTTCTAAATGGAGGAAGTATTACACCTGAATATGATGGTGTCCTTTAAAAACAAATGGAATAAGACAATCTTTGTGGATAATCGCGGTCGATAGACTTTTGATTCATGTAGCCGATCTCGTCCTCTTGGGAACAAGTCTATGATTTATCTGTTGTTGTTGTTGATAACAAGCAAGATTATTTGTTGTACTCGAAAGATTCGAGGTAATCATTTTTGGTTACTTACTCCAAACTTCTTCATTTCCCTAAACTCGGTTTCCTTTTACTTGCAACACACCTCTTTGGCGCGCAATTTAAGAAAGAGATATAGATGGCAAATGGGTAAATTGCATAGATAAAAAATGCGGTATCGGTCACGGTCGCGGGATCGGTCGCGGAGTCTCGGTAACGGAAATGATGCGTTAGTCGCGGACCGTGTCGCGGTTGTCGCGTAGGAATTTGAAATTTAAAAAGAAGCCCCATGTCAGCCCCATTCACTACCTACCCTAGTTCCCCTCCCCTAAACCATACACGTGACATAATTAAAATGAATTCCTTTGTCTACCTTCTCTCTCCTCTCTTGTTTTAGATTTGAAAATGGAGTTCTCTACTCTATTTCAATGGAGTTTCTCCATTTCTTTCCTTTTTCCCTTTCTTTTTGTCGAAAACATGGGGAATTCGGCTGAAAACCGAGTAGATGTGAGGTTTATAATGTTTAATGCGGACAAAATTCGTTCGGATCGGTTGTACCGGCCGAGATCTCGCCGTTTTTAAAAACACCTTTACAACTCAGGATATCTCGTATCGCCAGCCTCCAAAACCTTGTTAACTCGGGCGATACGAGTTAACTCGGGCTAGTTTTTACACCATGGTAAATTGTTAAAAAAAATACCATTGTAAAGAGGAAAGGTTCAGGATATACTTCCTTAAAAAGCGTGCCAAAGAGGTGTGTTTCAAAAGATGACCAGTTTCAGTAACATGTAGTAAGATAGTAATTTGAATGAGACACATGACTTGACTCCACCCTCTTAAGGGCATATCATGATATAAAATTTTGCTATAAGTAAGCTTCTTAGAAAGGTTTACCCTGGGTAGAGACACCCCTACAGGTTCTGATACCATATCGGGTAAAAGCCCAATCATAGCTGAATGAAAACAAAAGAAAGAAAAACTTACCTCAATGAAGAATTCAATTAATAACTGTGCAATGAAAACAACTGTTTTTCCTTTGAAGGAAATAAGTCAACTTAAAAAGTAACTGTTCAGTTACCTTGATATGGTTAATAATATTGGTATGGGTACCAAACTGACAGATATTGGTTTGTTTGCTGTTAAAAACCATATTCTATCAGGTTCTTGTCAATTTTAACCTATCCATCTTTTCACAAATACACCTAGGACAGAGAATTTGAAGGTAGATCGTGATGATCCTTGTATCAGGATTCAGGACACCACCTTTTGGGGGTGATCTATTGAGGATTCTTTGGTTTGTCGAGCACTGGGAATGTTCATCATGGATGTCTTAGCTAATACGCACTACTTTCATAATACTAGCTATGATACATATAGGAAAACAGATTCCTCGGCAATTAATGATTTCTTCTTTACCATTAAAGAATGGCGTGAATTGGAAGGCCTAATTCTAATAGATAGCTAATGCTATGGAGCATGTATACCCTTACTAGAGTACTTGAGAAAGTCAAACCTTTAATATCAGAAGTTCTGAGATCTTGAATCTTTTTCATTATTTTATAAAATTACCGATTAACAAGCTTACCAAATAGGAAGATGGGAAGCTAAAATGATATTTCCGTTTAGGTAAATGGTGCAACTCTTTCAAAACGGTGGAAGTGTTACACCTGTATATGATGATGAAATCTTTTATGTGCCTGCGATACCTTTAGCAGACAATGGGAGGAAGACGATCTTTATGGATGACCACAATAGATAGACTCTTGATTCATGTATCCGACCACGTCCTTTTGGGAATAAGGCTATGATTTTGTTGTCCTTGTTGTTGATAATAGACAAAACTATCATTTTTGGTTACTCAATCTCCCTTAGTGAGTTTTTAACTTTATACCTTATGTTAGAACTGGGCCACTGGGGTGTTCAATTGTGTTTCAAGTTCATATGAAATGCGGTTTTTCTTTGAAATAGCAAGTCTCTAGATGTCTGATATGCAGTAATGCTGTTTTCTGGGGTTTAGTAAGTAAGAAATATATTAAAAAGTCACTAAGGATGTTTCACCTTTCCAACAATCTATTATGTGCTTGATTGTTTTTCTTGAATATTAACTATTTCTATTTACTTTTCATCCCTAGGGTGTTTATTATTACTTCTACCAAGTTTTCAAGAACAAGGCTGAGTCAATAGCCACTGCACGCAAGGTCAAAGGGCTAGGTGATGGAAATGTTGGAATGATTTCGTGGCTTGCTGTTGCAGCGATGGCAGGGTAAAACGTTTTGGAAGCATTAGATCTTTGTAATTTCGGCACACTAGTTGTAGTTGCTTATGCGCCAGTTCTTTTCTAGTTTCCCTCTGCAAAGTATCTACCAAAACTGAGTTCTGTCTCTGAGAAATGAGCTGAAATCATTTCAGGAAATTCCGTTCTGTTGATTTCGTTATGTGTTTTCTTTATGCGTTATCTGTTTATAACTTTATATCATATCCAAATTGCAGATCCTTGAATGTTTTGCTGACAATTCCAATGTGGGTACTCGTCACTCGCATGCAGGTGCTTTAAGATTTCCCCTTTAAATAACATTTATGCATGAGAAATTGTATAACTGTCTTTTATTGGTCCCAGCTTCGTATGGTTAGAGGAAATCTTGTATTCTTGTCAGTTAGCATACATATTTAGAAAAGTTTCAACCAGGCTGCATTTTCTTTCTTTCTCTTGGGGGGTGGAGATGAGGGGCATTAAATCTTTAATACTACGGATTATATCAGAAAATTTGTGTTTAATTAGTTGAAATAAGGATTTTAATATGGGTTGTGAAGGAAAAAGATTAACCCTTTAATATGGAGTATGAGATAAACAAAAATCAAATCGGGCTTTCAACTTTCTTCATATCACTTATTCGGCTAGCATAATGGGAACTTTCCAGGATGAAAATGGTAGATAGCTGTATTCAATTATTCATTCCTGCATCACCTGTACCCTTTCTGAGATTGAATTTTGGTTCTGCTACACACTTGGAATGGGAGAGTGTGCAGCATATACTTCAGAGTTCGTTATTTATCTAATATCTTGCAGCGTCTTTGTTTATAGACACAAACCCAAGCAGAAAGAAACATAATGGAGAGAAAGAGGGACGCCCTTTTGAGGGAAGCTTCTGAAAACAGTGCGGCAGCGTCTACATTGCCCGAGAAGTTGGCTGAACTCGAATCGTCAAAACCGAAACCATATGGAACATTGCAAGCTGTAAGTATGTTCTTTCTTCCAATAGGTTGCCAAATTTCCCCATGTAAGTGACGTTTCTATTACTGATGAATGATGATGAGGCCAACCATTGATGCGTTAGTAAATGTCTTACTGAACTTTCAGATTCACTGCATGATCATCCATTTTGTCTGTGTGCATACTTTATTTTTGATCATACTTGCTTGCCTATTGTTGGACATGATCTATTGATCATATTTAATTTCTTATCACATGGCAAAAATGCAAGATAGTTTCCTGCAAAAATACGCAGGTCCGCAAATTAATTTTTTCCCGTATTAACATGTTGGTGGACATAAAAGGAGAATGAATTTAATGTTTTCCATGTGGTGTTTGGCTATATATACTTGTGAAAAAAACTGAGTAGGTTTATTAGAGACAGAATTTGTTTTCATATAGGTGTGACCCCATTCATCATTCAAGACTCCAGTAAATAGCCTTGACTGACTTCTGACTTTACTTTTAATTTGAGAGTCCCCCAACCTGAACCTGTGTGCTACCCCTGGGTTTTGAGTATTGCAATGTCCTATTTAGGAAATGTCTTTTACGTAAAAAATTTAGTTGTTGTGCACTCTTTCATTTTTTTTGGATGGTTGTTTGATTGTTATAGATTTCATGTATGTCCTCCTTTGAGTGATTCTTCATCAACAGCTAATTGACTTGTTGCTTCTCTGTTTCTTTTTCTTTTTGGTGTTGGGGGGTATTTAAACTTCTGACAGGCAGCTGAGGTTTACAGTGAAGCAGGAATTAGAGGATTTTGGAAGGGCATTATTCCTACCCTGATAATGGTTAGTTTCTCATAGATCCATGAGAAATAAAAATGAAAAGAATTTTTTGACTTTTGAGTAACAGTAATGAACAATCATCAGGTTTGCAACCCATCAATCCAGTTCATGATTTATGAGACTTCACTAAGGTCTCTCAAAGAAAAGCGGGCAACTAACAAGCATGGAGTGAAGCAAATAACGGCTTTGGAGGTAAGATAACTTTCTTGCAATCTCGGAATTCAAGACCATCACACCTTGTAATCTTTGTCCAAGATCAAGATGTACTAGTGTTGTCCTTTATGGCCAATCAAACAGTGAATCTCTGTTAAAAGTTACAAATTTGCTAGATAAAATTCTTGCTAGTGGTAAAAAACAACCTTCCTTGGACTCAGGGGCGGACCCAGAAATTTATAAATGGGGGTCCAAAAAAAAATTTATGATTTGCTTTCTAATTTTTCATAATTGCTCTTTATAGAGGGTTAAAGATGAGAGGTAAGTACTCGGAATATTAAAAACGCCATAATAAAATATGTGGAGGATTTATGAACTTTAATTTTGGATTTTCATAGCAATAAAACTCAACACCTAGTCCAAATTGCAAACAATAACTTGGCGCGATTTCAGTTTAAAATGAAAAAACGAGTTTTTCAAACTTCAAATGAGATTTACTTTATTACAATAATTACCACTAGAAGTATATCTTAAGAAAAATACAAAATATCTTTGAAGAAAAAATAACATTACTATTTTACTGTGTTTTTATAAAAGTAAAATCATGAACCATTGTAGAAAAAAAAGCGATGAAGAAAAAAAAATAAACATAAAGAAATTAGATGATCAACAAAGGGGACAAAGTAAACGACAAAAAAATAAATGAAAAAATCCATTTAACTTCACTTAATAGGATTTGAACCCTGGTCACGTGGGTAAAATAGTATTCAAGCAACCATTATGCTTCAAGTACATTTCATTATTATAAATGTAAGTTAGTTATACATAACTTAACTATTTCAACTGTAATTAATTCCCCCAATATCAATTTTACAGTTTTTTTTCAAAAATAATGGGGGTCCCCTTGGACCCCTCTAGGGGTACATAGGTCCGCCCCTGCTTGGACTACGAATTGAAGCCAAAGTAGCTAGCATGATTTCCTTTGCAAACCTACTCTTAAGCCAAGGAGACAGTTGAATGGCTAGGGGGAGGGGGGTCGGGTCGGGTTTCATGACCTATCTGCATACGAAGATAATAAATAAAAGGAAAGGAAGATAAGTCTCATTAGTCATCTAATAGCCTCTCTCATAGTCAACTGTCCTGTAAGCAAGGATTTGCCTATTGATCTCATCCGAGTTGGGACTGCTCCAATGTTATGTGAGATGCTACACAGCTAGACGAAGCAACCCAACCTAAGTTGCTTGAAATGGAAGAATAACCGAACTTCTGGTAGCCATAAAGTCGAGTTGGACTGACCACACTAGTCCTTTATATATTGCGAGACAGGTTGCAGCACATAGCCGTATTCCAGTTCCTAATGCAACTTTTCCCTCCAAGTCTTCTATGTTTTGGTTTTGATAATTTTTGGTTGCTCTCTGTTGATATTTCTACCTCATTATTGGTTGAAATGTTGAGAAATTGAATTGACTGTTCTAGACATCTTATATGAACAGGTTTTCTTTCTTGGCGCTGTGGCTAAACTCGGTGCAACAGTTGCAACATATCCGTTGTTGGTTGTCAAGGTATTTTGGTTGTTAAAATTTTGAACATCTTGCTGAGTGCCCTACATATGAAAATATTTATTAACAAACAACAGCCACTAAAATGTAGTTTTCTTTTCTCTAGCCTAGCTTATGTTTTCTTGAGGACCGAAAGTTCATACATTCTACATCATCATACTGTATGCGTAAACTAGCTAAAATTAGAGGCATAAACTTTTCAAACTGTTTATTTGGCTCTGCCATTGGTTTAAAAGAAAATAACGATCTCCTATGACGATTCATGTTAGCCGACCCCAAATCATTTTGGGACTAAGGCTTCTACCTGTTGCAACACGTTCCTCCCTTGGCAAAAGAAAATATATTAACTTAAAAGGAAGAAGAGACACCCAATAATCAAAAGGTCTTGCATGCACAATGTGTACAATAAATCTATTGTACACCAACATAACTTTTAACCAGTTTTCTCTAACTTTTACACACTTTTCTCTAACTTTTATATTATTAAAAAAAGTTATTAGATAAACATCTTAAAGTGTTAAATGCTTAATTTTATACATTATTAGTGATTTTGAAGAAATATTTTTTTATTAAAATGAAAAAATTTATCACTAAAAAATAGATAACTTTTACATATATAAGGGTAACTTTAAGCATTTTACGTCAACTTTAACTTCGATGTACAATATTTATCGTACACCCCATGTAAATAAGAATTTGTGATAGCGTCTTCCCTAAACAAATGGTTGTTGCAAATCTTGTAATAAAAGAAAAACTAACTATATGTACGGGGTAAAATTTTCATGTTGTTTGTGAGCACTCTTTTGCTATATTATGATTCCGAATAAATTTCATTGGAGAAGACACTTTATACATTTTAAACTTTTGAAAATTAGTCAACTAATGTGTGAAATTTGGAATAATTTTGCAGTCAAGGCTGCAGGCAAAACAAGATATTGGCAGTAATGTCTCATTGAGATACTCAGGTGTGTTAGATATGCTTACTAGCCTTGAGGCTTCACATAGAAATTTAAAGCATGATATTGTCATATTTGTGTGACGTTTATTTTCTTAAACTGTTTTATCCCTTTAAACAGCTGTTCTCATAATTGTGTGACATCACATTTCTTAAATTATTTTATCCCTTCGTACTGCTGTTTGCTTTATGCAAATCCTCAAGTTTACTCTCTCAATTTGATTGACAATGTCACTCTATTCATTTTATTATTCTGTTCCAAATTCTTTTTGATTCTGGGACCATAGTATTATTAGCTGATGTTCAACTTTCGCAGACATTTATCCAGTGTCTTCAACCTCTGACATACAGTTCTTGTTTCTTCAATAGTAGATAATAACACTTGATTGATTCTGAAGATGTTCTTGTAAATCTTTTGGTTAACAGGTACGCTGGATGCAATTGTAAAAATGATCCGATATGAAGGAATATTTGGATTTTACAAAGGGATGAGCACAAAGATAGTGCAAAGTGTTTTTGCTGCGTCTGTACTTTTCATGGTGAAGGAAGAGCTTGTCAAGTATTTTACGATTCTGGCATATAAGAGTCGCAAGATCAGACTCAATGCATTAAGATGATGATGATGTCACTGGCAGTCTGGTTAAACCTTTTCTTCTGGACATCAGAACTATTAGAAACTTCAAAAACAGATACCAAGTATTCTTTTATCCTTATTATAATGTACATAACTTGAAATTCTTTGATCATTACTCTTTAGGTTTACTAGCTTTGATAGGCGATAGCGAGCAAATTAAATACTCTGTATTACTACAGTGATACCCATTTTAAGACTGAGGACATCTTTTCTGCGCCTGAATCCTGTATTCGAGTACGGAGTATTTGAATTTACGTGGAACTGTTAATTGACAAGTTAGAGCATCTCTAATGGTAAGCTAATTTGCTTGTTATGCCACATAAGATTTCAAGCTATTTTATTGTCTAGCTAATTTATGCTTTAATGGCTAGCAAATAACTTGTTATTTAAATTGGTCCTATTTGTTCCACTTGTCAATTATTTATTTGGCAAATTTGAGTGCTAGTTGTCAAGTAAATTAGCTTAAAGCTAATTTATTATCTTCACTCCAATGGTCTAGCTATTAGCTTGAAACTTTTATAAATTTCAAGCTTGTCCTTAGCTACAATCATTGGAGATGCTCTTATAGACTTGATGTTAAAAAGGTTCTAGTTCTAAATCATCAACTTTGGGATGATACAATGAATATTTGAATAGGCATACGGCATACAATGAATATTATTCCCTCCACCCCATATTTATAGTCCAGTTTGATTAAAAACACGGATTTTAAGAAAAGTGAGACGCCCATTTAGAAAAATAGGACTATAAATATAGGACAAAGGGAGTAGGTGTCAATTGCTCAAGATTTACTGATCATGCTTTGTTTATCCATGGCCCAATGCGAACTCGGCGTTGATTTGACAATTGACATCTTAAGGTGTGGAGTTGAGCATAGCTAAATTGGACCTAAACGGCTAGCTCGAATACGCGATTAGGAATGAAGTAAATAAATTACAAAAGGTCTTGCATACACAAAGTGTACAATAAATTTATTGTATACCAACATAACTTTTACCTAATTTTCTTTAACTTTTACCCAATTTTCTCTAACTTTTCTATTATTAAAATAAAGTTGATAGATAAACAATTCAAATGGTTAAATGATTAAATGATTAATACTATACATTATTATTGATTTTGAAGAAATTATTTTATTAAAATGAAAAATTTTATAACTAAAAAATAGATAACTTTTACATATATAATGGTAACGTTTAAGCATTTTACGATAACTATAACTTCGGTGTACAATATTTATCGTACATCCAATGTAAATAAGAATTTGTGAATAAATTATGGTCCTAATGACTCAAAAGAATCTCAAAGTGTTACTAAAAAAATTATATAAATGAATACATCATTATTTGAAATAGTTTATGTTCAACTTTTAATTTAAAAACTAATAGTTTATCATTATTTAGAAACTAATGTTCATGTTAATGTGATACTAAATTATCAATTGCTTTTCATAATTTGGAGTTGGTAAAATGATTCATTTTAAAGTGTTATAATGTTTATTCTGATTTTGTAAATTTATAATTATATATTTATTGTGATAAAAATATGTTTATACGTGTTTATTTCATGAATTATTTTCTGAACAATCACCTATTTTTCTCGGTTATGTTTAATATTAGAAACTCACTGTTCAGTTTTAGAAGTTCATTGTCCGTATCATGTTCGATATCCTATTTAAAATTTCAATGTTCATTTTAAAATACAACGAAGAGGAGTGAATGATGAAGTACATTAAATAAGAAGCGGAGGAGAGAAAATGGAGGAAAAGTTGGTGAATTCAATTCAATATGTTTGCATTAGAATAAATGGAGAAGAAGAAAAATATTAATAAGTGTTCATATTTTTTACTTGTTTATTTTTTGAAAGACAAATTTCCTCCTTAATTGTAGTGCAGTAGTGAAACTCCGGAAATTGGATCCTATATAGGTGCGCGTACGATGCTCACCGACTCACCGTGCACTTGGTCCAAAGTGGCAAGAAAAAGAAACAAAACACGTGCCTGATATTAAATTTCGGCCGCGAAAGAATATAGGCATTTAACAAAAGAACATAGACATTTAACAAAAGAACATACTATTAAGAAAGCATATTAAGAAATTCAAAAGAACATATAACTACTATTGGCTATTTTATGGGTTTTTTTAGTCTTTTTAATAATAACAAAATTAAAATTTATCTTTCAAAATTGGCTTTCACTTCCATTTGACTATATGATTACTTTCTTTTTTGATAGAGTAGACTATAACTTTGGAAAACATGTCACTTAAAGAACGTATATATCAAGCAACTCAAAAGAACATACTCCGTAGGACGGTAGGAGTATATTATTTCATGAGCACCTTAGAAGGATGGGTCGCAACCAAAAAAAATGTAATTTTACTTTGGCAAATTTGCCAAAAATAACCTTTTATAACCCATTTTGTGCGAGGCACAACCTTTTAGTATTTTTTGCGAAGATAGACCTTAAAGTTAAAAAAAAAAACTTGCGAGAGACAACTATTTTGCCTTTTTTGGTGTTGACTACTCATTTCCGGCCTTTGACTCGCCGGTTTTGCTAACTTCACCCCTTTTCCCAGAAGGAAACGCCAGTAGAGAGAGAAGGTGACAAAGTGGAGAGAGAAATCACCATTTCTTTACAAAAAAATACAATTTCTTTTTTAAAAAAAGTACAATTTCTTTTTAAAAAATATCATTGTGCCATTTTTTGGTTCATTACTACGTTTTTTCGTGTCCATAGTCAATCAAAAAAGTAAATATAAAAATATTATTTTCAAAAAAAAGTTGACAGCAATTTTTTTTGTCTTTTTCCTCTTTTGTCGACTAACTGTGTTATGTATATACTCATTTATAACTGATAGCTACATGGATTTCCTCGTACTTTTCTACCCCCAGATTTTTGGCTGCATACCTATGCATGCAGAGCTGGGTGCATATGAGCTTTTATAGACATCGTGAAACAGTTGAAATTGAACATGATGATAAAAAAAAATGAACATGAAAAAAATATCCTTCTTCATACTTGTTTTTTGAGAAATAATAATTTAGACTAATTAAGTAATATTAATTAATATATCAGAAACTCTAGTACGTCCGCACAAATTTAATAACTACGCTACATTTCGGTAGAAAATTATCATCGGAAAATAAACAAATAAAAAATATGAAAATTGATGAATATTTTTATTCTTCTATATTCCTCTTTCCTCTAGGTTTCTTTCTCTCTAATCAGCAACTTTTCTCCATCTTAATAGTTCTTATTTGCCCCTCCTCGTCGATAAATTTTCTACCATGATTTGCAAACGGATTGGGCTAACCAACTTCTCCTCCACTTCTTCGACTCTGTCTTTTTTCCTCCTTGTTAAATTCTGAAAATTGAACATAGAACCTTTATTAAATAAAAATGAACTTGACAGGATATCAAACATAGTATGAACATTAAATTTCTAAAACTGAACATTGAGTTTTAAAAATTGAACATAACCAAGAATAATATGTGATTTTTTTAGAAACTAAAAAAAATAACCTATTATTGATTTAAACACATTTACTCCAGAATCGAGTATTAAATATTTTAACAGTAATTTAAATTTACAACCCCTGAAATCGAACATATATATCCTTATATATGAACATGAAACTTAAGAAACTGAACATCACACAAAATTATTGAACATATATTAGTTTTATAAGTTGAATTTAGTTGAACATGATTTTATATAAGTTGAACATAAGACTTTAAAAACTGAACATCACACAAAAGTATTGAATATATATTAGTTTTATAAGTTAAAATTAGTTGAACATGATTTTGTATAAGTTGAACATAAGACTTGAGAAACCGAACATCACACAAAAGTATTGAACATTTATTAGTTTAGAGTTAAATTTAGTTGCACGTGATTTTGTATAAGTTGGACATAAGACTTGAGAAACTGAACATCACACAGAACATGATATCAAACATAGCATGAACATTATATTTCTAAAATTGAACATTGGGCTTTTAAAATTGAACATAACCAAGAATAATAGGTGATTCTTTTAGAAACTAATTATGTAAGTAGATTCGGGAAATAAACTTGTATGAAAACATTTTCATCACAATTGATTTAAACATATACTCCAGAATCAAGTATTAAATATTTTAACAGTAATTTAAATTTAGAAACCCAGAAATCGAACATATATATCCTTATGTATGAATGTTATGACTTGAGAAACTGAACATCACATAAAGTGTTGAAGATATCACAGTTTTATAAGTTAAATTTAGAACATAATTCTTTAAAAGTTGAACATGAGTCTTGAGAAACTGAACATCACACAAAAGTAATATATCATAATTTTATAAGTTGAATATAATTTTGTATAAGTTGAACATATAATTTGAGACACTGAACATCACACAAAAAGTGTTCTTATTTATGAACATATCATAGTTTTATAAGCTGAATTTAGTTGAACATGATTCTTTATAAGTTGAACATGAGACTTGAGAAAGTGAACATCACCAAAAAAAATGTTCTTATTTGTGAATATCATCTTTTATAATTAAATTAAACATCATCTTTTATAGGTTGAACATGATGAATTATAAACTGAACATAACAATAGAATTTTTAGTAATGAATAATGAACATCTGCTGATTACTGTTGTTGTTTGTCTTTTAGTTGAACATGACTCTGTATAAGTAGAACATAACAATTTGAGAAGCTGAACATCACACAAAGTGTTGAAGATATCATAGTTTTATAGGTTAAATTTAACTATACATAATTCTTTTTAAGTTGAACATGAGTCTTGAGAAACTGAACATCACACGATACTGAACATATAGTCATATACTCCGTATTAGTTTAATAAGTTAAATTTAGTTGAACATGATTTTGTATAATGTGAACTGAGAAACTGAACATCACACAAAAATATTGAACGTTATATTAGTTTTATAAGTTAAATTTAATTGAACATAATTTTGTATAATTTGAACATAAGACTTGAAAAACTGAACATCACACAAAACTCGTTCACAAAAATTAACCTCTCTCATCCACCATAAGGGCAGGGAAACACTTATAAATATATAGCAGATACATTGATTATAACTTTCATCTCTATCATTACAGAGAATATCTACCAATCACCAAAATGATTAATAAAATAAGAAACCAAGGCTAATGACAAAAAATTAAAACATTAGATTGCATAAATAACCAACAAGAAATGAACACATCTGGAAGTCGAACCTGGTATCACTAAGATACGAAATCGAATCACCTCTATCAGATGAGCTAGGTCCAGAACTTTGTCCCCAAGTCGCCAAACTTTTGTAATTTTGACATTTTAACCTAACATTTCATTGAATATGTATGGTTAACAAATGCAAGCAAATCGGCAATTTGTGATGGATACAAAATGTAATCAATTACTCCAAAAAGAAACGAAATAACAAAGAGAATCATAGTATTATGTATTTTTCAATTCGATCAGGAAATCGCTGATCAATTGTAAGAACACAAATTGAAAAGTCAAAACACATAGAGAGAGAACCATAGAGGACATTCAAAAGTGAGATTCGATCTCCGGAAGTGGATTATTTTGATTCGACAGAGGCACGATTGCTTGCGCTGTAGATTCCACCATTGTTGACGAGCTTCAGCGCTTATCGAAGAGAGCAGAGAGGAACAAAACACCGACTATGGAGGTAATCGCTGGGAGAAATCGCCGAGAAAATCAATTGTTGCTGGTGATATTATGATGAGGAGGTGGTGGTGGTGGTGGCGTCGTCGGTGAATCGCCATGACGTTAAAAAATGGAGAGAGAAAATGGTGAGAGATTGAGAATGGGGTTTGATCAGAGAGAAAATGGCGAGGGACGAGGTTAGAGGAGATATAAAAATAGATATGTTATAATAAGCATGTGCAGGTGTTGTTTTTAGCTCATATGCAGCTATCTTTAGCTGCATAGGTATGCAGCTATTAATTATTACTTTTCTACCTAACCCCTTGAAACAAAAAACAAGCAAAAAAACCTAAAAAAACACTCATAATAAGCTAGTATTCTGAGATTTTTCTTTTGTTTTTTGGTGTTTTGTTTTTGCTTGTTTTAGGGTTTAAGGGAAAAATTG
This sequence comes from Spinacia oleracea, assembly GCF_020520425.1. Taxonomy (NCBI): domain Eukaryota; kingdom Viridiplantae; phylum Streptophyta; class Magnoliopsida; order Caryophyllales; family Amaranthaceae; genus Spinacia; species Spinacia oleracea. The sequence goes on along the minus strand of NC_079489.1, from coordinate 117,139,095 downwards.
GAGGGAAAATGGGTGAAGTTAGCAAAATCGGAGAGTCAAAGGCCGAAAATGAGTAGTCAACGCCAAAAAATGCAAAATTATTGTCTCTCCCAAGTTTTTTTCTTTAAGATTTTTCTTCGCAATAGTTTTTGGGTGTTGCTAAATGCAGAAAATAATATCTTTGTACAAAACATAAAATGACAAAGCTGCCCCAAATCAGTAAAATAAGTCATTGCTCCTCAACCGTTTTACGAGATATGGTCGACCATGTATGTTGTTATAAGCAGTGCTAACAAATCAATAGTCCCATTATCCAGTTTTGCTGCTCATAAGTAATTGGTCATATTTGATGACAATCAACAATCCAACCAAATATTTTAATCTTATTCGTAGTTAATCAATTAATTTTATCAAACTTAGCTTTTTCCTCCATAATCAAGATTAAGAAATTATCTTAGTTGATATCTAATCTGGATTTGACTGACGATGTTTGTGAAGTTTGTTTGTGCTTCTTTAAACGAAAATAGAATAATTGTACTTCTGAGACTCAATGAATGAATAAATTTTTATGGAGTAAAGCCAAAGATGATTTAAAGCTGCAAAAATGGAGGTTGAATAGTACATAATTGGAGATAAAGAAGGACCGAAGGAGATAAACAAAATAGGGATTTCTTTTAATAAAAAGTACGGGTAGAATAGGCATTTTCAAATTTTGTATTAAGAAATTATTTTCTGCATTTAAAAGCTATGTAGTTCTTGAGAAGGTTATTTCTCACATAATAAACGGGTTAAAAAACATTGTTTTTGACGAATTTGCTTTTTACTTTTGAGGATTAAGCATGTGAAATTATAGAAATACCCCCGACTCTAAAAGGGAAGGGAAGGGAAGAGAAGAGAAAACCCCTTGAATTCAGAGTGTGCTTCTCACTTCCTCAGTCCTCCCAAAACCCCTGAAAATGAGATAGTTTCTCTCTAATCTCATCCGATGCATTAGAAGAACAAGAAGATGATGACGACAACTACCAACAATCTCTCCACACAATTTAATTTTAATTCCTTCAACAAAACCCCAATTTTATTCACCCCCCAAAACCCCATTAAATCTTCTCCCTTTTCTTGTTGCACTAAGTTGAGAATACCTTCAAAATCTCCCAATATTTGCTCTATTAATTCCATTATTCGTCTCTCTCAACCCAGAAAAACGCTCAAATTCAAAACCCATTGCGAATCCAACTCTACTTTAAAATCAACTGGAGATAAACTAGCAGATGAAGTTGAAGAAGAAGACGCTGAGGCAGCTCAGCTTTTTCAGGTTCATCCCTTTTCTCTTTTCTTTCTAGTTTTAGTAATAACGATGAAATGTTTGTAAAAATTAGTATCTTCATTAAGATAATGCTGACAGTGTGTGATTAGTGGATGTATAAAGTCTTTTAATTGTTGGAAGAATGGGAAATTTTCCAATAGCTTGGTTGTTGTAGGAAGCTGATAAAATTGTTTGAATGTTGGGAGATGGATATGTTCTGCAATGAAAAGGTTGAATTGGATGTTATTGGCTTAGTGAACGCTTGTTTGTTTTCGAGACCGATATTCATGTTGAGTAATTAACTTTTTAGGTACTATTCAAATTTCAAGGAGACTTTTAGTGGTATTTGAGTTTAGATGCTATGTTATTATGCAATGGTCAATGCTCGGCCCTTGAAAACTCGTGAGCTTGCACAAATATATAGATTAAATAAAAGAATGTTGAGCTATGATTATGAGTATCAATATAAATTAGCAAATTAGTGAAGTATTAGAATCTCAAAAGTCAAAATGCTGGGTATATGAATAGCATAGATTGAAAAGAAAGGCGGAAATAAGAATATTTTAGCTTGAAAGAAAATCTTCTTTGTTGGAGTTCATAATGAGGTTGAGTTACGAGCCGAGCTTTGCCTGAAATTTCTAAGCTTGATTCTCTAGTTTAAGTTGGTGTGAGCTGAGACAAGCTACCACAAACTCGGGCTCACTTTCACTGCGGAATATTGAAACAAAAAGGCTATGTTACTTGAACTATCCTGTCCAAAAAAAAAATGTTACTTGAACAGTTGAATAACTTGTTGTGGTCTGAGATACAGTTAGGGTTGTTAGATAATTTGATATGGCTATGGCCTTTGATCCACCTCTATTGTGGGAAAAAAGTGTCTTGAAAGCGAAGTGGGACATGTCAAAAAAGTTCCCTATATCCTGTTCTTGTAGCTGCAAAACTATTTTGCTTTTAAGTTTAATGATCTTTCTTAGGGAATTGGAAGTAACAACTACTGAATTAATTTCTTAGGGTAGCACTTGTAACTTGTAAGTGAAACTGTACTTTGTAAGTTCTACCTACGCATATTGCTTTACTAAGATGATCACGCAACCTCTGCAATTTCAGAAACTGAGGGATGCAGAAAGAGAAAGGGTAAAGAAGCAGGAGGAGTTTGAAAACAAAGCAAATGTACAGCTGGAGAGGCAGCTTGTAATGGCCTCTGAATGGAGTAGGACCTTGTTGACTATGCGTGGGAAGTTGAAAGGAACTGAGTGGGATCCTGAGAATTCACACAGAATTGATTATAGTGATTTTTTGAAGCTCTTAAACTCAAAAAACGTCAAATACATGGAATACTCAAATTTTGGTCAGAGTGTATCAGGTTAGAAAAATATTTCTCTTTTGTATTCATTTGCATTTTTTACCCTTCATCCTCTGCCTCCCCCCCCCCCCCCCCCCCCTCCGGCTTTCCTTTTTTTTTTCTTTAGCTTGGTGGGTTAATTGGTGATTGGTAGGTTGCACCAGAAGTCTGAAGTACTTAGAAAAATGCAGTGAGTTTTTATTTATTTTAGGGGATATAATGATCATGTTCTAAAAAGGCTGATTATTATTGTTATTGTACTTTACTAGTCATATTTTATAATTTTAGATACATCCTCCTCCCCTTAAAAATGAAAGTTTATGCTCATATTGTGTTGCTAGAATTTCATCACTTACTTGGTTGCTCATGGGTTAACCATGCAGTGATATTGCCTTACTACAAAGATGGAATGTTACGAGGCTCGGAAGAAAACTCGAAAAAGGAAGTTATCTATAAGCGCCACATAGTTGACCGGATGCCGATTGATTGTTGGAATGATGTTTGGCATAAGTTGAATCAGCAATTGGTGAATGTTGATGTGATTAATGTAAACTCAGTGCCTGCAGAAGTCTATTCTTCTGTTGCAACAGCTGTCATATGGTCAATGAGGCTAGCCCTTTCCATTATGGTGTATCTATGGATTGATAGTGTTACAAGGCCAATTTATGCCAAGCTAATCCCTTGTGATTTGGGAAAACCCAGCAAAAAGGTGAGACTACCCCTTAAGCGTCGTGCATTAGGATCATTGGGGAAGAGTCGAGCAAAATTCATATCTGCAGAAGAAAGAACAGGAGTGACATTTGATGATTTTGCCGGCCAAGAGTATATAAAACGGGAATTGCAAGAGATTGTACGGATCCTAAAAAATGAAGACGAGTTTCAGAATAAAGGCATTTACTGCCCTAAGGGTGTGTTACTTCATGGCCCCCCGGGAACTGGTAAAACACTATTAGCTAAAGCTATTGCTGGGGAAGCAGGGCTACCCTTCTTTGCTGCCAATGGAACTGATTTTGTAGAGATGTTTGTTGGTGTAGCAGCATCTCGGGTGAAGGACCTCTTTGCTAGTGCTAGGTCATTTGCTCCTTCTATCATTTTTATTGATGAGATAGATGCTATAGGTAGCAAGCGTGGTGGCCCTGATATTGGAGGTGGTGGGGCCGAGAGAGAACAAGGTCTTCTTCAAATTTTAACTGAAATGGATGGTTTTAAAGTTTCCACATCACAGGTGTTGGTCATTGGAGCAACCAATCGATTAGATATTCTTGATCCTGCTCTATTGAGGAAGGGAAGATTTGACAAGATTGTAAGAGTTGGTCTTCCCTCCAAAGATGGCAGGTTGGCTATATTGAAGGTACATGCAAGGAACAAGTTTTTCCGTTCTGAAGAAGAAAAAGAAGTTCTCCTACAGGAAATTGCTGAGCTGACTGAGGATTTTACTGGAGCAGAGCTACAGAATATTCTCAATGAAGCTGGAATATTGACTGCTAGGAAAGATCAAGATTATATTAGTAGAGAAGAACTACTGGAGGCCTTGAAAAGACAACAGGGTACATTTGAAACTGGAATTGAAGATACAAAGGAAATTCCAGAGGATCTGAAGGTGAGATTAGCATATAGGGAAGCAGCTATTGCTGTCCTTGCTTGTTATTTCCCTGACCCTTACCGTCCTTTTGTTGAGACCAACATTAAGTCAGTCCAAAGCCAGCCTAGTATGCGTTATGCTGAAGTTTCTGGAAGAGTTTTCTTGAAAAAATCAGATTATGTAAACTCCATTGTTCGAGCTTGTGCTCCCAGGGTTATTGAAGAAGAGATCTTCGGGATAGAAAATTTGTGCTGGATTTCATCCAAAGCTAATCTTGAAGCATCAAGATTAGCTGAATTTTTGATTTTGCAAACCGGGATGACGGCTTTTGGAAAAGCATATTATAGAAATCAACGTGATCTTGTACCCAATCTTGCTCCCAAACTCGAAGCTCTTAGAGAGGAATACATGCAATATTCTATAGAAAAATGTTCATCAGTTTTGAGGGAACATTGTGCTGCTGTGGAGACAATTACAGATGAACTCCTTGAAAAGGGAGAGATTAATGCCGCGAAAATATGGGAGATTTATGAAACGTCTCCTCGAATATCTCAACCAGCTGTTGAACCTGTTGATGAGTATGGTGCTTTGGTTTATGCTGGAAGATGGGGTGTACATGGTATCAGTTGTCCAGGAAGGGTTACCTTTGCACCCGGTAATGTGGGATATTCAACCTTTGGGGCACCTCGTCCGTTGGAAACCCAAGTTATTAGTGATGAAACTTGGAAGCTAGTAGATGATATATGGGATACAAGGGTTGAGGAGATGAGAGATGAAGTTACAAAGGAGGTTGAAGAAGAAGAAATAGAGAGGCCAGCACTCTTGATGGCCTCCCATTTCCTATGATATTCATGAATATTCATTGGCAACTTCTTATTATGGCTTTGAATTGAGATCATCAAGCTTACTGTTCGATATGTTTGCTCGTTCACTGCAGAATTTGATAGGAATTAACGGGATATTAGGTACCAAAGTCAGGTCCTTCTAGATATACAGTTCAGGTCTCTTGATGAAGAAGTCTGCATATCAGAGCATGTTTAGGCACTCGGATGGATTTATTTATTCTTTAGCAGCTTTTGCTAGTAACCCTTGATGTTTATTTGGGTGTGGTGAACTGTGTAAAGCAAGTTGTATGTTGCACTTTTTTTTAATTGTATCATGAATTTGTTGTCAAGGGGAAGAAGAAAGAATAAAACACAAGTTTTTTTTTTTTTTTTTTGAGGGAAATAAAACACAAGTTTAATACACACTTTTATTGAATAACATGCACCATAAAAACAATGGAGGAAACACTCCCTCTTTTCTAGCCACAGTTGTCATAATTACATCTTGGCCAACTTTTAACTTTTGTCAAGCTAAGTAAAACTATACATCAATGTCGCTCCCTATTTTCAACCTATATTTAGGGCTTGTTTGGTTGACAAAAGAATTTAATTCCCATAGGAAGTTTTTTCCTAGGAATTCCAACTTCCACCATTTTTAGGTGTCAACCAAACAAGTGAACACCCCTTAGTATTACACAACCACCACCAGTGAAAGCATCTGAGTGCATTAAGTCTACTCATGTGCCACTTATCTGCTGGACTGGTCAAAGCCTTCACAAGCCTTTACTTCACTATCTTTGTGCTCATCCCTGGGTGAAATCCAGTAATCCTTCGTATGTATGTATCATTTGGACTAGCATCCAAATATTAAATGTACCTGATTATCAAAAATTCAAAAAAAAAATTCTTAAGAACACCTGTTCTAGATACCTCATTTAGGAGATGTAAATCAGAAGAGTTCGGAGCACAATTAGTGTAAATGTACCTGATTAACATGGAAATTTTAAAATAATACGCAAGACCACAAAATTTTAACAAAAAGATAAACATTAATAATGCCAAACACCCAAACAAGGGGTTGGATATCCATTATTGATTATACATTCGCTTTTACCATGCACACGGTACATCCATGCTAATTATTATGCTCATGGACTCATTTCTCTTTAAAACTCTCCCAAATGAACAAACAATTACCCTTAGTTGTACGGTACGTGACCAAGAGATACTTGACACAATGAGACTTCCCTTGCCCAGACTAATACCATACAAAATCTATTGCAAATTTTCTTCCTAACCAATTTAAGCTCCAGCCAAAAGCTTCTGAATATGACCAACTTTGTCAATCTAAATAGTAGGACACGATGAAAAATTTAAAGAGCTAAGGGTTAGTTCGGTATTACATCCAGTTTTTGGTTTTTTAGTTTTGAAAGTCATATGATTTAGATTGAATTATGAACAAAAAAGTAATCATACCTAAAATAATCATATTGATTTTGAAAACTGACAACAAAAAACTGGAAACTACTTTTTGTGGTTTTCATATTTTGGTTTTTAGTTTTGTAAAAAACAGAAAACTGGAAACAAAAAACTGGAAACAAAAAATGATACAAAACGGGATCTAAGCTAATCACTGACACAAAGCAAAGAGAAGGTAGATGCTCAGAGACATACCTCATAACAGAACACCACAGACTTCTCAGCTGCAACAATAAACAGCTGCAACCACTGTCAGCACTCTCGCACAGAGTAAGTAGTAACTCGTAAGTGACAAGTGCTTGACAACATTGGGATTTGATGATGTGTATTTGGCTTACAAAGCGATATGCTTTCATCAGTGGATCATTCACTCCCATCTGCTCAAATCAAATTGCACCCTAATCTTCAAGTTTGAAAGGTCACCATCAAAGGCTAAAGCCATCTCGATTCTCAAGTCAAAATAGTCTAAGATGATAATGCATCATTTACCCATTTTTAAAAGTTTCCTACATATTCCCCAGAGGTATTCAGTACTATCAAGCTCCTGATTCAAGGTATGCTCAATCCTATTCACTCAATAGATTTTCGAGGAGACTAAGTGACTGCATAACCCCTTCAGTTCTGCAGTATCTTTTAACCAAAATGAGACATGGGACATGATCAACTTGGAGGCCAGAACTCCATATCCTGACAAAAATGTCTTCTGCCTCCTTCAGTTGACCCTTCAAGCAATAACCTCTAATCAGTTCTGTATAAGTCACAACATCTGGATGGCACCCTCTCCTAAGCATTTCTTCATGTAACTGAAGTGCAAACTGCATAGACCCAAGATTACAAAAAGCACCCACCAACAAATTGTATGTCACTAGATCAGGAGAAACACCTCTTTGATCCATCTCTCTTTTCAGAGATAGAGCTCCATTGATATTCTTTTCCTTCAACAAGGCATAAATCAATGCATTATAGGTGTATGTATTCGGAGGGACTCCAAAAGAAAGCATCTTCTCTCCGAATAACAATGCATTCTTGGTGTCTCCATATTTTCCATAACCATGGATTATGCTATTCCAAATAGCAGGCTCTGGGACATTGGAAGTATCTAACATACAAATCAATAGTTGTGCTGCCTTTTCAACCTTTCCGTATATACAGAGACCTTGAACAATCATCTTAAAAGTGATACGGTCAGGGGCCACTCCCATATTTAGCATTACACCAAGCATGTTCAGTGCTTCATCAAATGTTCCAATTTTACAAAAGTAACTTATAAAGGTGTTAAAAGTGTATTTACAAGGTTGTATCCCTCTCTTAATCATTTCTCCAAAACAACTAAATGCAAGTTTAATTTCCTGATTCGAGCAAAAACCGTGAATAAGAACATTAAAAGCAATAGTATTCATTTGTATACCCTCTTGCAACATTTTCTTCCAATGATAAAGAGCTCCAGCAATATCCCCATTCTTAAAATGCATATCCATTAGTAAGGTTGACGTAACTAAATCAACATGTGTCCTCCCAGACTCGTCATTTGAAATTCCTGCAAGGAAATTCCTAGCACCTTCCACTAAACCTTCTTTACACAAAGCATGAAGAAGTATATTACGAGTAATCCTGTTTGGCTTAATTCCATACTTAACCATTGAGGAAAATAACGATAAAGCTTTGTCCAAATCACCCTCTGAACAATAACCCTTAATAAACGTGTTAAAAGTTGCACAATTAGGAGAGGGACCTTGTGCTAACATCTCCCTAATAAGACAATCAGCCTTTTCCAAACATCCAGTTTTACAAAATGCATTGACTATGTGATTATGTGTAACCACATCAGGAACATAATGATTTGCGATTAGCTTGCTTCGAAGACAAAGCGCAGCATCTAACTTACCTTCCAAGCACAAAACCCTAATTGAAGCTTCAAGTTCCTCGAAATCAGTGGTTGTGGAGACCTTCGCCAATATAATTTCAGGCATTGACATAGTCTCCCTGCAATATCAATCGTAAACATATTTAATAATCTTGCAACAGTATCACTCTAAATTATATCTTCCTAGACCAGTTTGGTCCATTGACTATTGCACTATATCAAGAAAATCATAACATGATCTTGAAACTCTTAACTACCATCAAATAACGCAATGCTGTGAAAATGAATGTAAACCTCTGTATTTATTATTTACATGTACATATTTAGGGTAGGGATCAACAATGTCAACAAAGAAATTAGTTTTCATACAATGGAAATCACAACTACAGTTCAATGAAAAGGGTAGTCAGCTAGGCTAAAATCCTCTATTCCTCTTCAAAACTGGAAGGAATTTTCTGTGCATTAGATAGCCAAATGGCCCAATAGACATAATCTTACTCAGACAATAGATATACACCGAATTGTTATAGTTCCAGATCAGGTTAGTTTTCAATAAGCAACGGTCGAGGGGCCCACCAAAGATGACCAAACCCCAGAGTCTGATGGAAGTCAGAAAATTATGTTATTCAAGCATCTAAAGTGACTAAACAAGACATATTTAATAGTTTAATACAGGGGGAAAACCCCAAATACAATGATTAGCTCATAAAAAAAATTAAAATAAGAATGACAAAAAAAGGCTGTAACAAAAGGACACCTTATGGTCTTCAAGCGATCCAAGGTGCCTTTTAGAATGCTATCCAACACATTGAAAACTGCTTGAGGTGCTTCTCCCTTGTCAAAGCCGTTGTTATCTGCTGGAGAATCTTGAACCATCTGTTGACAAGAGTCTCCTACATTCATGGCTAGATCTTTAACAAACATGACAACTGCATCATATCCAAATATCCTGTACATATATAATAATGAATTCAAAAGAGTACCACTTAATCAAGGAGTAAAATCCCCCAAATGAAAGCTTCATCTAGAAACTTAGAAACAGTCAGCAAAGGTGGCAATTTCTACCACCAACCAATGAAGAAATACAAGTAGCAGAATCGTAATGACCTAATACTAGTGCACAATCAACGCCTTAAACGGCAGGACTTTTTATCTAAGGTGCGCTGAAAACGGCAATATTTGACATAGTATTAAAATCATGATGCTCCCAAATCCTACAAATTAACCAAAGAGAGAAGCTCGTATGACAAATTGACAGCCTAATTTCAACTCAATTTTCTTGCATTTCTAATCAACAGTGTGGTCACTGAAATTATTTTACTTTGTCATTAATTCAACCTAACATCTCAATTCATAAATACAAATTTCGATAAATACAAAATGCAAGAAATTCAACACAATGCACTTCAATTTGCACTAAAAAGTAAAAAACAGGAAAATAGGAATCGAAGATAGGGCTAGGAAAATGAGAGCGCTTACGAGTGGCGCTGAGACGGTGGGGTGAAGATAGAGCCCAATCTCGCCGCTGCCATAGCTGGAATAGCAGAAAAGTAGCGTAAAAATCAAGATTGAAGAATTGATTATTTGTGAAGAAAGTATCGATTAGAGAGATTTACCGAAGAGAGAGTAATGTGATGCGCAAGCCATGGATTTTGGCAGAACAGCTCTTACTTTTGCAGGATTAATGGTGTTGAGAAATCTTATGATTTTGCCCTAATTGTCAATTTAGGGAGAACAGGACGATGGGAGAGAGAAATGGGCATCAACAATTTGGATTCCAATGCTGATAAATCCCTGGGAATTTAAATTAAGTTGTTTGGTTAACATGGGATTAGAAATCCCTTGAATTTTGATGGAATGATTGACTAATTTACTTCACTTCCCCATGTCTTGTTTAGTTGGAATACCAAATTTACATGAAAGTCAACTTTTTCATTTTTACTTTTGTATGTCAATCAAAGAATTACTCCAATTTTCACTTCTCTCATATGTTGATTAGGCGACAATCAATTAAGCTAATACTAATATGTTGATTTTCAGTAAACCGTCCAAAACAGTTACAAATCAATTAAGCTATTCATCATCAACATTTCTATCAAGGATAATCGGTGAGGATCGTTACCTTGTGAATTAAGGCTTGTGAAGTCCGAAGAAGACCTCAAAGCAAGCTAGCACCTCCCCATGAAGAGAAGATGTAGCAGATTCCGCAACAACATTGTCCAGGACCATGTCGTCATGTGATATAATCTTCCCAATGCCAACTCATTCTTGTTGAGCGAGTACTCTTATACCATGACCCACCTATTAAGATAGGTTGATGAGTTGAAAAATCACTTCTGACAATTGGCGAATTTGTTAGATAGAAAGATCTTTTAAAAATTTAATCAATTGCAGTGCCAATCAAACTTTTAATGAAGCCACCAATTTAACTAACGAAACTGCATGATCAAACATACCACAGTATATGAGAAATAGTCTAAGAAGCCCATATAATTGATAGGTTCATTTTACGACGGGGTGGAGGTAGACTTGATCATCATGAGCCCGACCCGACCTGGAAAATAACGGGTTCGGGCAGAATTTTTAGGCCCAATTTTTGAGATCGAACATGCCATAATTTTAATTTTTTGGGTGGGTTTTGGATAATTCAAAATTGCAATTTTAGTTATAAATTTGGCCCGACCTAAAAATGGCCCGTAAGCCCGTTATTGTTGCCCCAAAATAGTAAACTTTGGGCAGAAAAATTCGGCCCGAAATTTGGCTCGGCTCAGCCGGACCTATTGGACATAATTTTCAAGGCGCGGCCCGGCCTGAATCTGTTCCGGCTCGCAATTTAATCAGGTCTAGGCGGAGAAAAAGAAGAGAGGTAATAATATGACTGGTGAAAATCCATGTCGATTTAGATCGTCTTTGATCACAACATGAGTTGTAGCTAACTCCGTTGAATCACCCCTGGAAACTCGGATGTTCTTGGATAACCATAGGGCCAATAAAGTACTTATGAAGTAGACATTTTATTGGTTCTATTTCCATCATAAAAATGTAGGCATTTTGTTGGTTCTATTTCCACGTTGAAATAGCCAGATGTAAAACAGAAATCACTCCATGAAAGAATGGGTCTAGTTAACTTTTGAGTGAAGGGATCCACCCCTCCAAACTTGTTTTGCAAAGTGACATTATTAGAAAAGACATTCGACATCCTAATCTACATCTCCGCATAAATCCAAGGGACTGCTACGAGAATTCATCTTCTAACGAGATTGGTATTTGTGGCTACACCATTGTGAATGAGTTTTTAGAGAAAAGGGTCCTCTTCGAAAGAATTTGGAGAGAATAAATTTTGAAAAAACTCAGTAGTCATATGGTTTTGAAACAACCATTATCCTCATTCACTTACATAACATATGTGATGTTTTCACTATAAGCTTCCCCGACTTGGAAAAATGCCAAAATAGAAGAAAAAAAACAGTTGATGGATGATCGAACTGTTGTGTTGACATAAGAATGATGAATCCAAGAGGAAAATGAAATTTAGTGAAGAAAATCATACTAAATAAAATTCAAAATTTTTAAAATAAAATAAAAATGACATAGGTCATGTTTGGTTCAATTTATCTATTAATACAAAATAAGTTTATAATCCGTATAAGTTATAAGAAGTATTATACCATTATGAAATAGTCTACCTCTGTACTCAATGCATAATGCACGATATAAATAGTTTACAATGAGAGTTTGTTCTTGAAATATCCAAGGAGGGAAGCGTGATCAAGAAATCGCATAACTCCTTATCAAACATAGATCCCGACCAGACATTCTCTTTGTCCTAGAAACGATGACTAATAATCAAAATAGCAAAGTTGTTATTAAGACCTTAAAATTCCAGCACAAATTGATCATAGATCCACCAAATCACTATGGTGGGATATGTGTTCTATGGAACGACGATAACATTAAAGTGACGAACTCACATCTAACCAATAGATGTGCACACCTTACGGTCTATCATAAACCAACCAATAATACAACTTTGGTCGATCTCCAGGATTTCTTGACCTGCAAGGGAATACGAGAAATCACCCTTATGGGAATATCTCAACATATATTATGATAATATTACCTTGCCTTGGCTCCTAATAGGAGACTTTAATGAACTGTTATCACCAGAAGATAAAGGGGGGGGGGGGGGTAATCCTTTAACCCCGCATCAATGTCAAAGTTCTGAATATCTGATGTCCCATCTCAATGCAGTTGATATCAACAGCCTACAAAAATCTTTCTCCCGGAAGTCAAATAAAGATGAGCTATTGCTCCAACGCCTTGATAGAGCTATTGTAGATAAAAAATTCGCAATACTCTTCCCTCAAGAAACTATAACTTACAGTATCTTCTCGGTTTCAGATCACGCTCCGGTATTATTTGAAACAAAGTCGCCTAATCTTCACCAAAATAAGCTTTTTCGATTCCCATGAACCTTGGATGGTGAATCTCATTCCATTGTTAAAAAACTTTGGAACTCTACAAGAGAAGGATCTTGTTTCTTTAGAAATAAAGAAAGTTAACCTCCAACTAAACAACTCTTAGGGGATGGTCTAAAAAGAAATATAGAAATAATAATTTCAAACTCCAAGTAAATAATCATAAAATCAAAGAAATTGAAATCAAACTTATTCAACAACCTTTTAACTCAATTTACAAAGATCATCTTCAACAAATGACTAAACAACGAGAAAAGCTTTTCCTATTTGGACAAAGCAATTGAAAAAATTTCTTCAAAAAAGAATGTCTTACACAAGGTGATAAAAATACTAATTGTAGCAAGAAATACGATATTCCGTCTCCAAAATGAAGCTAGTATGTGGGAATCGGACCCGTCCAAAGTTTCAAACATGCTGCTAACAGCTTTCAAACACCGTTTTTCTTACGCGACTCCTATTCCACGATCTATTGATCTCACCTTTTTACCAACTTTTATCTCTACACAAGAACAACATCGATCACCTAGTGCGTCCTTTGTCAGATGACGAGATCGAGGATAATTTTTAGGATATGAACCTTGAAAATTCCCTAGGTTAAAATGGCTTTGGCCCTAAATTCTTCCAAACCTATTGTCCCATAGTAGGCAAGGAAGTTATTGCAACAGTGAAAAGATTTTTCTTCCATGGAAAAACTCCCAGGTTCCTCAATCTCACAATCATTCCCCTTATCCCTGATGAGTGGCATTTATGTCACTCCTAAGGTAATATTTTGCTTCTTTTTCTTCTTGTTTTTGTTTTGTTTTTCGTCCTTTACGCTCGTTTTAGTCTCCCTTGTTCTCTCTTTGTTTGGTTGACTCGATTAATCACATTTACCGTCCTTTATCCTTATTCTTTGGCATGCTTTTGCTTTTCACCACTACAAGAAAATGGGGTATATATCGACCAAACTGCTTCGACGCTTTTAAAAATGGTCGATGTGAATATTGGTACGCGGAAATAGGTGATGTAAATACCGGCGGTTTTAACGACTAAATGAATATCCGCCATAGAGAGAGTCGAAATTTACAAGGATAACCATGTGTTACACACGTGTTTATCTTTCATTGCCCGCTAGCTAATTTGAAACACTTTGTAAAAAATATTTTCAATCCCGCTTTACTCACCCACGAAACCCTCAACCTCTCCAACCTCATTCTCAACCGACTCGCCGCCCTCTATTCTTCAACAAAATTCTCAGATTATTGTTGTCCAATCTATCTGCTCCACCAAATACTCTCGTATGCGTTTCACAAGTGATTATAATTTTGCAGATTTGATTTCATAATTTCTGTTCCTGCATTTCTCTCACCTTTTTCTTCAGATTTTCTAGGGTTTTCTCAAGGATCTCAAAATTCCAACTTCAATGGACTGCCGAAAGATAAAGCACGATGTTCGAGTTGTACACTAATAGCGGATTCAAGAAGCACAATTAAGCTAGGTTTGTTCTTATTTTTATCTTTTTTTGCACTTTATATGTTTGCTGGAACTTTTTCTTGGCTAGAGGTCTGAACTTAGAAGTAGGAATCAATTTTGTTTGCATAGATCTTCCTTTTCTCCCATTTTTTCGTCTTTTTCACAATTTAGGGTTTATTCGAAATAGTTAGGGTTATAATCTCAAAATTTTGGTATTTAATTGTTAACTTTCGATTTGGTTTTTTCGCTATTTTTCGGACAAGCTTTGGTTTTCTCTAGTATGACATGAGAAGGGTTAAAATTGGTTATAATTTTTCTTTATTCAGTTATATTTAATTCATTTGTGATTTTTTGAATTTGTCAAAGTATATTCTTGCTTTAATTTGTGTGAAAATGTTTTTGTTATAACAGAATATGAGTATTTGTTTAATATTTTAATTTAATCAATCTTGATTTTATTACCTTGCCTATAGTTTTATGATGTATAACTCATTGTTATTGGTTTAGATGCTAAAATATACTATGTAGTAGATATGAAGTCGAGTGCACTTTGATTCTTTGTTAAAATCAGTTGGGTGTTTGGCCAACCTTGGATGTTCCAATACTTCAGTGTTATGGTGTTACTAATCTAAGATTTTTGTGGCAGTATATTTGGTAGGTGTGTTATACAACGAATTATGTTACTTGGATAGAATTTCTTGCTAGATATTGTAAGCACTTGGGTATCATAGTGAGAACGAATTTGGATATTTCATACGTATTAAACATGGGAAGACGACAATTTTATTAGTACGTCTGCAATTCCTGAGATTATAAAATGATTTTATTCTTTAAGAATGGTTGTTTGATGACTGATCATTGTGCTCCTGCCTTCCTGGCCCCCCCTGTTTTACTGCTAGTGTAGTTTGATAATTGGTATCAAACAGGTAGATCAGTTCTTGTTTAAAAATGAATGTCCTTACAATTGAAAGGTTAAGACAACCTGAGAGCAAGTCAAGCTGGGAACTTCAATGGTCGTCCGAAAGAGACGAAAGCACGATGTTGGATTAGTACACTCTAATGGCTGATTCAAGAAGCACAATTACGGTTTACTCTTACTTTTCTCTTTCTTTATACTTCATATATTTGCTGGATCTTTTTTTTCTTGGCTGGGGTCTGAACTTAGAAGCAGAAATAAATTTGCTGGAAATATGTTTGTGATAGTGGCCCTTGGCTCTTGTAAGCATGCTTTCTGTGATGATGTAAACCCTTTAGCCGGTTGAAACTTGAGCTCTAAGGGTGCAATTTCGTGTCTTTGGGAGCCTTTTAGTATGTAACTCACATTTAAGCTCCTATAAGGTTGAATTTCTAGTTACCTTTTTTATTCATATGTATGTCTGTGGTGTCTGTAAACTTAAAAGTGTACATATTCGAGATTCAATTACCGGTGGAAATAGTTAATAGTCAAAACAATTATTAATGTCTGGTTCATGCGTACTTTTCAATCTACAATCCCGGTTAAGAATCTGTTTACTATACTTGGGGTTTACCTATGTGTTCTTCCTTTATTTCGTGACCAAAATACAAGCAACTGCTTTTAAATACTTGTTTTTGCAAGTCATAAATAAAGAGACATATTTGGAGGTCATGGATGGAGTGCCACCCATATAGAAAAGGAGGGGGTAAGCAAAAACTTGAAAAAGAACTAGTGCCTTCAAACTATCATGATTTAGTTTAACTACAAAATTAAATGTCGGGAAAAGAACTTGAGACCTTGACAAGTATAGACACCTACTTTTGTCCCCATTCCCGAAAGGGAAGGTTCGATGATGAGAACATAAATCTCCACTTGACAACGCATCTCCTATAAAATAACGAATCTCAATTCCCCTTTTTATTTCACCCGAAACCTGCTATTTATAGAAACCTGCTATTTATGGAAACCTGCTAAAAAATAGTAACTGCCGTAATGGGTAGTTGTTAAAAGTGGCAAGTCATAAAAGATAGAAACCTGTCAGAATTAGGTGTTGCACTCCAACATAAATCCTAAATGAGATAGAGGTTATGAGAGAATCCTATTCCTAATATGATTCGAAAATGGGAGTCACGTATTAATTAAACTCATAACGAACCTAGAGTTCGTAAAGGGCCCAGACGCATTCCTTCGTAAATTGATACGCACCAAATAACTCAGATTAAGTATCTTAATGAACTCCGTACTCTAGAGTCCAATCTGACCAAGAATTCTGCCAGACCCTATTTTCAACGCCCAGCCCTGGGCGCCGAAAATACCTGGGACGGATTCTTTTCCTAATCCGTTTCGTATTCAAATTCCTGAAAATCTATCTTTCTACGCCACTCTTTCCTATAAATAGACCCCTAAGGTCGACGTGAAAAGGGGACAACAACACACAATTATATTTCTGAGTATTGACTTTGAACCCCTAAGCCTAAGCCTCACGCTGCGAAATTGATCACGCGTTCTGTCGCAATCGATCCATAAATCGAACAGAACGTATCCTGTCCCATAACTTGAGATTCGTTAAATAAAAGGAGAAATAGCAAAGTCAAAGTGGTTAGTTTTCTGAGAACCGTGACGTACCTCTCAAGGGTGCGTCGTAATGTGTCCCTTTTCTATGATTTAATTGCTTTCCTCGCCCTTTTATGAAATGTTAAAGTAATTAAATCTGATTGTTCTATCACGCCTAAAAAAGATTATGTTTTTGGGAAATTGGATTATCATGCTAGGTCCCTTAATACAATCTAAATCAGATAATCGCGCTCGATCTAGTATTATATGTTGCATATTGTTAAAATCGACTCAGATTAGTTTAATAGTTAACGCATGTCCCATCAATTATTTATGCTGAGCTAGTAAGGATATCCTGCCTCTGGAGTTATCGAAGAGCGAGTACTCCTCTCGGTAGTTACAGTCCCCCGAACCCTCAATCTCTACCCTGCGGGTGTACGTTGAGCGATCCCCACCACCAGGGATCACAAGGGAACCTACAGCCGTCGTGGTCAAACATAATTGCACTTCCTTTATGTCACGATAACCGGGTTTTGTCAGTTTTTCTCATTGTCGTTAAAAACTGAATGGCGACTCCTATATTACTAGTCAATTGGGTGTAAACTCACAGGAAATCCAATTACACTTGATTTGACAAAAAGAAGCGTCACACCCACGAGGGACGAGGTCACGCATTAGCCTCGTGCTTTTTCGACCCCCTCACAGTGGCGACTCCACTGGGGATAGTGAAGGAAATACTCGTGCTTGTAGGTAATCAAAATAGCCGAAGGGTGAAACGATCCTACCCCGCGTTTATTTCCCCATCAAGTTGGGACGACCTGAAAATCAGCATATTAATGTGAACGGGCAGAACCGCATAACGAATCTTGGCTCCCTTGGTGTTTCATCTCGGGAGTTGGGACTAAGGATACCTATCGCCAACCGGGGGGGTGCATACGCTTCGAATGTTGTCCACTCGGCACTTTCGCTAGTAGTACACCCGTCCCAAACCCAATCGCTCGCCCACTAGGTCCCTCTCGCCTGCATGCCCCCTTGGCTTGCACTTGCGGGTTGGCCTTCTGGGACGAAATACGTCTGTTGAAAGCACTACCCCGACCGGGGCATGTGGTGGATCTGCGATAGAAGCGGTACCAAGCCAGGCGCAAATAACTACCCATAGAAGCTTATCATAAACTACATGACATATTATTATTGCCTCATGATGGAATGTTAGTTATGTGTAGCGAAATATATGATTGTGCGTGACAAACTATCCTAGAAAAACCAACGACCTTATAAATTTCCCAAACATTCATAAACCAATTTTCCAAAGAGTTATACCGAAATACGTGTTCCGCAAACCGAACGATCGCCACAAAAATAAGCGACGCTCGGGATGGCCTGTAACGAATCCCACAAACGCTGCACAACGCGTAAAGGACGTTATAAGGCAAGCACGCAAAATTAAAGTCGCAAAAACAAAAGTATACGCAAAAAGAGAACGAGAACCAGCCAGGGACGCATTTTAAACGCCCCTGGATGGGCGCCGGAATTTCTAACGCCCTACGATGGGCGCTGAAGTTGCTGCCTGGCCTTTTGGTCAGGCACAGCAGCCTCGGTGCCCATGTAAAAAAAAAATATATACGTAGCAAAAAAAAAACTTTTCGGGCGTATGAAAAGGCACTCGATTCTAAAGGCGACTAAAAAATAAAAAAATAGATAACTCTTTGTGTCGTTGTTAGGCCTCCTACGACGACAATGTTCGGCACCAAAACCGAGCATGCTAATAACTATGAATGTCACATGGGCAAAGTATTCAAAAAATAATGTTCAAATAGAGTCTTCAAGGAAAAATAATGTTCGAATAAAAAAAAAAATCCGAGTCTAGACTAGGCTATGCCAAAGTACAATCTAAATCCTAAGTCTTAGTTTTCCTATCCATAGAATCGGTCCTAATGCTTGGTGTCGTTCTGCAAGTTAAAAGGTTAAACCATATTGAGTCTCCCTTCCTAACATTTAAATCAATAAGCACCCATATGTAATTGTCATCCCTTGCTAAGAATCCACGGCCTCAATACTCTCTCTCACCAATAAAAAGAATACATTATAGTATTTGCAAAATGGAAACAATCACATTCTAAAAATCATTCCCCCATAGTCGCACAACCCCAAAGTGAACCTAAGGTGTCAATACCATTGGCAAGAAAAATTAATGGCCTCAAGGCGTATGATCACATTGGGTCACGACCATCATAGTCCTCTCGAGCCACTCGCTCCTTGAAATACTCCTAAGTACAGACTAAAAGATTTTCCATGAATGCAACATGACAAACCATGAAAATACCCAAATCGGCATGCCATAAGGCTACCATTGGGGTAAAGCAATACACACTAAGAGAGAAGCCGCACTAATGATTCTAGCCTTGCAAAAATAAAAATTCGATCTCCCCAATTAACTACCTTGCCAAAATTAAGCAAAATGGCGCATGACAAATGAACACCCAAGGGTTAAAATCTAAAGTGTCAACCAACGAAAGTTATGGTCCAATTAGCCTAAGTCTGAAAGTTGCTTGGTCAAGTATTATAGGCTTACGCCACGTCATTATTTTGAGTCTAGGCCACCTCCTTGTATTCATACACGGGTTATAATCAGAAAAATTAATGAAAGTTCGAGTCTAAATCACAACTTCCAATTAAATCCCGAAAACTGGAATCTGAAAAGAAGCAAAAAAAAATTATTTCGATGTAATTCTTTCGTTAAATTTCAATAAGGTAAAAATAACATTTTGAATCCACGCTATTTGCACATTTTAAGAAACGACTAAATACGCTTGCAAAGTAAGACAATTTAAAGGTCCACCCGAGGCCTGCTGAAATTAAAGGTCCACCCTAGGCCCGCTAAAATTAAAGGTCCACTATAGGCCTACCAAACGAGGCTCACTCAGTCTCGCCTCGTGACTCAAAGACCACAACCATCTACCTTTTGGCCCAAACAAGAAAAATTGATTGAAGGATTTATGTTGGGGAGAAATCCCAAGCAAAAAGAAAAAAATAGAAAGAGAAAAGGGAGAGCGAAAAGAGCGAGCCATGAAATGCTTAGCCCCTACCTCCCAAAGTGCGAAATTTACCCAAGTAAACGAAGGAAAAGAATTGAGTCAACCAATCCAAAATTCTACGAGGTCTACCCTTTCCAATCTTTATGTTCTTAGACGCCTTCGCTCTAGGACCCCTGTTCAGCTCATTTAACCCATCCATGTTCTCATTGCCATAACCCAAGAAACCATTACCTCGACTCTTGTTCTTGAACTTGTTGTCAACCGTAAACCACGCACGGCCATTGACACGTGCGTCATACCCATTATTTCCAAAGCCCAAACCTGTTCTTACACCACCGTTAGCATAATGACCATATAACTTGTGTGGATACATCCTGTTGATATACCCGTGAGCCGTCCCCATGCTACTCATTGGCCTTGGTTGATGTAAACTCATGACACTAGCTCGAGACTGCAAATTGTGAGTCCTAACGAATATAATCCTCATGCTTGACCAATACCTATACAAATTATCCTATCAAACCGTCTTGAGTCACGAATAAAAAAAGAAGACAAATGAAAAGTACAAAAAAGTAATAAATAATAAAAAAAGGAACTTTCCAAAGCGCCTCTAAAGTTAGTCTAAAAAGAAAAAGGAGCATTTAGCGCACCAAAAAAGATCCGCCCAGAAATAATTTTTAGCGCCCACAGCTGGGCGCCGAAATCTTTAACGCCCCAGCCTGGGCGCTGATTCTCTCTGCTTGCTAAAATTTGTCCAGAAGTGCTCGTCATTTTATCCGCACATACACGGAACAATAACGAACACTTGGGGGGGGGTACAACACGTATTCAGATATACGTACCACCAAAGAAATACATGTACTCAATCAAAAAAAAATAATATAAAACAAATTTTTGGCTTACGGCAAGGCAGCAGATTAAAATAATAATAAACTTCACTTATTCTACCGTTTCAAATATACTTATCGAATTCGGCATTCTAAGAAACCATTTTCTAGGATAAGAACTACGCAAGACCTGATTCCAAATTAAATCTATTTAAGGCGGATACGTAGGCAATCCATGATTCGGTCCAACCAATTTGCAAAAATGTTAAAGCCTATAGAATGACAAGAATAAGAAATAGAGTCCCTTATTGAAATTTAATTACTTGCAACCCAAGTCGAAAGAAAAATTTAAGTCAAAGGAAGAATCCAAGTCATCAAGATGCCAAAATTAATGAGCACACATCGAAAAATAATAAGGGCACGTACCCTTGCCAGAAGGAGCACTCACACTCCTAAGCACTTAGCCAAGACTCAAAAGGTCGCTTCGCCTCAATTGAATGGGGGCTAGCACAAGCGTCCATGACCTCTAAAGTACTCGACTTGACCCTCCCTAAAGCGAACTAACTCACTTAAAGACTTTATTTCACCACTAGACATAAGTCGTTCGCTTAAAGACCTTCTTTCACCACCAGACACAGTCATGATCGCCAACAAGTAGTAAAGGCAGTAAGCTTGCAAAAAAAAAGAGAGAATTGTTCTACGACATTGCCCCATCGTTCCTTCGAACTCAGGGCACCCGTTCATGGTAATTCAAATGCTTGCGAATCCCCTTTGAAAAAAAAACAACAGACATTGTCAATAGGACTTGGCACTTAACCAAGGCTCACCCTACTCAGACATATGACACGGGCATCTAAAATCGAAATCTGAAAGCATCATTAATGGGAAGACGTAACATCAACTGGGGGCTAAAAATTGAAATGAAGGAGCTAGGGAAAGAACTAAGTATACCTTTACCTTTTGTGCAGACATACACCAAGTAAATCTAAGTCAATTTGAAAACGGTTTATATTCCCGCATTCTGGAAAAGATGGCCCTAAAAGCCTAAAGCATATGCCAAACGCGCACAAGTAATACCTTGACGCCTGCACCCTGGCTTCCAGCAAATCCTTAGACAGCATTCCAAAAATCGTAACAGTATTTTGATTCACTCATGTAATCCTGTACGAACCCTTCTATAAGTCAACTTACTTAGGACACCTCGGATTGTACACAGTAGGACTCGAATTTTAAATAATTTTCAAATGATTTTCAAAGACTTCTTCGAACATAATAAAGTGTCGTTGGTTTAAGCTTAGTATGCGTTTATCTCGATGTTGCAAGTGAGTCAAAAGGTTTCTAAATATGGTTATGGGTAAAGAAAGGCACCTAGCTTTTGGTCAAGGCACACTTCAACATATGACTACCTTGACCATGGCAATGTCGCACAATACGACATTTACAAGAGAAGTAGCAGATCACTACTCGAACGTACCTCGCACTAAACGAGTCTGGTTCAAACTATTCATGATCCATGTCACCATGAATGCATAAAAACGTATGCCAAGCATTATAGCACCAAGCCAATCCCGTAGCTACAATTGGGGGCTTGAGAAAAACACTCTAAAAATGCTCGAAATGACGATTTTATCGCAAATTCTCGACGCTAATGCTATACATACGTCATAGGGGCACAATCCTAAGCTTTAATCGTATAAGACAAACCTTAGAATGGCTACAACCCCTCCCAAATTCTAAGCGCTACTTAGAATACATGAAGTCACCCCACTAACAAGGGTAACTGAAAATCGCGAGTCACCAAAACTCCGATCAAACTACTGCACATAACGCTCGCCCTACAAGCGCCCGTTACACAGTCTATCTCGTTCCAAAGCAAAAGCGAAAGAAAAAAAATCAAGGATAAGAACTGTCAAAATATACCCAGAAATCATTTTCAACGCCCAGAGCTGGGCGCCGATATATTTAACGCCCCAGCCTGGGCGCTGAATCTTTCTGCTAGCCAAGTTTTACCCAGATATAAAAATAAGAAAAAAAAAACACCTATGAATCCTCGCATCGAACGAAGTAATAACCCGTGCACACCCACGCGGAAGATGCTACACTTGTTCGAGCACCTGAACAAAGCGTGATGAAGTACTCCAATGCAAAAAATAATAATGATATCCCAACACCTGGAGGAATGTTCTAAGACACGCTTTTAGGCCACACAAGCCTACGTCGCACCATAAGTTCAACCATCCCACGGTACAAGTCTAAGAAAAAAGAGTAAGGCATATTGCACTAAAGAGCATGTGTAAAAGAGGCAAAGACTACTTATCGCCCAAATTCAAAATGCAAGCCACACGACTTCTACATTAAGGATTAAAGGTAGCAAAATATTACCTACCACGGAAGGGATAGCTCGCACCTACACGAGCGGAACCCCAAGGCGTCTTTCTCAAAAGAACCTACAAAATCGTACGCCAAAAGGAAGCATTCCAACATGCATACTTGGGGGCTCCAAGCTTCGAAACAACCATAGCAAAATAAAAAAAAATCTCAAAACAAATGTTTGAACAATCGAAAGGGCACGATGTTTGAGCCCACTTCATGAATGGGCCTGAACCCTACCAAAGCTTCTAAGCAAACTATTCAAAATCAGTCATTGCTCAAAAAAAAAATGATTCAAGTAAACTGATTAATGGACCACACACAACGGCCATTCTATGAACGCCCGTTCGCACATACATCGAACATTCACGAACGCGTTCAAAAGAAAAATATATACGAGCGAACAAAATATACACCTCAAGGTATGTTCCTTGGGCCGTATAGACTCGCCCAGCTATTGCAATAACTGTACACCTTAAAGAGCGACAGTTCCTTTAAATAATCGCCCAAAAACGACAAACACCATAGTCCACCAATCGGCTACGGTTTCTCGAGAAATAATTGTTATTCACCAATCAACGGTGATCTTAAATGAACGGTTCGTTCCAAAAATAGAATCTCTAGAAGAAAAGAAAAAAACAAAACGAACGAACAAAAGGCCAACTATGAAACCTCGCCAGAAATTATCTTCAGCGCCCAGCGCTGGGCGCCGAACTCTTTAACGCCCAGACATGGGCGCCGAAAATGATCCCAGACCCAAAAAAAAACTGCTCTGACTTCTATAGGGCCCTGCCATATTTATTCGACTTGAAAATTGCCGATTCCTTTACTGAAAGTCGCAACTCACGGCTTTGTTAAGAGTAGCACACCACTACAAAGATCACTCGCACTTACGAGCACAATCCCAAACACGATCCAGGACATTACAGAATGCGTATCCCCAAGGAACCTCTTTGACAAGAAATGAATGTCAAGCACGAATTCTTGGGGGCTCGAAAGAAAATATATATTATGCAAAGTTAAAACAATATTCCCAGACTACACTGTACGAAGTCCCGTGTTTGGATAACCTCAAAAGATAAAACCGGATTACGACCTCAAGACAAAGGTCGCCGTTGACACTTATACATAGTCCCCTAATCAAGGACCCAAGTAGTGGCAAAATTGAGCCGTAAAAACTAGCTCAAAACCATGAAAGATGATGACCACAAGACAATGGTCCGTCTAAGCACGTTGTCAACCCATTCAGGTTGTAACTAAATCCGAGCATCCCTCAAAAGAATTCGCTCCTGCGAGAATGAATAAGAAAAGAAATTCTCAAAAGAAATCACGATGAACAAAAGAAATAGGAACTTGCCCATCTTCAGCGGGCAAGATCGCGTCACGAACCACGCGAGTTCCGAATTGAAAAAACGAATTCAGGGACGTCCACCCTCAGCGGACAGGGCTCGCCCACCTTCAGCGGGCGGGCCTGCGTCACTAGCCGCGCAGGTCCTCAGTTTTCGAAAATTAAAAAAATATAAAATCTTCAAAACAAAAACAGGCTCGCCATCTTCAGCCGGAGGGGTCTGCGTCACTAACCGCGCAGGTCCTCAGTTTTCAAAAAAATGAGATCTTCAAAACACAAACAGGCTCGCCATCTTTAGCCGGCGGGGTCTATGTCACAAGCAGCATAGGTCCTTATTTTCAAAAAAACAAACGAACTTCAAAACAGACTCGTCCACTTCTATCGGACGGGGTGTCCACCCTTAGCGGACATGTTCCCCATCTTTAGCCGGCGGGGTCTACGTCACAAGCCGCGTAGGTCCTTATTTTCAAATTTCAAAAATAGATTCGTCCACTTCTATCGGACGGGGTGTCCACCCTTAGCGGACAGGCTCGCCATCTTTAGCCGACGGGGTCTGCGTCACAAGCCGCGCAGGTCCTTAGTCGCTGCAGCGATAACTTTTTCTGGTTTTCCCTTTTCCAAAAATTAAAAGGATTGGTTTTCCGTTTTTCCATAAAAGAACGATGTGCTGGATTTTCCTTCGTTTTACGTCCTATAAAAAACAAGGGGGTTTTCTCGTTTAGCTAACCCTGAAAATGAGAATCTTTAAAAACATTTTTACCTCGTGATTGGACTTGGCCAGGCCCAATTACACTTTATAGCTTTGATTTCGTAAACATCTGTAGCTACTCCCAATGACAAAGTGAGGGAGTTTCTACGCCTCTTTAGATACTTCTAATGACAAAGTGAGGGAGTTTCTATACTATCCGTTGACAAATCCCAATGACACGTGAGGGATATGTCGACACTTCAAGTGATGACCCTTAAGTCAAATGTTATCACTCGGGGGCTCGTGAGACCCTCGCAAAAAAACAGGTCACCATGGCTTGTGTGACGCACTCCGTCTAATACTTTGACCATCGTCTTACTCCAAGACTCAGTCAAAGTGGGGGCTAACTGTAGACACCTACTTTTGTCCCCATTCCCGAAAGGGAAGGTTCGATGATGAGAACATAAATCTCCACTTGACAACGCATCTACTATAAAATAACGAATCTCAATTCCCCTTTTTATTTCACCCGAAACCTGCTATTTATAGAAACCTGCTATTGATACGCACCAAATAACTCAGATCAAGTCTCTTAATGAACTCCGTACTCTAGAATCCAATATGACAAAGAATTCTGCCAGACCCTATTTTCAACGCCCAGCCCTGGGCGCCGAAATCTTTGACGCCCAGAGCTGGGCGCCGAAAATACCTGGGACGGATTCTTTTCCTACCCCGTTTCGTATTCAAATTCCTGAAAATCTATCTTTCTACGCCACTGTTTCCTATAAATAGACCCCTAAGGTCGACGTGAAAAGGGGACAACAACACACAATTATATTTCTGAGTATTGACTCTGAACCCCTAAGCCTAAGCCTCATGCTGCGAAATTGATCACGCGTTCTGTCGCAATCGATCCATAAATCGAACAGAACGTATCCTGTCCCATAACTTGAGATTCGTTAAATAAAAGGAGAAATAACAAAGTCAAAGTGGTTAGTTTTCTGAGAACCGTGACGTACCTCTCAAGGGTGCGTCGTAATGTGTCCCTTTTCTATGATTTAATTGCTTTCCTCGCCCTTTTATGAACTGTTAAACTAATTAATTCTGATTGTTCTATCACGCCTAATAAAGATTATGTTTTTGGGAAATTGGATTATCATGCTAGGCCCCTTAATACAATCTAAATCAGATAATCGCGCTCGATCTAGTATTATATGTTGCATATTGTTAAAATCGACTCAGATTAGTTTAATAGTTAACGCATGTCCCTTCAATTATTTATGCTGAGCTAGTAAGGATATCCTGCCTCTGGAGTTATCGAAGAGCGAGTACTCCTCTCGGTAGTTACAGTCCCCCGAACCTTCAATCTCTACCCTGCGGGTGTACGTTGAGCGATCCCCACCACCAGGGATCACAAGGGAACCTACGGCCGTCGTGGTCAAACATAATTGCACTCCCTTTATGTCACGATAACCGGGTTTTGTCAGTTTTTCTCATTGTCGTTAAAAACTGAATGGCGACTCCTATATTACTAGTCAATTGGGTGTAAACTCACAGGAAATCCAATAACACTTGATTTGACAAAAAGAAGCGTCACACCCACGAGGGACGAGGTCACGCATTAGCCTCGTGCTTTTTCGACCCCCTCACAACAAGGGGAAGTCATGTCCTGAAATTCCTTTCGTTTTTTTCTTTCCATGTGCAATTCCAGATTGCTACTAGAATCATCTTCCACTTAAGCAAGCCAACCTTTCTTTTCTTTCCAAGTTAAAAGATCTTTCATGGAATAAGGCCAAGTCTGGTGATAAGTGCCGAAGGTAAAGAACCAAGGAAAGAAGATTAAAGGATGATAAACAATAAAACAAACTCTTCCTCCTTGAGACACACAATAGAGTGGCTCGCAATGAGAATTACTCTCTTAAGAACATCCTCACACTGAATTGATCAGAACAGAACTGATCAGAATTGATCTAATAAGAGTTGCATCAGCTACACAGTAGCGTATCGTACCTGAAATGTGGCATATTAAAATGCTTTTTTTAGATTAATGATGATTCTGGTGGCAATGGTGAAAAGTAGGTCGAGACATGAGACATGGACACTATTGCCAAAAGTAAGGTAATTTCTCAGAGTATTGTCCTAGGTATAAAAAGGGTCTTGGACAATCTTGCACAGACCTAGAAAAAGTGATACACGTAATACATAAATACTAAATAGTCGCTCATCCCAAAAGCTTCTCTAATTGATTGAATTACTGCATAAAGAACTATTTGCTATTTCTGTAGGCTGCAGGTATGCATTATACTACACAAATTTAATTTATGTCGGATATCATACAGGTAGCGGATCAAAGTATGATTTTAAAATAGGACTTCTCAAAGGTCTAATTGTTCATAATATTGTTATTTCACGTTTTTCCAATGGTATAACTGCATTCTTAATTCAAGGACAAAGATGAATTGTAGTCGTGATCCTTAGTTCTCTGTTTTGCAATAGGATAAAATGGTGTACTACTTATTTGCTATTTTATTTAATTTTTGTTTTCAATAGTCGGCAGTCTATTGTTGGGACAATAATTAGAGCAATTGGTGAATTTCTCCTTCCCTATTGTTGTTACACTGGGTATTATCTTTTTCTTTTACATTTTTTATATACTTACTATTTGTTTCTATTTATTTTTATTTACTGCATAATGACAGTTTGGTACGCCAATATTAGCACATTAAGTTAGAATTTTAAGTGATTTCTACTGCTGAGTAGATTAGTGCAGTCTAGTTCCTTTCTCTGAACGGTTACTGCTGCATTTGTTGTGACTTTGTTTACTATAGGTGTCTGGGATTTGTTGTCTTTTTTCTGTTGCGGGTTTGTGCTGTTTAGTTTCTGGTGTGTGCGAGTTAGAGGTTGCCTTTGACTTGCTGCCCTTCTTTTCAGCTCTACTAGTTTATGTTCAACAGCTATGTCTTGAGAGTAATTGTTGTTGCGTTGGGACTAAAACTACTGGTTTCTACAGCTGGATCTAAAACTACTGTCCGCAAGAAAGCCGGACTCTTATAAGTCAGTAACATCTCCGTCCTAGCTAGATTAGTAACTATGTGTGTGCTCTTCTCTGTAGCCGACACTACTGATTCTTCCATTAAGAAATAGACCATCTGAACAGAAGAGCTGGATTTTATGATGGACAAAGTCGGGTAGTTTTCTTTTTCGATGAATGTTTTTTGTTGTTTGCCTAAGGTTGTTTTGAGGCTGGAAAAACGATGTTTTGGTTTTTACATTGGTTATTAGATTGCTTATTTACCAAAGAAACATATGTTTGACACATTAAATTTTCTTAGCAGATATTGTTGATTCAAGTGTAAATGTAAAACGTGATCAAGAGATCAACAAGTTATCTTGATACAAGCTAGCACGGGGATAAGATTTACTCGGTTAATTAGTCCTAGTTAATTAGGAAATTATTTTTATTCTAGCTTTGGACTATCTTGATTAATGTATAAAAAATCATGCGAGGAATTGTTTATATTTCAGCTTCATTAGACGTACGGTGCAAATTATCGTATGGATGGTATTATCACTATTTGTATGCTACATTATTGTTAAGTATAAATTAAAGCAGCTTTATGATAACATAGTATATTAATATTTATATTTGATTGTGCCTTTATTTGTGCTCGATATATATTTTTAGAGAAAATTCATTGTTGATATATAGTATCAAATTGTGACGCTTAGAAGAGTCTAAATTTATTTGGCGGTAAAAATATAGTATCAAATTGTGACCCTCAAAAGGGTCTTGATTTGGGGGAACGAAAATGTAAACACGAGAAATGACGGAGCAAAGAGTCGAAAAATGCATTCGTATTGCGCGAAAGTGGAGCAAATAGCGACGCAATAGGGTGTCGAAATATTTCGACCAAAGAAAGCGTCGAAATATGGAAAATAGTGACTGAAAAAAGCGTCTTAATGGAGTAAATATCGACGCTTTAGAGCATCGAAAAATATCGATCGTGAATATTTCGACTGTTCAACGAAGCGTCGATATGCTATTTTCGACGCTTCAAAGCGCCGATATATGACCCAAAAAGCGTCGAAAAGTGCCGTGTTTTCCCGTAGTGCACGTGTGTGTTAATGTGTAGGAAAATAGGTAAAGCGGAAGAGAAAGTCAACGAAAGTCAAAATCATCCCAAGGAAGAGTTGAAGCAAAGAAGAAGTCATGAAGCCAAGGAACTCAAGGGAAGTCAAAAAGTTCGGCCGAACTAGAACAGAGTCAGTGAAGCAAACACATGCAAGGCTTTGGTCGAACCTTGAGGATGTTCGGACAAACCTAACTAATAGTTCGGTCGAACTCGATCAAGTTCAACAGCACCTTAATATTTGAGGAGTTCCTAATTCTTGCTATGTTCGGGTGAACCTACCCCTGGTTCGGCCGAACCTACCCTATAGTTTGGGCGAACATTTAATCAAGTACGGCTGATGAATCATATTTCTGTAGGGTATTTTAGGCGCATTTAGGGTGCATTATTAGGAATTTATATCACTTTAGTTGCATTTAGGGTCGCATTTGCATAAGTTATGGTTATTGTTCTCTATTACGCTCCGTATGTGTTTTTCTTAATATTCCAGGTGATTCTGCGATCATTTGGATGCTTACGGAGTTCCTGAAGTTTATCCGAACGATAATCGTAAGATTTATGTCGAAGATGAAGAGTTTGATTGGAGAAGTCAATAATTTGCGTTTATTCGAATCGTCTACATCACCTTACCGACCGGCAAGAGCACCTTGGAAATCTCATGATCGATGCTAGGATTACTCGGAGTTTTAGCGGAATGCAAATCTTAAGGGCCTAGCCTCGTAAGAATCGTAGCATTCAAGTAGTCTTAGCAAGGAAAATCAAGCGGGTAGCCAACGCTCCTGCTTGACTCTGCGCCCAAGCTTCATCATCATATCACTATCGTAACAAGGGAAAACCAGCGGGCAACCATCTCCTTCCAGAACTTCCAAATTTTTGGACCCTTGTCGATGGTGAATATTATGGTCTCCATCTCCATTCCAATTTTTTGAACATTGATCTGAATTTTTTTGGAAAAATTGATATTGACAGTTCCAACTATGGCCGTTTAACTTTTAAAGGTCCCAACTTTTGATTATTCTAGAGTGGTCTCAACTTTAAGGTGTGTTTTCCAAGAATGGTCCTTTGGTTTATTAAACTATTAATTAAGTTGATTTAAGCATATCATACTGTTCCATTTACTTCATTTAATTAAAAAATATGATTATTGCACGAGAGATATGAGTGTTAATTAAGTTATTTAGCACTTAATTTTAATAAGGGACCATTTTTGGAAAACACTCTCTATAGTTGGGACCACCCTGACATAATCAAAAGTTGGGACCTTTTAAAGTAAATCGGCCATAGTTGGGACCGATAATATCAATTTTTCCAATTTTTTTTGTTCTCCTCTTCTAACCTAATATGAATCATTTCTTCCCTTACAGTAGGAGGACACTATTTAGCACTGTAGCCAGGTTGATTGCACACATTTGACACTATACCAGTAAGGCGCCAACTCACCTTCGATTCCCATTGCTTCTTAACCAGCTTAGCTACTGACGGATCCCAGGAGAACTCGTGCTTAAGTTGAATATGCAAGGATCAAACAATTAAAAAGCGATCAAATTATTAAATACCAAACAAAACTATCATTACAGCTAATAAACTTTATGTAAATCTACAAATACTTTCTACACTACACTGATTGAGTTGTATAACAACACAAATTTATCTTTTGCAACTAAGTTTTTAGAGTTTAGAAAACAAGAAAGTTGTACATTGTAGGCTTTGAATGGGTGACTGAAGTTGTCATGATTGGCTGACTACATTTGGGCTTTTAGTGTACATTAAATAGAGTATAAGATGCAATTGCTTATACTTGATGTGAAGGGGTCGAAAAAGCGCGAGGCTAATGCGTGACCTTGTCCCTCGTGGGTGTGACGATTCTTTTTATTCAATTAAGTGTAATTGGATTTCCTGTGAGTATACACCCAATTGACTAGTAATATAGGAGTCACCATTCAGTTTTTAACAACAATGAGAAAAACTGACAAAACCCGGTTATCGTGACATAAAGGGAGTGCAATTATGTTTGACCACGACGGCCGTAGGTTCCCTTGTGATCCCTGGTGTGGGGATCTCTCAATATACACCCGCAAGGTAGAGATTGAGGGTTCGGGGGACTGTAACTACCGAGAGGAGTAATTCGCTCGTCGATAACTCCAGAGGCAGGATATCCTTACTAGCTCAGCATAAATAATTGAAGGGACATGCGTTAACTATTAAACTAATCTGAATTGATTTTAGCAATATGCAGCATATAATACTAATTCAATCGTGATTATCTGATTTAAATAGCATTAAGGGACCTAGCATGATAATCCGATTTCCCAAAAATATTATATTTATTAGGCGTGATAGAACAATCATATTAGGTTAGTTTAACAGTTCATAAAAAGGGCGAGGAAAGCAGTTAAATCATCGAAAAGGGACACGTTACGACGCACCCTTGAGAGGTGCGTCACGGTTCTCAGAAAACTAACCACTTTGACTTTGCTATTTCTCCTTTTTATTTAACGAATCTCGATTATGGGACAGGATACGTTCTGTTCGATTTATGGATCGATTGCGACAGAACACGTGAACAGTTTCGCAGCGAGAGGCTTAGGCTAAGGGGTTTAGAGTCAATACTCAGAATATATTATGTGTTGTTGTGTGTTGTTTCACGTCGAAACTAGGGGCCTATTTATAGGGAAGAGTTCGTGGAAAGATAGAATTGCAGAGTTCTAATCCGCAAAGAATTAGGAAAAGAGACGTACCCAGGTACTTTCAGCGCCCAGGCCTGGGCGCCGAAGATTTCGGCGCCCAGAGCCAGGCGTTGAAAATAGGGTCTGGGCAGCTTTGTTTAGTCAGATTCGGATTCCTAAAATCCGTAGAGTTTGAGATTAATTCGAGTCTTTTAGCGCGTATCAATTTCGTGACGGAATGCGTCTGGGCCCGTTACGAACTCTAGGTTCGTTAGGATTAATACGTAACTCTTATTTCCGAATCCTATTAGGAATAGGATTCTCGCGGTTTTCTATCTCACTTAGGATTTATGTTGGAGTGCAACACCTAATTCTGACAGGTTTCTATCTTTTATGATTTGCCACTTTTAGAAGCTACCTTTTACTGCAGTTACTATTTTTAGCAGGTTTCCATAAATAGCAGGTTTCGGGTAAAATGAAATGGGGAATCGAGATTCGTTTATTTTATAGGAGATGCGTTGTCAAGTGGAGTTTTTATGCTTTCATCATCGAACCTTTCCCTTGCGGGAATGGGGACAAAAGTAGGTGTCTACAGTTAGCCCCCACTTTGACTGAGTCTTGGAGTAAGATGATGGTCAAAGTATTAGACGGAGTGCGTCACACAAGCCATGGTGTATTGTGACCTGTTTTGCGAGGGTCTCACGAGCCCCCGAGTGATAACATTTGACTCAAGGGTCATCACTTGAAGTGTCGACATATCCCTCACGTGTCATTGGGATTTGTCAACTGATAGTATAGAAACTTCCTCACTTTGTCATTGGAAGGATCTAAAGGCGCGTAGAAACTCCCTCACTTTGTCATTGGGAGTAACTACAGATGTTTTCGAAATTAAAGCTGTAAAGTGTAATTGGGCCTGGCCAAGCCCAATCACGAGGTAAAACGTTTTTAAAGATTGTCATTTTCAAGGCTAGCTAAACGAGAAAACCCCCTTGTTTTTATAGGATGTAAAACGAAGGAAAATCCAACAAACTAATCCTTTAATTTTTGGAAAAAGGGAAAACCAATAAAAGTTATCGCTGCAGCGACTAAGGACCTGCGCTGTTAGTGACGCAGACCCCGCCCGCTGAAGGTGGGCGAGCCTGTCCTCTGAGGGTGGACCCCCCGTCCGATAGAAGTGGACGAATCTGTTTGATGTTTTTGAAAATAAGGACCTACGCGGTTTGTGACGTAGACCCCGCCGGCTGAAGATGGCGAGCCTGTCCGCCTAGGGTGGACCCCCCGTCCGATAGAAGTGGACGAATCTGTTTGATGTTTTTGAAAATAAGGACCTACGCGGTTTGTGACGTAGACCCCGCCCGCTGAAGGTGGCGAACCTTGTCCGCTGAGGGTGGACACCCTGTCCGATAGAAGTGGACGAATCTGTTTTGAAATTTTGTTTTTTTTTTTGTTTTTTTTTGAAAATAAGGACCTACGTGGTTTGCGCCGTAGACCCCGCCGGCTGAAGATGGCGAGCCTATTTTAAATTTGAAGACTTTATTTTTCGAAAACTGAGGACCTGCGCGGCTAGTGACGCAGACCCTGCCCGCTGAGGGTGGGCGAGCCCATTTTGAATTTCTTATTTTGCCTATGTAGAAGAGCTTTTGGTGATTACAACCTGTTGGTGGGTCGTAATATTTCCTGATTAGATGTGTCCTATAAGTGGGTCCACATTGTGTATTTTTGTTTAACAATATTTTTTGAGATATCCAAACATGTTATGGTGCGTGGCGCAGTCTGGGAATGTGATTTTGATTGGCGCTCCCTGTTGGAGTCCACCTTTCGCGAGCCCCCAAGTGTTGGGGCTCGTCGGTTGTTTTTCGCGTCTTGTAATCATGTTTGGGGTCACGCTCGTATGTGTGAGCGACCTCCTATAGTAGTGTGCTATTTTTAGTGAAGCCGTGGAGTGCGACTTTAGCTTTCAGGCGACATCCGGTTTTGGCTTGGTCCGGATTATCCCTTTGACAGACAGACATTTTCTATTTGGAAAACCAATGACTTGACGACACATATTTTTGGTGTTTCGAAGAATGACCATGATATTTAACTTGCTTTTTTTTGAAAAGTGTACATGAGCGTTTTCTGAGATGAGTCTAAATTTCGACCAAGTTTCACTGTTATTATTATTTTTTGCTTATTTGGGAGCTAAAGGTGCTTTGGGCTTGATCTTACTTGTAATAGGGCCTCGTGTTTTAGCAACACGGTCTTAAGTCCTTTCCTATTCCGTGTTTTTGTGAAATCTGGGCCTTGGGCTGCATTTTCAGCGCCCCAGCTCAGGCGTTAAAAATTCCGGCGCCCAGAGGTGGGCGCTGAAAGTTCTTTCCTGGTAATATTTGATTTTCGGATTTCTAAACACGTTTCCGAATGGGATCAGGATGTTTATTGGGTGCGTTCAGCTATATATAGGGGCTAGATACGTCCTTATTTTCCACCACTCTCAAATTCTTTCTCTCTTTTTGCTGTGCTCTAATTTATTTACTGCTTTTTCCATGTCGACCCCTACTTTCTCACTCCAACGGAGTGTTAGGCGTTGGCTACGAGCCCTTACTCCCACAGACAAAGCTTTGTTAAAAGAATACCACTTAGAGGCCTTTTAGGCTTACAACAAATTAATATTGATTATAATTTTCTGCATGCTGCCCTATACTTTTGGGACTCCGATCATCATGTTTTTTCTTTTCGGGGCAATGAAATATGTCCTTTGCCTGATGAATTTGCTGCGATCCTTGGTTATCCTACTAATGCTACTCCTGTTACCCCTGGCACTATTGAAGAGGGTAAAACAACCATAAGGGCTTTCCTAGGGCTAGATGATAACATGTTTGCTGAACTTGTTGTAGACGATAAGGTTAACTTGGCAAAACATGTAAAACATCATTTTAGGCCTAGTAAGAATATGACCGAACAAAATTGAACATTCGAGCCCTTGTATTTTGCTTGTTGAATCATTATTTGCTGTCGAATAATAATGGTGAGTTCGGTGACATAAGGCTGATCCCCTTGATTAGCCAGATGGAAAGTTGCTATTCTATTATGCCGTTGGTTGTTGCTGAGACTTTGCTGAGTGCGGATGAGCTGAAGAAGGATGCCAAATCCGAAATTTTTAAGGGAAGCCCCCTATTACTGCAGGTAATCTATTTTTTTCTTTGCGCACACATACGCCACTTTTATATATTTCTTTTTGCCTGGGGCTGAGTTTCAGCGCCCAGGGCTGGGCGCTGGAATATTCGGCGCCTGGTCCTGGGCGTTGAAACTGCGCCCCAGGAACCTTTTTTCTTTCTTTTCATTCTTTTGATTCGATCGTACCTGTTTTTTGCAGATTTGGCTTGCGGAACGGCTTAGACTTTTTTGGAAGCTCCTGCCGATCCTAAACATTATCGCCCTATAGCTTTGGGTAACCGAAAATACTTGCACCAAGGCCAGGACGAGGCCGAATGGACCTC
This sequence comes from Spinacia oleracea, assembly GCF_020520425.1. Lineage (NCBI taxonomy): Eukaryota > Viridiplantae > Streptophyta > Magnoliopsida > Caryophyllales > Amaranthaceae > Spinacia > Spinacia oleracea. The sequence continues at coordinate 117,103,740 of NC_079489.1, read as the reverse complement.
CTTCTTTAATTATGGCATTTGTTCTATTAAGTGGGTGGTACCATGGTGGGGTTTGACTACTATGACAGGGGGTCTGATGTATCGGTTTATATTTCTTTGTTGGGGCTATCTTGTCCCATTTATATTTTCCCTTACCGAGTCATGCGTCAATATGGTTTAAGGCAGACTATCCCCTTTTCTGATACGGTACCACCTAAGGTAGCGACCTTCGCACAAACAAAGAATATAAACTTGAGGCTGAGCGGGCTATAACTGAGAATGTTTCTAAAGCTTTGGCATCTTTGGAAGTTAGTGTCCAGGAGCCAGTTCTTATGGAGATTGATATTGGGGCAGCGCAGAAGACTATGGCACTAGTAGAAAAATATTGATTTGCTGCCATGACTTAGCGGCGTTAATTTTAGAACGCCTCTAACTAAATGACAAAATAGATGAATTAGGTGAAAAAAACTTGCTTTGCAGCGTTATCTTGAATTATGACGCCTCAAACCATTTTAGTTTGCGGCGTCATCACGTTTAACGTCGCAAAGTGTTGTCCCCATACTTCTCTTATTCACCCGCGTTTAGCTTCTTTCTTTTGCTTCTCGTCCTTTCACAAAACCACATTGTTCTTCCTTCAACCTCATCTCCAGCATCGCCGTCTGTCCTTCGCCTCATCTCCACCACCGAATTCACCGAGAAAGTGAAGCTCATATTCATCTCCACCGTCACTGTCTGTCCTTCGACCTCATCTCCACCACTGCCGTTCTTACTTAAGGTAAATTATGCTTCCACTGACTCCTCCTCATCCTTGCCGTTTTTTTGGTTCAATTACTCTATTCCCCTCGTTTCAGTCTCTCAATTAACATGAATTGTGTATGAGTTATCGAATCTCTCTTGCTCTCTCCTCTCCTCTCCTCTCTCCACCGAAAATGTAAACCCTAATTATCAAATTCAAATTTTGGCTTAGAAGAACCTTAAAATTGCTTTGAATTTGAGGTAAGGTAATGTCGTATGTCTAATTTATTTTGCAAATTTGATGTTTAGATGAGGTGCTTCGAAGAAAGAAGTTCACAAATTTGAGAAAAACACAAGTTTTATTACAGTAAGACATATTTTTTCTTGCTGAAATTCTACTTAATTTTGTGAGTTTTACTTTAATTGTTGAATTGTCAATTTCAAATCCCTAATTTCACAATCAAAAACTCAAAATTCCGTAATCACAACCAACCAATGTCTTGAATTATGGATGTGAATATTGTTGAATTGAGAAGCAATTGTAGAAAAAGTAATCGAATTTCAATTGATGAGCTGTTCGATGAAATTCCTGTTTCAGAAGTAATCGAATTTCTCGAATTTATTCCAAATTGCATTCACTCACTTATTTTAATACTTGATTCTTCTTTATTTTGAGTATTGAGGGTGTAAATTATATATATATATATATATATATATATATATATATATATATATATATATATATATATATATATATATATATATATATATATATATATATATATATATATATATATATATATATATATAGATTGAAGGGGCTGAGGCCTTGGAGGTATGAATTGAAGAGTAGGCCAGAAGAGTGCAGCATTTTTCTAGGTTTGTTTGGAAATCCCTGCTTGAATTATGTATTGAGTGATAACTAATTACTTACTGTTTTGCTGGTAAATTTGTTCCCCTAAGGTGATTTGTTAGCGGTAAGATTTTCAGCATTGAGTAAAACTGATATGTTAGTGGGAAAAGATGGGAGATAGATTCTCGGTTATCTATTCTAGGAGTAAGGCTTTGGTTTGGTTGTTGTAGTCTTAATTGCAAGACAAGTCTCAGTTGAGTGTTGATGTAACCTGATAATGTCTACAAGTTGAGAGCTTGTAACATTCTCATATCCTTTAATTGAAATGGAACTCTGAGTCCGATCTCTGTTGCTTTCTGCTACCAACTAGCATGTTTGATTGACCTTAGTATGAATCTGTTCTAAGCAACTTTAATTTGGTGGAGCTTATATCATATGGTGTCTTGCCAAATTTCATTTGTTCACTTATGAGCTATTTGTTCACTTTAATTTCTGTTTTGCAGGGCTTTGATGATAATGTTCAGCAGGCTGATGTTTGTATAAACAATGATTCCCTCTTTTTTTTTTTCTTCTCTACACCCCCAGCAGGCTGTAGGCTGTTATGATTACATTGAATGAGATAAAATGCAACATTCCTCCAGGACAGTGTAGAACAGTTTCATTTCACATGGAAATTTGAAATTATCTTGTTTCTGGTTGTATCCACTTGAGGAAGCACTAGAACTAACACCTCTAATAATATATGGCTTGAGCCCTTTACCTGGGAGGTTAGTTATTTTGTAACCTTATTTTCTTTTGCTGATATATTTTCCACATTTTATGGGAAAGCTTGCGAAGTTAACTTCTCGTTCCGTTAATTTCTTATACACAAACTTGCAACTGAATATTTCGACTTCTTTTTTACAAGGTTTTTTTTACTTATTACTGTCACATTTGGTCACTTGGGATTTGATTATTTCTTTGCCATAAGAGAAAGAGTGCAATAAGACGACAAAAGAAAGTGAAGGGATATGACCTATCCCACCCAAATGAGTTCTTGCCTGAGCTGAAAGAAGAACAACAGCTTGCTCTTCCACCTAACGAAGTGAACTGCAAATCCAGACAAAACCTATTGTAAGGGCTACTTTAAAATTTTCATATTTCATCTTCGTCTTTTTAATTTTAGTTGATAAACTTGATTGTTGATGTTTCAAATGTGGGGTTTACATGTCGTACCAGTTTGTGATATGTTACACGGGGATGCTGCTGTTTTATGGTGTTGATTTGTGTGTTGGTATGTATATGCTGGTATGCAGTTAGGTGTTATGCATAATGGTTGATGTGTGTTCTGTTTGTATAGTCCAATTTTGTATAGTTCAGTTCTATTTCGTGAATTTCAGTTAAGCATATAAACAACCTGTCATATAAATTTGGTTATGTTTTGGTTTTGTCCGTTCTGTTTGCTTTTGTTCTGTTTTGGTTCAGTTACTTTGCTTATAAATTTATTCTGCTTTTGGAACTCTAGCATGACTTTAATACATTTGCAAGTGTTGTTATAAGTGCCTGCATTGCTTTCATATCAAAATCACTATTATAAGGTAGACACCACTTGAAGTAACCTGATCAAGGCTCTGGTTTTGCATGCTGGTAGTCCATGCCAAAGCTGTCTAAAACTGCAGTTTTGATGAGGTGGAGACTTCAGATTATCAAATTGGTAGCAACTCGCTTTGGGTATTGGCATTAGAACTGGGAAGCTATGTGATATCCTATTGAGTCCCTTTTTCTTTTTCATGCTTTCCAGTATTTACGGAGCTTTGTACCATTTTCTGCAGGTACAAATGGAAGTGTTTCTTTTGACCCATCTCTTGATATAAGAAGACAGAAGAACGACACCACGCTGTCAAACTTAGGATCTGTGAAGGATAACGAAAGACAAGATCTTAACTGTGCTGTGAAGGAATACTTACTCTTGGCAGGGTATCGTCTGACTGCAATGACATTCTATGAAGAGGTAATGTAAAATTCAAGATATTTCTTCGTGATTTCTTCAAGAAAAGAAGTAGTTGGCCAAATATATTTCTTCTTGATTTCCAGTATAGCATAAGATGAATATATTTTCTTTTGCGTCACAAGAACCTAAAATTTTATCCTACAGATTCGTAAAAATCCTACAAAATTATCTTGAATTTTCCCCTATGAATGTAACAGATGCCTATTGTAGAGGGAGGGTTGTGGTTTTGACACTGAACTGAAGTACTGAACTTAACTTAATTGTAGCTGACCCTTTAGATATTATAATTGACCGACTTTGAATTGTCATTATAAGTTTGGCTTAAGCAATATTGTCCTCAAAACTGCAGGTTATGGATCAGGAAAATAGATACACCATGTAACTTTGTTGCCTTGTTTCATGGAATGCATATGTATGATTGTGTGATGCTATCACTGCCTTACTTGGTAGCTTCAACTTGCCACTCAGTACTTCGGATCTTGCCGCCGCCAAACTAATAAGGTAAAACCCTTGCCTTTCCTTTCCTATCCTTCAGTTGTCTTCTTCGATCTTGCCTTTCTTTTGAGTGCTTGTATCCTTCTCCCTTCTCCATTCTCCCTTCTACCTTCTTCTTTCATTCTTATTTCACCACCGAGTATCTCCTCTTTAATAGATTTTGGGACTGATCTCCACCGCCGTCGTCTCACTAAAGGCTACAGATCGACTCATCTCGACCGCGAATCACAAAACTCTTCAGACTCGTATCCACCGTGTCGTCTCACTAAAGGCTACGTGTACTTGACAAATTAGTATGTGTCACTCCTCCTTCGTCCTCCTTGTCGTTTTGTCTATTTGAATTACGGTCATATTTTGACTGTTATAGTCGTTTTGTCTATGTGTGCTTGCTATTTGCTAGTATCATAGTTGAGTAATTCTGTAGTAAATATAGTTGTCGTTTGATCGAATAGAACCTATATTGTTATAAGTGAAATAAACCCTTATCAATTGTCAAATCTGTGGCACATATCCATTTGTTGCTATGACTAGTGCAGAATTCTGCACCATTCTTGGATGAGTTACTGGTCACATAATATCGAGGGTGTCAGCTTTTTGAGATGATCCTAATTATCCTATAGAGTACAGACTGAAGCTAGTATATCAATGGGTACGGTGATCTGATTCCTTTTAGTATACACTGCTATAATTTTAAGTGTTTGACCTTGATGCAATCAGATTGGTTGCTTTGTTTTTTGGTAACTTCTGTTTTGGACTTTAATAGAAAAGCTCCCTTTGCCTTTTGACTTAGCGGGCTGGTTCTGATTGAAGTTGTTGCATAACTGTTGTGCATGCTCTGCCTTGATTGCTTAGCTTGATTAGGAATTGCAGGCTTGTGGGCTGATGTGGCATGTTGAATTGTTGCATATACTCCAACACTAATGCTGCATCACTCAGTGTGTGTTCTACCCTTGTTTTAGGAAATATTCTCTCCGTGGATTAATAAGGATCCACAGAATACAGAAGTTGGAGGTGAATTATTTTCGACGCCATTGACCTGAAACACCATCTAGGGGATCATACTTATGTCTCAGTAACTGATAGTGGTTACTGGCAGGTCAGTAAAGCTTTTAATTTACGAACTTGATATCTCCTTTTTGTAGCTTCCAATACATGAAACTTGAATCATGCATGATCTTGCTGTTGTGTTAACAGATAGAGCTAGAAGGTCTTGACATTGCAAACAGTTCAACAGGTAAAGTCCCTGACTGCACATTCTCTATATATGTTGAAAGTATTTTTCATACTATTACAATGATAAGTGGAAAGCAGGATTCAAATTTCCTTACAATTTACAGGTCACTGTTCGGCAGAATACTGCATCATGTGAAGAGATGGCTACAACAATGTCTACGGCAGAATCTGTAGCTCTTAAAGGACTACCTCAATGCATTGTTACTGTGATAGCTGAGGTCTGATACCTGATCCATGATTAAAATTCTATTTTCAAACTTTAAGGGGGGCTTTACTTCATGAACTTGATAGATTTAAATACATACTTATTTCGTAGTTCAAATGTTCAATGTGGCTTTATTTTCTAGTTTGCCAGATTCAGCAAGACTTTGATATTATACTGGAGCCATGTCCCATGTTTGCTGAAGCCATCCTTCAAGTCAGAATCAGTACCCTGGGGTGCTCCTAATAAGCTTCTTGGAGCTGATGGCAGCTGGATAAGGTATGGATGACTTCATGCTATATTTTAGAGCATTTTTTCTCTCTGAACAAGACATTCACTTAGATTAATTTTTTGAAACTCACTATTATGGTGACCTTTAATTTGTCAGGCGTACATTAAAAAAATTACAAAATATATTTATCAGCCGTAAGAAATGTTACTGGTGTATAACCTTGAATTATATCTGTTAAACACATACATCTGATTAGATGCATCCCATTGTAACTTTATATGGTATTGTGACTAACTGATTTCAAGTTGTTGGCCCTCTTGTATTTTTTTAGTTATGGCTTTCAGGCAAACATCTTTCCGAGTTGCCTTCCTTCTTCTACTTGTGTTTAGTTAGTGTCCTTTTCCAGTCCGTTTCCTGTCTACCTCCCCTCATTCTCTCCCCTCCCCCATGTTACTTGTCATCTACTATGTACTATGCTACTTTAAGAAATACGAAATCTATATGCAATAACAAGCATTTTCACACGCTCCTTGGATTAACAGGCACTGTGTCATGTTCCTGAGTGGCTGACCTCATGAGATAATAAAATCAACCTTCAGAAGTGACAGAGATGCCAGCTGCTCCTGTACACCCTTTCCACTCCAAGATGAACATTCGAAGAGGGGTACTAGAAGAAGAATGTGCAGACATAATGCAGCACTTCTCCCGACTCAAAAGGAGGAAGGCAAAGGAAAAGGAAAAGGAAAAGGAAAAGGATATATCGTCATCTGATGAATCAGGCCAACGGTTTAGGTTTGCTTGAAAGGTTAAACCTGATTTATATTCTTGTCTGAAGATATTGGGATTATGTGTGTCTGCTATATAAGTTGTCAAATGTTTTCGGTTTCGCGTGGAAAATACCAAATGTCTGCTATATAAGGTAGCTTATTGAATGTTTGGCACGGCAGTTAACCTGTCCTATCACTATTTAGGTGGTTTGTTTTTGTAAACATATGATGGTTGATTTATATGTGAAAATCAAAGTTTCTTGGAAGTTATTGGTGGTTGATGATATTTTTGGACATTGTATAAATATGGCGTGAGTACAGGTTCTATATTTTTTGGGATTGTAGAATATAAAAAAATAAAATTATTTATAAAAAAAAATTACACATTATTCGCGGCGTTTAAACTCACGCAATTTTACAATGTTTGAGGCGTTTAGGTAGAAAACGCCGCTTTACAATATTATTCATTTGAGGCGTTTTTTCTACCTGACGCCGCAAATGAATGATTAATTTGAGGCGTTTTTTAACGCCGCAAATCAATCCTATTCATTTGCTGCCACTCTATTTGCTGCTACGCCAAAAACGCCGCAAATGAATATAAAAGTGACGCCTCAAATGAATGTTTTTCTACTAGTGTGGGGGTGGATCCTGCGAACATTGCTCTCTTCAAGACTTTATTTGATGATCCGGAAGAACTAGAGTAGTGTAGTTCTTTGCTAGGGTGTAGGTGCCCTCTATTTATTTCAGTTGTGTTTGTTTTTATTCCTAGCACTTTGTTTTCCTTCTTATTATATTTTAATAAAGCGTATTTTTAGTCTCCATTCAATTTTGTTTATATGTCTAACACTTTTTACACAAAGAATATAATTTTTTTATTATTGTTTGGACCGAATCCTTGGTAAGGATTGCCTACGTATCTTGTCAGAATCAGGTCGCGCGTAGTTCTTAGCTTTAGAATAAGCTCTAGTATGCCGGATTTCGGTAGATATGTCCTGAAGTGGAAACATATTACTTAATCGGTCAAATGAGTGAAGTATTTGCCATTTTCATCTGCCGTTTTCCATAGGTTGCGTAAAATTCGACCAATTTGTTGGTAAACCTATTTGGATACGTACTGTACCCCCCAAGTGTTCGTTATTTTTCCGTTGTGTGCGGAAAAAATGACGAGCACTTTTCGAAAAAAGGAAAACTTTTGGCAGGCAGAGAGTTTCAACGCCCAGGCTGGGGCGTCAGAAATTTCGGCGCCCAGCCCTGGGCGCTGAAAATAACTTAGGCGGTCAATTTTGACGTTTTTGCTTCACATGTTCTTGCGTTTATTTCAATTTCGTTTTTTGTGCCTCGATATTTTGCTTCGTAGTTAAAGTTAATTTTGAGGCTGTTTCGGAGGTTTTTTTTACTGTTAGCGTGAAACGCATTTTTGTCCAGATTAATTTTTTCTATTGGTGACTCAAAACAGTTTTGAAAATGGAGTTAGGGTGCGGAACTTATGAACATCTTTGTGGAGGGTATGATGGAATCTATGTGAAACCGCTGTTGGTGGATTCTATGTTTTATGAATTTATTTTTTTGGTAACATTTGCATTTGTTTTAAATTTTTGATTTCTTTTTGATTTTGGGTTGCATGGATTGGCTCTTATGATGATATTGGTTGGCTTTTTAGGTTTTGAGGATGGGATAGTGTGGTTTATTTTGTGGGTTTCGGGAACTGGTTCACATGGCATTATTTCAAAACCGAGTGGGCTTTGTTTGTTGGGCCTATAGTGGGCCGCTTTTATTATTATTATTTTTTTATTTTGCAAGTACATTTGGTGTTTATTTAGTGTTAGAATAAAATTTTTAGGAGAAACATTACGCCTTTATTGATTTGGAAAGTAAGGAAAAGACACTGAAATAAAACTGACCCATATTCTAAAGGGCCTTAGGACCATCTAAAGTCTCTATTATTTTTTTCTATCAATCTAAAGAACTACTAATGGTGCTCTATATGGCTCAAGCCTGGGGTTTAGTCTCATAAAACTTCGGTCCTTCACCGGTACTCATCTTGAATCCTATTCCTTTTGCGTTGACCCACTGATATGTCTTCACCCATCCGTTCCCGACCTCTTCTAGTGTTGATGCAGGAGAGATTAACCGGGTTGGATCGAAACCTTCATCTTGTAAAGCTAGGGTAGTCATCACAATCTCGTTCTCCATAGGCCTCGATTCGTTAAACAATGTCTATAGAGCCTGGTTGTCCAATATTTCAGCTGTTTTAGTCTTGGTGAGGTGGGGTGCCTCATCCAAGGTGTGGCAGTCATGGAAAATTTCAAATCCGGGTTTTAGCAAGCCATCCTGAACGAAGGGTTCAGGGAAATCACAGCATGGGTGTTCTTCTCCTTGCTGAACAAACATCCCGTTAAGGGTCCTTTGATATGGGGGAAGGAGGGTGGTTTGTTTGGCTTTGTTAAGGCGTAGCCTAGATAGGCGGTCAGCAATATCTTCCTCCGTTGGTTCATAACCTAAGCCAAAGGGAGTAGATTTGTCGGGAAAAGGATGGAATGTGCATTCCTTCTTCCTTATGCCCAATGGGGTTCCTGGGAAATAACCTTGAGCCAGCAGCATTCTAGGGATGACTCGGGATGCATGCGGGTCTAGGAATGCTGGATCATAATCTTCGATGAACTGGATTGCTTCTTCCATTTGAAACCCATAAAGGTCATCTGCAGTTTCGGCCGTTCCAACCATAGTACAACTGACGTCGAGAGGAGGGGCGCGGATTTCTAGTATTACCCCGTTATGGTTAAGTTTAACCATTTGGTGCAGGGTTGAAGCCACACCTCCTAAGTCATGGAGCCAAGGTCGCCCCAAGAGGAGGTTGAAAGTGGGCTTGATGTCGATTATTTGAAACTCCGTGGTGCGTGCCACAGGCCCAGTTTGTATGGTAAGGTTGATTTTTCCCAACACAGGCCTTTGGGAGTTATCATAAGCTCGTACCCCTTGTGAGGAGGTTTGGAAGTCATCGCTTCCTAGCCCCAAGCAATGGGCGGTTCGCAATGGGCAGACATTAACCGCCGAACCATTATCTACGAGCGCTAGGGGGATGTTTTGTCCTTTGCATCCAACCACTAAGTAAAGGGCTTTATTGTGAGCACCCCCCTCTTTGGGTAAGTCTTTATCAGTGAAAACTATGGCCTTTTCTCCGGCATCTCTCGTGACATGGCTAACCAATGAGTCAGGTGTGATATCTGTGGGTACTGAGATGAGGTCAAGTGAGCGAATAAGCTTTTCGCGATGTTCCTTTGAAGTACACATAAGATCCCAGATGGTAATCTCAGCCTTGGTTCTTTTCAGTTGTTTCAGGAGAGGATTTTTAATGACTTCCGCGACGGTGGCGTGCCGCCTGTTCTCAGGAGTTTGCCTAACCGGGATGTCGTCCATAGGAGGTGGGTGAATATCCGGTTGGTATATCCTTCCGGATCGGGTGAGGTTGTCGACTTCGGGCTCCTGAGGGGTGGTGTCAATGAGAGCATTCCCGGGCCAAGTTTCAGTGAAGAGGTTCTGGCCCGAGACTTGAGATAGGTAAATATCTTCAGCATAATCGTTCCACACACCGCATACTTCCCCCTCGATTCGATCCATAGGTACCACAGCGAGTGGTGCACCTTGAGGCGTAATATACACCGTGGGGTCGAAATTCTCTGGTTGGTCGAGAGAGATGTGACAAGAGCCGAGTGGGCTCTTGTTGTTGTTGGGTTTGCCAACTTTAGGGAGAGGTATTACTTCATCCTCTATCATGTCCTGGATCGTATGTTTTAGATGCCAGCAGTTTTCAGTGTCATGCCCATTTCCTTGATGGAATTTGCAGTAAGTACTTTCGACCCAATATTTGTTTTTGACAGGAGGGTCACGGGTGGGGCCTATAGGTCTCAACTTTCCTTGATTGGTTAGTCTTTCAAAGGCTTGTACCAAAGTTGACCCGAGTGGGGCAAACTTTCGGTCTCGGACCCATCTTACAGGGTATCTTCGGGCGGGAGCCTCTTCTACAGCATGGACTTCTTGGGCTTGGGGTGTGTTACCCCGATTATAGGTGTTGGTCTTATATGCAGGTTTGCTCTGTATGGTTTTGGCGAGGTCGTCCTCGATTTTTATTCCCACATCATAAACCCTTTTGAAAGTGTCGAGTCCCAGGTACCTAAGGTGTTGTCTGTAAGCCGGGTCTAAGTTGTCAATGAATTTTTGGACCAATTCTGTTTCGGGAGGCCTATTGATTAGCTGGGCCGCCTGGTCCCTCCATCTAGCAAAGTAGGTTGTGAAACCCTCATTTTTCTTTTGGAAGAGAACTTCCAGCTCGCGCATGGTGACTTGGAAATCCATGTTCGACGAGTATTGCTTGATGAAGACATTGACAAAGTCTTCCCAGGTGGGGAAGAGCTTAGGGTCCTGGTGATAGTACCATTTGAGCGGCACAGGTTCCAAGGACAAAGGAAAGGCAGGTAGGTACATGGACTTGTCCACGCCTTTCAAGTTCATGGTATTCACAAAGCTCAGTAGATGATCACGGGGGTTGTCCGTGGCCTTGAACTTTGGTAAGTCAGATGAACTGAACTTTTCTGGTAATTTGCCATAAAAAGGTTCAGGCCCGAGGGAGAAGTATTTGCTCCCCATGGTTTGCTGTAGGACCATTTTTTCGATCCTCTTCTCGTTTTCGAGGTCATTTTTGGCTTGCGCAGCCGCTAAGGCTTCGTTTTCCATTTTCAGTTGGCCCATGAGTTGGGTCATTTGGACCATCTGGTCTCGCAAATCTTCGATGGACATGTTTGGAGGTGCGAATCGAGGTTGGGGAAGCGGCGATCCTTGAAATGAGGGACGACGGACGGAGCTTGGAGTTGCTAGACTTGGTGTTGGTGATGTATCTTCGAGACGCACTAGCCGTTGATTCCCTGATCAGCACCAAGTGGCAGGACCAGTTCTAGGCATAAGATAAGCTAAAGTTTAGGTTCACAAAGTTTCAGGCATTACTTAGTCTAGACTTCGACTCTCTAAATTGGTTTTTCACTTTTTCGCTCTTTCTTCTGTCGGTACACTTTTTTTGGGGGGTTTTTTTTTATTTTGGTCATTCTTTGGATTTTCGAAACACTTGCCTGTGTGACATTCATAGTTGTTAGCATGTTCGGTTTTGGTGCCGAGCATTGCCGTCGTAGGAGGCCTAACGACGACACAAAGAGTTATTAATTTTTCGCGAGTCGCCTTTTGAAATCGAGTGCTTTTCTTACGCCCTCGTAGCAATTCTTTTGATGAACATTTTTTGTGCTACGTACTTTCTTTTTGCTTGGGCACCGAAGCTGCTGCGCCTGACCAAAAAGCCAAGCAGCAACTTCAGCGCCCAGCAGTGGGCGTGAGAAATTTTGGCGCCCAGCCAGGGGCGTTGAAAAATGCGTCCCTGGCTGGTTCTCGTTTTCTGTTTTCTGTTTATGCGACTTCGATTTGCGTGCTTGCCGAATAACGTCCTTCACGCGTAACAGCGTTTGTGGGATTCGTTACAGGCCATCCCGAGTGTCGCTTATTTTATGGCGATCATTCGGGTTTGCGGAACACGTGCTTCAGTATAACTCTTTGGCAAATTAGTCTATGAATGTTTGGGCAATTTTTAAGGTCGTTGGTTTTCTAGGATAGTTTGTCACACACAATCACATATTTCGCTACACATAACTACATTACAAACATGGATTTGAAAATTAAATATGCCACGTAGTTTATGATAGGCTTCTATGGGTAGTTTATTTACGCCTGGCTTGGTACCGCTTCTATCGTAGATCCAACACATGCCCCGGTCGAGGTAGTGTCTTCAACAAACGAATTACGCCCAAGAGGCCAACCCGCAAGTGCAAGCCAAGGGGGCATGCAGGCGAGAGGGACCTAATGGGCGAGCGATTGGGTTCGGGATAGGTGTACTACCTGCACAAGTACCGAGTGGGAAACATGCGTGGCGTATGCACCCCCTATTGGCGAAAAAGGTATCCTTAGTCCCAACTCCCGAGGGAGCCGAGATTCGTTATGATGTTCTGCCCGTTCACATTAATATGCTGATTTTCAGGTCGTCCCAACTTGATGGGGAAATAAACGCGGGGTAAGATCGTTTCACCCTTCGGCTATTTTGATTACCTACAAGCACGAGTATTTCCTTCACTATCCCCAGTGGAGTCGCCACTGTGAGGGGGTCGAAAAAGCGCGAGGCTAATGCGTGACCTTGTCCCTCGTGGGTGTGACGATTCTTTTTATTCAATCAAGTGTAATTGGATTTCCTGTGAGTTTACACCCAATTGACTAGTAACAGTGATACACGTAATACATAAATACTAAATAGTCGCTCATCCCAAAAGCTTTTCTAATTGATTGAATTACTGCATAAAGAACTATTTGCTATTTCTGTAGGCTGCAGGTATGCATTATACTACACAAATTTAATTTATGTCGGATATCATACAGGTAGCGGATCAAAGTATGATTTTAAAATAGGACTTCTCAATGGTCTAATTGTTCATAATATTGTTATTTCACGTTTTTCCAATGGTATAACTGCATTCTTAATTCAAGGACAAAGATGAATTGTAGTCGTGATCCTTAGTTCTCTGTTTTGCAATAGGATAAAATGGTGTACTACTTATTTGCTATTTTATTTAATTTTTGTTTTCAATAGTCGGCAGTCTATTGTTGGGACAATAATTGGAGCAATTGGTGAATTTCTCCTTCCCTATTGTTGTTACACTGGGTATTATCTTTTTCTTTTACATTTTTTATATACTTACTATTTGTTTCTATTTTTTTTTATTTACTGCATAATGACAGTTTGGTACACCAATATTAGCACATTAAGTTAGAATTTTAAGTGATTTCTACTGCTGAGTAGATTAGTGCAGTCTAGTTCCTTTCTCTGAATGGTTACTGCTGCATTTGTTGTGACTTTGTTTACTATAGGTGTCTGGGATTTGTTGTCTTTTTTCTGTTGCGGGTTTGTGCTGTTTAGTTTCTGGTGTGTGCGAGTTAGAGGTGGCCTTTGACTTGCTGCCCTTCTTTTCAGCTCTACTAGTTTATGTTCAACAGCTATGTCTTGAGAGTAATTGTTGTTGCGTTGGGACTAAAACTACTGGTTTCTACAGCTGGATCTAAAACTACTGTCCGCAAGAAAGCCGGACTCTTATAAGTCAGTAACATCTCCGTCCTAGCTAGATTAGTAACTATGTGTGTGCTCTTCTCTGTAGCCGACACTACTGATTCTTCCATTAAGAAATAGACCATCTGAACAGAAGAGCTGGATTTTATGATGGACAAAGTCGGGTAGTTTTCTTTTTCGATGAATGTTTTTTGTTGTTTGCCTAAGGTTGTTTTGAGGCTGGAAAAATGATGTTTTGGTTTTTACATTGGTTATTAGATTGCTTATTTACCAAAGAAACATATGTTTGACACATTAAATTTTCTTTGCAGATATTGTTGATTCAAGTGTAAATGTAAAACGTGATCAAGAGATCAACAAGTTATCTTGAAACAAGCTAGCACGGGGATAAGATTTACTCGGTTAATTAGTCCTAGTTAATTAGGAAATTATTTTTATTCTAGCTTTGGACTATCTTGATTAATGTATAAAAAATCATGCGAGGAATTGTTTATATTTCAGCTTCATTAGACGTACGGTGCAAATTATCGTATGGATGGTATTATCACTATTTGTATGCTACATTATTGTTAAGTATAAATTAAAGCAGCTTTATGATAACATAGTATATTAATATTTATATTTGATTGTGCCTTTATTTGTGCTCGATATATATTTTTAGAGAAAATTCATTGTTGATATATAGTATCAAATTGTGACGCTTAGAAGAGTCTAAATTTATTTGGCGGTAAAAATATAGTATCAAATTGTGACCCTCAAAAGGGTCTTGATTTGGGGGAACGAAAATGTAAACACGAGAAATGACGGAGCAAAGAGTCGAAAAATGCATTCGTATTGCGCGAAAGTGGAGCAAATAGCGACGCAATATGGTGTCGAAATATTTCGACCAAAGAAAGCGTCGAAATATGGAAAATAGTGACTGAAAAAAGCGTCTTAATGGAGTAAATATCGACGCTTTAGAGCATCGAAAAATATCGATCGTGAATATTTCGATTGTTCAACGAAGCGTCGATATGCTATTTTCGACGCTTCAAAGCGTCGATATATGACCCAAAAAGCGTCGAAAAGTGCCGTGTTTTCCCCTAGTGCACGTGTGTGTTAATGTGTAGGAAAATAGGTAAAGCGGAAGAGAAAGTCAACGAAAGTCAAAATCATCCCAAGGAAGAGTTGAAGCAAAGAAGAAGTCATGAAGCCAAGGAACTCAAGGGAACTCAAAAAGTTCGGCCGAACTAGAACAGAGTCAGTGAAGCAAACACATGCAAGGCTTTGGTCGAACCTTGAGGATGTTCGGACAAACCTAACTAATAGTTCGGTCGAACTCCATCAAGTTCAACAGCACCTTAATATTTGAGGAGTTCCTAATTCTTGCTATGTTCGGGTGAACCTACCCCTGGTTCGGCCGAACCTACCCTATAGTTTGGGCGAACATTTAATCAAGTACGGCTGATGAATCATATTTCTGTAGGGTATTTTAGGCGCATTTAGGGTGCATTATTAGGAATTTATATCACTTTAGTTGCATTTAGGGTCGCATTTGCATAAGTTATGGTTATTGTTCTCTATTATGCTCCGTTTGTGTTTTTCTTAATATTCCAGGTGATTCTGCGATCATTTGGATGCTTTCGGAGTTCCTGAAGTTTATCCGAATGCTAATCGTAAGATTTATGTCGAAGATGAAGAGTTTGATTGGAGAAGTCAATAATTTGCGTTTATTCGAATCGTCTACATCACCTTACCGACCGGCAAGAGCACCTTGGAAATCTCATGATCGATGCTAGGATTACTCAAAGTTTTAGCGGAATGCAAATCTTAAGGGCCTAGCCTCGTAAGAATCATAGCATTCAAGTAGTCTTAGCAAGGAAAATCAAGCGGGTAGCCAACGCTCCTGCTTGACTCTGCGCCCAAGCTTCATCATCATATCACTATCGTAACAAGGGAAAACCAGCGGGCAACCATCTCCTTCCAGAACTTCCGATTTTTTGGACCCTTGTCGATGGTGAATATTATGGTCTCCATCTCCATTCCAATTTTTTGAACATTGATCTGAATTTTTTTGTTCTCCTCTTCTAAACTAATATGAATCATTTCTTCCCTTACAGTAGGAGGACACTATTTAGCACTGTAGCCAGGTTGATTGCACACATTTGACACTATACCAGTAAGGCGCCAACTCACCTTCGATTCCCATTGCTTCTTAACCAGCTTAGCTACTGACGGATCCCAGGAGAACTCGTGCTTAAGTTGAATATGCAAGGATCAAACAATTAAAAAGCGATCAAATTATTAAATGCCAAACAAAACTATCATTACAGCTAATAAACTTTATGTAAATCTACAAATACTTTCTATACTACACTGATTGAGTTGTATAACAACACAAATTTATCTTTTGCAACTAAGTTT
This sequence comes from Spinacia oleracea, assembly GCF_020520425.1. Lineage (NCBI taxonomy): Eukaryota > Viridiplantae > Streptophyta > Magnoliopsida > Caryophyllales > Amaranthaceae > Spinacia > Spinacia oleracea. Next base: position 117,087,701 of record NC_079489.1, on the reverse strand, counting down.
TTAGAGTTTAAAATACAAGAAAGTTGTACATTGTAGGCTTTGAATGGGTGACTGAAGTTGTCATGATTGGCTGACTACATTTGAGCTTTTAGTGTACATAAAATAGAGTATAAGATGCAATTGCTTATACTTGATGTGAGGGGGTCGAAAAAGCGCGAGGCTAATGCTTGACCTTGTCCCTTGTGGGTGTGACGATTCTTTTTATTCAATTAAGTGTAATTGGATTTCCTGTGAGTATACACCCAATTGACTAGTAATATAGGAGTCGCCATTCAGTTTTTAACAACAATGAGAAAAACTGACAAAACCCGGTTATCGTGACATAAAGGGAGTGCAATTATGTTTGACCACGACGGCCGTAGGTTCCCTTGTGATCCCTGGTGTGGGGATCTCTCAATATACACCCGCAAGGTAGAGATTGAGGGTTCGGGGGACTGTAACTACCGAGAGGAGTAATTCGCTCGTCGATAACTCCAGAGGCAGGATATCCTTACTAGCTCAGCATAAATAATTGAAGGGACATGCGTTAACTATTAAACTAATCTGAATTGATTTTAGCAATATGCAGCATATAATACTAATTCGATCGTGATTATCTGATTTAAATAACATTAAGGGACCTAGCATGATAATCCTATTTCCCGAAAATATTATATTTATTAGGCGTGATAGAACAATCATATTAGGTTAGTTTAACAGTTCATAAAAAGGGCGAGGAAAGCAGTTAAATCATCGAAAAGGGACACGTTACGACGCACCCTTGAGAGGTGCGTCACGGTTCTCAGAAAACTAACCACTTTGACTTTGCTATTTCTCCTTTTTATTTAACGAATCTCGATTATGGGACAGGATACGTTCTGTTCGATTTATGGATCGATTGCGACAGAACGCGTGAACAGTTTCGCAGCGAGAGGCTTAGGCTAAGGGGTTTAGAGTCAATACTCAGAATATATTATGTGTTGTTGTGTGTTGTTTCACGTCGAAACTAGGGGCCTATTTATAGGGAAGAGTTCGTGGGAAGATAGAATTGCAGAGTTCTAATCCGCAAAGAATTAGGAAAAGAGACGTACCCAGGTACTTTCAGCGCCCAGGCCTGGGCGCCGAAGATTTCGGCGCCCAGAGCCAGGCGTTGAAAATAGGGTCTGGGTAGCTTTGTTTAGTCAGATTCGGATTCCTAAAATCCGTAGAGTTTGAGATTAATTCGAGTCTTTTAGCGCGTATCAATTTTGTGACGGAATGCGTCTGGGCCCGTTACGAACTCTAGGTTCGTTAGGATTAATACGTAACTCTTATTTTCGAATCCTATTAGGAATAGGATTCTCGCGGTTTTCTATCTCATTTAGGATTTATGTTGGAGTGAAACACCTAATTCTGACAGGTTTCTATCTTTTATGATTTGCCACTTTTAGAAGCTACATTTTACGGCAGTTACTATTTTTAGCAGGTTTCCATAAATAGCAGGTTTCGGGTAAAATGAAATGGGGAATCGAGATTCGTTTATTTTATAGGAGATGCGTTGTCAAGTGGAGTTTTTATGCTTTCATCATCGAACCTTTCCCTTGCGGGAATGGGGACAAAAGTAGGTGTCTACACTTGAACATACCATAATGAATCCAAAAAAAGAGACAATTTCCACTCCGAAATGAGAAGTATTAAACAGGTACAAAAGACATTCAGAAGTGGAAACCAAGACATAAACCTTAAAAAACAAACCTTGAAAGTATTCCACCACCTTTGTTGAACTTGTGGTGGAATCATATTCCAATTGCAATAGGGTCCCTTAAAATATGACTTATAAGATGTATGAGAAACATTGTCAACACGACACGATGAGGAAACCGGCCAGTTGAAGGAAAAATGTTGAAATTATCATATTTGCAAAACTTACTATGACAACTTATTTTAGAAGATTTTATCGAAAGTACATTGATTGAAAAACAACTCACCATAATCCATCAGGGTGCACCACACCATCGTCCTCTTTAGGGTTAGCTGTCTCATCCGATATGTTTGTGATTGCTTCACGTTTATGGCCTACACTGGCATTATAGAGGGGGGTTGAACGGGGAACTTGATGCATTGCGTTTTGCACCTTTTGAAGTGTGTTAGTTGTGTTAGGTTATGAGAAATATAAACAATATATTTCATGCGGAAAAACCATAAAGCTAGGTATCCAAATTAACTTCCACATAGTCAATTAGCATAATTAGGATACATACAAAGTGATGTGTGCCTTCCCTAGCTGCTCCCGAACCGAACAAGAACAAGTTTTAGGACTCCAAATGTCGCCCCACCGTAGATAGTCCACATCACGTTCGGATCCGCCTTAGATTCAATTAACTAGAATATTATCTAAAGTTTTATGTTTATTCGGAAAGCTTAATTATTAATTTAGGAAAATTATTAAATTCCCACTTGAACTTAATCTATGTGAATACTTATTGAATTGTCATATAAATTGTGACTATGAACCACATATTTATAGGGTGGAAATAACGGAATTAGAATTCTACTAGGATTCCAATAACTAAATCCATTAGGATTCTAGTCAAATTAAATGATTAGAATTTAATGTTTAATCAAACACCTAAGTGTTTCAGATTTAACCAAACATTCAATTTGAGTAGAATTAGGAAAACGAGTTTAAGCAAGCAATCCTAAACGGCCAAGGATTTGGTCGCACGAAGCCTCGCACCCACGCAACCCACGAGGGGCGTTGATGCACGGCTCGGCCCAAGAGATGGGCGCTTGCCAGCAAGCACGCGATCCATGATGTTGGGCACTTCTTTGCTCGGCCTGCCTTGCTGCTTGCTCTTGCGCCGAGCTTTGCTGGGCGATAGGCCTGGCTTCGTTCTGCGCCTTGCGTCTAGCAAGCTCGTCCGTCGATCGTTTCGTACTTCGCGCTTCCGATTCGTTTTCCGATTCGTTTTCCGATTCCGGAATTCATTTCCGATTCGAACAATATTTAATATTTCCGATTCCGGAATTTATTTCCGATTCGAACAAATATTTAATAATTCCGATTCCGGAATTTATTTCCGATTCTAGAATTTATTTCCGATTAATATTTCCGATTCCGGTAATATTTCCGTTTCCGGCAAAATTTCCGATTCCGGCAATATTTCTATTTCCGATAATATTTTCCGATACGTACCATGTTTCCGTTTCCGGCAACATCTACGACTTGGATAATATTTATATTTCCGTTACGATCCATATTTCCGTTTCCGGCCATATCATGATTTCCAGAGTATTCATATTTTGCCTTTTGACGATTTCGGCTCCCAATGGAACCGAGATCCGTCGTTTCCGAATGTTCATAAATAGAGTATTTAATTCACTTAAATACTTGATCAGTTCACATACTATTTGTGTGACCCTACGGGTTCAGTCAAGAGTAAGCTGTGGATTAATATTATTAATTCCACTTGAACTGAAGTGGCCTCTAGCTAGGCATACATCTCACTTGATCTTTTAGGGGAATACAGTTAAACATAATACCATGTGCAGAAACAATCCCCAAAGCCAGGAAACATGTATAAAGCACAGATTAAGCAAACTTACATTCGAAGTGTATTTTCCTAGTAATCTGTCAACGAACACGAACTTAGAACTCCACTTGTCGTTCCTCTACTTGGTTCAACGACACGATCAGATCCGTCTTGATAACTTTAGCTTAGATAATCAATCAAGAGTTTTTCTTTTTGGGAAGAACAGTTTTCTCAGAGAGAGGAAAACTGAAGAACGTAATTCTAAATTAGGTTTAGGGTTTGGAAAACTTGTGTGTTCTGAATTGTGTAGAATAATACAATAGCCCTATTGTATTAATGATGTAATCGGCCAAGACTAATAAGCCTTGACCGGCCACACACATAAGCACACGGACCACAACCCACCGCCCAGCAACACACGCTGCAGGCCGAAGCCCACAGCGTGCGCGTCGAGAAGCTGGGCCATGGGCCTGCTCGCTCGTCACTGCTCGTTGCTTGCGTTGCTGTTGCGTGCTCGCGCCCCACACGCGGGCTGGCTGCTCGTGAGCTTGCTGGCTCTTTGGGCCTTGCACGCTTGCGTGCTGGGCTCGACGGGCCGGCAACTCTGATTCCCTTCGTATTCGCGATTAATATCTTTCCGATATTATTTATCGTTTCGTATACGACGAATCACCGTCGTACGATACGATTTATTCGTTTTGCCCAGCTTACGAATATTCGCGATACGATATACGATTCCGATGCAAGGTCGTATCGTATAATACGTTTTCCAAAACTAATTCCCGAAAAGCTATTAAATGAATTTCCGATTCATTTAATCCTGTGATCTGTTACGTGCCATTGGTGTGACATTGTAGGTTCAGTCAAGAGTAAGTTGTGAGCTTAATATTCATTAGAACTCACTGATCGGAAGCATTTTTCCAGCTAGCTGTTCCGATCATTTGATCTCACTGAATTAATTGTTCGCAATTAATCTGAACCTTGGTATTAGACTTAATGCATCTTGGGTGAAGGACATATTTCCTTCAGTCTCCCACTTGTCATTCAGACAAGTGTGCATTCACATTCCTTTGTCCCTTAGTGTTACTTACTGAACATAAGGTAAGATCCAAGCCATCCTTATTAGGTCCAAAAGTGTTTCTCGGATTACAGAGCTCAACTGTTAAACTTTTACAGAAGGTTAAACCTTAACCATTCTGAGCACGGCCATGCATTTTACAGTATCTAACTCTCCGAGAGGCCTTGTTACACAACAACACCATATCCTACCAAAGATAGGAGGACAATCCATTCTTGCAATCTATGAACACTCACATTGATTCATAGTACGCCCAATAACTGCTCTTATAGCCTCCTTACGGTGTGACGTTTAGCTAGCATCAAAGCGAACTAATTCTCAAACGAGCAGACATAATCGCTCATGTTCTGAGGAACGGTTCTAATCACCATTAATCAGAACTACCTATGACATGACTTTAATCTCTTAAAGTGTTCTCATGGTCAATCCGATACAAGATCCAATAAGTATTTATGCAAAAGATTCTGACATCCAGTCACTCTAGTTCAAGAAATAGAACTAAAAAATCTACTTGCAATCTAATCTTCATTAGTCATTGGTCGTCCACCTTTCAATGACCTGGATTAGGGATACTTTGTGACTTCAATATTCAAGTTCACTTATGGGTGTTTCTTTGTTGAAGAATCCATCTTGACCTTCCATTTGAATGATTTGAATCACATGGACTTATCATTTAATACTAAACCAAAATTAAATGAATATGAAATAATGAATTTCATAAATATGAAATGGTTAAACCAATTCTTTTAAACATAGATCTAACAAATGTTCTAAAACAATACTTAGAAAATCAAAGCCATTCTCCAACATGCTTGATTCCCATGGTTGTTACATGTGCGTTGTGTTTCACTTGTGGCAACGGTTTAGTCAATGGATCCGCGACGTTGTCGTCAGTTTCAACCTTGCAAATCTCGATTTCCCTTCTTTCAACGATCTCTCGAAGTATATGAAATCGCCGCAATACGTGCTTGGACTTCTGGTGGCTCCTAGGCTCCTTTTCCTGGGCAATGGCTCCTCTATTGTCGCAATACAAAGCCACTGGTCCTTTAATGGAGGGGACAACCCCAAGTTCTTCGATGAACTTCCGAATCCAAACAGCTTCCCTTGCTGCTTCTGAGGCAGCAATGTACTCGGCTTCAGTTGTAGAATCCGCAATAGTGCTGTGCTTAGCACTTTTCCAGCTTACTGCTCCGCCGTTGAGGCAGAACACAAACCCAGACTGTGATTTGAAATCATCTATGTCGGTTTGAAAGCTTGCGTCCGTATAGCCCTTAAAAAGAAACTCATCTGTACCACCATCAACCAGAAACTGATCCTTAGTCCTTTTCAGGTACTTTAGGATATTCTTGGCAGCAGTCCAATGTGCCTCACCTGGTAACCTGCTCGTTGCACTGAGTGCGAACGAAACATCCGGCCTTGTATAAATCATAGCATACATGATGGATCCAATAGCCAAAGCGTATGGAATTCCACTCATCTTTCTACGCTCATCAGATGTCTTGGGACACTGATTCTTGCTTAGATATGTGCCATGTGACATGGGTAGATGGCCTCTCTTGGCTTCCATCATATTGAACCTAGCTAGCACTTTTTCAATGTAAGTGCTCTGACTTAGTCCAATCATCCTCTTAGATCTATCCCTATAGATCTTGATGCCCAATATGTACTGTGCCTCTCCTAAGTCCTTCATTGAGAAACACTTTCCAAGCCAAGTCTTTACAGACTCCAACATAGGAATGTCGTTTCCAATAAGTAGTATGTCGTCAACATACAAGACTAGGAATACAATTTTACTCCCACTGACCTTCATGTATACACAAGATTCGTCCTGATTCTTGATGAACCCAAACTTATTGACTGCTTCATCAAATTGTTTATTCCAACTGATGCCTGCTTTAGTCCGTAAATGGACTTCTTAAGCTTGCATACCTTTCCTTGGTTCTTTTGATCGACAAAACCCTCCGGCTGCGTCATAAACACAGTCTCTTCAAGAACACCATTCAAGAAGGCAGTTTTGACATCCATTTGCCATATTTCATAGTCATGAAAAGCGGCAATCGCAAGGATTATCCGAATAGACTTAAGCATCGCGACTGGAGAAAAGGTTTCATCGTAGTCAACGCCGTGAACTTGCCTGTAACCTTTTGGTACCAATATAGCCTTGTATATGTATACAATTCCATCTTTTTCTTTCTTCAATTTGAAGACCCATTTGCATCCGATAGGTGTAAACCCATCCGGCAAATCAACCAAATCACACACTTGATTTTCAGACATGGAGTCTATTTCAGATTTCATGGCCTCTAACCATTTAGTGGAGCTTGGGCTCGTCATAGCTTGCTTGTAAGTCATAGGTTCATCACTATCTAATATGGGAACGTCTACGTTTTCAGTCAAGAGGACGCCTGTCCATCTGTCCGCTGAAATATAGTTCTACTTGACTTACGAGGGGTAACAACGTTTTGAGGAACTACTCCCACTGGCTCTTCTAAAGACCTTGGAGGTTCATCAACCTGAACTGCTTCTAAAGAGTTATTAGTTTGTTGTTCGTCTCGAATCTCTTCGAGGTCTATTATTCTCCCACTTGTTAATTTGGAAATATGATTTCTTTCCAAAAAGACACCGTCACGAGCAACGAAAACCTTGTTGTCTGACTTGTAGAAATAATACCCCTTTGTTTCTTTTGGATACCCAACGAAGAAACATTTGTCAGATTTTGGTTCGAGCTTGTCCGAAATTAATCGCTTGACATATGCCTCACAACCCCAAATCTTTAGAAAAAGACAACTTTGGAAGTTTCCCAGTCCATAATTCGTATGGAGTCTTTACAACAGCTTTTGACGCAGCACGATTCAGTGTGAGTGCTGCAGTTTGCAACGCATGTCCCCAAAATTGTAAATAAAGTTCGGCTTGACCCATCATTGACCTGACCATATCGAGTAAGGTCATGTTTCTCCGTTTTGACACTCCATTCCATTGAGGTGTCCCCGGAGCAGTCAATTCATAAAGAATACCGCATTCTTTTAGATGGTCATCAAACTCGTGGCTAAGATATTCACCTCCTCGATCCGATCTTAGAGCTTTGATTTTCTTGCCATGTTGATTCTCTACTTCATTTTGAAATTCTCGGAATTTCTCAAGCGATTCAGACTTGTGTTTCATTAAGTAAATATAGCCATATCTACTGAAATCGTCCGTAAACATTATGAAATAGCTGAACTCACGTCTAGCTTTCGTACTCATAGGCCCACATACGTCCGTATGTATTAGCCCTAGTAGTTCGCTTGCTCTTTCTCCCACCTTTGAGAAAGGTTGCTGCTTTGTCATTTTGCCAAGTAAACAAGATTCGCATTGATCAATCTTCTCTAAGTCGAATGATTCTAGAATTCCCTTTCGTTGAAGTAATTCCACGCGCTTTGTGTTTATATGGCCTAATCGACAATGCCACGAAAATGTGAGATCTGAATCACCAGTTTTAGCCTTTTTAGTATTTATGTTATAAATGTGTTTGCTCGTATCTAGCACATATAGACTATTTTCTTGTTGTGCTGAACCATAAAACATTCCATTCAAAGCAAAAGAACAACTATTGTCTTTAAATTGAAAACTAAAACCTTTAGAATCCAAACTTGAAACGGAAATAATGTTTCTGGTGATACTAGGAACATAGTAACATTTTTCTAGTTCCAAAACAAAATCGCTAGGCAAAGAAATAAAATAAGACCCTACGGCTAATGCAACAATCTGTGCTCCATTTCCCACGCGTAGATCCATCTCGCCTTTATCAAGCCTTCTACTTCTCCTTAGTCCCTGCGAATTGGAACATAAGTGTGAGCCACAACCAGTATCTAATACCCTATAAGTAGAATTAGCAAGATTACAATGTATAACATACATACCTGAAGTAGAAGCAACGTTCTCATTCTTCTCATCTTCCTTTTTCTTCAAGCAATCCCTCTTCCAATGCCCCTTCTTCTTGCAGTAGAAGCATTCAGAGTCGGCAGGAGAACGAGTCACCCTCTTCTGTTTACCAGAACTGGTGCCGTTGGACTTGGATGAGGGCGTAGCCTTGCCCTTACCCTTCTTGCCCTTATTCTTGCCTGATTTCTTGAAGTTCTTGCCCTTACGCACCATAAGCACATCGTGCTTATTCTCTTGCTTGAGCATCTTTTCAGGGGTTTTCAGCATACCGTGAAGCTCAGTAAGAGTTTTCTCCATGCTGTTCATGTTGTAATTCAACTTGAACTGATCATATCCACTATGAAGCGAATGGATAATGATGTCAATAGCCATTTTATTTAAGACGTCAGAATCTAGAGCTCTCATATTCTCAAAGAGTCCAATCATTTTAAGAACATGTGGGCTCACTGGTTCTCCTTTCTTGATCTGAGTCTCAAGGATCAACCTCTGAGTCTCGAATCTTTCGATTCTAGCTTGGTCCCGAAACATGTTCTTCAACTCCGAGATGATTTGGTAAGCATCCGAGTTAATGAATGTTTTCTGAAGTTCAGGACTCATGGATGCAAGCATCACACATTTGACATCTCTGTTGGCCTGGATCCAACGGTTAAGGGCAGCTTGAGTTAAGCCCGGCCCGGCGGCCTCCGGTAACTCTTCCCCGAGGACATATTCTTCTTCCTCATGTATTAGAACTATTTGTAAGGTCCTTTGCCAGTCGAGGAAATTGTTGCCATTCAACTTCTCCTTGTCGAGAATTGAACGCAGGTTGAAAGTGTTGTTATTGTTTGCAGCCATTTGATTACTACATTTGAAAATAATTCGCAATAAATAACCATTCATAACTTTAATTACTTTGAAATAAAAGCTAACATGCATTCATTAAAGCTATTAAACATTTCATTCATGCAAAAGCAAAACATGGTCCAAAAATGAATGAAACGATTCCAAGACCCTAAAAGTCCTAAATCCTTAAGCAGCTTTGGCATGTCTTAAGTAGTTTAAGATCCTAGATAAGCAAAACCTATTGCTAATAATCTCCAAATTGCTCTTGGTTAATAAATTAATACTTCCTCCGTCTTTTAATACTCGCAACGTTTGTTATTTTCACGCATGCCAATGCACAACTTTGATCATTTATATCTTCAATTCTCTTTATGCAAAAATTATAAAAAGTTGATATTTTGAAAGTACACATTGAGACGAATCTAACAAGATCTCACATGACTATGTTTTATCTTATACAAAAAACACTACGAATAGTCAAAGTAGATTACATGAATAGTGGCAAAAGTCCAAACGTTGCGAGTATTAAAAGACGGAGGAAGTACTATAATTTATCCCATTGCCACAACATAATGCCATTGTTGTTTGAGTTGAAACCACAATCAACGCGCTCCTTTGGGACGCCTTACCACCTAAGTCAACTAAAATAGCACCTCGCTTTGGCGGAAACCTACTACCTTAGATCCATAGATTTTTGTAAGTGCTAGCTTGATTTGGAAGGCAATTTTTAAACTCAATATTACTTTGGACCTAGTTGTTTCTATGTTGGTTCGATTATTTAGTGAACTTAATCTAATCGAGTCATACGAAACAACCTATTCATGCAAAGTATACATACATACATTCAAGCATAATATATATCAAAATGCATAAATAAATGGTGAACTAGTATGACCCAAAACATCTTGTCTTCAAGCATCCAATCTTCATCACCATCTCGTTAGCTTGGCATCGTCTTGAATCTTCGTTCAATTGCTAACTTAAGGTTCTAAACTTAGAAATACTTGAAAATAATAAATTACATCAAAATTTCCATGTTACGTAGACCATATTTAAAACTTTACATTCAAAGATAGAACGGTTTGCAGACCGTATTTAACTATCCTAAATGGCCATACTAGTCACTTAGAGTACCTGCATTACATAAAATATACATTCTATGCATTCACCCATTCGTATGCTAAAACGAATGGCCCATATAATTATGCAAGTATTTACGTGAATTAATTAAAATTCACGTTCACATAAACGCGTCCTAAAAGATTAATCAATTTCCAAATTATTAATCCTTAGACTTTATTCTAGTTAAAATTGAATTTAATTAAAATAATGCGACCTACGAAAATAATTAAAAATAATTATTTCATTTTAATTTCATATCTTGGCTCCCACTCAAACCAATAATTATTCCGGATAATTAATTATAAAATATTAAATTGAAACTCGCGGCCCGACCCAAGTAAATAAAATATTAAATTAAATATCCCGTTAGCCCAAGTTAATGCAAACATGTCAAGCCCAACGAAATAAACAAATTTAAGAGAAAATATCCAAGTGCATGCTTGGGCTAGGCTTGCGCCTAGCCCATCGTAGCGCTTGTGTGGCCTACGAGGCACACGAGCAATGCTCGCACACCCCGCAGCCTAGCGCGCGCGTCCCCACAACAGCTGGTGCCCTGCGCGCTTCATTCGAAGCTCATCGTGCGCATCGCTGCACGTCGCAAGGCCTCGTGCCTTGCTTTGCTCGCAGCCCACGCCAATCGCCCTCGCCCAGCGCGCGCGCGGCACGCAGCGCCCATGCTGCTGCCCGCGTCGCTGCGGCTTGGCACGGACGCAGTAGCCCGCATGGCTCGACGAGCCACACGTCCACCCACCCTTGTGTTCGTGCCTTTGTTTCGTACTATGGACCAACTTAATTAAAAAAAAAATCACGAACTTTGCATTAATATTATTTTTCATAAAAAGTTATGATTTTTATTTTCGAAAAACAACGGTTTTTACGATTTAATAAAATTAACGACAATCCAATTTCGTAAAATATTAAATCAAGGCTAACATTATTCAAATTTTAAGAACGAACGAATCAACCAAAATTTGAACTTTTAAATAATAAAATCCAAAACTTTAAATCGTTCTTTAAACATTTAAATTTCAGATTTTAATAATTAGATTTAAGTGCGATTAAAATTAACGAAATCATTCAAAATTTTAATCCAATAATTTTTAATACTAGCCACTGACCCATGAAATTATATTCCCTTTCCCAATTAACCGAAATATTAGATCTAAATTATTTAAAAAATCAATTAAGGATCTAAATTTTACGAATTTGGGGAAAGCAAAATTAGGGTTTATACTTATCGGAAAAATCTGAAATTTTTACCATAGATCAAAAAAATATCCCGAAACATCGTGTCAAAAGTTCAAGGAATTCCGAGTTGTTTAGATTGACCTTTTAATTGAATTACTTTCCGACACTTTTAATTTTTATTCGAAAATTAACAAAAACGCCCAAAAAACATCACTTCGAGACCTGTTTTTGCAATTCCGTTCTCATGAGTTGATCTTAAAAAATCGTTTTCAATCAGATTAGGGTCCGAAAAGTCGAAAAACCGAATCTTTTTGATTTCAGAACAAGTTACGCAATTAATCCAATAATCCATAAAATTTCCGAAAAATCAACAAAAATTCTAAAAAATTCGACAGCAGCAAAAACAATTAAATCATGCTAAAACATACTTTGAATACATAAGGCTCTGATACCACTGTAGGGGAATACAGTTAAACATAATAACATGTGCGGAAACAATTCCCAAAGCCAGGAAACATGTATAAAGCACAGATTAAGAAAACTTACATTCGAAGCGTATTTCCCTAGTAATCTGTCAACGAACACGAACTTAGAACTCCACTTGTCGTTCCTCTACTTGGTTCACCGACACGATCAGATCCGTCTTGATAACCATAGCTTAGACAATCAATCAAGAGTTTTGCTTTTTGGGGAAGAACAGTTTTCTTAGAGAGAGGAAAACTGAAGAACGTAATTCTAAATTAGGTTTAGGGTTTGGAAAACTTGTGTGTTCTGAATTGTGTAGAATAATACAATAGCCCTATTGTATTAATGATGTAACCGGCAAGGACTAATAAGCCTTGACCGGCCACACACATAAGCACACGGACCACAGCCCACCGCCCAGCAACACACGCTGCAGGCCGAAGACCACAGCGCGCGCGTCGAGCAGCTGGGCCATGGGCCTGCTCGGTCGTCGCTGCTCGTTGCTTGCGCTGCTGTTGCGTGCTCGCGACCCACACGCGGGCTGGCTGCTCGTGAGCTTGCTGGCTCGTTGGGCCTTGTACGCTTGCGTGCTTGGCTCGACCGGCTGGCAACTCCGATGCCCTTCGTATTCGCGATTAATATCTTTCCGATATTATTTATCGTTTCGTATACGACGAATCACCGTCGTACGATACGATTTATTCGTTTCGCCCAGCTTACGAATATTCGCGATACAATATACGATTCCGATGCAAGGTCGTATCGTATAATACGTTTTCCAAAACTAATTCCTGAAAAGCTATTAAATGAATTTCCGATTCATTTAATCCTGTGATCTGTTACGTGCCATTGGTGTGACCTTGTAGGTTCAGTCAAGAGTAAGTTGTGAGCTAATATTCATTAGAACTCACTGATCGGAAACATTGCTCCAGCTAGCTGTTCCGATCACTTGATGTCACTGAATTAATTGTTCGCAATTAATCTAAACCTTGATATTAGACTTAATGCACCTTGGGTGAAGGACATATTTCCTTCAGATCTCACTGAATTATTAACTTGCATAATTAATTAATACTGAACCGCATTTATTAGACTTAGCATTGAATGCGTACTTTGACCAAGGGCATTATTTCCTTCAATCTCCCACTTGTCCTTAGGGACAAGTGTGCATTGCCTAATTCCTTTGTCGTTTGATGCTTGCTCATGAACATAAGGTAAGAGTAGTCATCCTTATTATGTCCAGAGGTATTTCTCGGTTTTAGAGTTCAACTAATCAAATAAATAGATAATCATAGCCTATGATTCAACCCAGCACGACCATGCGTTTTTCAGTTTCTAGCTCACCAAGTGGACTTGTACAACTTTCAGCATCTCATCTCGATTTATGGGAGGACAATCCGAAACTTGTGATCTTGAGGTTAGACTTCGTTTGATAGGTGATTACCTAAGGGTTGCCGTTATAGTCTCCTTTTATGGTGCGACGGTTGACAGTGTCAAAGTAACCAGTTCTTAAACAAGTAATCTCAAATCACTCAGGTATTGAGGACTAGTGTCTAATAATGTAATGAAATTTACTTATGACAGATTTTCATCTCTTACAGTAAAGTTTCATAGGTCTGTCTGATACTAGTCTTCTCAAAGTAAGTATTTATGCAAATGATTGCGACATTGCGACATAGTTCAAGAAACAGAACTACTAGTCATCTTGCATTCTAGTCGTCTAGCGTTTTCTTTGCGTCCACCTTTATAGAAAACTCTGACCAGGGACCTTTTTCAACTTTTGACATTGAAGTTCACTTGATAGACATTTCTTAGTCACAGGACTGGTCCGGACAGTCTATCTTGAATATATCGTCAAATTGAAAGGACTCATCATTGAATAAACCACAAATTAAATGGAAAAATGGATTCTATCCATTTATATGAATGGTTAACCAAAACGTTTTACAAAGTATTAACCTCTAAAACTTTAAAACATTAATTAAGGAAATCTAAGCCATTCTCCAACATGCTTGATTCCCATAGCTTCAGTGTGCGAGTTGTGCTTCGCTTGCGGCAGAGGTTTAGTTAATGGATTTGAGATATTGTCGTCAATTCTGATCTTGCTTATCTCGACTTCTTTTAATTTCTTTCAACGAACTCTCATAGAAGGTGAAATCTACGAAGTCATGCTTGACATGCTTGACTCTCTGGTGGTTTCTAGGCTCCTTTGCTTGGGCAATAGCTCCGTTATTGTCACAATATAGAGCTATTGGTCCTTTAATGGAGGGGACTACACCAAGTTCACCTATAAACTTCCTTAGCCATATAACTTCCTTTGCTGCTTCATGTGCAGCAATGTACTCCGCTTCAGTTGTAGAATCCGTAATGGTGCTCTGTTTAGCACTTTTCAAGCTTACTGCACCTTCGTTGAGGCAGAAGACAAACCCAGACTGAGATCTGAAATCATCGTTGTCGGTTTGGAAACTTGCGTCCGTATAGCCTTTAATAATTAATTCATCATCTCCACCATAGACCAGGAAATCATCTTTGTGCCTTTTCAGGTACTTTAGAATATTCTTGGCGGCAGTCCAATGCGCCTCTCCTGGGTCTGACTGGTATCTTCTCGTAGCACTGACTGCATACGCAACATCCGGGTTTGTACATATCATAGCATAAATTTTTGAACCGATCAATGATGCATATGGAATCCCACTCATTTGTCTACTCTCATCAAGTGTTTTTGGGCACTAAGTGTTGCTTAGAGTCATTCCATGAGACATGGGTAGGTAGCCTCGCTTGGAGTCTGCCACATTGAACATTTTAAGCACCTTATTGATATAAGTACTTTGACTAAGTCCAATCATATTTTTAGATCTATCTCTGTAGATCTTGATGCCCAGTATGTACTGTGCTTCTCCTAGATCCTTCATCGAAAAACATTTCACAAGAAAAATATTGACAGAGTTCAACATAGGAATGTCATTTCCGATAAGTAATATGCCGTCGACATATAATACTAGAAAATCAGTTTTGCTCCCACTGACCTTCTTGTATACACAAGATTTGTCTGCGTTCTTGACGAAGCCAAAGTCACTGACTGCTTCATCAAAACGTATATTCCAGCTCCTTGATGCTTGCTTCAATCCGTAAATGGATTTCTTAAGCTTGCATACCTTTTTAGCATTCTTTGGATCCCCAAAACCTTCAAGCTGTGTCATAAACACAGTTTCTGTTAAAACGCCGTTTAAGAAAGCGGTTTTGACATCTATCTGCCATATTTCGTAATCCTAATATGCAGCGATTGCTAACATTATCCGAATATACTTTAGCATTGCAACTGGTGAAAATGTTTCATCGTAATCCACACCATGGACTTGCCTGTAACCTTTTGCAACCAATCTAGCTTTGACAACTTCTAGTTTCCCATCCTTGTCTTTTTTCAGTTTGAAAACCCATTTGCTTCCTATGGCTTGGTAGCCATCTGGCAAATCGACCAAATCCTAAACTTGGTTTTCAGACATGGAGTCTAATTCAGATTGCATGGTTTCTTGCCATTTCTTGGAGCTAGGACTCGTCATAGCTTGTTTATAAGTCGCAGGTTCATCGCTTTCTAGCAATAGAATTTCATGGCTCTCGTTCGTCAAAATACCTAAGTATCTTTCCGGTTAAGACCTATATCTCTGCGATCTACGCGGGGTTACATTTCTAGTTGGTTCTTGTTTCTCACCAGATACTTCTAAAGATCTCTAAGTTTCAACCTGAATGTCATCTTGAGCATTCTCTAGAGTTTGTTGTTCGACTCGAATTTCTTCGAGGTCTACTTTTCTCCCACTTGTTGTTTTGGAAATGTGATCTCTTTCCAAAAAGATACCATCTCGAGCAACAAACACCTTGTTCTCAGATGTATTGTAGAAGTAATACCCCTTTGTTTCCCTTGGATAGCCCACAAGGATACATTTGTCAGATTTCGATTGAAGTTTGTCTGAAATTAATCGTTTGACGTATACTTCACAACCCCAAATCTTAAGAAAAGACACATTTGGAGGCTTTCCAAACCATAACTCATATGGAGTCTTTTCGACAGCTTTAGACGGAGCTCTATTTAGTGTGAGTGCATCTGTGTTTAGTGCATGTCCCAAAAATTCTATTGGATGTTCGGCCTGACCCATCATTGATCTAACCATATCTAGCAAGGTCCCGTTCATCCGTTCTGACACACCGTTCCATTGAGGTGTTTCGGGAGGAGTCAATTCTGATAGAATTCCACATTCTTTCAGATGGTCATCAAATTCATAGAGCAGATATTCACCGCCTCTATCAGACCGCAGTGCCTTAATCTTCTTGCCTAACTGATTCTCTACTTCACTCTGAAATTCCTTGAATTTGTCAAAGAATTCAGACTTATGCTTCATTAGGTAGACATAACCATATCTACTAAAGTCATCAGTGAAAGTGATAAAGTAGCTGAAACCACCTCTAGCATTTGAACTCATTGGTCCACATACATCTGTATTGATTAAACACAATAGTTCAGTTGCTCTTTCTCCAACTTTAGAGAAAGGTTGCTTTGTCATTTTGCCAAGTAAACATGATTCGCACTTACCATAATCCTCTAAGTCAAATGGTTCTAGAATTCCTTCCTTTTGAAGTCTTTCCATGCGTTTCAAGTTAATATGGCCTAATCGACAATGCCACAGATAGGTGAGATCTGAATCATCCTTTTTGGCCTTTTTGGTATTTATGTTATTAACTTGTTTGTCGTGATCTAATAAATAAAGTCCATTGACTAATCTAGCAGATCCATAAAACATCTCTTTAAAATAAAACGAACAACTATTGTCTTTTATTAAAAAGGAAAATCTCTTAGCATCTAAGCAAGAAACTGAAATGATGTTTTTAGTAAGACTTGGAACATGGAAACCCTCTTCCAGTTCCAAAACTAGCCCAGAGGGCAACGACAAATAATAAGTTCATACAGCTAATGCAGCAATCCGTGCTCCATTTCCCACTCGTAGGTCGACTTCACCCTTGCTTAACTTTCTACTTCTTCTTAGTCCCTGAGAATTGGAACATAAGTGTGAGCCACAACCTGTATCTAATACCCAAGAAGTTGAATTAACAAGTGTACAGTCTATAACAAAAATACCTGAAGACGGAACGACTGTTTCGTTCTTCTGATCTTCCTTAAGCTTCAAGCAATCTCTCTTCCAATGCCCCTTCTTCTTACAGTTGAAGAATTCATATTCAGAAGTAGGTTGGAGCACCTTCTTCATTTCAGACTTGGTGCCGCCAGTTTGCTTAGTTGGGCTGGCCTTCTTGCCACCTTTCTTAGCATTCCTCTTCTTACCAGATTTCTTGAACTTTCCCCAACTCACCATAAGCACATCTTGCTTATCACTTTTGAGCGTCTTATCAGCGGTCTTCAGCATACCGTGAAGCTCAGTGAGCGTTTTGTCCAGACTATTCATACTGTAGTTCAGCTTGAACTGATCATACCCGCTATGAAGAGAATGGAGGATGGTGTCTACAGCCATTTCCTGAGAGAAATGCTGATCCAGCCGACTCATATTCTCAATGAGTCCAATTATTTTGAGAACATGTGGACTTACGGGCTCGCCCTTCTTGAGCTTGGTGTCAAGAATTTATCTATGAGTCTCGAATCTTTCGACCCGAGCCAGATCTTGGAACATGTTCTTTAACTCACTGATGACCGTGAAAGCATCTGAGTTGATGAACGTTTTCTGTAGATCTGCACTCATGGTTGCAAGCATTAGACATTTTAGATCCTTGTTGGCATCAATCCAACGATTGAGGGCTGCCTGAGTGACCCCATCGCCCGCGGCTTCGGGCATCGACTCTTCCAGGACATACTCCTTTTCTTCCTGCACAAGTACTATTTTCAAGTTCCTTTGTCAGTCAAGGAATTTTTTCCCGTTCAACTTCTCCTTTTCGAGAATTGAGCGGATGTTGAATGAATTGTTGTTTGCCATAGTTAAAACTACAATTGAAAAGAATAAACAAATAAATAACCATTCACAGTTTCTCTTAATAAACTTAAATTCTAGCATTCATGCATAATTCAATATTTATTAAGCATTTTATTCAAGTTATGTGTTCCGGCAGGTGTGAATAAAATGAATCCAAGATCCTTAAATCATTAAAGAATTAAGCACATTATGTATTTAGACTCAATTCTAAAATATTTTAGGTAAGCAAATCCTTTGCGAATAGTCTAGAAACTACTCTTGGTTGATAGGTACGTCTAAGAACTTATTAGGTAAACCTATCTGTTTTGCCACGACATAAAAGGACTCCTTACTTATATCGTTGAGTTTCACCAAAACTAACATGTACTCACAATTATTTGTGTACCTTACCCCTTTAGGATCAATAAGTAACACCTCGCTTTGGCGGAAAACTATTACTAAGATTGATGTAAAGGTTATCCAAGTAAGTGTTATTTTGGCATGGCACCTTTTAACTTAATTTTTAAAGTTTGGAACTTAAGGCTCTTACTATGTTGGTTAGATTTTAAGTGAACTAAAATCCTTAATCATGCAACATAATCAAGCCACAATCTCATGCATAATTAAGACATATTTAAAGCAATAAATAACTTAAAGCATGCATAAGATATAAATGTGATCTAGTATGGCCCGACTTCATCTTGAAGCTTCAACTTCAAACTCCGTCTTGAAAATGGATTGGAAACTCCGTCTTGAATTTCACCATGGGAGGCTCCATTTTCTTCAAATAGGATAAGCTATAATTGACACTAATTACAACTATTTGATGGTACGCAGACCATATTTAAAATAAAAACTTTGGTGCATTAGACCAATTTTACATTCAAATTAATGGTACGCATACCATATTTACTATCCTATTTGGGCCATACTAGTCACTTTCCATAACCTGCAAAACAGTACATTTACAATATACCATTCACTCATTCATTTATCAATGAATGGCCCACATAGCAAGTTAGTAGAACATATTATGCATCACATAAATATTTGCAACAACTAATCAAAGGGTTCCAATAATCTACAAATTATTCAATCCTTATTAGTTCTAATCGAGTTGTTTTAACCTTAAAGGAATGTAGACCTAATCAAGAGTTTAGTGACTAAAAGCTCCCACTAAAACCAAGAAGTTTACATGCTTTACAAATTTTAAACATAAAATTGTATTTCCTAGTCCAACCGGAAACTTACAAATTTAATTAAAATTTAAAGCTCATATAAAATAATATTTAAATCCTTTAATTTTATTTTCAGTTGCTTAAAATTAATTAATTTAAATTTTATCAGATTTTAATTTTAGTAAAATAATTAGTATAAATTAATTTATAATAATTAAATTAATCAAAATTAAATTCCGTGAAAAAATTAAAATACGAATTTAAATTTAATTAAAATCGTTTTCAACCGAAAAATAAATAAAACGGCCCTTACGTACTAAGGCAAGGCCTTAGGCCGAACCCTAAACCTCGCCCAAGCACAAAAAAGGCCGCAGCGCCATGGGCCGCGTGCACGAATTAGTGTCTGTGTGTTAAAGAATACAGAATCAATGTATTGTTGGTTGATTCTTAGCAGAATTTTTATTTTAAAAAGTTTCAGAATGTCGTCTTGTCAATTATCTGATATGTCTGTGATTTGTCTATTTGATTTTCACCATTTATATTCTTCTGTTTCTGTCGTTGTCAAATTTTATTTTGAATTTATTCATGATAGTCCCTAGTATCTTCCCATATATCACTGTTGAATTTTATACTAAACAGAATTAGGAAAGAACCCTAGTTAAGTAATCTGATCCAATTCTCCAATGAAGGTGTAACTTTTAAGATTGGCCATCTAGTTCATGCAGTACGGCTGCATGCTTGCCTCGTTATTCAATTCTAGTAGCTTTTGTTGGATTGTTGTAGTTTTCTGATTGCTTTAATTAATTGTCCGACCTCCTTTTAGCTGATAAGGAGGTTTTATCTTCTTCTTTAATGAATTAAATTTAATGAATCATGTCTGTTTTGGGTGTTCGGTTTGTGTGTGTTAATGATAACTTTCACTTTAAATCTGCAGATGGGATTCGAAGTGCCTGAAGAACGTAGAGATTATGTGTTAAATCGAGCCTCGATTCGGTGGAGAGATTTCAAGGCTAGATTACGTAAAAAGTTCATGTACGGCTCCAAGGGAAAGGATAAAACTGTGATAATGAAAAATCCACCTTCGCTATATCCATTTATACTTCAAACTGACTGGGACAAATTCATTGTAATCTCTACTGATCCTAAGTTCAAGGTAATCTTTCAATGATCCATATCACCAATGAATAGTTACCGTACTTACGTTTTATTTTGTGTAATAACTTTTATGTACATTATATGGAAAGGAACTGAGTGAGTTGAATCGAGAAAGGGCAAACAAGAATACTTCATGCTACCGAGGAGGTCGAAAGGGATACTTGTATTATGAGGAAGGGATTGTAAGTTTAGCTCAATCGATTACAATTAACATAACACTGAAAATTTATGTATTTGATTTTTTTTTTAATTATATGCATTGTTAGGCCAAAGAACTTCAGAATCAAGGAATCCAACCCAAAGACGTGCCTCGGCATTTGGTTTGGATAAGATCCCGTTCTAAAGAAGAAAATGGTGTGATAACCTTTGATAATCCTGCCGATTATGAAGTAGCTCAAGCAATTATGAGAACATATTTTTATTTAAATCAAATAACTCATTTTGCTATTGCAATTATGCTAACTTAATTTGGTTGCTTATTATTAATTTCAGAAAGCGTTAGAGGCTCAACAAATCCGAGGAGAAATTGATGCCACCGGCCGAAATGATATCCTTGTGAGAGCATTGAAGACTCCCGAACATGGTGGTTGTGTTCGGGGCGTTGGTTCAGGTGTTACAAACAAGCAATACTTTGGATATAACAAACCAATAGCACCCAGTCAATTGCAATTGGAACTCAAAAGTGTCAAATCCGAATTAGCAAATCTGAAAAACACTCAGACTTTGTTGTTGTCTTACTTGTCTGGTGGTCAGTTAAACCAAGAACACTTCAAACAGATTATTGCAAATGACAACCAAGTTAGCCAAGGGTTTGGTGGCGTGTCAGGTGGTCATATAGGTGCTGGTAATTCTGGAGGCATTCAAGGGTCAGGGTCAGGAGGTGTTGAGACTGCTCACATTCATAGCTCTACTAACCGAGGGCTTGAAGGTGTCCACATCCAACTTGCTTCAAAACAGAAAAAAGTTCAAGAGCTAGAGGTTCAAACAGAGACTTTAGGAGGTGCCCACTTCCAACTTGCATCAAAACAGAAAGTTCCAGAACTAGAGGTTCAAACAGAGACTTTAGGAGGTGCCCACTTCCAACTTGCATCAAAACAGAAAGTTCAAGAACTAGAGGTTCAAACAGAGACTTTAGGAGGTGCCCACTTCCAACTTGCATCAAAACAGAAAGTTCAAGAACTAGAGCATCAAACCGAGGTGTACCATGTTGTCTGGCCTGAGCCTGAGCGTGAACCTGAGCTTGAGGAAGGATACATTTCAGATAACAATATTATTTCAAGCCATGTCATTACTGATCAACCATTTCCAAAGGTAACATTTCTTTCTTAAGTAGTGTGTTGATTGCTTTTTTAAAGTTTTAGTGAGGCTGTATTCTGACCCCTGCTGCTTCTGACCCCCCTTGCTGCATCTGACCCCCTGCTGTTGTATATTCTTCATCAAACTTTAGTGATATCATGAATAAATTAAGTATTTGCTACAAGTACTAATATAGTGACATGATTAGGGTGTTACCAGTTTATGTTCCTTGGCAATTGAGAGTGACAAAGGTGTCCAAATTGTTGCCGTTGGAGAAGTGTATGTAGGGAAGGAAGGAGAAGTGGTCAAGAATCATTTCAAAACTGTGCCGAGTGGTCATTATCGAGTTTGTATTACAGAAGAAATCAACCCAAATGCACCTTTGCCATGTCCTGACGGGAAAATACGATATGTTTGTGAAAGCCAAGACAGATTTTTTATTTGGCCTGCTCACTTGGTTTTTCCGATACAGGTGCGTTACCAAGCATTTATGTGTTACAATTATCTATCAAAATGTATATATTGTGTTTACTCATCCTATAGTCTTTTATGTATATTTCCAGTCATTGTATAACAAGCCTGATAAGCAATTCACAACGGAATTCAACGCACCAAGTCCATGCTCGCCATCATTTCCAGAGGTAACATTAAATTCTTAAATACTTTGTAGGTTGCTTTTTCGAAGTTTTACTAAGGCTATATTCCGACCTCTAATTCTAATCCCCTGCTGGCACATATTGTTCCTCAAACTTTTGTGATATCATGCTAAATTAAGTATTTGCTACGAGTACTAATATAGTGACATGATTAGGGTGTTACCAGTTTATGTTCCTTGGCAATTGAGAATGACAAAGGTGTCCAAATAGTTGCCAATGGAGAAGTGTACGTTGGGAAAGAAGGAGAAGTGGTCACGAATCATTTCAAACCTGTGCCTAGTGGTCATTATCGAGTTTGTATTAAGGAAGAGATCATGCCAAATGCACGTTTGCCATGTCCTGATGGGGAAATACGAATTGTTTGTCAAGGCAAGGATGGATTCTTTATTTGGCCTGCACACTTGGTTTTTCCAATACAGAAGGTGCGTTACCAAACTCTTATGTGTTACAATTACCTATCAAAATGAATACATTAAGTTCACTCATCCTATAGTCTTTTACGTAATTTTTTTCTTCGTGTCACTCCATAACAAGCCTGATAAGCAGTTCACAAAGGAAATAATCATACCATCTCCATGCTCTCCATCATCACAATCATCATCCACTCGAAAGTACACGATCACTGCTGCAGATAAGTTAAAGTTGACTTCTAAATTGATTCAAGTTTTCAAGGGTGTAGCAGTGGAAATGAAAAAGAGCGGAAACACCAAATCCTTTTCAATTCCGGCTAGAGTGTTTCAAAATGAGCAATCTGTTATCCTTGATTATGAAGAAATGCTTGATTGGTGCTTCCAAAGAGAGATAAGATCATCTCACATATCTATTTTAATGATGTAAGTGTGATGTACCCTTTGGTATTTCAAGTAAACATATATATTGCTTTTCAGAAAATGAATTAAATTTTTTTATGTGCAAGGCATTTGAGTGAGACGGTTCATACAGAAGGTATCTCGGGGCTTTATGGATTTGGTGACTGCAACTGCTTGTCGCCGCTAACTCCTATGGGAAAAAGAAGATTTTCGTTGTGACTATTTGGCTAGGGTCTTTGGGTGCAATGATGCCAAAAATAAAAACCAACTATTCTTTGTGCCTTATGATGAAGAGTAAGTGCTTCGTTTCAATACGTGTACTGATAACATATTTCTCAACAAGGACTTGATAATAAGGACAAATATTTGATAACGTTATTTTTTCTATGCGTGCAGTCAACATTGGATGTTAGTTGTTGTTTGTCCATGGGTTGGATTGGTGCATTGGCTAGATCGCTGGAACAGTAAATGAACCTAGTGGTTTTGCTCACGCAATAATCAACAAGTATTGAACAAATTACTTATTGGTATATGTTCTTCCTATTGAAAGTATTATAACATTATTTAACTAAAAACTTTGAAATATATTTAGGGCAATCATCAAATTTAGCACAGAACACCGAAAAGAGATCACAAAAATGAAGAAGAATCCTTACATTAAGTGGAAAAAAATTGAGGTATTTGATCTTAAATTACAATTTCTTAAATTTTACACATAGTGCGCTAATAATATGTATGATTATGTGTCTGATTTAAACTTTCATGTGTAATAGTGCCCTCGTCAACCTCCAGGCTCCAGTGATAGTGGATATTATGTCTGCCGCTACATGATCGAGATAATAGAATCAAGACAAATGCTCATTCCTGATAAGGTATTGCTTATGGTTATTTTTATTCACGGGCAATTTTTAGGTTAGATGAGTATTGTGCACAAAATTAACCATGATTAATTTTGACCTATATTGTATATTTAAGTTTTATATTTTACATTTTCTTGCAGTATTTTAACAAAGTTCCTCCCACATATTCGCAAGAAGTGATTGACGAGCTTAGGGAGAGGTGGATTTCATATGTTACCGGATATCATCAAGAGAATAACGGTGAAGAAGTTGATGATGACGACCTATGTGAGGTTTAGCTCAATGACATTGGTTACTGGCCTATTTTGTATTTCCTTTCGTTGAACATTAGACATGTCTTTGATTATTTTTTTTACCGTACCTTGTACGCGTGGATAATTTTGTGAGTGAAAGGATTTTTGGGTATAGTGGATCTACTGAACAGATTGTCAGATTTGATATTTTGAAGTCTCAATGCTTGTTTTTTCTTGTACTCGTGTTTTGTTTATTGGTTTTCAGCTTCTTTTACAAGCTATTGGGTTTCAGGCTTCTTTTACTAGCTTGATGATTCTGTTGGGTTGCTGTCCTACTTGCTCTAACTTTAATTTGCAGGTTTTATTGTTTATCAGATGTCTGCAGTCTTTTCCAGGTTCAAAAATGCATCTTTAGATCAATGGTCTTTTCTCGGAAATCCCACTTACTGAACGTTGATGCTGGTATACGATGTCAGCTTTTGTATTGCCTAAGAGCCTTGTGCAGGTAATTATTTTGACTGCTTTATTGTCCTGGCTTACCATTTCACCTCTGTCTTGCAGTTGGAGCTTCTTCTGCATCTGCAACACCTGCTACTGAAATTATTTATAACCAATAAATTTTTATATATGTGTTAGACCTAGCAGATGATCACATCATCACAAGTTAGATTTTACAGTGTTCGGTCAATTGCTTGTGCAGGTTTCTCTACTTTTTACACAGTGGTACCGGCTATCTGAACTTTCTCTTGGAACTGATTCTCAGTGTATAATATTCATTTTACAGCTACAACAAAATGGTTTACTCAGAGGGGATGACATAACAGACCGCTTCTTCCGGGTTCTTTGGTGAAAATCCATTTTATGTTGACACCGTGCGCAGGTAAGAATTGGAAATTTCTTTGTTTTGTGTTATGGAGTAAGGGGAATCAACAACAGCATATAAATTTCTTTGAGGCTCCTACTCTTGAAATTAATTTTCATCAGGACATGCTGTTAGCTGTCATCGGGCGTAAGTCGAGCAATACTTGCATTTTGTTGGCTTTAATATTTGATTTTGTTTCACTTTTCGGTATCACTGTCGTTATGCCTTCTGATGATGTCCCCCACATGTTTACTCATGCACAGTAAACCATTTTTCTGGCTAATATTTTATGTTACCCTGAGAAATTTTTTCTGGATGTCTTTAATGCATAAAGTGTTAGGTTATGATACATATGATATTACATAAATCATGCGGAAACAACCATTAACCCAGGAATACATATTATTTACACATAATCATATAGCATAATTTAGATGCATACTCTTTGTTGCGTGCCCTCCCTAGCTGCGCCCGAACCGAACAAGAACAAGTCTTTAGGACTCCAAGTGTCGTCCCTCCGTAGATAGTCCACAGCACGTCCGGATCCGCCTTAAGATTGACCAGCTAGAATCGCCCTTAAGGTACTAGAATTTTCGGCACTTTTGAGCAAGATGTGTGATTGAATTTTTCTCTCAAAAACTCACTTTGAATACTTTGAAACTCATTATAAATTGTGAACCCAGGCCACATATTTATAGGGGTATGGAAAGGGAATTGGAATCCTATTCAGATACAAATTAATTAAACCTAGAATCCTACAAGAACTCTAATTAATTAATTTATCTAATAGAATTAGGAATTTAATCATTAACCGAACTCTGCATGCTTTAGGAATCGTGCATGAACACAAACACTCACGCACACACACACGGCAGCCACGATGGGCCGCCCATGCGCGTGCGTGCGAGCAGCAGCCCACGCAGCGAGGCCTACGCGAGCTACAAGCCCACGTAGCTCCTGCACGCGCTGCGCGCGCTGTGCGCGCTGCCTCGGCCAGCTGGGCCTGGCCTTGCGCTGGGCCTGGTGTGGCCTTGGCTGTTCGTGTGGCGCGCTTGGCTTGCTGGGCGATGGCCTGGCTTCGTGCTGGGCCCTCGTCCGGCAGGCCTCGTCCGATGCTTATTCGTACGATACGCTTCCGATTAAATTTCCGATTCCGGAATTCATTTTCGATACGAACAATATTTAATATTTCCGATTCCGGAATTAATTTCCGTTTCGAACAAATATTTAATATTTCCGTTTCCGGAATTATTTTCCAATTCCGATAATATTTCCGATTCTGACAATATTTCCGTTTCCGGCAATATTTCCGATTCTGGCAATATTTCCATTTCCGATAATATTTTCCGATACGTACCATGTTTCCGTTTCCGGCAACATCTACGACTTGGATAATATTTATATTTCCGATACGATCCATATTTCCGTTTCCGGTAATATCATCGTTTCCGGAGTATTCATTTCTTGCCTGTGACAATCTCAGCTCCCACTGAAACCAAGATCCGTCGATTCCGAATATTCATAGATGGAGTATTTAATGCCATTAAATACTTGATCCGTTTACGTACTATTTGTGTGACCCTACGGGTTCAGTCAAGAGTAAGCTGTGGATTAATATCATTAATTCCACTTGAACTGAAGCGGCCTCTAGCTAGGCATTCAGCTCACTTGATCTCACTGAATTATTAACTTGTTAATTAATACTGAACCGCATTTATTAGACTTATCATAGAATGCATACTTGGACCAAGGGCATTATTTCCTTCAGTCTCCCACTTGTCCTTAGGGACAAGTGTGCATTTCCTAATTCCTTTGTCGCTCGATGCTTGCTCTTGAACATAAGGTAAGAGTTGTCATCCTTATTATGTCCAGAGGTGTTCCTCGGTTTCAGAGTTCAACTGATCAAATAAACAGATAATCATAGCCTATGATTCATCCGAGCACGGCCATGCATTTCACAGTTTCTAGCTCTCCGAGTGGCCTTGTACAACTTTTAAGCATCTCATCCCGATTTATGGGAGGACAATCCCAATCTTGCGATCTTGAGATTAGACTTCGTTTGATAGGTGATTACCTGAGCGTTGCCTTTATAGCCTCCTTTTACGGTGCGACGGTTGGTCAACGTCAAAGCAACCATTTCTCAAACAAGTAATCTCAAATCACTCAGGTATTGAGGATTTAGTGTCTAATAATTTAATGAAATTTACTTATGACAGATTTTCATCTCTTACAGTAAAGTTTCATAGGTCTTGTCCGATACTAGTCTTCCCAAAGTAAGTATCTATGCAAATGATTATGACATTTCCATGTCCACATAGTTCAAGAAACAGAACTACTAGTCATCTTGCATTCTAATCGTCTAACGTTTTCTATGCGTCCAATTTTATAGAAAACTCCGATTAGGGACCATTTTCAACCTTTTGACATTCAAGTTCACTTGATAGACATTTCTTAGTCACAGGACTGGTCCTGACAGTCTATCTTGAATATATCGTCAAGTTGAAGGGACTCATCATTTAATAAACCACAAATTAAATGGAAAAATGAATTCTTTTCATTTATTGTGAATGATTAACCAATAATGTTTTACAAAGATTTAAACTCTAAAACTTTAAAACATTAAACAGAGACATCAAAGCCATTCTCCAATATGCTTGATTCCCATAGCTGCAGTGTGCGAGTTGTGCTTCGCTTGCGGCAGAGGTTTAGTTAATGGATCTGATATGTTGTCATCAGTTCCAATTTTGCTTATCTCGACTTCTTTTCTTTCAACGAACTCTCGTAGAAGGTGAAATCTACGAAGTACATGCTTGACTCTCTGGTGGTGTCTAGGCTCTTTTGCCTGTGCAATAGCTCCGTTATTGTCACAATACAGGGCTATTGGTCCTTTAATGGAGGGGACTACACCAAGTTCACCTATGAACTTCCTTAGCCATATAGCTTCCTTTGCTGCTTCATGTGCAGCAATGTACTCCGCTTCAGTTGTAGAATCCGCAATGGTGCTTTGCTTAGCACTTTTCCAGCTTGTTGCACCTCCGTTGAGTCAGAAGACAAACCCAGACTGTGATCTAAAATCATCTTTGTCGGTTTGGAAACTTGCGTCCGTATAGCCTTTAACAATTAATTCATCATCTCCACCATAGACCAGGAAGTCATCTTTGTGCCTTTTTAGGTACTTCAGAATGTTCTTGGCAGCAGTCCAATGCGCCTCTCCTGGGTCTGACTGGTATCTGCTCGTAGCACTGAGTGCGTACGCAACATCCGGGCGTGTACATATCATAGCATACATTATTGAACCAATCAATGATGCATATGGAATCCCATTCATTCGTCTACGCTCATCAAGTGTTTTTTGGCACTGAGTCTTGCTTAGAGTCATTCCATGAGACATGGGTAGGTAGCCTCGCTTGGAGTCCGCCATCTTGAACCTATCAAGCACCTTATTGATATAAGTGCTTTGACTAAGTCCAATCATCCTTTTAGACCTATCTCTGTAAATCTTGATGCCCAATATGTACTGTGCTTCTCCTAGATCCTTCATCGAAAAACATTTCCCAAGCCAAATCTTGACAGAGTTCAACATAGGAATGTCATTTCCGATAAGTAATATGTCGTCGACATATAATACTAGGAAAGCAATTTTGCTCCCACTGACCTTCTTGTATACACAAGATTCGTCTGCGTTCTTGATGAAACCAAAGTCACTGACTGCTTCATCAAAACGTATATTCCAGCTCCTGGATGCCTGCTTCAATCCGTAGATTGACTTCTTTAGCTTGCATACCTTTTTAGCATTCTTTGGATCCTCAAAACCTTCAGGCTGTGTCATAAACACAGTTTCTGTTAAAACGCCGTTTAAGAAAGCAGTTTTGACATCCATCTGCCATATTTCGTAATCGTAATATGCAGCGATTGCTAACATTATCCGAATAGACTTTAGCATTGCAACTGGTGAAAAGGTTTCATCGTAATCCACACCGTGGACTTGCCTGTAACCTTTTGCAACCAATCTAGCTTTGAAAACTTCAAGTTTCCCATCCTTGTCCTTTTTCAGTTTGAAAACCCATTTGCTTCCAATGGCTTGATAGCCATCTGGCAAATAGACCAAATCCCATACTTGGTTTTCAGACATGGAGTCCAATTCAGATTGCATGGCTTCTTGCCATTGCTTGGAGCTAGGGCTCGTCATAGCTTGTTTGTAAGTCGCAGGTTCATCACTTTCAAGTAATAGAACGTCATAGCTCTCGTTCGTCAAAATACCTAAGTACCTTTCCGGTTGAGATCTATATCTTTGCGATCTACGCGGGGTAACATTTCTAGATTGACCATGATTCTCACAAGATTCTTCTAAAGATCTCTGAGTTTCATCCTGAATGTCATCTTGAGCATTCTCTATAGTTTGTTGTTCGACTCGAATTTCTTCGAGGTCTACTTTTCTCCCACTTGTCATTTTGGAAATGTGATCTTTCTCCAAAAAGACACCATCTCGAGCAACAAACACTTTGTTCTCAGATGTATTGTAGAAGTAATACCCCTTTGTTTCCTTTGGATAGCCCACAAGGATACATTTGTCAGATTTTGGATGAAGTTTGTCTGAAATTAATCGTTTGACGTATACTTCACATCCCCAAATCTTAAGAAAAGACACATTTGGAGGCTTTCCAAACCATAATTCGTATGGAGTCTTTTCGACAGCTTTAGACGGAGCTCTATTTATAGTGAGTGCAGCTGTATTTAGTGCATGTCCCCAAAATTCTAATGGAAGTTCGGCCTGACCCATCATTGACCTGACCATGTCTAGCAAGGTTCTGTTCCTCCGTTCCGACACACCGTTCCATTGTGGTGTTCCAGGAGGAGTCAATTCTGATAGAATTCCACATTCTTTCAGATGGTCATCAAATTCATAGCTCAGATATTCACCGCCTCTATCAGACCGCAGTGCCTTAATCTTCTTGCCTAATTGATTCTCTACTTCACTCTGAAATTCCTTGAATTTGTCAAAGGATTCAGACTTATGCTTCATTAGGTAGACATAACCATACCTACTGAAGTCATCAGTGAAAGTGATAAAGTAGCTGAAACCACCTCTAGCATTTGTACTCATTGGTCCACATACATCTGTATGGATTAAACCCAATAGTTCATTTTCTCTTTCTCCAACTTTAGAGAAAGGTTGCTTTGTCATTTTGCCAAGTAAACATGATTCGCATTTACCATAATCCTCTAAGTCAAATGGTTCTAGAATTCCTTCCTTTTGAAGTCTTTCTAAGCGTTTCAAGTTTATATGGCCTAATCGACAATGCCACAGATAGGTGAGATCTGAATCATTCTTTTTGGCCTTTTTGGTATTTATGTTATATACTTGTTTGTCGTGATCTAATAAATAAAGTCCATTGACTAATCTAGCAGATCCATAAAACATCTCTTTAAAATAAAACGAACAACTATTGTCTTTTATTAAAAAGGAAAATCCCTTAGCATCTAAGCAAGAAACTGAAATGATGTTTTTAGTAAGACTTGGAACATGGAAACATTCTTCTAGTTCCAAAACTAGCCCGGAGGGCAACGACAAATAATAAGTTCCTACAGCTAATGCAGCAATCCGTGCTCCATTTCCCACTCGTAGGTCGACTTCACCCTTGCTTAATTTTCTACTTCTTCTTAGTCCCTGTGGATTGGAACATAAGTGTGAGCCACAACCTGTATCTAATACCCAAGAAGTTGAATTAGCAAGTATACAGTCTATAACGAAAATACCTGAAGATGGAACGACTGTTCCGTTCTTCTGATCTTCCTTTAGCTTCAAGCAATCTCTCTTCCAATGCCCCTTCTTCTTGCAGTAGAAGCATTCGGATTCAGAAGTGGGTTGGCTGACCTTCCTCTTTACAGATTTGGCGTCAGTTTGCTTAGTTGGGCTGGCCTTGTTGCCACCTTTCTTAGCATTCCTCTTCTTTCCAGATTTCTTGAACTTGCCCCCACGCACCATAAGCACATCCTGCTTATCACTTTTGAGCGTCTTTTCAGCGGTCTTCAGCATACCGTGAAGCTCAGTGAGCGTTTTGTTCAGACTATTCATACTGTAGTTCAGTTTGAACTGATCATACCCGCTATGAAGAGAATGGAGGATGGTGTCTATAGCCATTTCCTGAGAAAATTGCTGATCCAGCCGACTCATATTCTCAATGAGTCCAATCATTTTGAGAACATGTGGACTTACGGGCTCGCCTTTCTTAAGCTTGGTCTCAAGAATTTGCCTATGAGTCTCGAATGTTTCGACTCGAGCCAGATCTTGGAACATGTTCTTCAAGTCACTGATGATTGTGAAAGCATCTGAGTTGATGAACGTTTTCTGCAGATCCGCACTCATGGTGGCGAGCATTAGACATTTCACATCCTTGTTGGCATCAATCCAACGATTGAGGGCTGCCTGAGTGACCCCGTCGCCTGCAGCTTCGGGCATCGCCTCATCTAGGACATACTCCTTTTCTTCCTGCATAAGAACTATTTGCAAGTTCCTTTGCCAGTCAAGGAAGTTTTTCCCGTTCAACTTCTCCTTTTCGAGAATTGATCGAATGTTGAATGAATTGTTGTTTGCCATATTAAAAACTACAATTGAAAAGAATAAACAAATAAATAACCATTCACAGTTTCTCTTAATAAACTTAAATTCTAGCATACATGCATAATTCAATGTTTATTAAGCATTTTATTCAAGTTATGTGTTCCGGCAGGTGTGAATAAAATGATTCCAAGATCCTAAAATCATTGAAGAACTAAGCACAGTTTGTCGACTTAATCCTAGAACATCTTAGGTAAGCAAAAGCCTTTTGCTAATAGTCTAGAAACTACTCTTGGTTGATAGGTACGTCTAAGAACTTATTAGGTAAACCTATCGATTTTTCCACGACATAAAAGGACTCCTTACTTATATCGTTGAGTTTCACCAAAACTAACATGTACTCACAATTATTTGTGTACCTTGCCCCTTTAGGACCAATAAGTAACACCTCGCTGAGTGAAAACTATTACTAGATTGATGTAAAGGATATCCAAGCAAGTGTATATTTTGGCATGGCACCTTTTAACTCAATTTTTAAGTTTGGAACTTAAGGCTCTTACTATGTTGGTTAGATTTTAAGTGAACTAAAATCCTTAATCATGCAACATAATCAAGCTTTTGATCTCATGCATTTTAAGACATATTTAAAAGCAATAAATAACTTAAACATGCATAAGATAAATGTGATCTAGTATGGCCCGACTTCATCTTGAAGCTTTGACTTCAAAGTCCGTCTTGAAAATCTCCGTGGGAGGCACCATTTTCTTCAAATAGGATAAGCTATAACTAATTACAACTATTTGATGGTTCGCATACCATATTTGAATTGAAAAATAACTTTGGTACTTTAGACCAATTACATTCAAATTAATGGTACGCAGACCATATTTTCTATCCTATTTGGGCCATACTAGTCACTTCATAACCTGCAAAACAGTACATATACAATATATACCATTCACCCATTCATTATCATGAATGGCCCACTTAGCTGGTTAGTAAAACACATTATGCATCACGTAAATATTTGCAGCAATTAATCAAGGGCACCAATAATCTACCAATTATTCAGTCCTTATTAATTCTAATCAAGTTGTTTTAACCTTAAGGATTTGTAGACCTAATCAAGAGTTTATGACTAAAAAGCGCTCCCACTTAAACCAATAAATTCATATGCTTTACTAATTTTAAACATAAAAATGTATTTCTAGTCTAACCGGAAACATACAATTTTAATTAAAATTTAAAGCTCATATAAATTTATAATTGAATCCAAAAAGTTTAATTTAATTTCAGTCGTTATTTAAATTAATTCATGATTTTAATTTTAGTAAAATAATTAGAATAAATAAAATTTATTATAATTACAATATTCAAAATTAAAATCCAAGAAAATAATTTAAATTATTAATTTTAAAATTAATTAAAATTACGTGAACTGAAATTTTCAAATTAAACATTCAAAACGATCTAATCGTGACGCAAACACCCTAAGCATTGCACGCCCATGGGCCGCACGCATACAGCCATTGCTGGCCATATGCGCGCAGCTCATGCGCTCGTCGCATAGCTGCTGCTCTACCAATCGCAAGCCATCGCACGCTGTAGTGCTCGCTGCGCGCGCGCCAGCGCTCGTCGCACGCGAGCCATCGCTCGCAGTGCGCGCTCGCCAGCGCTCACTGTGCGCGCGAGCCATTGCTCGCTGTGCGCGCGAGCCATCGCTCGCTGTGCGCGCGACATCGCTCGCTAGGCGCGCGACATTGCTCGCTGTGCGCGCGAGCAACGCTGGGCGCAGCGCTCGTGGCACGCGAGCTTGCGCTCGCTGCGCGCGAGGCTGCGCGCTCTTGCGCGAGGCAGTGCGCGTTGTGGCGCAGCTCGCTTGCTGCCCACACGCGACTGCCTTGGCTTGCCTTTCGCCCATGCCCATTTGTACATAGCTCGTGGCCCACGACACAAGGCAGGGCTGCTGCCTTGTGCTCGTGCACTACGCCCTTGCTCATTGCATTCGTGCCGCACGGGCGACGAGCTCCCTTGCTCGTCGTCGCATGCCCGCACTATACAACACCCTTTAAGGGTAACACGAAGCGTCCATTGCTTTGTGCGTGCAAGTTATATGAACGAATCGCATAAAAAATTTAAAATTTATATTTAAAATTAATGACAAATTAATAAATAATATTAATTTCATAATTTTAGGGCGAAAAAATCGAAAATTTATTATTCAATTGATTTCCGATTTACATGGATTCAAGTCTAGGTCATAAAAATTTAAAATTTATCATAAATTTACAATTTTTATGGTGGTTTTTAATCATAGGTTTCTAATTAAATTATAATTAATTATGAAAATCAAATTATTTCTAAATTATTCTAATTTTCAACAAATTAATCATAATTACAAATTAGATTGCATAATTAACAAGGCTAGGCATTCAAACTTGTTAAACATATACAGTAGGTCAATCAAAAATTCAAGATTTATCAACAAGAATCGCAAATATTTAATTTAACATCTTAAATTTACGAAATTTTGCATTCGAAAAACTAAAACCTTCGAAAAGTCATAGTTAGGCTTCGAATTTGAGAATTCTGGGTTCGGCAGAAAAATAGTCTTTTTGTCAAAATTTTAGAATGCCTTTTACATGCGGAATTGACACAAAAATCACTCGATTTGGATGAGTAACGAAGAAACTGCCGAAAAACTGCGTACGTATAATTAAATAAACGCAATTTGCAATTAATTAACAATTACGAAAATTAATCACCCCTTTTAATTCTTGCAAATTTGTAATATTTAACCATGTTTATGCAAATTAGATTATGAAAATAATAAGGGGCTCGTGATACCACTGTTAGGTTATGATACATATGATATTACATAAATCATGCGGAAACAACCATTAACCCAGGAATACATATTATTTACACATAATCATATAGCATAATTTAGATGCATACTCTTTGTTGCGTGCCCTCCCTAGCTGCGCCCGAACCGAACAACAACAAGTCTTTAGGACTCCAAGTGTCGTCCCTCCGTAGATAGTCCACAGCACGTCCGGATCCGCCTTAAGATTGACCAACTAGAATCGCCCTTAAGGTACTAGAATTTTCGGCACTTTTGAGCAAGATGTGTGATTGAATTTTTCTCTCAAAAACTCACTTTGAATACTTTGAAACTCATTATAAATTGTGAACCCAGGCCACATATTTATAGGGGTATGGAAAGGGAATTGGAATCCTATTCAGATACAAATTAATTAAACCTAGAATCCTACAAGAACTCTAATTAATTAATTTATCTAATAGAATTAGGAATTTAATCATTAACCGAACTCTGCATGCTTTAGGAATCGTGCATGAACACAAACACTCACGCACACACACACGGCAGCCACGATGGGCCGCCCATGCGCGTGCGTGCGAGCAGCAGCCCACGCAGCGAGGCCTACGCGAGCTACAAGCCCACGTAGCTCCTGCGCGCGCTGCGCGCGCTGTGCGCGCTGCCTCGGCCAGCTGGGCCTGGCCTTGCGCTGGGCCTGGTGTGGCCTTGGCTGTTCGTGTGGCGCGCTTGGCTTGCTGGGCGATGGCCTGGCTTCGTGCTGGGCCCTCGTCCGGCAGGCCTCGTCCGATGCTTATTCGTACGATACGCTTCCGATTAAATTTCCGATTCCGGAATTCATTTTCGATACGAACAATATTTAATATTTCCGATTTCGGAATTAATTTCCGTTTCGAACAAATATTTAATATTTCCGTTTCCGGAATTATTTTCCAATTCCGATAATATTTCCGATTCTGACAATATTTCCGTTTCCGGCAATATTTCCGATTCTGGCAATATTTCCATTTCCGATAATATTTTCCGATACGTACCATGTTTCCGTTTCCGGCAACATCTACGACTTGGATAATATTTATATTTCCGATACGATCCATATTTCCGTTTCCGGTAATATCATCGTTTCCGGAGTATTCATTTCTTGCCTGTGACAATCTCAGCTCCCACTGAAACCAAGATCCGTCGATTCCGAATATTCATAGATGGAGTATTTAATGCCATTAAATACTTGATCCGTTTACGTACTATTTGTGTGACCCTACGGGTTCAGTCAAGAGTAAGCTGTGGATTAATATCATTAATTCCACTTGAACTGAAGCGGCCTCTAGCTAGGCATTCAGCTCACTTGATCTCACTGAATTATTAACTTGTTAATTAATACTGAACCGCATTTATTAGACTTATCATAGAATGCATACTTGGACCAAGGGCATAATTTCCTTCATAAAGTGCTGAATAGTAGTCTCTAATTCTATGGTTTGTTGTTCATCAATATCTTAGATAACATACAAGCCACCAAATCATGATGCTTTCCAGATCTGAATAAATATTACTTGAGTTCTTGTTGCTAAATGTTATTATAGCCTGCTGTTTTGATTTTTTTTTTTCTAAAATTTTGTAGGCTGAGTTTTTTGACAAGTTTCTCAATGGATCGACTTTAGAAGAGTGCTATGACAATAATATCTGAATTGAACCTATGACAAGCCCTTTACAAACAAACAAACATTGGTCTTTGCTTCTATAAGCTGCCAGTTCAACTTAATACTGACCCAATGCTAGCTGCTCAAGAACCCTTGGCATGCTTGGTGAACATGAAGCAGCTAATACACGAGAGCTTGCCCCTTCTCCTGTGAGTGAGCAAACTAGCAGCCGGTGGAAGGCCCCGATAACTACTCCATACAAGCTGAACACAGACGCTGCTACATCGGTGAGAATGACAGGGTTGGGTATGGTGGTCCGAGACAATGTAGGTGACGTGCTAATGGCTGCAGGCATGAGGATTAATGCTGCTCTACCAGCTCTTCAAGCTGAAGCTGAAGCAGTATGGTTTGGCATGAGTACGGTACTGGTAAGGCATCTTACTGCTTGTGAAACAATGGGTTCTGCCACATCTATCTGCACTGATAAGACAGGAACACTCACTAGCTACAAACGCTCTTTAGTTGCACGCATTTATAGTTGAATAGTAACTTAACAAGCATGGACTTTTTTTTGAATGAATAAAATCAGGTGATGGCACGGTCTCTTCCATTAGACAAGCACAAACTGTTGAGCAACTTGAGACTGCTCCGGGAGGTGGTTTCTGTGACAGGTGACGGGACCAATGATGCACCTGCATTGCATGAGTCTGATATAGGACTTGCTATGGGAATTGCAGGAACAGAGGTTTGTCAATAATTTCATTACTTGTGAATATTCAATATTGATGTGCCTTGCTTCTATTTAGAGAATGGATTCAGGGGTCAATTAGTTCTTCTACTCATTATTCCCACGGTGGACTGTCAAGTATATTTGGTGCTTGTGTAAATGACTTTGTAGTTTCTAGTGGGGTAACTGACTACTCCAGAAAAGAATAAACTTAATCACCCATTTGGCATCCAAATACAACAATTAATGTACCATGTTTCATGATCCCATCAGTTTATATCCTTAAATTTCCTTCTTTTTGTTTTGGGAATACATTTTCATTGTCCGTTTTAATACCCTTTCTCCTAATTTCATCACCCCTCCCTTGATCATCACCTAATTCTGGACAAAACTATTGTTGTTGATAGCTTTGCCTATCTTTTCCTAGTATTATGTTTCTGATAGAAGATATTTTGAACACCTATCATCTCCAAAATCCAGATAACCTGCAGATGTGCTCTATACGGTTAGATATTAGTATATTACTCGTATTTGAACAGACTGGAGTTTGAGCTTCATCCAGCAGTTACCATCTTTGGTCTAAAGTTTTGTGAACTGAAAGTTGCATGTGGATGTTATGCTGCTTATCCTTTTGAGTTTTGACCCCTGAAGCTGTTGTGTACAGGTTGCAAAGGGAAACGCCGATGTCATCATTTTAGATGACAATTTCAGCACCATTGTGAATGTAGTCAAATGGGGGAGAGCTATCTACGTAAACATCCAAAATTTGTTCAGTTCCAGTTGACGGTCAACATCGTCGCCCTCATGCTCAATTTCGTAGCTGCATGCATCACTGGTTAGTCAACAGTTTATTGTATTTTCTTTCTTTGCATAGTCTGTCTGAGAAATTTATAGAATTAGTTGGGAAAATGATTTGTAGCTTCTGCTCCATTGACGGCTGTGCAGTTGCTGTGGGTCAACATGATTATGGATACACTTGGCGAACTGGCCCTAGCTACAGAACCACCTACTGATGAGCTGATGAAAAGACCACCTATTGGAAGAAATGCAAGTTTTATTAGCAAGGCTATGCGGAGAAATATCCTTGGCCAGAGTGTATATCAGTTAACTGTTCTTGCTGTTCTAAGCTTTGATGGAGAGCGGCTACTTAAACTTAGCGGTTCAGATTCGCATACTATCCTGAATACACTCATATTCAACTCCTTCGTGTTCTGCCAGGTTTCTTCTTGCTACTTCCCTGCCTTTCTGGGTTTTTTTTTATCCAACAGTATTTCAATGTGTATTTTCTGTTCTACCAGCTCTTCAAGCTAAAGCTGAAGCAGTACGGTTTGGCATGAGTATGCTTATGAAGCAGGCTACTGCTCCCTTGAGGTTGAAACGAGCTGATTCCCTTGCGTTACTGAAGCTACGTACTGCAGAGGGACAACCGTGAGAGATCGTCTGTCCAAGTTCTTGTTGATGATATTCTCAGCTTTGCTCAGAAGTTTATGCGTTGTAGGTTTCTTTTTGCCAGTAGAATTTGTAATAAGGTTGCTGATTCCATGGCCAAATCAGAGATATGATTAAGATTTGGATGGAAAAACCCCCACTTTTGTTACCCCCTTGATTCTGATGGACAAGGAGGGATTGACGGATATATATATATATATATATATATATATATATATAAAGATGGAATAGAGTACGCCTATCTAAGCCAGTTGTCCTCTATTTTAATAAATACATAAAAGTTAAGTGTCTCAACCGTTCTCTATTCCTTCTGTATTTTTTGATTTAAGGTAGGGAATAGAGGACGGTTAACTAAGACCACCATACTTTATTCATATGTATATAGAACGCTTATCCCAACCGTCCTCTAAACTATAGAGATCGCTTAGCAGGAGAACGGTCCTCAGGCGTCCTCTAAAGCCTATTTCAACAGTTTTCTATTCCCTTTTTTGTAGTAGTGGAAGCAGCGCCCAGGCCTGCGCTGTGTGGCCGAGTGATGCCCATCGCTGCGCACAGCCTTGTGCTGTGCTTGCTGCTCGCATGCTCGGTTGCTGCTCGTTGCATCGATGCCTGCCTGCGCTGGGCAGTGGCATGCGCAGCGGCATGCGAGCTCCCTTGCTCGTATGCTGCTGCCTTGCCTCGTGCCTGGCGCTACGTAGCATCATTGCCCTATGTTTGCTCGACCATCCACACGAAACACACGGCACAACCAATGCCTGCCGCGCATGCCTCGTACCGCATGGGCGACGAGCTCCCTTGCTCGTCGTCGTATGCCCGCACAATGCAACGCCCCTTAAGGGTAACACTTAGCTTCCGATGCTTCGTGCGTGCAACAATGGTGATCGGTTTTATAAAATTAATACTTTTATACTTTGATTTAATTGACAAATTAATAAATCATATTAATTTCATTAAATTTGGGCAAAAATCGAAATTTTATTAATCAAATTAATTTCTTATTATATTTATTTTCATGGATTCAAATCTAGGTCATAAAATTTTAACAAAATTTATGGTGGTTTTTAATCATAGGATCCTAATTAAATTGCTAATTAATTATGAAAATCAAAACAAATTCTAAATTATTTGAATTTCAACAAATTAATTACAATTACAAATTAAGTTGTATAATTAACAAGATTAGGCTTTAAAATTGTTAAACATATATAGTAGGTCAATCATAGATTCAAGATTTACATACAAGATTCGCAAATATTTAATTTAACATCATAAAAATTACAAATTTTGCGTTGGAAAACTAAAACCTCCGAAAAGTCATATTTAGGCTTCGAATTTCGGAATTCTGGGTTCGGCGACAAATCTTTGATTTTTGTCAAAATTTTAAAACATCGTTTACATGCGAAATTCACTATAAAATTATAAGATTCCGACCATTATTGACAAAACTGCCGAAAAATCCTGCGAACATATAATCAAATAATCGCACGAATTTGCAATTAATTACATACACGAAATTAATCACCCCTTTAATTCATTGCAAAATTATAAAATTTAACTATGTTAACTATAATTGATTATGGAATTAATTAGAGGCTCGTGATACCACTGTTAGGTTATGACAAATATAAACAATATATTTCATGCGGAAAAACCATAAAGCCAAGTATCCAATTAATTGTCACATAGTCAATTAGCATAATTAGGATACATACAATTGTTAGGTTATGATACATATGACATTACATAGATCATGCGGAAACAACCATTAACCCAGGACAACATATTATTTACACATAATCATATAGCATAATTTAGATGCATACTCTTTGTTGCGTGCCCTCCCTAGCTGCGCCCGAACCGAACAAGAACAAGTCTTTAGGACTCCAAGTGTCGTCCCTCCGTAGATAGTCCACAGCACGTCCGGATCCGCCTTAAGATTGACCAACTAGAATCGCCCTTAAGGTACTAGAAAATTTCGGCACTTTATGAGCAAGATGTGTGTTTTAATTTTCTCTCAAAAAACTCACTTTTGAATACTTTGAAACTTGTATTTTAAATTATGACCCCTAGGCCTTTATTTATAGAGTTATGGAAAAGGAATCGTAATCCTAGTAGGATACGAATTAATTGGAATTAGAATCCTACATGAATTCTATTTAATTAATTTATCCAATTAGGAATAGAAATTTAATCATACACTGACTCTTGTAGATTCAGGAATCACGCATGAGCACAAACTCACACACACACGGCAGCCACAAGGGCTGCCCATGCGCGTGCGAGCAGCAGCCCGCGCAGCACGGCCCACGCAGCCGTGGCCCTTGGCGCGCGCTGGGCCTGCCTTGCGGTAGGCCTGGGCGCTGCCTTGGCTGGGCTTGTGGCGCGCATGCTTGCTGGGCGATGGCCCCGGCTTCGTGCTGGGCCTTCGTCCGGCAAGTCTCGTCCGATGCTAATTCGTACGATACGCTTCCGATTAAATTTCCATTTCTGGAATCTATTTCCGATACGAACAATATTTAATATTTCCGATTCCGGAATTAATTTCCGTTTCGAAAAAATATTTAATATTTCCATTTCCGGAATTATTTTCCGATTCCGGCAATATTTCCGATTCTGACAATATTTCCGTTTCCGGCAATATTTCCGATTCTGGTAATATTTCCATTTCCAATAATATTTTCCGACACGTACCATGTTTCCGTTTCCGGCAACATCTACGACTTGGATAATATTCATATTTCCGATACGATCCATATTTCCGTTTCCGGCAATATCATCGTTTCCGGAGTATTCATTTCTTGCCTGTGACGATCTTAGCTCCCACTGAAACCAAGATCCGTCGGTTCCGAATATTCATAGATGGAGTATTTAATGCCATTAAATACTTGATCCGTTTACGTGCTATTTGTGTGACCCTACGGGTTCAGTCAAGAGTAAGCTGTGGATTAATATCATTAATTCCACTTGAACTGAAGCGGCCTCTAGCTAGGCATTCAGCTCACTTGATCTCACTGAATTATTAACTTGTTAATTAATACTGAACCGCATTTATTAGACTTAACATAGAATGCATACTTGGACCAAGGGCATTATTTCCTTCAGTCTCCCACTTGTCCTTAGGGACAAGTGTGCATTTCCTAATTCCTTTGTCGCTCGATGCTTGCTCTTGAACATAAGGTAAGAGTTGTCATCCTTTTTATGTCCAGAGGTGTTCCTCGGTTTCAGAGTTCAACTGATCAAATAAACAGATAATCATAGCCTATGATTCATCCGAGCACGGCCATGCATTTCACAGTTTCTAGCTCTCCGAGTGGCCTTGTACAACTTTTAAGCATCTCATCCCGATTTATGGGAGGACAATCCCAATCTTGCGATCTTGAGATTAGACTTCGTTTGATAGGTGATTACCTGAGCGTTGCCTTTATAGCCTCCTTTTACGGTGCGACGGTTGGTCAACGTCAAAGCAACCAGTTCTCAAACAAGTAATCTCAAATCACTCAGGTATTGAGGATTTAGTGTCTAATAATTTAATGAAATTTACTTATGACAGACTTTCATCTCTTACAGTAAAGTTTCATAGGTCTTGTCCGATACTAGTCTTCCCAAAGTAAGTATCTATGCAAATGATTATGACATTGCCATGTCCACATAGTTCAAGAAACAGAACTACTAGTCATCTTGCATTCTAATCGTCTAACGTTTTCTATGCGTCCAATTTTATAGAAAACTCCGACTAGGGACCATTTTCAACCTTTGACATTCAAGTTCACTTGATAGACATTTCTTAGTCACAGGACTGGTCCTGACAGTCTATCTTGAATACATCGTCAAATTTGAAGGGACTCATCATTTAATACTAAACCAAGATTAAATGGAATATGAAAATACATTTCATATATGATAAATGTTCAACCCCAATGTTTTATAACCATGGGCCTCAAACCCATCTTCTAAAACAATTCATGGAATTCAAAGCTATGCTTGATTTCCAGTGCTACAACGTGAGTGTTGCTTCTCACTTGTTGCATAGGTTTAGTTATCATGCTTTGCCAATCTTAATATCCTTTTAATCGAATGTTCTTCGAGATATGATGATAAGATCTTTTCGAGTTTGTTTATTATGTGATCTAGTCTTTCTTACTTCGATGGTGGTTTTACTCATTTTGCAATGAAGAACCATCAAGTTAGCAGACGTTTTTCTTGCTTCAAGAGTGGTTCTACGCATTTTAATGAAGAACCATCAAGCCAGCAGATAGGTGATCTACCCAAGTTCAGTGAAGAACTTTAAACAACCCTGTTTTATTGCTTCTTAGGCAATAATTACTTTTACTTCAACTGTATAGGTTGCTAGTGATGCTTTGTTTGGATTTACCTATCCAAGCAGTTCATAGATATGTGGAAGACTCTCCAACTATATCTTAGAACATAGAAATTAATATTTTAATTTCCCACGCAACAACTCATGGTCTCCAACCCATGTTGCCATTTCAAAACACGATGCTCTATAGCTCGTCCTTGCCAATGGTTAACTCCAAAGGGGTCTTGCTTGATCCTTTGCCAGTGTTTCTGCGTGTAGCATCAATATTTAGCATATCTTTATTTCCTTGAATCAAGAACTATTCCTATGTACCTTTTCAAGTACCATAAGTATTCTTGAT
Source organism: Spinacia oleracea (assembly GCF_020520425.1). Lineage (NCBI taxonomy): Eukaryota > Viridiplantae > Streptophyta > Magnoliopsida > Caryophyllales > Amaranthaceae > Spinacia > Spinacia oleracea. Next base: position 117,044,745 of record NC_079489.1, on the reverse strand, counting down.
CTCAATCTAGTTGATCTTCACTTAGATCAATAGAGATTGGTATATGTTCGTCATGGCTAAAGTCATACGATACGTTTTTGGCGATCCTCATATTATATCATACATGATAAATTCTTTTGCAGAATAATTCCCAATTGAATTCTATTCATGTAACTTTAGCTTATTCAATTTCAGCAGATACTGAATCCAGCTAAATTCTTTGACATATAATGATGTTTAACTTAGTAAATGCTTATACATAGTTCAAACATCCTTTACTTAGATTTATTCACATGGGTCGAATATCTCCAATGGAGACTTTCGTGTTTGATTTAGTAAATGCCATTACTTAATCCAAAACAATATCATAAGATCTATTTAAGTAAATAGATCTTAATACCCAGTATGTACTAAGTTTCGCCATGGTCCATTATTGATGAATAATTTCAAATCTAAGTCATTAGCATTTGAATGTTATTTCACAATAGAGAGATATGTGTGTGATACACATAGGACCAATTAAGTTTTATGTACTCCCACTAAACTTCTTATACATCTATAAGAATCATGTACATTTTATGAAACTAAAATGCTTATTAGCTTCACTTAAAATACAGTTCCAATTCCCAATTGCTTGCTTAAATCTGTACTTAGATTTCATAAGCTAGCTTTCTTTTTCAAGCATTTATTTGGATCCACAAATCCTATGACATACCATGTACATAGTTTATTCCAACATTTGATTGAGGAATACTTTTGTCATCCAATTGCCATATTTACCAATACGCAATCATTGCTTGAATTATAGACTTGAAGCATTACGATTTTGCATGAGGTTTCAACACAATCCACATTGTGAATTTGCTTGTAACTTTTAGCAACTAATCTAGCTTTGTGTGTGAACACAATTCCATGTTTGATGGTTTTTATCCTTAAAACAAACTTGCAACCAATAGATGTGAAACTATTCTTGCAAATCAACAAAATTTTATTTTTGTCATCAAAACATTGAGTATGTTTTATGGCCTCTAACCATTTAAAACATTTGAGTCTATATATGGCCTCTAACCATTTTAGGGAATCTAGGTTTCGTCATAGCTTTCTTACAAGTCACAAACTCATTAATCTACATGATAATAGTTTGACTGCAAGTTGTAGGTTTCTTCACTATTTAATAGAAGAATCTCATAGTTTCATTGACCTGATCTCTATGTTTCTTTACTATCTAATAGAAGAATCTCATAGTTTCAGTGACTTGAATTCTATGCCTACTTGGGTATAGAACATCAAACATTAGAATATCAATAGCCACTTGAAAGTCCTTTGAATATTCTGTTCTCTTTGAAGAACTTGTAAAGTCTTCTAAGAGATATCTATTCTTTAAAGCCACTTCTAAAGTCCTTAAAGAATAAGTTCGGATTTTCTGAAGTACTTCGAAAAGCCTCCGGAATGTCCGTTTATGTTTGTTGTTCGCCTCGAAAACTTTCGAGGTCTATTTTCTCCCACTTGTCATTTTGGAAACGAATCTCCAAAAGGACATTATTTCGAGCAAACAAACATTATGTTCTCAAAAATTCGTGGTAGAAACAATACCCTTGTGTCTCATTTGAATAAATCACAATGAAACATATATCTAGACTTGGGCCTTAGTTTGTTGAATAACAAACACTAAGCTCCCACTGAGTTTAGCAACTCTTTAGATATATAATTGAAAAGATATCCTGAAATTACTTTTCAATAGCTTTGACGAATTTGGTTTAGTTTGGTGGTAGTTGAGCATTTTGTTTTAGAAATTATAGGAAAAGTTTTTATGATCCATCATTGATCGAATCAAGTACTAATTGACTTCGATTATTCCAACTAAGATATGCCATATCTTATGGACCTAGATTGTGAAATTACAACACACAATCATTGATGATCATATTTGGTCTCAAGTAATCATCAACATGATCTAACCTAGATCTTTATGATTTCTTGCCAAGTGGATTTTATACTTCTGAATCTTTGAACTAGCCAAACAGATTCAACTTATATCACATTTGAGTAAATAAACCTACATTCACTCAAATCCATGCGAAATAATAAAGTCATAAAATCTTTCTTTAGCTTTGAACTCTATTGTCTAGGCGTTCTAACAATAGTTCACATCTTTTGTTACTTTCAACAAGTAAGACTAGCTTGTCTTAAGTTGATCTAGAAATCAACCAACCTTCAAAAGTCCATTAAAATAGAGTTTTTGAATGTTAACTTGTTGATATGGTCTAAGCAACAATGCCAAAGATTAGTGGAACTCAAATCAAGGGGTTGATTTGAACCTTAGTAAAGTTCTTTAAAGAGTTGTTTGTTTTAATCAAGCATATTGACTCAACCTGTAATTGACCATTTCATTCAAATAAACAAACAAACATTGTTTTTGTTCTTCTGAATGTGAGTCTTTCTGTGTTTGAAGCAGAAATTTAGGTATGCTGATTATGGAATAAAATAGCCATTTAGTTCCAGCCTTTGAAAGGACTTAAAACAAACTAGATGACCCTACAACTAATGTAGCATTTCCATGCTTCATTTCCCACTTGTAGGTCATTAGTGTATCCTAGCTTCATTTGTTTGAGTTATTACCGAAGTAAGAACCTCAAGCGGTATATGATACCAAGGAAGTTTGATTGCTAGGTCACTTCTCTTTAAACTTATAGGTAGAACCGGAATCGTAAATTCCTTTCATTTGTTCCTTTGTTTTCCTATTTCTTGTACCCTTTCTTTGACTTTTATACTTTGTTAGACATGTCCAATGTCACTCCAACAAGGTTCTTTACCATTTATGTTGAATATTTTGTTTCAACTAGATGATCTTACCAGAAGCTTCTAAAGTTCTCTAAGCATCGATCTATTCGAATGTCTAGGGACTAGACTCATTCGAGAATTAAATGGAAAAAGATATTAGGTTGTTAACCATTGGTAAAGCTGAGCGTGTTAAACTCAATGCTTCATGATCTCAAAACTACAGTGTATTTTGAATTCACAAGCACCAATTGGTTTGCCATTCGATTTTGATATTCGAAAACAACCATAAAAGTCGCTATAAGAAACGTACATTTTAAATTGCTCACTTTCTCTCTTTTCCGTGAATCGTTCTTGGATTCACTACCAATCGAGGAAATTTACTGTTACCTTTCTAAAAGGATTTATTGCAGTGCAAGATATTTAATTATAAACAATAATTAAAACATACATTGAAGCATGCAAAGTCTAAACATTTATCATGAATAATAACTTGAAATTAAAGCAACCATGCAATTCAAACAAGTTATTAGCATTTTATTCGATTATATTGTTCCGGCAGGTGTGAATAAAATGATTCCAAGACCCTAAAACCATTGAAGAATTAAGCACAGTTTGTCGACTCAATTCTAAAACATTTTAGGTAAGCAAAAGCCTTTTGCTAATAGTCTAGAAACTACTCTTGGTTGATAGGTACGTCTAAGAACTTATTAGGTAAACCTATCGATTTTGCCACGACATAAAAGGACTCCTTACTTATATCGTTGAGTTTCACCAAAACTAACATGTACTCACAATTATTTGTGTACCTTGCCCCTTTAGGACCAATAAGTAACACATCGCTGAGCGAAAACTATTACTAGATTGATGTAAAGGATATCCAAGCAAGTGTATATTTTGGCATGGCACCTTTTAACTCAATTTTTAAGTTTGGAACTTAAGGCTCTTACTATGTTGGTTAGATTTTAAGTGAACTAAAATCCTTAATCATGCAACATAATCAAGCTTTTGATCTCATGCATTTTAAGACATATTTAAAGCAATAAATAACTTAAAACATGCATAAGATATTTGTGATCTAGTATGGCCCGACTTCATCTTGAAGCTTTGACTTCAAAGTCCGTCATGAAAATCTCCGTGGGAGGCACCATTTTCTTCAAATAGGATAAGCTATAACTAATTACAACTATTTGATGGTTCGCAGACCATATTTGAATTGAAAAATAACTTTGGTACTTTAGACCAATTACATTCAAATTAATGGTACGCAGACCATATTTTCTATCCTATTTGGGCCATACTAGTCACTTCATAACCTGCAAAACAGTACATATACAATATATACCATTCACCCATTCATTATCATGAATGGCCCACATAGCTGGTTAGTAAAACACATTATGCATCACGTAAACATTTGCAGCAATTAATCAAGGGCACCAATAATCTACCAATTATTCAGTCCTTATTAATTCTAATCAAGTTGTTTTAACCTTAAGGATTTGTAGACCTAATCAAGAGTTTATGACTAAAAAGCGCTCCCACTTAAACCAATAAATTCATATGCTTTACCAATTTTAAACATAAAATTGTATTTCTAGTCTAACCGGAAACATACAAATTTAATTAAAATTTAAAGCTCATATAAATTTATAATTGAATCCAAAATTTAATTTAATTTAATTTCAGTCACATTTAAATTAATTCATGATTTTAATTTTAGTAAAATAATTAGAATAAATTCCATTTATTATAATTATAATATTCAAAATTAAAATCCAAGAAATTAATTCAAATTATTAATTTTAAAATTAATTAAAATTACGTGAACTGAAATTTTCAAATTAAACATTCAAAACGATCTAATCGTAACGCAAACACCCTACGCGTTGCACGCCCATGGGCCGTACGCACACAGCCATTGCTGGCCATGTGCGCGCAGCCCATGCGCTCGTCGCATAGCTGCTGCTGTCCTATCGCAAGCCTCCGCACAGCGCCCCATCGCACGCGAGCTATCGCTCGCAGTGCGCGCGCGCGAGATCGCTCGCTGGGCGCGCGAGCCATCGCTCGCTGGGGCGCGACATCGCTCGCTGGGCGAGCGACATCGCGCGCTGCGCGCGCGAGCCATCGCTCGCTGGGGCGCGACATCGCTCGCTGGGCGAGCGACATCGCGCGCTGCGCGCGCGAGCAGTGCTGGGCGCAGCGCTCGTGGCACGCGAGCTTGCGCTCGCTGCGCGCGAGGCTGCGCGCACTTGTGCGAGGCAGCGCGCGTTGTGGCGCAGCTCGCTTGCTGCCCACACGCGACTGCCTTGGCTCGCCCTTCGCCCATGCCCATTCGTTCATTGCTCGTGGCACACGACACAAGGCAGGGCTGTTGCCTTGTGCTCGTGCACTACGCCCTTGCTCATTGCATTCGTGCCGCACGGGCGACGAGCTCCCTTGCTCGTCGTCGCATGCCCGCATTATACAACACCCCTTAAGGGTAACACGAAGCGTCCATTGCTTCGTGCGTGCAAGTTATATGAACGAATCGCATAAAAAAAATTTAAAATTTATATTTAAAATTAATGACAAATTAATAAATATTATTAATTTCATAATTTTAGGGCGAAAAATCGAAAATTTATTATCCAATTGATTTCCGATTGTTATGGATTCAAGTCTAGGTCATAAAAATTTAAAATTTATCGTAAATTTACAATTTTTATGGTGGTTTTTAATCATAGGTTTCTAATTAAATTACAATTAATTATGAAAATCAAATTAATTCTAAATTATTCTAATTTTCAACAAATTAATCATAATTACAAATTAGATTGCATAATTAACAAGACTAGGCATTCAAACTTGTTAAACATATGCAGTAGGTCAATCAAAAATTCAAGATTTATCAACAGGAATCGCAAATATTTAATTTAACATCTTAAATTTACGAAATTTTGCATTCGAAAAACTAAAACCTTCGAAAAGTCATAGTTAGGCTTCGAATTTGAGAATTCTGGGTTCGGCAGAAAAACACTATTTTTGTCAAAATTTTAGAATGCCTTTTACATGCGGAATTGACACCAAAATCACTCAATTTGGATGAGTAATGAAGAAACTGCCGAAAAACTGCGTACATATAATTAAATAAACGCAATTTGCAATTAATTAACAATTACGAAAATTAATCACCCCTTTTAATTCTTGCAAATTTGTAATATTTAACCATGTTCATGCAATTTAGATTATGAAAATAATAAGGGGCTCGTGATACCACTGTTAGGTTATGATACATATGACATTACATAGATCATGCGGAAACAACCATTAACCCAGGACAACATATTATTTACACATAATCATATAGCATAATTTAGATGCATACTCTTTGTTGCGTGCCCTCCCTAGCTGCGCCCGAACCGAACAAGAACAAGTCTTTAGGACTCCAAGTGTCGTCCCTCCGTAGATAGTCCACAGCACGTCCGGATCCGCCTTAAGATTGACCAACTAGAATCGCCCTTAAGGTACTAGAAAATTTCGGCACTTTATGAGCAAGATGTGTGTTTTAATTTTCTCTCAAAAAACTCACTTTTGAATACTTTGAAACTTGTATTTTAAATTATGACCCCTAGGCCTTTATTTATAGAGTTATGGAAAAGGAATCGTAATCCTAGTAGGATACGAATTAATTGGAATTAGAATCCTACATGAATTCTATTTAATTAATTTATCCAATTAGGAATAGAAATTTAATCATACACTGACTCTTGTAGATTCAGGAATCACGCATGAGCACAAACTCACACACACACGGCAGCCACAAGGGCTGCCCATGCGCGTGCGAGCAGCAGCCCGCGCAGCACGGCCCACGCAGCCGTGGCCCTTGTCGCGCGCTGGGCCTGCCTTGCGGTAGGCCTGGGCGCTGCCTTGGCTGGGCTTGTGGCGCGCATGCTTGCTGGGCGATGGCCCCGGCTTCGTGCTGGGCCTTCGTCCGGCAAGTCTCGTCCGATGCTAATTCGTACGATACGCTTCCGATTAAATTTCCATTTCTGGAATCTATTTCCGATACGAACAATATTTAATATTTCCGATTCCGGAATTAATTTCCGTTTCGAACAAATATTTAATATTTCCGTTTCCGGAATTATTTTCCGATTCCGGCAATATTTCCGATTCTGACAATATTTCCGTTTCCGGCAATATTTCCGATTCTGGTAATATTTCCATTTCCAATAATATTTTCCGACACGTACCATGTTTCCGTTTCCGGCAACATCTACGACTTGGATAATATTCATATTTCCGATACGATCCATATTTCCGTTTCCGGCAATATCATCGTTTCCGGAGTATTCATTTCTTGCCTGTGACGATCTTAGCTCCCACTGAAACCAAGATCCGTCGGTTCCGAATATTCATAGATGGAGTATTTAATGCCATTAAATACTTGATCCGTTTACGTGCTATTTGTGTGACCCTACGGGTTCAGTCAAGAGTAAGCTGTGGATTAATATCATTAATTCCACTTGAACTGAAGCGGCCTCTAGCTAGGCATTCAGCTCACTTGATCTCACTGAATTATTAACTTGTTAATTAATACTGAACCGCATTTATTAGACTTAACATAGAATGCATACTTGGACCAAGGGCATTATTTCCTTCAACAATGTGATGCGTGCCTTCCCTAGCTGCTCCCGTACCGAACAAGAACAAGTTTTAGGACTCCAAACGCCGCCCCTCCGTAGATAGTCCACAACACGTTCGAATCCGCCTTAGATTCAATTAACTAGAATATTATCTAAGGTTTTATGTTTATTCGGAAAGCTTAATTATTAATTTAGGAAAATTATTAAATTCCCACTTGAACATAATCTATGTGAATACTTATTGAATTGTCATATAAATTGTGATTATGAACCACGTATTTATAGGGTGGAAATAACGGAATTAGAATTCTACTAGGATTCAATAACTAAATCCATTAGGATTCTAGTTAAATTAAATCATTAGAATTTAATGTTTAATCAAACACCTAAGCTTTTCAGATTTAACAAAACATTCAATTTGAGTAGAATTAGGAAAACGAGTTTAACCAAGCAATCCTAAACGACCAAGGATTTGGTCGCACGAAGCCTCACACCCACGCAGTCCACGAGGGGCGCTGATGCTCGGCTCGGCCCAAGAGATGGGCGCTGGCCAGCAAGCACGCGACCCATGATGTTGGGCGCTGCTTTGCTCGGCCTGGAGTGCTGCTTGCTCACGCGCGCGGGCTTTGCTGGGCGCTGGGCCTGGCTTCGTGCTGGGCCTTGCGTTCAGCAAGCTCGTCAGTCGATCGTTTCGTACGTCACGCTTCCGATTCGTTTTCCGATTCGTTTTCCGATTCCGGAATTCATTTCCGATTCGAACAATATTTAATATTTCCGATTCCGGAATTTATTTCCGATTCGAACAAATATTTAATATTTCCGAATCCGGAATTTATTTCCGATTCCGACAATATTTACGATTCCGGTATATTTCCGTTTCCAGCAATATTTCCGATTCCGACAATATTTCTATTTCTGGTAATATTTTCCGATACGTACCATGTTTCTGTTTCCGACAACATCTACGACTTGGGTAATATTTATATTTCCGTTACAATCCATATTTCCGTTTTCGGCAATATCATCATTTCTGGAGTATTCATATTTTGAATTTTGACGATTTCAGCTCCCACTGAAACCGAGATCTATCGTTTCCGAATGTTCATAAATAGAGTATTTAATTCACTTAAATACTTGATCCGTTCACGTACTATTTGTGTGACCCTACAGGTTCAGTCAAGAGTAAGCTGTGGATTAATATTATTAATTCCACTTGAACTGAAGCGACCTCTAGCTAGGCATACAACTCACTTGATCTCACTGAATTATTAACTTGCATAATTAATTAATAATGAACCTCATTTATTAGACTTAGCATTGAATGCAAACTTGGACCAAGGGAATTATTTCCTTCAAGTTGTTGTCATATTCATATTTAATGTCGCTTGGTGCTTGGTGGCTGATGCTTGCTGCCTGGGTCAAAGAATTAGGCACACGGTGATTAGCACTTGATTGAGCATGGTTGCGTCTGCCTCATGCCCATAATTTGGCAATTGTGGAGTCTCTTCACCTATAATGTGAGTACTTGTAGGCCATTAGAATGGTATCCCGGAGGTCGAATGATGGCACCCCTCCCATTCAAATTACCTCTATGTCTATGCGACATCTGCATGTCAAATTACCATACATAATAACAAGTAAAAGAAGTTAATATATATTGACAATACCACACAAATTGCATCACTAAGCAAGTTAGCAGCAACATAGACAACAAATCAGATTAACAAAAAGAATCAGAATAATAATGATCAACAGGTCATCAAAAAAGGGGTTAGAATTGCAATACTAATTAGAATTAATCTGAAACAAATAGCAGTAGATTAGTAGAAAAATTACATAAAAAATAAGCATAAAGTTGCAAGACTCAAGCAAGATAAACTCTTGTAAAAAATACATAGTCAGCACTTCAACACAACCGGAACAACATAAAAAGTTTCGATCGACACAAATCTTAGTTTAAAAAATACAATAACACATTACACCCCAAAAAATAGTTTAATTATCTAGATCTTCATTGGTTAACTTTCATCATCGTATTCCCCATCATCATCCTCGCCATCAGTAAAATCTTCTTCTTCGTCTTCTTCTCGTTCATCCTCATTACCTTCACCTAACTGAGCTTCATAAAGTAACTGAGGATTTTGAATGTCCACCTCTTGAAAAGCCAATTCATCTAATGGGGCATTAACAGTTCCTCTAGCTTTAACATTGAAGACGTATAACCATGTTTTTTTTTGTTTTTTTTTTTGTCGTAGGACTTGGTTAAACACAAATGGATCATACTTTGGGTATTTTCTCATGTGATTGACCTCTACAAGTTTATACTTTTCATGCACCCTAGTACCTTGTCTAGGATAAACCCACTCACATTTGAAAAAAATTGTTTTATAACTCATTTTAGCCCCAATGTAAACCAATTCAATTACCTCTTGAAGAATACCAAAATAGTCATATCCATCATCACTTTTCACACAAACACCATAGTTTGCGGTTGATTTATCCTTACCGTAGGTGAATGGGTGAAAGTGGTAACCATTAATGTAATTCCTATTAAATTTTCGAACTCTTGCCGACGGACCAAGTGCTAAAAAATGATGACATCGTCATTAATGCCCATATCCAAAACCTAAAACAATCAAAAAAAAATTAAATTATTAATTTATAAAAAATATTTCTTTTATAATGATGTTATATGATTTAGGCAACGTACATTTTCTTTAAACCAATTTGAAAAGTTGTGATCATAATTGGTCCAAACATCTTCCACCTCTAAGCAACCATAAGTTCTCACCACATGTTCTTCAAACAAACTGTTAAATATTTTGTTTTAGGTATATAAAGTAATAATATATTAAAAGGATTGGAATTATACAAAATAACAAGGCCACATCGTTCAAAGTCAGAGAGCAGCTCACAATTACCAAGGATATAACGATGGGCAATATCATAGTTCTTGTCATCGAAATAATCTAATTTTCCTTCAAATGCATTATAGCCGGTTATACAAGAGAAAATTTCAGGTAGATGTTGGTCAACCGACTCTTCATTACCTCTAATATTTAATCCTAAGTTACCCACATTTTTATTAACATGTTCCTCAAAATAATGGGAGCAAAGGGTAGAGATTTCCTCTGTTAAGTAGGCTTACAAATAAATGCTTTAACTTGAGCTCTGTTTCCCACCTTTTTCTTGAGATGGTATTAAAAACCTAAAAGAATGAAATTTGTTACTTTATGTTCATGTTTTATTAATGAAATTCATTAAAAAATGATATGATAATTTTACCTTTCAAAAGGATACATCCACCTATATTGAACCGGCCCACCAACTTTTGCTTCATAAGGCAAATGGATAGGAAGATGCTCCATGGAGTTGAAGAAGCTCAGTGGGAATATTCTCTCCAACTTACAAAGAATTTTAAGAATTTTTTTTCTAATTGAATCATGTCTTATTTTCAATGAAGATGAACAAATATCCCTTACAAATTGACTCAACTCAATGAATTCCACACATTGAGGGGAAACAAGTCTTTGAAAGCGACCGAAAATAACTTTTGCATAAGAATATGATAATCATGGTTTTTTATGCCAAAAATTTTGTAGTCTTTTGGGTCTATACATCTACTCAAATTATATGCATATCCTTCTCGAAATTTCAACCCTTGAAACCAATCACAAAAAACCTTTGTCTTCTCTTTAGACAAGACATATACAACACTTGGCATATTAGTCTCATTAGTGGCATCATCAAGAACTTCCAATTTCCTTCGCTTACAAAACTTCTTCAAATCTTTCCTTGCTTTCAGGTTGTCTTTTGTCTTTCCTTTGACATTCATTACGGTATTGAACACATTATCAAACACATACTTCTCAATGTGCATAACATCAAGATTGTAGCGAATTAAAAGCTTGCTCCAATATGGTAGTTTCCAAAAGATACTTTGTTTTGTCCAATTATGAGGAACCGCAAAGCCTTTAAGAAGCTTTACGCATCAGAATGTGTGCATTCACCTGTTCTTGGCAACTTTGAAACATTCTCCCATACTTGTTCACCCACCAATCTTGGTGGGGAAGAAGAATGTTCCGCTTTATTTTTTTCTAAAACCACTTTTATTTCACCTAAAATGATGGTATTCTTCTGAGAATTGGCGATGGAAATCTAACCAAGTGATCTTCTCACCATTTGTGAGAGTAAACGCCTTTGTATGCTCCATGCAATAGGGGCATGCTAACTTACCAATGGTACTCCAACCTGATAGCATTTCATAGGCAGGAAAGTTGCTAATAGTCCAATGTAACATAACCCTCATCTGAAAGTTTTTCTTTTTAGAGAGACATCTTAAGTTGACACCTCTAACTCGCATAACATATTCAACTCGTCAATGAGATGTTGTAAAAAGACATCAAGATTCAATTTAGGACTCTTTGGACCTGAAATAATCAAACTTAAGAACGTGAACGGGTTTTTAACCCTAGAGGCAGATTATAAGGAGTTAACATAACGGGCCAACACGAATATTGCTTCCTTGACTTTCCAAAAGGAGAAAACTCGTAGGTACAAAGGCCAAGTCGAGCATTTCGTGTCTCTTTGAAAAAAGCTGGAAAAGATTCCTCAAAGTGTTTGCATGCTTCATCATCACTAGGATGAGATATCACCCCTTCCACTCGAGAATTTTTGCCATCTCATTTGTTCAGTTGTAGACTTTGTTGCATATAACCTTTGCAACCTATGAGCAATGGGCAAGTAAATCAATTCTTTTCTTGAACTTATTTTGCCTTTTGATCTTGAAGTCTTTTATCGATTTACATTACAAATAGGACATTCATTAAGATCTTTATGCTCCTTCCAAAACAACATACATCCATTAGGACATACATATATCTTATGGTGAGGCAACTCAAGTCCATCAAGTTCGAGTTCTGGAGAAGGTGTATGTCATGTTGTTAATTTCATCACAAATATCTTTTATCAACGACGCAACACCGTCTATGGATTTATGCGACATATTGTACTCACATTTGAGGCTGGTTATCCTTCCAGAAACAGATAACAAAGACAACTTGCAGCCATCATATAAAGGCTTCTCAGCACCTTTGAGCATGTCAAAGAACTTCTTGTACTCGGGAATTGGTTCTTCAACATCAATTGATTTTTCAAATGCCCATTCCAAATGGTGATCATGTCGAAAGGCATCTAAAATCATGCTCTTATATGGAATAGATGCCTCTCCGTCAGAGGTGAACCCACTAGATGGAATTGCACAAAATCATCTTCCCCATGGAAAGTCCATTTGTGGTAGTTAGGTCGGAACCCATTATGGTAAAGATGGAACTTTACACATCGGGATCCGAATACAGAACATTTCAACATTTTGTACACGGACATTTCAATAGCCCGTCAATCATAACATTAGGATGATAGAAAATAATAGTCGATGCCAATGATAGATTAAAAAGTGATACCGCAAGTGCACGATGTCTGTTGTTAGCAGATAGTTAGCAAATACGGGTCGATCCCACAGGAAGACATGTTCTATTAGTTTTTGCCCAATTATACAAACTACTTCAATAAACGAAAGTTGAATTTGTTTATAAACTAACAAAGCTAAAGCAATAATATAAACGTTGTATTTATCTATGAATTAAAGGTCTAGGGCGTCTGTTTGGTTCACCATGCTTATACCAATCCAAGAACACAAATCAATTCGACAATGAATATGCTAGGCCGAGTAATTAAAATATATGTTAATCCTACGGTCGGGTCTTAACACTTTCAATCCAACATATGCAGTACGGTCGCTAACATAATCAGAATTGCCAATTTCCCCAAGCCTCTAAGAATATGATCTTTCAATTCTAATTCCTATTAGCTAGATAATCAATCCACGATATTGGCCATTTACATGAATCAACAATTAAGAACAAATCAATTGGAATTACTCAAACATAATCTAGAAATTTGCAAACTTTAATGCATAACAATCATGGTATAAACATGGCTTCCCTTACTTAGCCCTAGAAAACGACTACTCACTCATAATTGAATTAACAAACATGATAGAAATAATAAACATGAATTTCATAATCAAAGGAAAAATTAAACTAAGGAACGAAAACAATAATAATGAATTAAAGCAAAAACAATTCTTGAATTACCTCTAGATTGATGAATTGAATTATTGAAAAGCTAGGGTTCAACAATGGAAAAGGGAAGAATATAGAAACTGACGTGAAAGAGTTCTGGGAAATTAAAACATAAGGGAAAAAAAAGGCATATGGGAAATAAATTAATTCCCTTGAAGTATTTATATGTTTCCTAAATTCTAAACAAAATAGGAAATAATAATAATTACATAAGTTATCATTTAATTCGACGATCACGAAAATGAACGCAAAGCTTAATGCGGAAATCATTTGGGCGCAAAAACCAGCGGGCCCACTGGTCCGTCGCTGGTTTTCGCGCCCAAGGAGAAGAGCCAGGCCATCGTTTTGGGCTATGGGCAAATCGGATAGTCGAGGCACCTTGTTTATGTCATAACTCTTGTTTTACAATGCCTATAGGGACGGGTGACCTGTCGTTGGAAAGCTCTTGAAGCCTACTTTCTAGCCCAATCAAAATCGTCTCATTCCAACATGTAGAACTTGAGATATCAACAAAAGAGTAAATGCTTGTCCGTTTTGATGCTTAGAAAAATAGCATTTAGCTTCGTTGTTGACTCAATATTATCCCTAGAGACATATAATGATCCTCGAGTCAACATCCCATCCGTTCATCATCCAAATCAACTCATAACACTCCTAAAGCATCCAAATGACCGTAAAATCACCTGAAACATTAAAGAAAACACAAACGGGGCATAATAAAGTACGACAACGATAACTTATGCAAATGTGACCCTAAATGCAACTAAAATGATATAAATGCCTAATAATGCAACCTAAATGTGCCTAAAATGCCCTATACAAATATGACTCATCAAATTCCCCCAAGCTAGACTGTTGCTTGTCCCCAAGCAACACTAAACCAAAGATAGAGAACAAGACGCACATGACTTTCATAAAACCACTGTAAGACCAACCCAACTCTCGAGCAAACAATCAAACAGAGTTATTGAGACAGAAATCTAGCTCGGATACAAATAGAACCACAAAGCATCATGATCCACAATCGGAACAACCAAGCTTAGCCACAAACTATTCTCAATCAAGCTAGTCGTCGCTGCATTCCTCGCAGAATATAAATATATGATGCAACATGGGGTAAGATGACAATAGCAAGAAATAATTTTCACTCAATCACAAAACAAACATGCCGATCAAGAGGTATTTATAATAAGCTTGTAATGGGGCTAGGTGAAAAGAAAAGGTAGGATATAATTTGGGAAAAAGTGAGAGTAAGGTCCAACTTGGGGAGAAAATGTGAACTATACGTGCCGGCGTGATAATGCAGAAGATCCAACTCCATCGAACCATGAAACCCGAAAAATCAACCAAGTTATAACCAAGGGGAAGAACATAATATATTGCCACTGGTCTTTCTTCAATCCCCTTTCCTTGCCTTCAAACTATATACAAAAACGAAAAACATATTTTTGATTTTTCTCTTTTTTTTCCTTCTTTTTTCTATATTTTTTGCAAATTTGAAATGAAATAAATTGATGAAAGCGAAAGTAAAAAAAATAAATCCTAATGCTAATGCTAACTATTACAAGCTTGGGTGCATACAGTAATATACACCATTTTCGAACCACAAATCCAAACATAGCCTCGAACCACGAACTATTGGCTTAGTGTGCCAATCAATCAACATAATGAAACCATTACGAACACCGAAGCTCCCCCAAGCTAGACTCGGGACAAGTAACCAACGGGGCTAATAGGGCTCAATTTTGTGGAGTTAAAAGAATAAACGGACAACGCTACAACATGGGTATGAAAGGCGGGAACTGATGTTTCTAAATTCGTCTGAAGGCTTCCTAAGAGAATGGCCTCTGTCATACGCGGCATGCGTGAGTTGCAACTAAAATACTAATGGATCTCAAGCCAAAATCATACGATAACTAGTGGAAAAACAATCATTTGCATCACCATATTTGCCTCGCACATTTAAACATGTGACGCAATTGACAGTTTTAAGCATTAAAATTAGTCATTTGCGTCGCAGAATTACTAATCTGCGACGCAGATGACTCTAAGATGTTCTTAAAGTCATTTGCGTCGCAGATTAATAATAATGCGACGCAAAATATTACCTCCTTTGCGTCGCAGAATTACTAATCTGCGTCGCAGATTTACTAATCGGCGACGCAAAGGAGGTAAAAAACTTTCGGTTTCTAATTAAAATTTAATTATTACCTTTTCCTTTTCTTTTTTAATTTGGTGCGACGCCCTGCTCCCATTCCCTTTCTCCCTCATACATTTCCTGCCTCCCCAAACTCTTTCTCTCTCGTAATTTCCAGATCTCCATTGTTGAAATTCCAAAGCTTCTTTGTCTCTCCTTCAGAATCAGTATCGAGCTTTCCCTTCAAAGTCTCCTCTCACCAAATCATCCCAATATCTCAAATTTGTTTTAAAATTCAAGCTTAGCGAATACGAAGGAGGCAAACCCAGATCTGAAAGCGATGACGTCTTCAGCCGGATTTCAAGCCGCATTCTCTGCAAACTCCAGCTCTGAGGTGGATGACTCGGCGGCGACTCATATGGGTGCGGTGGAAGTAGGGCTGAGTTTTTGGGGAATCTGTTGAGTCGACTCAGACCGAGTTGGTCCCGAGTTACACCGCCATAACAACGCCGAAGTGTTGGTGCTGGAGTTTCGGTTTTTATCGCCACCGACCTTGAATACCTTGTTTCGATCTAAAGGTATTTTCTCTCTCCCTACCGTGATTTCCATGTTTAATTAATTTTGCAACTTTTTCATATTGTTTTGATGAATCTAGGGCTTAATTATGTTAGTTAGTTGGTGATTTTGAGTATTTATTTTACGATTGTTTGAACTCTTCATTTTAGGATTTTGATTTCAGATGTTGTAGTTTGTTATTGATTATGTCGAATCTATTTAGGATTTTGATTTTGATTTTAGGATTTTGATTTCAGATGAATCTAAATTTTGATTGTTTGAACCCTAGATTTTGATTTTGATTTTAGGATTTTGATTATGTCGAACTCTTAAAAGAGATTCATTAACTAGCTAAGACAGTATCATGAAACATATAGTCCATCCAGTTGAAAAAATTCAGTAAGATTTACCTTTGGATTTTTTTCTTTGTCTACCATGATTACTAGGCAACCCTGCAGTAGAAGCAAGAACTTAATAGACACACATATGCCACATATATGACAGAAAAAACAACTAATTTAGTCTTTTGGAACCTCGAAGAAATCTTCGCTGACATCTTACAGTCTGAACTCAGCCCATAGAACAGTAGAGGATGTAGAACTTGGACCAGACTGGGACCAGAAAGCCAACAGCCTGCTGCGTAAACATTTTGGGTACTCCGGGTTGAAAAGTTTTCAAATGGAAGCTCTTGGTGCTTGGTTTTCTCAGCAAGACTGTCTTGTTCTTGCAGCAACAGGGTCTGGTATTTATTTTCTGATTCTTATTCTCCCTTTTCTGTGCATTTCTTCTTGAATCCTTTGTACAATGTATATACTGTGTCAATGTTTTTGAGGCTTTAATGTTTCTACGGGGAAATCTCTGTGCTTTCAGCTACCTGCGCTTTTGACAGGGAAGGTCGTGGTCGTGATTTCTCCATTGATAAGCTTGATGCATGACCAGTGCTTAAAGCTATCAAAACATGGCATCTCTGCATGTTTCCTTGGATCAGGACAACCAGATAACACCGTTGAGAAGAAAGCAATGAACGGCATGTATTCCGTTGTATACGTTTGCCTCGAAACACTGCTTAGGTGAACACATTTGTAAATCATCTGGTATTGCTTGTAGTTTGAATTGTTTCTAAATGCCCTGCTGTTGTCACTTGGGACTGTATGATGTCAGCTTTCACTGTCTGATGAGGTGTATAATGCATACTAATAAGTCCACTTCAGAGGCTTGCGGAGAACCGTGGAATAGCTTTATTTGCCATCGATGAAGTACATTGTGTTTCAAAATGGGGACATGACTTTAGACCTGATTACAGGTTTCACCCTTGCTCACCTTGGATGTCTTATGTTTGAAATGTTCAGTTGCTTATCCAATGATACATGTTTTTCACATTGCCATTTTGTGCATACAATAAATAACAGCTCGTGTGTTTGATTATTGTGAGGTCTAAGTTCAAATTTTAATGTTCTGTTGTTGATTCCCCAATTCTTGCTAGCGTTTATTACTTTTTCTGAAATGTTCCCATATAATTGAGGTTTAATTATTGTTTCCTTATATGAATATAATTGTTCTGAATGCAATTCAAACTGCAAATGGTAGCAAGACTAGCAGACTATTATACCTCCTGTTGAGAGTAGGTTTGGGGTTATGCAACTCTAATGTTTTTCTTTTCTTAATAAGGGTGAATATGTATTGCCTTTGTTGCTAAGAATGTGATTGTTCTGCTATTTTTGTTTGTTTTCTTTGGGCTGATTACATTATGAGCAATGTCGATATTTAGCTAGTTTATTGTAATATTTACTTAAACTTTTATGTTTAAAGTGTAGTTAGGTTATCAACATGTTGGTTGATCTATGGTGAATTTGCCTTTTATTGGGTTGTAAACTGTTTTGACAGGTATATATTAATGTATTATAACATTACCGGTATTGGGGAGGGTCAAATTACAAAGGAAATATTGTCAAAATTTTCACCTAGTTTACTTTTATTTTTATGCTCTGAATATACTAGTACTGAAAGCTGCTTATTTTATTTAATCTATGGATTAAATAAAATCAGCAGCTCATTTTTTTTAGAATATCCAAAAGTCATTTGCGTCGCACTTTAGCTAATCTGCGACGCAAATGACATTTTTTTTAACATATTGAAAAGTCATTTGCGTCGCACATTTAGCTAATGTGCGTTGCAAATGACATTTTTTTTAACATATTGAAAAGTCATTTGCGTCGCACATTTAGCTAATGTGCGTTGCAAATGACATTTTTTTTAACATATTGAAAAGTCATTTGCGTCGCACATTTAGCTAATGTGCGTTGCAAATGACTTTTCAGCACCATGCCTGAAAAGTTATTTGCGTCGCACATTAGCTAATTGTGCGACGCAAATAAGGTTCATTTGCGTCGCACAAATGTGCGACGCAAATGACTTTTAGTCATTTGCGTCGAGAGCTTTTGCCACGCACGATGTGCGACGCAAATGTGCTTAAAAGTGCGATGCAAATGACCCTTTTTCCACTAGTAAGGTAACCTACAAGATAATTGGCTAGCTATTCTTGACACGAGACCAACATCTTACCCCATACCATTCAATTGGTTCACACAATGCCAAGAAGTTATCAATGTATAGCACAACCGACTGAATTTCAGAATCATAACTAAGTTCAAAAGAAGCTCAAGAGAGTCAAATAAAGCCCGAACATAGTTTGAAAGTCAATTGCACAATTCAGGGTATAAAGACATATGAATGCAAGAGAGAATGCAACTAATTTGAACAATAACACTATGAAATCAGTACATTTTTTTCGTTGCACGTAAACTCCCACCCCTAATGGATGGTACAAAGCGTACAACACCTAAAAAAAAGCAATAAAACTATACTAGAAAGCAATACAGATAGATATCCCTCCCCCAAGATAATCCAAACACAGTGCCCTCACTGTGCAAATAGCGACAAAATAAGTCAAACAAGGGAGAGAGATGGAAAGTGCTCACTCGTGATGAGCTTCGTCTGCCGAGTATGACTTGGTAGGACTGCCGACAGTAGAAGCAGTGTGGCCAGAAGCTTCAAACTGGCGAAGCAAAGACCCAATCTCCATGGATGTGGTTGATTTTGGGTAAGAGCTAGTTGGTTTAGTTGCTTTCATGATGCAACAACCACGATTTAAAATACTCCAATCAACCAAAACAGTGCATACTTCAAGATTCAACGATCAATCCCAACGAATAGTTCAAGCAATAATCAATAATCTTCCAATGTTAACAATTTGAACTCAACATTCAACAAACGTTAACCAATCTCAACAAGTAATTCAGATAATATTCGCCAACAACGACAACCATTCAAATTCAACAACCAATATTGACATCAAAATTCCTATTTCCTTTTCAAAATATGAGTCAAGTGAATAAACTTTAGAAAAATTGAAATTTTAATATCTTTTGTGCACCACAAAGACCAGAATTTGGTTGAGAACTCACATGAATTCCGCAAACGAGCACTAATACTACACAATTTGTCAATGTCCACGAAGAAACAAAAACTCCCAAATTGATTTCAAAAGTTAGGGTTTTTAAATCATGAATAAAATAATGATGAAGGTGGGAGATTTGAGGGGTATAGGGGGAGGGAAGGTGGCGGATGGTGGGTTGGTGGTGCAGTGCGCCGACCACCGTATTGCAGGCGTCGTTCCGGCGTACCGCCGGTTGATGGTGGCAGAGGGAAAATCGAGGGAGGAGTTCGAAGGGATGGATGGCCGGCTGGGTTTCGTGGGTGAGGGAGAGGGAGACTGGGCGGGTACGGTTTATGGTGATGGTGGAAGGTTGTTTGCGGGAACGGGGGGCACTGGTGTGTCGAACTCCGGTGAGAAGGAGTGGTTGCGCTGGCTGGTGGACGGCAGAGGGGTGAAGGAGAGTGCGCAGGGGTGGTCTTTGAAGGAGGGAGAGGGAGAGGGAAGGCTATCGAGTAGGAAAAGGTGGCGGGTGGTGGTGTTTTGCCGACCACCGGTGCATCACCGGGGGAGTGGTTGACAGCGAGTAAGGGGTTGGAGGATGCTGCTCGTTGGGTGGTTGTTGGTTGGGCGAGAGAACGAGTAGGGGGGAGGTTCGTGGTTGATTTCCCCCCTTTTTTTTAATAAGGGAGGGCGGCAAATCCAGCGTGGTAGCTGGATTGCCAGCGGCCAAGGGAGGGACTGAAGTTGTGGAGGGGAAAACGGTCAGTGGGCACGATGCCTAGGCGCTGGATTTCGCGCATTGTAGTAAGAAGCCAGAGAGTGCGCTGAGGCGTGCAGGCTTATGTGCGCAGCAGCACATTGAGGCTCAAAATTTCTAAGGATTGCTAAGGCTTGTCGATGCATTTGAAGAGCTGCACATTGCCACATTGTAATTCACTGGAATTTCCAAATTAACTTGAACTTGTACCTATACATCCTAAAAAAAAAAATCAAAAACCACTAAATTCAAAAGTTAAAATCGTTAGTAAAATTAAACGCACAAGAATAATTAAATCATACGATTAACGAAAGAAATTACAAAATGAGAAAACTAATCTAAAAGTAAAATGAAATATGAATTCAAATGAACTCGAAATAAAATATTTTTGTTGTTTTGTTATTTTCATTTTTTTCAATAAATTAAAAAAATAGAATATTAAATTAAAATGGAAATAAATGTAGAAAATTGAAATGAGTGAAAGTTAGAAATCGGGTTGCCTCCCGATAAGCGCTCGTTTTAAGTCATTAGCTTGACTCCAGACCTAAAAAATCAAGCGTCGATGGGTGGATCGGAGAGATAGATCGTCTTCAATTTTCCAATAAACTCTCCTTCAGTGTATAGCTTCGAACGTTGGCCATTCACTTTGAACTTGGTGCCATTGAGTATCGAACCTCTTGCTCCAATTATTGGACTAGAATCAACTGCATCACCAGGATCATCATCACCTGCAAACCCTTTGAAACCAAGTGCATTATTTTAAGAATTTCTAGAATAAGAATGAGGCAACTTAGCATTAGAGGCAATCAAAGAACAAGACACTTCTTGCATTGGACTTTTCATCACATGAGACAAGCTTTCCTTGTCATCCCCTACAGTCAAGGTTAGCTTCCCTTTCTTAACATCAACAACTGCCCCTGCAGAATGAAGGAATGGTCTTCCTAAGATTATTGGAATCTGATTGTCATCTACTATGTCAAGCACAACAAAGTCTACAGGAATATAGAATTTACCTACTCTCACGGGGACGTCTTCTAAAACACCTAAGGGGTATTTAATAGAATAGTTGGTGATCGAGGTAAAACTAGGTCGTTATTAGTCTCTCCTAATCAAACAAATTACCTAAACTAACCACTAAACACAAGCAAAGTGATAAGTAAGGGTCGAAATCCACAAGGACTAAGGTGCACTAGATTATGCTAATCGAACAACAAGCTAGGTCAAAATGGGGTTTTGGAAAGTCACTAATCGACTAAAACTAAATAAACTAAACTAAGAAATCAAAAGTAAATGAGATTCGACAACTTTTGTGTAAGACCGCCTTACCGGAAAGACCACTTTGGTTGCTTAACTAATTGGTTCAATTTCTTAACTAATTGGTTACATTACATAATTAATTGATTCAATTGCTTAACTAATTAATTCATTCGCTTAACTAATTGGTTTCAGTGCTTAACTAATTAGTTCAAGTGCTTAACTAATTGGCTCTATTGTTTAACTTATATGATACCAAGGTAGTCTTTTGTATAAGACCGCCTTATAGAAAAGTTTGTAAATGAGATTAGGGAATGGGTCAAACAACAACAAATCATGGAATGGACATAAAAGAATTGAAACGGGGAAGATTCACAAGCACTACATGATTAGGCGTTGAATTCACAAATAGCTCCAACTATCTCCCGACGTGCGAGCAATTTCCCTAAGAATCAAACATGAACTCCCGTTCTACACTATCATCCCGGGGTAAGTTAAAGTCCAATTCAACCAAATAGTCAAGTTTAGGTCTTTAATCCCTTTCCAACCCAACTAGACTACTCCAATCAATCATGGAACACTTAATTGATCAAGTTAAATGCAACATATATCGGAAATGCTTAAACATGTAATAATTTAATCATGAAAATCCCTAATTTCTAATCACAAACACCCAAACCAATCAATGTTGAGTTTTCCCCAAACCCTAATCAATAAACTACTCCATAATCCTAAAAATATGAAATTTAACGAAACTAACAACTAAAAACATGATTCTAAACATTAGTAACAACTAATCCAAACATGAATCATTAAGCTAAACCAAAACAATTAAACTTATTAAAATGATAAATAAATAAAGCAATAAATGAAGAAATAAATGAAGAGAGATAGAAATTTCTCATTGATTGATTGTTGGTTCTTCAAACCAAATTGCCACACTTGAATTCAAAAGCCCCAATTTTTCATTGATTTTCCTCACTTTCTCTCTCACAAAAGCTAAACTAAAAACCCTAGAAAAATGAGAACTAAAACTAATTATTTACATGGTAATGAATCTTGACCCAAAATGAGTATTTTATACTAAGAGCCTAAAATGAAAAAGAAAATAAAAAAGAAAAGAGAGAAAAAGAAAATAAAATGAACAGAAAACTAAAACCAAATTAGAAGAAGTAAAAGGAAAAGAAAATGAGAAAAGAAAAAGAAAAGGAAAAGGAAAAAATAAAAATATGAAAATAAAAGCCCCCTTTTTTTTGTGAAACAATCAGATCGTTCTTCTTCGTGATTGCCCTTCGCAGCTCCCTCATCTCCTTTCGTCCCTCCTGCTCTTCACTTCCTCACCATCACGCAATCATCTTCAATCAGCACCGTCCTTCACCATCGATCAACATCATCATCATCCCATCAGCGTCATCATCATCCTCGTCCAATTCATCAACGATCATCAGTCATCGCCGTTCATCAATCATCCTCCACCACAACCGTTAATCGAGATTGTACGGCGGAAAATCGAGCGGCCAACAACCACGAGCCACGTGACTTCATTAATTCCGTACACCCAATTTGAGCGGTGAAATGTTCGGTCGAACCAGACAAAGGTCCGGTCGAACTTAGTTGTGGTTTGGGCGAACTTCATTCGGGTTCGACCGAACCTCATACAATCAGGAACTCTAAATTTTCGGTTCGGTCGAACATAATTACGGGTTCGAACGAACCAATTGCTCTGTTTTCTGGGTTCGATTTTGATTGATTTTGATGTCCAATTGCACAGTTGGTGGTTTGAATTGCTGTTGCGATGGTGTTGGGTTGTGTTGGTTGGAGTGGCTGTGAGGTTGCTGCGAATGTTAACCGGTGGGTGGCGATTGGTGTTGGTGGTTTTGCGTGGAGGAGCAACGAGGAAGGTGAGGTGGTTGAGAAGGTGGGATGGCAGCAGATGAGGTTGGAGATGGAAGGGGTTGAGGTGAGTAGTGCCAGGAGAGCTTCCCGCTTGCTGCTGTTGAGTTTGTTGTGGTGATGGACAAGTTGAGTGTGGTGTATGATAAGCTTAAGTGTAGTGCAGGATAAGGCTTTGCTTCTAGTTTTGTTGTTCTCAAGGTCGGAGTTGACTTTTCTTGACCACGCTAAGCACTTGACTTGAATATTTGAACCTTGAACAATCACCTACATACACAATCAAGATGCGGGGAGAAACGGAATAATAAAATAAAATGAAAAAAATAAATATAAATAAAAGTGATTAAAAAGAAAATAAAATAGAAATTTAATTACAAACACTAAGTTAAATTAATTATAAAATTATTAAACGAAATAAAATAAATAAATTACGAAAATAAGACTTAAAATTCTAATATAAATCGCTAAAATACTTAAAAAATATATAAAATATAAAAAATACAAATAAAGAGAAAAAATGATAAAATTAGTTAAAAATATGAAAAATAGAGTCGAAAATAAGTTAAAAACTACTCCTAGGAGTGACATAAATGTCACTCATCAGTTGGCCATTTGAAGAGTAATGGTGGTACATTTTAATTCTCCCATGTTCAACTTTTTGTAAATAGAGAGGGGAATGACGGGCACACTAGCACCCAAATCACACAGAGTCTTATCAATGAATAAAGAACCTATATGACAAGGGATGGAGAAACTACGTGGGTCCTTTAGTTTAGGAGGAGACTTGTTTTGCAACATAGCACTACACTCCTCAGTTAGAGCCACTCTCTCTACACCACCAAGATCCCTTTTCTTAGTGATTAATTCCTTTAAATATTTTGCATACATAGGAATCTGAGATATTAAATCAGTGAAAGGAAT
This sequence comes from Spinacia oleracea, assembly GCF_020520425.1. Taxonomy (NCBI): domain Eukaryota; kingdom Viridiplantae; phylum Streptophyta; class Magnoliopsida; order Caryophyllales; family Amaranthaceae; genus Spinacia; species Spinacia oleracea. The sequence continues at coordinate 117,020,264 of NC_079489.1, read as the reverse complement.
CGTTACCTCGAGATTCTTGACCATAGCCAAGAACTTACCGAACTGTTGATTAACCTTTGTTTTTTGCATTCGGTGAGGAAATGGTAGTGTAGGTGCAAAAGGGGGAGAATCAATAACCTTCTCCTTGACGCTTTCCTTCTTCTCTATATCATTCTCAACACCCGGGGTTTCAACCCCTACGTCCACAGTATTTCTGTCAACATATGCCTCTTCACCAGACTGGTGATCACCCTTTGACTTATTTTGTCGATGAGGAAATGGCAATTGAGGAACAAAAGGGAGAGAATCATCAATAACCTTCTCCTTGACTCTTTCCTTCTTTCTTCTAACCTCCTCTTTCCCCTTTCTGAGATCCGTAAAATCAATAGGTACCGAGGGGGCATCATATGCAGTACCACTCTGAAGAACAATGGCACAAACACTCTCTCTAGTGTGATCTTGAGATGAACTAGATTTCCCTGGAAGTTTTCCCGGTTGCCTTTTTGACAAAGTATCAGCGAGTTGAGCAACTTGGTTCTCCAACAATCTATTTTGATTCTTCAACTCCTTTATGCTCTCATCGTGATTCTTTTGAGCGATCTCTGAGGTCTTCTACATATTCTCTATGAGCTTATACATATCACCCATGTTAGGCTCTAGATTAGCATTGATCTGAGGAGGTTGTTGCTGATAGCCTTGGTGCGGGGGTCTATTAAACCCCGGGGGAGAATTATGTGAGGCTCCTTGTGGAAATGGAGGCCTGGCAACAAGTGGCTGAGATGGATGGAATTGTGGTTGTGACCATTGTTGTTGGGGTTGAGGGCTTTGAACATTTTTGCTCCGATATGAGAAATTTGGATGATTCCTCCAACCTGGATTGTATGAGTTGGAATATGGGTCATCGGGTTGCCTCTGTTGAAAAGCATTCACTTGCTCCATTTGCGTGGTATCCTGCGGACTATAAGAGCACTCATGACCAAAATGACCTTGGATGCCACATATTTCGCAGTAAGAAGTTGTCACTAGAGCTACACTAGACATAGCATAGATACTCATTGGGGCAGTACCAGACCGGGGAGCATTCAAAGAATCGATCTTTAAATTCAAGGCTGCCACTTGTGAGGATAATAGAGAATAAGCATCAACGTCCATCTTGCCCCTTTTAGATGTGACTCTGGTGGTGCTATAATGATTAGCAGCAAGATTGGCAAGGAAATCATAACCTGCATCCACTTCATTGTCAAGAAAAACACCCCCAATAGCAGAATCAACCGTGATCTTTGTTTCATCTTGTAAACCATGGTATAAAATCTGAACCAAGAACCATTTTTCAATATTATGATGCGGGCACGACCGTTGCAATGCCTTGAATCTATCCCAGGCTTCTCTAAGTGGCTCTCCATATTCTTGCGTGAATGTAGTCAACTTGTGCCTTATTTCAGTCGTCTTGGTGGGTTGAAATAATTCTTCCAGAAAAACCTGTGAAATAGCACTCCACTCTGTCTCCTTGACATCGTTCAACCATGTTTGAGCCTTATCACGAAGGCTAAAACCAAACAAAATTACTTTCAATTGGTCTTGAGTGACCCCTTGATGCTTGATAGTACCACATAGTTGGTTGAACCTCTGCAGATGGTTGGTGGGTTCCTCAGATGGATGGCCAACATATTGATTTTGTGAGACCATGGAGATTAGAGGAGGCTTGATCTCAAATTTTATTGCCTCAATAGTTGGCATTGTGAGCCCAGTCGGAACATTGCTCGAGGAAGGAAGCCCATATGATTTCAGGGATTTAGACATCGTGTAACTCGGTGGAGTCTGTGAGTCTTGAGACCCTGACTGCTTCTTCTTCTGTTGTTTCTTTTTGAGTTGTCGAAGAGTCTTACCAAGATTGGGATCGGTAAGAACCAAGGTACCCGTTCTAGCAGACATGGGCATAAACAACAGACGAGAGAACGCAGTGAAATTCGCCTCAATTGGAACTAAAAGTTCCAATGAGACAATGGAAAAAGTTCAAACAATCAAACTAAAACTAATAGAATCTAGCCGTCTCCCCGGCAACAGCGCCAAAAACTTGATGAATTAAAAATTGATACCGCAAGTGCACGGTGTCTTTTGTTAGCAGATACTTAGCAAATACGGGTCGATCCTACAGGGAGACAAGTTCTATTAGTTTTTGCCCAATTATACGAACTATTTCAATAAACGAAAGTTGAATTTGTTTATAAACTAACAAAACTAAAGCAATAATATAAACGTTGTATTTATCTATGAATTAAAGGTTTAGGGCGTCTGTTCGGTTCACCATGCTTATACCAATGCAAGAACACAAATCAATTCGACAATGAATAGGCTAGGCCGACTAAAGTATATGTTAATCCTACGGTCGGGTCTTAACGCTTTCAATCCAAAATATGCAGTACGGTCGCTAACACAATCAGAATTGCCAATTGCACCAAGCCTCTAAGAACATGATCTTTCAATTCTAATTCCTATTAGCTAGATAATCAATCCACGATATTGGCCAATTACATGAATCAACAATTAAGAACAAATCAATTGGAATTACTCAAACATAATCTAAAAATTTGCAAACTTTAATGCATAACAATCATGGTATAAACATGGCTTCCCTTACTTAGCCCTAGAAAATGACTACTCGCTCATAATTGAATTACCAAACATGATAGAAATAATAAACATGAATTTCATAATCAAAGGAAAAATTAAACTAAGGAACGAAAACAATAATAAAGAATTAAAGCAAAACAATTCTTGAATTACCTCTAGATTGATGAATTGAAATATTAAAAGCTAGGGTTCAACAATGGAAAAGGGAAGAATATAGAAACTGACGTGAAAGAGTTCTGAGAAATTAAAACATAAGGGAAAATAAAAGCATAAGGGAAATAAATTAATTCCCTTGAAGTATTTATATGCTTCCTAAATTCTAAACAAAATAGGAAATAATAATAATTACATAAGTTATCATTTAATTCGACGATCACGAAAACGAATGCAAAGCTTAATGCGGAAATCAGTTGGGCGCAGAAACCAGCGGGCCCACTGGTCCGTCGCTGGTTTTCGCGCCCAAGGAGAAGAGCCGGGCCATCGTTTTGGGCTGTGGGCGAATCGGATAGTCGAGCCACCTTGTTTATGTCATAACTCTTGTTCTACAATACCTATAGGGACGGGTGACCTGTCGTTGGAAAGCTCTTGAAGCATGATTTCTAGCCCAATCAAAACCGTCTCGTTCCAACATGTAGAACTTGAGATATCATCAAAAGAGTAAACGCTTGTCCGTTTTGATGCTTAGAAAAATAGAGTTTAGCTTCGTTGTTGACTCAATATTATCCCTAGAGACATATAATGATCCTCGAGTCAACATCCCATCCATTCATCATCCAAATCAACTCATAACACTCCTAAAGCATCCAAATGACCGTAAAATCACCTGAAACATTAAAGAAAACACAAACGGGGCGTAATAGAGTACGACAACGATAACTTATGCAAATGTGACCCTAAATGCAACTAAAATGATATAAATGCCTAATAATGCAACCTAAATGTGCCTAAAATACCCTATACAAATATGACTCATCAGCCATGCTTTATGATAGATAAACATAAAGCATGGCATCGACTATATTTTCTTCCTTGACAAAAGGGTTACAATTCCAGTATGATAGACGTATCTTACGAAATTACTTCTTTACATGAACAATTTAAAAAATGATTAGTGTACTTCCTCAAAATATTTCCAATTCAAAAGTCGAGCATGTTTATATATCTTGCTAAATGCTACAATATATTCAAAGTAGTGTAACTATAAAAAAAAGGCCGTGCTCATTTAGTTGAAAAAATATGCACAAAAATGTTATGCATATGCAGTTCAAAAATACGCACATAAGAGGTTCTCACCATAAGAGGAGTTCTCACCACAAGATGGTTCTCACTGGAACCTCACCTTATAGGATCCCCATCCAATGAGAATATGTTAACACTTCTTTTTTCGAATATAAGCCAAAATAATCCGACTCAAAAATTTGGCACGACATCTTAAACCAAAGAGAACTTCTTAGAAAGAGAATTAGATGGAAAATTGAAAATGGAAAACTAATAAATTTTTGGCTAGACAATTGGGTTATTCAAAACTAATCTATTGACTTTTCTCAACAGGAACATTAATAACGAAAACATAAATTTCTTAGTATCCGATTTTATTCTTCAGTCAAAGTAATGGGACATTCTCAAACTCTTTAATGTTATTCCTCAAAGTATGCTACAAAAAATCCAAAGGATATCTATCCCTCTCCTTGACATAGACGACACTCCTATATGGGAGCCCACAACTTTAGGTGATTTCTCTATTAAATCAGCAACCTTGCTAACCCATGAAAGCCCGGATAATCAACCCCAATGGGAATATCGTTGGATTTTGAAGCTACATCTTCCACCAAAATTCTAAATCTTTCTCTGGAAAATTTGCCACAAAATTATCCCTACTCGGAACACTCTCTTTAAAAGGAACATATTACATGTTGGTGTTTATCCACTATGTGACACTTATATTGAAACTATTAATCACCTTTTTATTCAATGTCTAACTGCAAAACATGTCTAGACACTTGACAATACTAGAACCTAGTTAGACTTTTCTAACCCTCACCATGACTTTTTTTGATACCATTCGGAGCCTTAGTTAGCAATACCATGAATATCGAATCTTGTAATAGTCCCCATTTCTTTTCCATTTTAGATAGTGATTACTTTGAAGTAACCCTCATTCGAAAGGATCCTAATGTACTATTCTTCCTACCTTTTTAAAAAAAAAAAAAAAGGGTTCCCCGTAAAGTAATAATTAAATAAAAAAAAGGAAAAAAAGACAAAGTACTATATAAATTACAATAATTCAGATAACTTAAGATAACTTTATATATGTTAAGACGGAAAAGAAAATCAAACAAAAAAATCAAGGGTGTATACTAGTTACTGTGTGCGCGCGTTGCACGCAATGTGGTTGGAAATTTTAAATTTGGCACCAAGGGTGTTCTAGCACCCTATGAGTATATGAAACTCGTATTCATCAATTTATTGTGTTTTCATGCCATAAAAGTGAACTTATTAATCAGTGTACAATTTCAGATATTTCATATCTGATATCCGAAAAACTTAATGTGAAACGTGAATAATTATTAAAAAAAATTTTAATTCAGATCGATTTTGGATTTTCGGGTATCCGATCCGAAATTTTGGATATCCCACACTTTCTGATCGGATCCGGATCACATTTTTCCGATCCGAAATTTTCAGATCGGATCAGATCCTCTATCCGAAAATTGAACACCCTAGTAGGTATTGTATCTTACACGTTTATTACCTTAGATAAATTAGCATACAATAATGACAGACGGCTATCCTAATTTCAATGTATTTTTCCTTTTACAAAAAAAGAGTTGACAAGTTGGATACTTGAAACTCGATACTATACAAGGTACATGTTCTACATTTCTTTTGAATAAAAAATGACATGCAAACGTATATGCGAACTTTTATCTTGTTCCCGACTATATATATGTAGTTAGGTGTACTTAAAATTGTTTTTTTTCTTTTCTTATTGATTGGTTTTACTAAATCATAAATAAACAAAACCGATAAAATTAGTACAAAAAAAAGCATTTGGTACATGTACCCAGCTCTAAATATACTTCGTACTTAGGAGCAAGATTATTAGATTAAGGAGTATGAGTTGAGTGGGTGCCTATGAAATATGGTGAAGTGTTTAGATTAAGGTCTAAATAAGACTATTGTCTTTAATAAAGATAGTTGACAAAGTTAAAAAGAAATTAGGATAATTACTTAAAAAGAAGTAAAATGAATAATTGGTACATGGGGAGTTATTGTTCATAAGTAACTGTAATTGATCTCCCACTTTTTTAAGTGAAGATTAAGAAAACTAATTACATCATATTTGAAATTTAAATTTGGGACCCTGTTCCGTAGCTCACCCCACGCCGCCCCCAGAAACGCCATTGAAAGAGAAGAAGACAACCACAAAAAACCCCGGAATATTGGAGCAGCAAAATAAAAAAATGAGCAAACGGGACAATAGAAATTGTCTCCCTATACGACGAAGGGGAGAAGCAGCAGTATATCCAATCTTATCTCGCTTAGCTCATTCATGAACCACGGCTAACAAGCTCATTGTGCACCTTTGTCCATAGTCCACGAATTGGAATTGAAGAATGGTATGCATACATCAGAACCACGGGCAGATCAACACAAAATTTTCAAGTTCAATATTTTTCAGAGATGATCCTGTGACTTGCATATACATTCTGGGTAAGGATTCTGATAGAATGATTCTTCATAACGGAATCGCGCTCTACCCTTGATTCCTAGTGGAGGGCCACTCCTTTTCCTTGGATAGCCTTGCCTGTTATGAATTACAGTTAAATGTAAAGAGCACAAAAAAAATACAAAAGCTTATTGGGGTATTATCTCTTACCTATTCCTATGCATCTTCTTGACAATATTGGATACGGATGGCCCTTCCTCTAGTTGCCCAGAATCTAACTTGTCAAACACTTCAATTAGACTTTTCCTGCAGTAATAAAAGAAGTTTACAGAAAATATTACAAACAAGCACAGGTATTAGATGAACAATAGTATAGTATACTGGCACCCCCACCTCCTTCCAGGGATCAACCACTTAATTGAAAAGGAAAGGAGAAAGGTGGATTGTGAGTCGTGACCCCAAAAGGGGCCAAACTATCTCCTAGGTTGGCCATTCACAAGCAATATTAACTGTGTAACAACATACTGTAGTTATTAACATTTCCAAATGCTTTTGACCACTAAATTGACCGGTATACGATGAGAGAATTTGAAATTTCTCTTTGTTACATTAGTGGTCTCTAATACAAAACAACTCACAGGCCACATCCCAGCCAACCAGAGAAACATTAAGAGTTTTTCCAGTTTCAAATCAAATCTTTTGTTAACTGAAATTTTTATTTGGAACTTTAATTCTAGTTTCAGAATCTTTTAAATGATGAATTAGCTACATTTTGCAAAAACCATCCTGGTTTGACTCCCATCAAAATAACAACTAATTCCATCACAAGCAATTTCGTCAGTTAACACACATTGTTGTTTTCAATCAGCAGCCTTTTACCTGTCTGGCGTAATTGTCTTCCTGTGCTCGAGGAACCGTCTATGACCCTCAACTGCTCTTGCCATGTTACCCGAATGAGATGAAATGAACACATCACTTTCTACAGAAATGATATAATCAATAGCAGCAGTTTGAGTTGCATGATGGGAAAAAGCTTTTAATTCATCTTGGGTTGCCAGCGTTTCCTGCCACCAAACTAGTTAATGATAGAATCCAAGATATCTGCTCCACAATTGCCCTGGACAATGCAGTGGTAAATGAATGACCTTAGGAACATGTATTTTAGTACATACCTTGAAAACCACATTAGGGAATCGCAAAGTCAGCTCTGATAGTCGCCTTGCACCACCATAAATTTCTCCAGCAGCGATATATATTAACATTGATGGAGGATAACCAAGAGCCTTAATAAATATCCCAACCTCCCTAGGTGTTAGTGGACAAAGGCCTGCATTCCTCTGCTCTGTGGAGTTTATTTTCTTTATCTTCCAGTGATGTGTACTCTCCCTGACAATTTATGGCAGAAAAGCATCAATTAGTACGGAGGTTGTTAAATCTTCTACGTATAAAGGAACAATATTACTCGTATCCAGTTTTCTCTTAAGTCAAATATTTTCAACGCTTGCAAAATTTCAACAGGAGAAAGAAACTGCAAAACCGTTCTTTTGGCCAAGTTTATATGTTAGGAACCTGATCCAGCACCAACATTTGACCATACTGCATATTTTAAGGTACAAGTGCATGCTACAATGCTACATCATTCACAAAATAACAGAAACTTCGGTGTTCATTCACCACAAACATCAGTTGCTGACATGAAACTTCTTTATTCAGTTTGTATTTTCCCAAAACAAATCAAGGACTACAAATTGGTTCATAAAAAAAAAAATCGATTAAGTTGCTTTTTGTTGATGACTGCTGTTTGAGCAGCAAAATGGGACAGTCTCTATTGTACCAAAAGTACTTCTAAGCATCTTCTTGCCATAGATTTCAAACACACGGTACATATGCATTTGGTGTCATGCATATAAAAATATGAATACCTCATAATCCTCAACTCCTCGGATTCTGCATCAGAAAGACCATAGGTACAGCCAGTAAAAGCAAGCATGTCCTTCTCATATCTAAGATGAAGTGCAATGTACTGTCCCCCACGTGACCTTAGCCGCTCCACTAGCCTCTGTGGTGTCACTGCACGAAGTCAGAACCTTGTTCAAACCAAACACCATAGTGTGCCTCTCAAATTCTAAAAGAAACACTGATAACATGGAGAGCTCCTGAGAAACTTAGAAATTCTTAAATGTCTCTTCTCCACAAAATCTGTTATTTCAGACAAAAATGATGAAGTAAATGTAGAAGTTCACCTTCCCCAAAAGTTCAATAGGAGGAGAGAAACGTAAAGCGTGGTATAGAGCACGACATCTGAGCCTCTGAATGTCAAGAGGTAGATCATTATTTGCAAGCCGCGAATCTGATTTTGGAACATGAATCACCTGAATATCGTGATTAGACAAGTTAGCATAACGACAAACAAGGATGTCGTATTCTTAGTTTAAAAAGGCGCAAGGCGCACTAAGGCGCACAATGGTCATGGAGCTTAGGCGCAAGACTCAGGCGCGCGCCTTTTAGATAAGAGGCGTACATAATTTCCTAATAAACCTTACAATTTGGTATAGAACAAAATTAACACAATTTATACTCAAAACAACATAATACTATTCGAGTGCCATATTTTCTTGCCGGTTAATAAGCATCGCGTGCTCCCGTCGATGGAGTGCCAGATTTAGAACCTTTCATTGTAATTACAAGCTGAAAATATGAAAATTAACTCATATTATGCTACTGCCACCACCTAAAAAGCTTAGGTTGTAGAGATATGACCGTTGATAGGCCACATGGGGTGTGTTTATGTCAACTGAGGCGCGCGCCTGGTTAACATCAGTGAGCTCTGAGAGCTTAAGGCACCGAAGGCTGAGCCTAGGTGAGCCTTGCGCCTAGGCACGCCCTTCTTTAAACTAAGGTTGTATTCAATCATAGTGGTCCAATTTTTATTTTTATTTTTAATTTTTGGTTAAAACCAAATTTCTCTCATTTATTCTAATAGTTGAGATGAGCAAAACGAAGGACAGTTGTTCAAAATTATCAACTTGTCATTATCAGGCTGGTCTACAAAGAAAAAAGCATGTTTGCACTTCATAAGAACCAAGATTAAAACAGTTCCTAAGATAATGAAGTTGGGAGTTACGGAGTAACAGTTACCAAGATCCGTAGAATCCTTCATACCTTGGCCAAGTTGGCACCATATGCCTTGTCGTGTAAATAGATCCTCGGGGTAAAAGTCTAACAGAACCACGGTAAGTGGGATAACACAGCATTCACATTACAGCAATCCCTCTATATTGAAACTCCAAATAAATTGCTTTGCTAAAGCCAATTTGTTGAGTCTCAGGCAGTCGGCTACTGTTAAACTTTCATTTTCAACTTGTAACTAAATTAGGAGTTCTTGTGGTGGCGATTGTGAGATCAATATTTCTGAGACTCTGTTATGGAGAAGGTCGCAGATAGGCCAGATGAGTTTAAAGGGCTTTTTAATTCCTGAATAAAACAGCAGCCTCTTTAAGACCTGTTTTCTTTGCATGCCAGTACAGATAGATAGGCTGACAAAACGAATGTCTCCAGGTTCCACAGTTCCAAAGCCACTCTGCTGTTAGTCAGTGTCCAAGTTACTCCGACCACATTTGACTTCCTGGTGGTAAAGCACCACGTTGGAGTTCTCTCTCTTACAATCTAACCTCAAGCTACAGGATATGTCAGAAATAGCTGTTCTGCACTTATAGTTTTTGTCAGCATTGTTTGTTTGGCATGTATCGTTTTCAAAAAATCAGTTTGACCTCTAAAGACATGATTAATGACTTGGAAGAAGTCATTAAAAGCCAAAAATCTCTTTGTTATCCCTACACCTGAGAGAAAGAAAACCCTACTATCCTAGGACCTCCTAGAAGCAACAATTTCACTTTCCAGCCTTTCAAAGCCGACTGGAGTACCCAAAAGCAACATCATCTCTCAAGTATGAAAAATTGTGACGTAACAACTAACTAAAAAAACCAAAACCAGACCAAACTTTCAAAAGTTCCACACAGTGACAGATTCCTGCATCATAAAATCTAAGATTGCTGAATTGTTGGTACTGCAGTTTTTTGTGGTAACTGACGATTTCATTGGCCTCCTTCTGATGTGATTTAAGGAGCGTAAGAGCTTTTAGAATTACCTTGGAAACTTCAGAAGTTCACTATAATTTGTGGCAAAAACCACCCAAATGATTTCCATACCACTTTCCTTTACCAGAGATATATTTATACATTTTTGTTTCAAAGTACTAAGTTCAAACTTTGGAAACAGATACTAAGTTCTGCAAGAAATAATCTCTGAAAAGGATACGAAAAAGGTCTACCTGATACTCCTTCCACAAATGTGTCATATTCTCATAATAGTTCATCCCTGACCAGGAACCGAAGTGTTTGCGGGCTCGGGGAACAGTTTCCAGTAGTCTAGGAAGTTCCTTCACGATTCTCACATCCTGCTGCAAGCTTCTCATGAAATGGAGCTCATCAAATATGTCCCCAAACACACTGATAGAGAATTATAAAATACGGTAAGAAACCTCAGATCAGAAACAAAGATCAGTTATTTGTAATGAATCAATGTAAGGGAAGGACATAATAGTTAGTGAGTGATATTAGGTAAAAGACAAATTAGGTAAGTGTAGTAGAATGGTTATAAGTAGTGGCACATTAGGTTATGAGAGATATGTTGAGAATTTGGTAAAGCTTAGGCTTTGGAGAATGGTGACCTCAAGTCACTAAACCTAGAGATTGGTGGCCTCAAGTCACTACTTTTATCCCCTTTTGTGTTCTTCATCCATCAAGCTAGTTAATATAATTTCTTCCTTTATTTTTATGCTCAAATTTATCAGTTCATTTCACTTGGTATCAGAGCCGTACAGTTCTGGGAGGGGGTTACTGATCTGATTTTCTGGCAAAAAAAAAAAAAGGACCTTGAATCCTGCCAAAATGAACGTTTATCCAAATTAGGAATCACCAGGGTTGCATTCATAACACGCGCCACAGCCACCATATCAGCAATCTAGCGAAAATAATATTTTATTAGAACGATGGGAAAAAAAAAAGCAAATAAATAGAACATAACTTGGGGAAGAAAGCATTTCTTCCACACTAATGAGGAGGTTGGGCAAACACCACAAATGATTCAGTACAGTACAAGCTTCACTGCATGAAAGTTTGCTTCATGTACGTCGGCAAGTAAAAACATGAAAAGGCACAGGTGCAAACGTACAACCAAGGAAAAACATGTGATCGTGCTTGAATGAGTGGATTGACAGCAGTGGTATATGTGCACTGTGCACACATGGCTTTTCGAACAACACATACACATCATTGCATAAATTGTACGCAGAAACGTATTCAAAATTCAAATACACTTAGACAAGAACCAAGCTTGCAAGCGGGTATGCACTAGCACAATTTTGGATAAATTGAATTCTTTTTTCTAGTGGACATTAAAAATATTTTCCATCCTTAAGGAATAAAGCCTAAAACCAAATAATTTACCACCAGCATCTTATGGCAAACCAATTCCATAAATCCAGTGTATAAAAGTATACAAATATCAGAGAAAAAAGGCGAAGTAACTTACACCAGTACGCATTTGATTTAGCCCTCCATTACTCTTCACAGTCAAATATCTGTTAGATTCCCGGGCAACTGATGATATATGAAAATACAGAACCATGTCAGTATCACTCTTGGATAAGTAGTAAAGGAAATGACTTCAAAGCAATAAACCTTTGTATTTAGCAGTAGGCTTAATGCAAGGACGTAGGCCACGGCTGAACGTTGAAGCCGGTGATTGTTCATCAACAAAGTGCGCAGGACTTCTTATCTAACGACAGAAGCAATGTCTATTACTCAAAACAAAGAAAAAAAAAATCACTGTTCTACATTTTCACTTCTTTCTTTTGAATTTCAATTTGAAGCATATGCATCAAAATATTACCGAAAAATAGATAAAAATCGTCAACTTTTTCCAACTAAAATTCCCCATTTCAACATTCATCCTGTTTTACAGAACCCCCCCTCTATTCAAAATATTGACAATCGATACAATTTACAGCAAACTGAGCCAGCCTCCGCACATCTAATCATCTCACAAACCCTAAAGATCAACCCCAACAAGAAAACAATGATGACTAATTAAACTAAATCAACATTCATACTAAAAAACAGTAATATCAAAAGGAAAAACAACCCCAGAAACTTGTATTAACAAAAGGCTCAAGAAAACACAATAAGCTTAGATTAATGAAAACTGGGGAATTAAGCATAAAAAAAGAATCAGTTATACCTGCTCAGATTGATGATGAAGGTGAGAATCAGACTCAGAATCACTATAAAAAATTGGGGTTTGTTCATCTTCAAAAATATCTTTGGAAAACATGAGAAAAATGAAGATGGATACAGCAAAGAGAAGGATTAAATAGAGAGTGCGAGTTAACAGTGAGGGTTTTTTGGATGAAACTCTGCTATTACGCATCTTGACTGAGCTGGGTAGCACAGGATTTGAGTTTGATTTCTTTGATTTGGCGCGGTTGATTTGCATGAATTTGCTCTTTTTGGAGGATTGGAGGACAAAACGATCTTTGCTCGTTTGTGAATTGCGAGTGAGTGAGCGAGTGAACGAAGCATTTTGTGTAAAAAAAAAATTGGGAAAATTTGCCAATTACTACCCAGTTTTTAAATGACTTTGCGAATTACTACCTAGGTTGTTAAAAGTTGTCAATTACTACCTAATTGTTATTGTTGTCAATTACTACCTTAATTTATATTTAGGCCAATTATCACTAATTATACTTAATCACTAATTAACTGTTAATTATACTTTAATTAATATATAATTTTTTTTGCATATTTAACTTATTGTATTTTATGGTAATATTAACTAATATGGAAATATTTATGAAGAGTGATCCCCCAATATCTCATTGACACAACAATTTAAACTAATTTTCCTTTTTAACTCTCAAACTTATCCATGTACTACGTACATTACCCAATACAATATAGAAAAGATACCCATTGTATATTACCAAACCCATAAGTCATAGATAAAAATAATCTTGCATCCTAATTCAACCAAGATTATGTTAAAACAATCCGCGAAGATCTTCGAGCATTTCTTCTTATTTGTCTCAAAAAATATGCAAAAGCAAAAGAATTTGTATCTTTAACAACAACCTAATTACAACGGGTCAAAAATTCTGTCGTAAAAGTCTTTTGCGACGAGGCTAACAATCAAACAAAGACGGGACAGCCGTCGCAAATGTCTTTTACGACGGGTTAACGACGAGATTTTCCATTAACGACGGCCCTTTTTTTGACGGGCTGGCAACAGGAAATCCCGTCATTAATCAACAATTATTGGCCTTTAACGACGGGATTTCTCATCGTTAATGGTACAATTTTTTGTAGTGAAAATATAGCTTCTAAATGCAGATATTATTTTCAAAATGCAAAAATAAAAAGTACCAAACTGACATAATTAATTAAATAATAAATAAGGGTTAAAAAAATATCTCAGTAAAATACTAGCGCTTTTCTTAGACTATAAAACCCAACTGATCTTTTCTCAAAAAAAAAAAAAAACCCCAACTAACTGATCACGTTAATAATTATTATGGCTATAAAATTACAGTGTCCTTATACAGTAGAAATAGTTGATTTATGTTGTGGGAAATATTTTAATCTTGGTAACAATGTAACATAAGTCATTAAGTCTACAACGAGTATTCCGTATACCTTTCAGCTTTGAAAGGGAATTGGGCAAGTGTCTTACGATAATTCCTTATTTATTTCTCATTTTTTATTTTGACATAGGCTAAACTTACACAAAACAAAGAGTTTATACATTACAACCGAAAAACTCATTAGTAAGACTTTGGGCCAACCAAAGCTGTGTATATGAGTTCTACTACATAATACAAACTGTTTGCTTACATTAAAATATGCAAAAACAAACACTATCAGAATTTGTATCTTTAACAACAACCTAATTACAACGGGTCAAAAATTCCGTCGCAAAAGTCTTTTGCGACGAGGCTAACAATCAAACAAAGACGGGACAACCGTCGCAAATGTCTTTTACGACGGTTAACGACGGAATTTTCTATTAACGACGGCCCCCTTTTTTGATGGGCTGGCAACAGGAAATCCCGCCATTAATCAACGATTATTAGCCTTTAACGACAAGATTTTCCATCGTTAATGGTACAATTTGTTGTAGTGAAAATATAGCTTTTAAATGCAGATATTATTTTCTAAATGCAAAAATAAAAAGTACCAAACTGCCATAATTAATTAAATAATAAATAAGGGTTTAAAAAATATCTCAGTAAAATACTAGCGCTTTTCTTAGATTGTAAAACCCAACTGATCTTTTCTCAAAAAAAAAAAAAAACCAACTAACTGATCACGTTAACAATTATTATGGCTATAAAATTACAGTGTCCTTATACAGTACCAATAGTTGATTTATGTTGTGGGGAATATTTTAATCTTGGTAACAATGTAACATAAGTCATTAAGTCTACAACGAGTATTCCGTATACCTTTCAGCTTTGAAAGGGAATTGGGCAAGTGTCTTACGATAATTTCTTATTTATTTTTTATTTTTTATTTTGACATATGCTAAACTTACATAAAACAAAGAGTTTATACATTACATCCTATTTAACTTATATATTAATATTAAATAATTAATATATAATTTTTTTTGCATATTTAACTTATTGTATTTTATGGTAATATATTAACTAATATGGAAAAATACAGGAAGAGTGATCCCCCAATATCGCATTGACACAACAATTTAAACTAATTTTCCTTTTTAACTCTCAAACTTATCCATGTACTACGTACATTACCCAATACAATATAGAAAAGATACCCATTATATATTACCAAACCCATAAGTCATAGATAAAAATAATCTTGCATCCTAATTCAACCAAGATTATGTTAAAACAATCCGCGAAGATCTTCGAGCATTTCTTCTTATTTGTCTCAAAAAATATGCAAAAGCAAAAGAATTTGTATCTTTAACAACAACCTAATTACAACGGGTCAAAAATTCTGTCGCAAAAGTCTTTTGCGATGAGGCTAACAATCAAACAAAGACGGGACATCCGTCGCAAATGTCTTTTACGACGGGTTAACGACGAGATTTTCCATTAACGACGGCCCCTTTTTTGACGGGCTGGCAACAGGAAATCCCGCCAATAATCAACGATTATTGGCCTTTAACAACGGGATTTCTCATCGTTAATGGTACAATTTTTTGTAGTGAAAATATAGCTTCTAAATGCAGATATTATTTTCTAAATGCAA
Organism: Spinacia oleracea; assembly: GCF_020520425.1. NCBI lineage: Eukaryota > Viridiplantae > Streptophyta > Magnoliopsida > Caryophyllales > Amaranthaceae > Spinacia > Spinacia oleracea. The sequence continues at coordinate 117,004,646 of NC_079489.1, read as the reverse complement.
AAATAAAAAGTACCAAACTGCCATAATTAATTAAATAATAAATAAGGGTTTAAAAAATATCTCAGTAAAATACTAGCGCTTTTCTTAGACTGTAAAACCCAACTGATCTTTTCTCAAAAAAAAAAAACCAACTAACTGATCACGTTAACAATTATTATGGCTATAAAATTACAGTGTCCTTATACAGTACCAATAGTTGATTTATGTTGTGGGGAATATTTTAATCTTGGTAACAATGTAACATAAGTCATTAAGTCTACAATGAGTATTCCGTATACCTTTCAGCTTTGAAAGGGAATTGGGCAAGTGCCTTACGATAATTTCTTATTTATTTTTTATTTTTTATTTTTTATTTTGACATATGCTAAACTTACATAAAACAAAGAGTTTATACATTACAACCTATAAACTCATTAGTAAGACTTTGGGCCAACCAAAGCTGTGTATATGAGTTCTACTACATAATACAAACTGCTTGCTTACATTAAAATAAACTACAAAGATAAAAGTTGTCTTGATTGTTGGCATCATCTTGCACATCCCCATTCATTTACTAAGTAAGGTATATATAAAACTTCGTGCAAAATTAACATTTTGATATGTAGACCGTGCATCACACTTGACTATGGGGCGAGTTTGGATGTTAGATAAGGCTGACGACGAATATAAACGTGGATGATTGACTAATATTACTAACAAATATAGATTCGGTGTTGGTGAACGGGTATAAGGATAGCATGTACCCACCTTGGTGATGGGCGAGTTTACATTTGCTGGATTTGGAACACTCACCCAATCCTAACTATTATGGATGTCATTTTTAATAACATTATGACATCATCTTCCGGTGATTTTTGCCGGAAAATAATTTTGGGTTATAATTTAAAATTGATGTATAAGTTTAAGGTTGTAATTGGCAAAATTAGAAATTTGAGGTTGTAATTGGCAAATAGAGAACTTTATTAGGTTGTATTTGGCAAATTTTCCATATTATAGCTAATAAAATTAATTTTAATGATAAAGTTATGTCAAGATATTCAAATGTTAGGTAAAGACAAAGTTGCTTATTCACCGAATATAGGGATGCCATGTTGTCAGTGGAGGAGGTTTTTTGGGAGTCTTTTGGGTATCCTCTCTAAGTGTACGTGCGGGAATGAATGAAACTTTGGTGGGTGATGGGGTTAAAAATTTATCAGCAAGCGGGTAACGGGGCGAGAATGAATTTTAAATTGGACCCTCCCGCCCGCATCGCTTATCTTTCATCGAAATGATTATGAATATATCAATATTTTTTTTACACTAATGTACATATTATAATGTTTATATATTTACTCAATTAATATAATCGGACAACTGAATTATCGAAGACGCCAGAACATAGTTTTAAAATTTAGAAGTCTTTTTTTTAAAAAAAGAAAAGTTGAATCTAGGGGTGAGGTTACATTGGTGCATGGGTGATGGAGCGTGGATAAATTTTATTTTATACCTGACCTCTTGAGATGGGGACTGGGAGGGGTGGGTAGGTGTTAAATGATCGAATAATGAGTTAATTAGGCAAGTATTAAGTGGCATGACTAACGAAAGGAATGATGGATGAGATAACTTAATGTTTGACAGGGGGTGATGATTAGGGATGAAAAATAATTTTGTCCATGCACTATTTTAATGATAATTGACTACCAATTTTTCATATAAATTTCTATTTAGATTATAGATCGTGCATCGCACGGGTATTATACTAGTTACTACCTAATTGTTATTGTTGTCAATTACTACCTTAATCTATATTTAGGCCAATTATCACTAATTATACTTAATCACTAATTAACTGTTAATTATACTTTAATTATTTAAAAAAATCCAAAACTAGTAAAATTAGAAATTCAAAAAACAAAAAAAACAAAACAAACTCGAGATCTAATTTCCCTTAGAAACAAAAGTCTTAGAGATCGAACTGCGAAAAAGATAGAGATCAAGAGATTAGAGACCGAAACCGGGATGGATTTGAAGAGTAAACGACGATCAGGGGATAAGTTTATGCGCGGGAGTTATATAGAAGACGACGTTGTTGGTGGTGAAGTTGATGATAGTTCGGAAGAACTTGTAAAACAACGGAGATGAGGAAGACAATGAATCAATGATGGTCCGGTTCGATACACTCCGCCATCAAATTCAGTTGCTATGTCATCCACATCGGGGGCGACTACTCTTGCTAGTCACCGGAAAATTTATCCACCGCTGTCGAAGGTTTTTCGGGTTGCTCCTACATGGAAGGCTCCTGATGAAATGATCGGAGTTTCAATCCCACAGAAGGTTCGCTCTGGTGAGACTAACCAGAGATTTGGGGGTTTTCTCTCTTCAAATTGGAATATTTGATTTTTTGGGTATTAATTTGGTTATTTGTTTGATTTTGATCGACTGTACGTGCATCTTCAACAAAGAGAGACATGATTGTTGGAGTTCAGCTACTCCTTTCACCGTCGCAAGCTCACCAAGTTGGAATCTAGACTCCATATTTCATTTTCAGTTACAAACTCGCCTTCAATTCAACAGTAGCACTGTAGCAGATTTCTTTTTTTAATTTTAATTTTAATTTTAATTTTTATTAATTAATTAATTAAAATAATTAAAGTATGATTAATAGTTGACTATGATATGATTAGTGATTAATTGGCCTAAATATGGACTAAGGTAACAATTGACAACAATAACTAAACACCTAGGTAGTAATTGACAACTTTTAACAACCTAGGTAGTAATTCGCAAAGTCATTAAAGATCTAGGTAGTAATTGACAAATTTTCCAAAAGATTGTGATTCAATCAGCTCCGCCTGGAGCCGTTTACTCGGGTCTCGGGTCATGATCTGGTCGGATCGTGTCGGGTCATTTATCGCCCAGGTGCAAGTCGGGTACAGGTCGGTTCAGTCAGATTGATTATTTGTCGTGTCATGTCGGGTTATTATTTCATTTTCGGTATAGGTTGGGTTCAGTTCGGTTCGGGTTCGGTCGGGTCTTTTCTAGTCGGGTACAGTTTCAGGTTCGGGTCTTGAAGAGTCGGGTTTGAGTCAAACTTGTAGCAGTTAATTTCGGGTTCGGGTCAAGTTCGGATCGGATAATTATCGGGTCGGTTAAAATTCAGGTTGGGTTAACTATCGGACACGAGTTAAGACCGAGTCCTAACTATCAGGTCTAGTCAAGTTTAAACCTTATAATTAACTTTAATAAATTTGGTTAAATTTGATTTAACACTTTTCACTTGTTCTAGATTAGGTAATTATAAAAAATAAAATTAACTTTATTTAAGTTATGTCAATGACAAATCGGGTTGTCAACATGTCACGTAAAATCAGGTAACGAGTTGTCACGAGTTGGTTCAATAACATGTTTCATCGGGTTATAATCGGTTTCGGGTTGACATCGGGTCGGGTGTTGGATCGGGCTCGGGTCATTTTTCGGTCGGGTCAATTGACTTAGTTCTGTTATCGGTTATGTTTCGGTCGGGTGCTAGATTCGGGTCCGGGTCATGCATTAACGGGTCAAAATTGATCATCGGTTTTAACGGGTTGGATACTATCGGGTTACGGGTTTCCTATTTTAACAACATTCCAGGTCTCGGGTCAGGTCCAGGTCCTTAAAAATTAAGGTCGGTTCAGGTCGATTTCTCGGACCGGGTTAGTTTTTGACAGCTATAGCTCCGCCTCCGCCCGGTTAATCTTGTTTACAAATTTTTGTACAAGCTAGACAAGGTCACCTTATAGTTGGGTTATGGTTGCGGGTCAAGTTCAATTGGTTTTGGTCACGGGTCAAAACATTCGGATCCTATAAAATACCTTTTCACGCTTATTTTTCACCATTTCCAATTTCAAAACACATTCTTCACATTTTAGGAGAGAGAAAGTTCTGATTCTTCATCTTCTCGCGCTGATTCTTCTTCCTCTTCACTTCTGCTCGATTTTTCCTGAAATTATGCTATTTTTTCTTCAGTTCTTTGACTTGAACTCTTTGCTTCATCATCATTTCTCCAATTTCGTAATTTTATTTTCCATTCATCTTCAATTTTGTGTTCTTTTACGCTTTTTACTTATTCTCACTTGATTTTGGTTTGTATTCTCGTTTTTAGTTATTTTATTACTACATTTTGGTATGATACTAGATTGTTAGGATTTTACTTCATTTTGCCTTCATGTTAGGTTTATTGCGCGATTTTTAGGGTTTTACATGTGCTTTTGCGCGATTTGTTCTTTAGTTTGGATTCTTCTTCGACTGTGCGATTCTTCTTCATTTGTGCGATTCTTGTTCGAATCTTCATTTACATAATTTTATGTTCTTCGCTCTTTTGATTTAGTTTCATTTTTTTGTTTATGCTAGTAGATTTTCTGGTTTTGAGTTAATTTTAGTCTTTACCTAATTCGTTTTGTGTGTTTTTGTTTCAATCTACTTCAAAATGCTTTACTTCTATTCCTTGATATGATATTTTTACACTCCAGCTGTTTTAGTTTGGAATTCTGGTTATTTAGTTATTATATCAGCAATTTTAGTTTTGATTTGTTTTAATACCTGGAAACAAAGAATATCTGAATAACACACATGTATCAGTTTCGTATTAGTAGTCAATTTTTAAGAACACACATGTATTAGTTACGCGTTTTTACCAATTAGTCCAGTATCCAAATCCATTAGTTAATTAGTTTAAAACCAATTAGTTTAGCACTGAATTAGTTAGTCTAGCATTCGAACTAATATGTTTTCAGAGGAATTAGTTAAGTATTCTAACCAATTAGTTACATATTTAAAGAAATTAGTGAAGTATACAAACCAATTAGTTACATACTGAAAGTATTTGTACATTTGAAAGTGTTTTCTTGTTATTTACAGTTATTTTTTTCTATAACCCCTGTTATTGTTTAACTTTACTTGTATTTACGCATTGCAATTAATTTTAACTTCACTGATGTATTGTTCCAGTTTCAAAAATGGTCAGAACATAAAATCCATAGAAGTCATCTGAGCACGTAGATCCTGTTGATGATGTACGTGCAAGAAAAGCAGCTGGCAAACGAACTCATGAGACTTTTCCTACAGCTCAAAAGCCACCAAAGAAATGTGTTGAGAAACAGACCTAAGACGTTGATTATCTTGATTTTGTCGTTGCTCCTCCCAGAAAAGGTCCACTGAAAACAACAACAACAGTGAAATTGGAATATGTGGATGAGGATATAAGGTTATGAACCATGCGGAAAAAACCATAAAGCCAAGAATCCAAAATAATTGCCACGTAATCAATTAACATAATTTAGCATACATACTATGTGATGCGTGCTTTCCCTAGCTGCTCCCGAACCGATCAAGAACAAGTATAGAGCTCAATGTCGCCCCTCAGTAGATAGTCCACAACACGTTCGGATCCGCCTTAGGTTCAACCAACTAGGATATTCTCTAAGGTTTTATGCACTCGGGAACTCACATGTGATAGGCAAATATTAAACTCGGTTGAATTTAATGTATGTTGTATGCTATAAATTTGTGATTATGAACCACATATTTATAGGGTGGAATATAGAGAAGTCCATGATGAGCGACATTTATGTCGCTCTTAGCTTAGGATTTTAGTTCATTTTATTAGCATTTTATTATTATTTTCGCTTAGTTTTATCGTTTTTAGTTCGTTTATCGCATTTTTGCATTAATCGTTACATTTTCTCGTTTTGCGCATATTTTAGTCGTTTTTGCTCTAAATATGCCTTTTGCGCGCATTCTCATTGCGTAAGGTTCGTTTTGAGTATTAACGTGTTAATATTGTGTCATTATGCTTGTCGACGAGCTATATGCTTCACGATTTGCAAAAACGATAAACGAATTAATAATAATGTTTTCGATTTTTAATAACATGCTTGACGATTTACTAATGTTTTACGGTACTTTGCTCTTGTGTGTGTGTGCAGCCACACTAGCCTTGCAAGTGCAGCCACGCGAGCCAAGGCAAGACACTCACAGCAACACTCACAGCAGCCTCTGTACACGTACAAACACACAACATAGATGCTGTTGTTGTGCACACTTTCAGCTATTATTCATCTCAGTACAGCAGCCTTGATTCAGCCTTGTAGCTCCATGATAGTGGCAAGAATAAGCAAGTGTTATAGCTGCAATGAACATGGAATGCAGCCACAGCAATACGAGCAAGAGCCAAGGCACAACACGCAGCAGAACAGAAGCAGCCACAGCAATGGCACGCAAACAAGGCAATGACAGCAGCTGTTCATTTGCCTTTGCAGCAGCCTCAAGTGCCCTCCTATGAGCCCCCTTGCATTACCTTGATAGAAGCTTTGTAGCATCACAAGAGAAGAAGTCACAGCAGCACGCGCAGAACCTGAAATGAGCAGTCTGTGCGCTCGAATCCTCTTTGTGCGATCGAATCATAGCTGTTCGGTCGAACAGTTCATTCTGTGCGGTCGAACAAACTGGAATTCTCAGACAGAAGCTCTGATTTTTGGTAAACGATCGAATGCATAATCTTGTTCGACCGCACAGAATCTGTGCGACCACACAACACCCAGTGGGCGACCGAATTCGATTGCGGAGCTGCTATTATAAATACGAAAATCGCAGCAACTTGTAAGGAGGCTTTCATTTTGTTAATTACGTAATTTTCATTTTAGGCTTAGCTTAGAATTCTCTCTCTAGAATTAGTTTAGGGCTTAGATTAGAGATTAGGATTAAGGATTCTTAGCCTCAAATTCTTGATTCTAAATTCAATTCAATCATCATTTTCAGATTTCTTTTCTCTTTCTCTTGAGTTTTGTTCTTCATTTTTGTGCTTCAAGTTTAATGCAAATTCTTCAATTCAAGGTATAATTCTTCATTTCTTTTTTATTAGTTCTTTAATTCTTTAATTGCTTCATTAATTTCGTTTATGCTTTGATTTCATGCTTGAATTCTAGAATTAGTTTCACGTTTTGAATTTCATTGATTTTCCCCCAATTTTTGTGGTTTGAATTTTCTGAATTTTATTGTTTCAATTAGCTTCAGTAGGTTCAATTAGTTTCATGATTAGGATTAATGTTAGTTTAATGTTGATGTTAATCATGCTAATTGAATAGTTTAGTCTAGAGGTTAGGGATGAAGCTTTGGCATTGAATTTGGGGAATTTTAGGGAAAACTCGTGATTGATTTTGTGAATAAATGTGATTCCGTGATAGGATTTCCATGACTAATTGAGTAGTAGTAGCGAATGCTATTTGATTGGATTAGATTGGAATGTGTGATTAGGTTTGGCAAGACATTGTGAGCCTAATTTGTGCAAGTGAATGATAGCTCCTATTATATGCAAGCTTATCTAGTTTAGGATTAGGCGAGAGCTCTTCCATAGGCTAGGTTGCTTCGCGTGCTCCATCCGAGAGGTGGCGAGCACCTCATTTGGTTTCATTCCCCTATTTACTATGTCGTTGCATATTCATGAATGTCTTGACCTTGTTATTTCTTTGATTCGATTTCCATTGCCGATTCCCAAATCCTCTATAATTTCTTTATTTGTTTGCATTTCTAGCTTTGATTAGTTTAATTCAAAACTCAAATTCCATTCGAACTAGCTTGTGAACGCATAGATTGAATAGTCAAACATATCCATTCCTATGGGACGATCCCTATACTTGCCGCTATAGTTCATATAGCCGGTTAGTTAGGTGTTTTATAAATTTTGTTTGGCGAGGTGTTGTTCTATTTAAAGACGGAAAAACACCCTATCAAAATGGCGCCGTTGCCGGGGAATGACATCATTGTTTGATTCGTCATTCTAGTTCGCTAGTCCAGTTCATTTTTCATTTTCTTTTTCTTTGAAAACCGAAAAAAATGGCAAATTCTTTTGTTTCTCAAGATGATGAGTCGATTTCACTTGATGATCTTCTCTTTCTCCATGACAATTCCTAAGCGCTTTGGAATTTTGAATATCCAAAATCATTGTTTGAGAGGCTTCTCCTCATGAAGTATCTTGAAATTCAAGAAGAGCAAAGAATAGATTATAGTTTAAATTCATTAGTGGTCATGTCCCAACAAGTTGTAAAAGGCTTTTTGGGAATTTCTAACCTATTGCAAGAATCTATTAAGGAAGTTTCATGGAAAAGAGATGAGTTTGAGGCTACATTGCCACCTATGATGCATGACATTGAGGAGTTGAGTATTGGAGAGTTTGTTCCTACTCGTTCCTCTTTGAGTGAATGCCTCGATGATGGTGATGAACATTTATTTGCTCCATTTTGCCTTGAAGTGCTTAAATCGATTCAAATTGAGGAAAAGAGTGAATGTGCCAACCAAAAAGATTTTAAAGTGAATGAAGGATCTTATGTTGAGATTTCTTGTGCTTTATGTGATGTGAGCGAAGTTGTTTGTGAATATTTTGTTCCCACTCCCTTCCCTCATTCCCCTTTCCGAAAGAAAAAACTCAACATTTATCCTTCATTTCCCATTTCTTTTCCCTTTTTGTCAAGACTCCCACCGCTTGAGGATTCCTTTTCCTCCATTGATCCTAATGATTCTCCTTACTCAAAGGAGCATGAAGAAGGGAGTATTTCTTTTGTTTTTCATTTTGATTTTTCTTATGTAACACCCCGACCTCTAATTCAATTATTAGAAGATAATTAGCATCGGAATTAACCTAATTCGGTTGGGACATTACCTGCCGTAACTCCCTCTTGGGAATTACAAGGCAACTATCAATCATAAGTTATTAAACTCCAAAATTAACATAATAATCCTTTTTAATTCCTTAATAAAAGTACGTAACTTAATCAAGAATCTTTACTTAAACTTGTTACAACTTAACATTAACTTAGGTGAACTTTGTAATAGTGAAATCCTCGCCACTACTCGTTTCCGTGGTCCCCAACAGTACCTAAAACGGAAAACAAAACGGTGAGCCGAAGACTCAGTAACGAGTTACCCTAGCATCGCAACATCATTTCAATTCATTTTATTTAATAAACAGGGAGAATAGAATATAGTAAAACATTTAATAAATCATTATTTCAGAAGCATCATCATTTCAGAAACATAATTTTAGAAACGTCATTTCATAAACATCATTTCAGGAACATCATTTCAGGAACATTATTTCTTTAACCTTTTTCCTTTTAACAGTATTATTCTGGTCGTCATGACTTTACAGGAAAACATGGTAGGACGTCTCCTACGAACAGGCGAAGCCAGTGCTAGTTTCATAACAGGGGGAGTCAGTGCTCCATAACAGGGGAAGCCAGTGCTTCTTATCAGGGGGAACCTTGGTTCCATATCAGGGGAAGCCAGTGCTTTTTATCAGGGGGAACCTTGGTTCCATATCAGGGGAAGCCAGTGCTTCTTATCAGGGGGAGCCTGGACTCCATATCAGGGGAACTTGACCAGTTCTTACACTTTCATTTATCATGTTTACATTTCTTTTAATTGAACATTAATCAGGAAAATCTCATTCGTTCAGGATAGTTCTATAAAACCATTAAAACTCGTTATTTCATAAAATCATTCTTTCAGGAATAATAATTTATTAAATCGATACTTAGCATAAAGCTACATTATCATAAAATAATTCAATGAAATCACATTTGTAATCCCGCAAATCATAAAACATCATTGTAAAACATCAATCATTCATAACATCATTCGTACATAAATACATTTTGAAGGGATTGCGGGTACTAGCAATAACCGTTACCTCAATTCCACGATTTGCTTAGCCTTTTTCGTTGGTTCGTTCTTCCTGAGCTCCGAGTTCGATTTCTTTCAAAGTGTCAAATTATTGAATTAGTATTAAAACGATAAATACTTTAAAACCAATATTTTATAAATAATGAATTCATAGATAATGAATTTTGAAATCATGAATTTAATTAAAAAATATATATAATTTTTATAAATTATTGAAAATATTATTAAACGCAATTTCAATCAAAATTTCATAAATCGATTTACATGAATATTATTTAATTTCATTTTTGGTAAATAAAGCTAGTAATTTATTTCAGTAAAATCGATAATTAAATCTGAAAAATAATAAACAATTTATTAGTAAATAATTAAAAGGAACAAAATTCATTACAACATGAATATTGATTAATTGAAATCTGAAAGTTTATAGTTGTCTTACCCAAAGCCCAAATAAAGATGGCCCAATTTAAGTTGGGTTTAGGAGAATGAATCAAGTTTCAAATTGAAACTTGATATTTGGTTTTCTGGAAAGGGAAAACACGGTCCAGGAAAGAGGAAGGAGGGCACGAAGGAGGGAGAAGGAAATGGGAGGGGGGTGGCTGGCGGCACGGCGGTGCAGCCGAGAGAAACCGCGCCGAAAGGCGACGGTGGAAGGTGATTTGCGACGGCAGAGCACGAGGGGAGGGAGGGGGTGTTGCACGAACAGGGGAAAGTAGGGGAAGGGGTGGTGAGTTGGGCGGTTTTGGGCGGCGGCACAATGGTCGCCGGAGTATTTGGGAACGGAAGTGGGTTTACAAGGTGGCGGGGGTGGTTGGGAGCAGTGGTGCGACGCTGGTGGTGCCGCAAGGGAAGAAAATGAAGAAGGGACATGGGAGTGCGGTGGTGCCTGGACATTAGTAGCGGCACTGCTTTTGGTGGTGCAGCGCTGCGATGGGGGGAAAAGGTAAGGCAGGGACGAGGGCGAGAGAGAAAGCCGAGGAGGAGGGCAGTACGCAGGGGTGGTTTGGTGCTTCAGGTGGTGGTCGGGTGGTGGTTACATGGGGCAGTAATGGTTGTTTCCATCACTGTATTGTAGAGAAAAAGGGAAAAGAAATGCTTAACTGTAATTGTTATTGAAACTGATTTTGGTGTGGTTAATTTGAGCAGGATGTTGTTCTGTTTATGAAGCTCACATTATATCATCTATGGTTTCATGGTAGAGTAATGAAGAAGGGAAAGTGCTTGGAGACCAAGGAATGTATATAGACTGAATTTAGGGAAAAAGGGAAGTCAAAAAAAGTGGAATTGCTTGGCAAGCTCCATGCTTGCCAAGTATACTGGCATTTACACGACCAAAGAGGAGAAGAGAAAGTGAAGTTTGCTTATTGGTGATGTTAGGGTTATTTGGGTAATTTCACTTAATTAGGCTAAAATTCAGAAAATTGATTTCTATTTTCAACAATTGATTAAAAATAGAAATGTTTTAGCTAAAATAATTCTTTATAAACTATCGTTAACGAAAAATTAAATTTAGTTTTCGAATAAAATAAGAATATTCCGAAATTATTAAAAATCCGAAAATAATTAAAATTTAAAAAGGTCGTTAAGCTCGTAAATACGAATTTAAATTATAAATTGAAAATAAATAAATCGTGTAGCAATATAAAAAAAAAATCAAGCAAAATAAAACTTCGTTAAATAAAAATAAAGTTCGAATTTAGGATTTAAAACGATTTTAAGCTAAATAGAATAATTAAGCATAATTAATCGAGTTTTAAAAATTCGGGGTATTACATCTTATTTTTGGTTCCCTACCCCTTGTAGGCATAGAGTTGCATTCTACTTTGTGCTTGCATCTCATTTGACTCTTGCCTACTTGTTACTATTGGATATGTTTTCCATTGCATATGACAAACTATTGCGATCGTTGTCGGGGTATTTACTAGAGGTAAGAAGCGTCAAGCTAATGACGTAAAAAGAGCGCTTCTCGGGAGGCAACCCGTGGGTGTTGGCCACTTGGCCCATGTATACTAATTTTTTCTTGATTTTTGAAGTTTTTTTTGTGGCTCAAGCTTTCTTGATGTGGAAACCTTTGCATCCATCTTTGCTATGTCCGGCTATTCTTATTGGTGAGTTCGTTCGTTATTACGGTTCTTTGCGGGACTTGCTCCCACGACACTTCCAGTAATATCATTCTAACTCTCTTGCATTCTTTGGGGGCGGGCATTTTTCATATGGGGCATTGGTTGGATGGGTAGCTGTGCCCCTCCTAGTTTTGTTTTAGGCCTTGAGGACATGGCCTAATTCGAGCTTGGGGGGAGATTCTATTGTTGCTACTTTGATCTCCGTGTGATGGATTGCTTGATTTTGTGAATATTTTGGAATTTGTGCATATTTCTTGATTAGTTTCATTGATTTTGTGAATATTTTCTTTATTTTTCTTTTTCTTTTTACTTTCTTTTCTTTTCCTTGGTTGCCTTTTTCATTTCTTTTCTTTTCTTTTCCTTTTCGATCTTTGTCAAGGCAAGCTTTTCTAGCTTTTTAGGCATTATTCTTGATTTGGGCAAATAAAATTGGAACTTGTAGGTTAGAATGCTTTTATTCCTAATTGGTAGATGGTTGCACGGTTTTTATTGTCTTGGGTCAAATTTAGGATTTAGTTGTCAAGGAAGTTGGTTAGAACTTTGGGTAGCATGCGTCTTGAACCCTTGGCTTGTGGTAAGATGGTGTCGATCTCTCTAGTGACTTGAAACCGGAGAGAGTGGTATTTGCTCCCATGTGAGGGTTCATGTTCAAAATAGCCCAAACACATATACATATATTGAGTGGCATGGATCCTTGGCATTGACTTTCTTATCTCCCGAATTTGATTATTTCCTTCCCGAGACCGCGACCGAACTACTTTAGGGGACGATAGAGGCATTTCTTTCGGTGACTATTTTTCTTTTTAGTTTAGGACTTTATTTTCTATTTTTTTCATATGTTTTTGTTTGCATTTGCCCCCTGGCTAGCCATTTGAGCCTTTCCCCTTCATTTCTTATGAGCACATTACAAGCCTAATAGCCTTTGTTTTGTTTTCACCCTTAGAAGTGATAGTGAAGCTTTGAGTTATGATGCTTGATGGTTTTGAATGAATATGCATAGTTGAGGAATGATTGTTATTGGTATGAATGGCAATGTTTGGGAAGTATGTTGTATATAGTGAATAAATAAGCAAAAGCAAAAGTTTTGAAAAAGCCAAAAATAGAGAAAAACAAGGCATGAGAAAAGTTTCAATTGAAACACAAAAAAAGAGAAAATCAAATCAAGAAAAGTGGAAAAAAGATTTGTAGATTAGAATAGTTGTTGAATAAGCTTGGGGGTACCCCAAATAAGTGGTATGAGTTTGTTTTTGGTTCGATTTGCTTGAGTTGAGTTCTATCATTGCGCTTCACTTTAGTTTTGAGCACCAAATTCCAAATTTGTTCCACACCTTACCCCTAGCCTACGTTACACCCTAAAAAGTCCTTTTGACCCTTTTGAGTTGAGTCATTGTCGGTGGAGGGAGGATTTGGTCAAGTTTATGGAATGGGATTGTCATGCTAAGATGTCGGGTAGCCTATCTTGTTTTCTCCGGCGCTTCGCGGTGTCTCGAGACGCTATTCTCAAGGGTGGAAAGGATCTAGAGATTTGACGTGGTATGCTCGGTTGAAGGGGAATTGATTAGTGCTTGCCCTTAGTTCGCTTTGCTTGACGCTCGAATCTTTCACTCGATTTAGGACATTGGTTAGCGTGCGCTCGTCTATTTGGTTAGTAATATTAGTGTTCTTTTATACTCGTTCCATAATAAAGGCCCTTATCTTGAGTTTTGTAGTTTCGTTTTTCTTTTTCTTTTTCTTTTTCTTTCTTTTCTTTTCTTTTCCTTTCTTTTCTTTTTCTTTTCTTTTCTTTCCTTTTCTTGGTTTGTTTTTCATTTTAGGTCTTGCCTTGATTCAAATTTTTGGAAGAGTTATGGGTGTTTCTCTTTGGAAACCCTTGCGAGATCCCACTCGCCCTCATGAGCGATTGTGGGGTTCAAAGAGCTTGTTGCATGCGCTTAAATGCAACCGTGATTCCTACGAAAGTGAGTTAGTGTGCATTCTTGTAGTTATTTTCGTAATTTTGATTTTGAATAATTAAGCTCATTCTCCTCCCCGTTTCTCATTCTAGCTTTGCTTGAGGACAAGCAAAGGGTTAGCTTGGGGGAGTTTGATGAGCGACATTTATGTCGCTCTTAGCTTAGGATTTTAGTTCATTTTATTAGCATTTTATTATTATTTTCGCTTAGTTTTATCGTTTTTAGTTCGTTTATCGTATTTTTGCATTAATCCTTACATTTTCTCGTTTTGCGCATATTTTAGTCGTTTTTGCTCTAAATATGCCTTTTGCGCGCATTCTCATTGCGTAAGGTTCGTTTTGAGTATTAACGTGTTAATATTGTTTCATTATGCTTGTCGACGAGTTATATGCTTCACGATTTGCAAAAACGATAAACGAATTAATAATAATGTTTTCGATTTTTAATAACATGCTTGACGATTTACTAATGTTTTACGGCACTTTGCTCTTGTGTGTGTGTGCAGCCACACGAGCCTTGCAATTGCAGCCACGCGAGCCAAGGCAAGACACTCACATCAACACTCACAGCAGCCTCTGTACACGTACAAACACACAACATAGCTGCTGTTGCTGTGCACACTTTCAGCTATTATTCATCTCAGTACAACAGCCTTGATTCAGCCTTGTAGCTCCATGATAGTGGCAAGAATAAGCAAGTGTTATAGCTGCAATGAACAAGGAATGCAGCCACAGCAATACGAGCAAGAGCCAACGCACAGCACGCAGCAGAACAGAAGCAGCCACAGCAATGGCACGGAAACAACGCAATGACAGTAGTTGTTCATTTGCCTTTGCAGCAGCCTCAAGTGCCCTCCTATGTGCCCCCTTGCATTACCTTGATAGAATCTTTGTAGCATCACAAGAGAAGTAGTCACAGCAGCACGCGCAGAACCTGAAATGAGCAGTCTGTGCACTCGAATCCTCTTTGTGCGATCGAATCATAGCTGTTCGGTCGAACAGTTCATTCTGTGCGGTCGAACAAACTGGAATTCTCAGACAGAAGCTCTGATTTTTGGTAAACAATCGAATGCATAATCTTGTTCGACCGCACAGAATCTGTGCGACCACACAACACCTAGTGTGCAACCGAATTCGATTGCGGAGCTGCTATTATAAATACGAAAATCGCAGCAACTTTTAAGGAGGCTTTCATTTTGTTAATTACGTAATTTTCATTTTAGGCTTAGCTTAGAATTCTCTCTCTAGAATTAGTTTAGGGCTTAGATTAGAGATTAGGATTAAGGATTCTTAGCCTCAAATTCTTGATTCTAAATTCAATTCAATCATCATTTCATATTTCTTTTCTCTTTCTCTTGAGTTTTGTTCTTCATTTTTGTGCTTCAAGTTTAATGCAAATTCTTCAATTCAAGGTATAATTCTTCATTTCTTTTTGATTAGTTCTTTAATTCTTTAATTGCTTCATTAATTTCGTTTATGCTTTGATTTCATGCTTGAATTCTAGAATTAGTTTCACATTTTGAATTTCATTGATTTTCCCCCAATTTTTGTGGTTTGAATTTTCTGAATTTTATTGTTTCAATTAGCTTCATTAGTTCAATTAGTTTCATGATTAGGATTAATGTTAGTTTAATGTTGATGTTAATCATGCTAATTGAGTAGTTTAGTCTAGAGGTTAGGGATGAAGCTTTGGCATTGAATTTGGGGAATTTTAGGGAAAACTCATGATTGATGTTGTGATTAAATGTGATTTAGTGATAGGATTTCCATGACTAATTGAGTAGTAGTCGCGAATGCTATTTGATTGGATTAGATTGGAATGTATGATTAGGTTTGGCAAGACATTGTGAGCCTAATTTGTGCAAGTGAATGATAGCTCCTATTATATGCAAGCTTATCTAGTTTAGGATTAGGCGAAAGCTCTTCCATAGGCTAGGTTGCTTCGCGTGCTCCATCCGAGAGGTGACGAGCACGTCATTTGGTTTCATTCCCCTATTTACTATGTCGTTGCATATTCATGAATGTCTTGACCTTGTTATTTCTTTGATTCGATTTCCATTGCCGATTCCCAAATCCTCTATAATTTCTTTATTTGTTTGCATTTCTAGCTTTGATTAGTTTAATTCAAAAACTTAAATTCCATTCGAACTAGCTTGTGAACGCATAGATTGAATAGTCAAACATATCCATTCCTATGGGACGATCCCTATAATTGCCGCTATAGTTCATATAGCCGGTTAGTTAGGTGTTTTATAAATTTTGTTTGGTGAGGTGTTGTTCTATTTAACGACGAAAAAACACCCTATCAGTCCACTTCTACTAAGAATCGAATAACTAAACCCATTAGGATTCTTGTTAAACATAACCACTTAGTAATCTAGGAATAATAAAAAAACTAATTAAGTACGTATTAGATTTATCCTAGAATTCTAATTGACGTAGGATTAGGAATGTAACACCCCGTATTTTTAAGCCTCTTTTATTATTCTATATTTACGATTTTTTTACATAATTAAGTCCTAAATTTTCCGATTTATTAATTATCTTATTATGTTTACCTTTTTATTGTGACATGATAAGAATTATTTGAGCACAATTCATTAGTCATGACTCATACGTGAGTTTCCATCTTCAAGACCAAATATTGAAACAATAACAAAGAAAATCTGATATTTATTCTTGGGTTGGAAATTATATTTTTAACCTTGGTCAAATACCAAAGTCCCATTTCTCCTTTTCTTCTTCGTATGACCTGGTGAGCTTACTCACAAAGATTTCTGACTTTTTTATTTGTTTCCAAATTCAGTTCAAGTTCATGTTAAATTCAATTTCTTCCTCTTGTGCGTGGCAAAACCTTGTCAATTTGAATTGTCAATTGTCCAATTTCTTCCTCTTCTTCTATGACTCATCAATGTCAATAATTCTATAAATAGCATTGTAATTTTCAGTCATCCCCAAGCTTACAAATCCAACTCAAATTTGAGTAATTAAATTAAAAACACCATTGTTAAAGCTTGGAGCTTTTTACCCCATTAGTTTTGACTACTCATTTTCTCTCTCCTCCATTCGACCACGACGGCGCCACCTTCTCGGCCACCGCTTCTGCCCTATCTGCCGGCAACTGCTTCCAGCCGCCTCTCGTTCACCCTTGTTTTCAAGCTTCCTCGTCTATGTATTGTGTGATGCGGTGCTATGTTGTTGATGACATTGTTGTTGTTCTCTTGTCATTTTTTCTTCTAATATTGTCGCCCCTTTTCACCAACTCAAAATGCCAACTTGATTTCCACCTGTGAAATTCTTAGCCCATTATCTTTCAAGTAAATTAAGGCCCGCCATTTATAAAGAATTTGAAGAGTAATTTCTTTGGTTAAGTGGACCGTGAGGAGTAACAATTATCTTTTAGTTGAAAGTAAGTATCCTTATAATTAAGGTTTATAATTAAACTTTGATAAGTAATTTATTTCTAATTATGGGGTATATTTCGCATGTTAATAAGCTCGGAAGTTTGCAATGAAGGAATTATGTCCTTAGACATTTCCGGCAATTACTAAATATAAATAGGAATTAATTATGAAGATAATAAATTAATTATTTTAGTAATCATATTTGCTTGCTAGAGAATAAATGTGATTAGTAGGACAATATTGATTGGACCTACAACTAAAATATATTAATCCTATAAGGTCACACATATAAGCATTAATTGGAATGGGCCCAAAAGGCCCGATGGCAACCGGTTTGTTAAGGGAAGAATGTTGGGCTTTGGTTTTGTGTTAACCTAAAACTCTCACATTATAATAGTTATAATGTCAGGAATTTAGAAAGCACGTTCATTGAATATCTGACACAAAAAGCAAACACAAAACCCTAACTGTAATTCTCTAAACGCCGTACATCCCAAACAAAGCAAGAGACAGATTGTGATCGTTCTCTTCCGTACTAGCATACGTGGGATTCAATTCGTGCTTGTGGACTGAGTAGAGGAGCAACAAGTGGGGCTCTAAGATCTTCGAAGCTTGCATACGAACGGGAGAACACGCTTCAAAGGTGATTATTCTTTCGACTTAATCTGATCTATACTATCGTTATGCATGAGATCCTGTGATAGATGTTAGGAAATTGTTTCCTGAAATTCCGCTTTATGCATCTATATGTTCTACAGTGGTATCAGTTTTAGCCTCTTGCATAATATTTTATGATCATGATTGTATGCAACATTATTATTTTGATTCAATTAAGGGAAGATTTATTTATGGCTTGAATTTGCACAATTAATATATGATATTAATTGATTGGAATCATTAAATCGTGATTTAATTAATTTTTGCTCAAAATAAATTTATAAATTCCGAAATTTTTATCACAGGGTCGAAATTAACAGTTAATATCACATAAAAATTTTCGGATTTTTTAAAATTAAATTCGTCAGATTTTAAATTATTTAATGGTTAATAAGATTAATCATGGAAATAATTTGTTAACAATTAAAGATTTGATTTTTAATTTGTTAAATAAATCTACTGATTATCCCCTAACTTTTATACAATAGCCGAAATTTTTTGGTAATTTTTTTACTAATTTTCGGAATTTTTGTATATTAATTATTGAATTTGGTTAATTTTTATGTTTAATTCGATTAATCATAAAATTTAAGGATAACAATTAAAATTTTTGATTTTATTTGTTAAGAAAATTCAATAGATCTGCCTGGTAATTTAATTCGAATTTTTCGGACAATAATTGTTATTTTATTGAATTATTTGAATAAAATGAGATAATTATGCCTTAAATTTTGAATTCTTGTTAGATTTAATTTTAATAAAGAGTTTAAATTGAAATCTAACTTCTAACAACCCTAAAATTCAGTTTAAGGATTGTTAATTTATTCAAATTTTTTGCCATTATTTTCGGATAATTAAACCCTAATTAAATTGTTAATCTTTAACAAAAGTTGAATAAAGATTAATTTAATTTAGGTAATTGTTACCCAAATTAAAATAACAACCTCCATGGCTGGGTGGCCACCACCCGCGACGGTGGAGCCACGGTGGAGGATAATTAGGGCGGCGTTCCGGCGGGAAAAGGGAATTAAAAATTGGAAATAAGATCTCCTAATTTTTTGGAAAAGTTAGAAATTTTCTCAAATTAAAGATTGTTTTCCAAAAGGTTTTGGGAAATAGTCTGGGTTGAAGGTTTTGGAAATTTGGTGTTTTGGTTCGATTCTCATTTATTAATTGAAATTGATAAGAAGAGTTGGAAATTAACTTGGGTTTAGTTCTTCTAAATTAAAAATAATTTCCAAAATATATTTTGAGTAACTTGAAAATATTTTTTTTGAAAAACATATTTTCAATGTTGAGCATAAATCCATAAATTTCCTTTCAAATGCAAATTTTTGATTAATAAGATTATTCTAGCCATATTTAAATAGTAATTGAATTAAAATAATAAAGTTTCCCAAATAACGTTAAACTTAAATTGTTTAAGTTTTTTAGTATTATTTTGGAAATGTTATTTGCTTATTAATAGTTAATAAGTAAATAATTTTTGTCTAATATATTTTAATATTATATGCGTGTATGGAATATTATGATATTTTGTTACAGGCAAGTGACTAGTATGGCCCAAAATAGGATAGAAAATACGATCTGCGTATCGTTTTGTATTCTTGTAAATTTTGAAATACGATCTGCGCATCGTTCTGTATTGTTGTAATTTAATTTAAAAGTTTAAATTAGATTATAAAGTTCGTATTATGAGTTCGATGAAGTAAGAAGGTTCAATCAAAAATTCAAGGATGGAGATCCAAGAAAGATGAACAGGAACCCAAGAAGATTTGAGCTTATTTTTTAGGGGCCATACTAGGATCACATTTATTTTTTTATGCATTTTATATTGCCTTAAAATGCCTATTGAGTTTATGTATGTGGTTATTTAAAGCAATGTGTTCACTTTTAATTAACCAACATAGTAAACTTAGGTCCCAAATAATATTGAGTTTATGTGCTTTTCCATACAACACCTATAAAGCCTTAGATCATGAGTAATAGGTTCTGCCAAAGCAGGGTGTTGCTTATAATTCCGGGGATAGTAGGGTAGGTTTTTGAAACTTACATGTTAATGTTTGGTTAAACTCAACAAAACTATCAAAAGACAAAGTTTTGGGTTGTGAAGCTAAGAGATAGGAAAATACAAAGAGTTGTTAACCTGTCTACCAAGAGTTATAATCAGTTATAATTAGTAAAATGTTTACTTACCTCGAATACTATAAATTAAAGTAGCAGGGCCAAAGTCCGTTTAATTGTAGTGGGAGGGGATCTTGGTTAATTCTTTATTCAATGGGGACTTCTAATTTTGAATAAAGGGTAGTAGTGAATTGAATTTGTTTAATTGCTACTTTTGATAAACATTATATTGAATCTTGCTTTACCTTTTATTGTAGTTATCATGTCTGGTGCAAACAACAACTCTACTTTTAACTTGTGCCCTCTAATTGAAAACAAACTGAATGCACACAACTTCCTACAATGGGAAAAGGCTATGAGAATTGTTCTCAGAGCGGAAGGAAAAGAAAGTGTTCTTGAAAATCCACTCCATCTTGAACCCCTGCCACAAAATGCTACTGAAGCTCAATGTCGAGCTAAACAAACTCTCCAGGATAACTCTCTGCAAGTAACATGTTTGATGCTTGCTTGTATGGAACCAGAGTATCAAAAGCGTTTTGATGGTCTGGATGCCTACACAATAATCCAGCAACTGAAAACTTTGTTTCAGAAGAATGCTAGATTAGGGAGGTTGCATAGTATGATGGTTCAGGACGAGGGGAACTTACTTGGTGAGCCTGAACATAAGGATGTTCTAATGGTCAAGAGAGGTAAGCAGTTCAAGAGTATTAATGTCATAGAAGTTAATTTAGCTACAACTACTTCTTGGGTATTTGATACCGCTTGTGGGTCGCACATTATTGGTAATGTGCAAGGACTAAAAAGAAGTAGAAGCTTGAGCAAAGGCGAAGTAGATCTCCGAGTAGGCAATGGAGAAAGAGTTGCTGCTTTAGCTGTAGGAGATTATAGTTTACGCTTGCCTTCTGGTTTAATATTAGAACTTTATAATTGTTATTACGTTCCAGTTATTACCAAGAACATAATTTCTATTCCGATTTTGGATTCGGAAGGTTTTTCATTTCAAATTATGAATAATTGTTGTTCAGCATATTTGAATGGTATGTTCTATGTCTCTGCTAAATTATCAAATGGTTTATATGTACTAGACTTACAAAACCATATCTATCACATAGAAAACAAGAAACACAAACCAAATGATTTGAACCCTACTTACCTATGGCATTGTCGATTAGGTCATATAAGCTCAAAGCGCATAGAGAAACTTCATAAGGATGGAATTCTCAAATCATTTGATTTTGAATCATTTGAAGTATGTGAATTTTGCTTAATGGGAAAAATGACAAAGTCTCCTTTCACAGGCTCAAGTGAAAGGGCCAATGATCTTTTAGCCCTCATACATACTGATGTTTGCGGACCTATGAGTACTTTGGCTAGGGGAGGGTACGGGTATTTCATTACTTTTACTGATGATGTGAGCAGATTTGGATATGTTTACCTCATGCGACATAAGTCGGAATCCTTTGAAAAGTTCAAGGAATTCCAAAATGAAGTACAAAACCAACTTGGAAAGAAAATTAAAGCATTGCGATCCGATCGTGGTGGTGAATATTTATCTCAAGAGTTTGGTGATCATTTGAAAGATTGTGGAATACTTTCGCAATTGACTCCACCAGGGACACCACAGTTGAATGGGGTTTCCGAAAGAAGGAATCGAACTTTATTAGATATGGTTCGGTCCATGATGAGTCTTGCTAACCTTCCTGCCTCATTTTGGGGATTTGCGCTTGAAACAGCGGCATTCACACTCAACAGAGCTCCGTCCAAAGCAGTAGAAAAGACGCCATATGAGATGTGGACTGGAAAAGTTCCAAAATTGTCTTTTCTAAGGACATGGGGTTGTGAAGTTTATGTAAAACGTTTACTTTCTGATAAGCTTTCTCCCAAGTCCGATAAGTGTCTTTTTGTGGGTTACCCAAAACAGACTAAGGGATACTACTTCTACAACCAAAGCGAAAACAAAGTGTTTGTTGCTCGCGATGGTGTCTTTCTGGAAAAGGAGTTTATTTCCAGAAAAACAAGTGGGAGTAATGTATATCTCGAAGAAATTCGAGATGAGCAACAAATGGATGAGGTTCACACCTCGTCAGAGACGACCCAGCATGAAAATGCTCAGGAGGCGGTGCATTCCATTCATGCGCCTTCTACCGTCCCACTTGGAGATAATCCATGCGAAGTCCCTCAACCTAATGAGGTGGAAACTTCTCCTGTTGCTCCCCAACGTAGGTCTAGTAGGACCGTCATTCCGTCAAAGAGATATATTGATTTCCTTTTGACTGAAAGTTCTGAAATAGAGATTTTAGGACATGAGGAACCTACTAGCTACACAAATGCTTTGACGAGTCAAGACTCCGAGAAATGGCTTGAAGCCATGAGATCCGAAATGGATTCGATGTTTGAAAATCAAGTATGGGACTTGGTTGCTTTGCCTGATGGGGTTAAACCCATAGGTTGCAAATGGATTTTCAAACTGAAAAAGGACAAAGATGGAAACATTGATGTCTTTAAGGCAAGACTAGTGGCAAAAGGTTTTAGACAAATTCATGGTATTGACTATGATGAAACCTTCTCAGCAGTAGCCATGCTGAAATCCATTAGGATAATTCTTGCGATTGCTGCCTTTCATGACTATGAGATCTGGCAGATGGACGTCAAAACCGCTTTCTTGAATGGGTTCTTGAAAGAGGATGTGTACATGACACAACCACAAGGTTTTGAAGATCCAAACAGTCCAAGAAAAGTTTGCAAGCTTAAGAAGTCCATTTATGGGCTTAAGCAAGCATCCCGGAGTTGGAACCTCAGATTTGATGAGGCAGTTAAATCTTTTGGCTTCCTCAGAAATGAAGAGGAATCTTGTATATACAAGAAGTTGAGTGGGAGTAGTATTGCTTTCCTAGTCTTGTATGTGGATGACATACTTCTCATAGGAAACGACAAGACCATGCTTGAGTCAGTCAAGGAATGGCTTAAAAGTTGTTTTTCCATGAAAGACCTAGGAGAAGCTGAATACATCTTGGGAATAAGGATCCATAGAGATAGATCCAAAAGGCTGATTGGACTTAGCCAAGAGACTTATATTGATAAGGTTCTTGCAAGGTTCAAGCTGGAAAACTCCAAAAGAGGTTTCATTCCCATGCAACATGGCATTTCACTTGGCAAGACTCAGTGTCCTTCGACAGCTGATGAGGTCAAGCGCATGAGTAATGTTCCTTATGCCTCTGCAGTAGGGTCCATTATGTATGCCATGGTATGCACTCGACCGGATGTTGCATATGCTTTGAGTATGTGCAGCAGATACCAGTCAAACCCAGGAGAGGCGCACTGGATGGCAGCAAAGAATATCCTTAAGTACTTAAGAAGGACTAAGGATGATTTCTTGGTCTATGGTGGAGATAATGAGTTGGTTGCCACTGGATACACCGATGCAAGCTTCCAAAGTGACAAAGATGATTTCCGATCACAATCTGGTTTCATATTTTGTCTCAATGGAGGGGCTGTGAGCTGGAAGAGTTCTAAGCAGAGTACCATCGCAGATTCTACAACAGAGGCTGAGTATATTGCAGCAAGTGATGCAGCAAAAGAAGCTGTTTGGATCAAAAAGTTCATTAGTGAACTTGGTGTAGTTCCTAGCATTGAAAATGGCATTGAGTTGTATTGTGACAACAATGGTGCCATTTCCCAGTCCAAGGAACCCAGATCGCACCAAAAATCCAAACATGTGCTCAGGAGATTCCATCTTATTCGAGAGATCGTTGAAAGAGGGGATGTGAAAGTAAGCAAGGTTCATACTGAGGATAACGTGGCTGATCCTCTGACTAAACCGCTTTCTCAACCTAAGCATGAGAGTCATACTAGGTCTATGGGGCTTAGGCATATGGGAGAATGGCTTTAGTTTGTTTACTTTATGTTTACAATTGTAAAGACATTTATTATGCTTTGAATGTTTATCAATAAAAATTCATTCTTATTTAATTGTTTGGTTTAGTATTAAATAAAATGTCCAAATAACTTGTGTTTTCAAATAGGATTATCGAAAACGTTTTGATAATGGAACCCTATAAAGTGAACTGAAATCACAACTTATTAAGTCCCTAGTCTAAATCACTAAATTGGGCATAAGTGATTTATGTGAAGACTAGCATGTAATTAATTGATAGTGCAGTTCCATGGGCTATGGAGACATAGGGATGTCTAATTGATTATATGGATGTATACTTGATGCATTGAGACTTGACCTAACTAGATTCTAAAAGTAGAATCAAACTTCTATATTTAGTGGATTCCTTAGACATGAGTATGTCTTAATAACCACGAGACAATTAGTTTAACTTTGACGCTGTTAAACGCCGCGCCGTAAAAGGAGGTTATAAAGGCAGTGATCAGGTGGGCTAAGAATTGAGTGGGAGTTATGGTCATACAAGAGTGAATAAGTCCTCCTATTTGATAGGAATGGTGTCTGGGCCTCTTGATGCGCGAGAACTGAAAATTGCATGGCCATGAGGAATGGGATTAAAAGTTAATCTTTATTTGAACAGTTCGAACTCGGCGATCAAGAAACTAGAATTTGAGAATAACAGTGTGTTATCAAGTTTTGGCATTAAGAGACTTAAGGAATTTAGCATTGCGTTCTTGTCTTCGGACAAGTGGGAGATTGAAGGAATTATGTCCTTAGACATTTCCGGCAATTACTAAATATAAATAGGAATTAATTATGAAGATAATAAATTAATTATTTTAGTAATCATATTTGCTTGCTAGAGAATAAATGTGATTAGTAGGACAATATTGATTGGACCTACAACTAAAATATATTAATCCTATAAGGTCACACATATAAGCATTAATTGGAATGGGCCCAAAAGGCCCGATGGCAACCGGTTTGTTAAGGGAAGAATGTTGGGCTTTGGTTTTGTGTTAACCTAAAACTCTCACATTATAATAGTTATAATGTCAGGGATTTAGAAAGCACGTTCATTGAATATCTGACACAAAAAGCAAACACAAAACCCTAACTGTAATTCTCTAAACGCCGTACATCCCAAACAAAGCAAGAGACAGATTGTGATCGTTCTCTTCCGTA
Source organism: Spinacia oleracea (assembly GCF_020520425.1). NCBI lineage: Eukaryota > Viridiplantae > Streptophyta > Magnoliopsida > Caryophyllales > Amaranthaceae > Spinacia > Spinacia oleracea. The sequence goes on along the minus strand of NC_079489.1, from coordinate 116,979,617 downwards.
CTAGCATACGTGGGATTCAATTCGTGCTTGTGGACTGAGTAGAGGAGCAACAAGTGGGGCTCTAAGATCTTCGAAGCTTGCATACGAACGGGAGAACACGCTTCAAAGGTGATTATTCTTTCGACTTAATCTGATCTATACTATCGTTATGCATGAGATCCTGTGATAGATGTTAGGAAATTGTTTCCTGAAATTCCGCTTTATGCATCTATATGTTCTACATGCAATGGTACGGTGCTTGATTATATGGGAGATGATATTTGAGGATTAAGGTAATTATTATGTCTAGCATTTTAACCTACATGTCTCCGTATGTGTTATGTAATTTTTATGTCCATCACTTATGTATATGCTCGTATAATATTTTAAGGTGTAATTATTATGTTCAGTATTTAAGCTTTATATATCCGTATGTATATTTTGTGTGATTATATGCTTGTCATGTGATTTATGTGCTAATGGCATGATGTATGATTTAAAGTATTACGAGTATGATTATGATGATATGTTAATGTACTTCATTATTTTATGATATGTTATGATGTTAAAGACGTTGTTCGGAAATAATTATGATATTTCTAAAGTTATTTTAAAGAAAGACGATGTTGCTTTTGTCGGCATGGAAAAGTGAACTAAACTAGTAAATGGGCAAGTTACACGTGGAGGCCATGTTAATTTAAAGTTAAAAGGGAACCAGTTCCCCCCGAATGAAGTAAGAAAAGTCCCGCCAAAGCCTGTACTTGCCAATGAGCTGTAAAGGAAATAATTCCTTGCCAGACACATGTTTTCTCGATAACGAGATTAAGTTATTTCCGAACAATAAATGCTTGTTTGATATGAGTCAAATGAATTTCGAAAATAAACCGTTTTGACGGACTGAAGTAATGTTACTGAGTTTTCCACTCATTTTTGGAATTTATCTGTGTTTTTCATGTATTCTATTTTTATGATGATGTACAGGTTTGACTAAGGAGCTCGAGTTGCTCAAGTCAAAGTTATTACTGGAGTTAGTACTTTATTTTGGAGATTTTGAGACGAGAAATGATTTATTATGGAAATCCAAATATTGATTTTTTTTATTATGAGAATACTGAATTATATTTATTTTGGGAATATTGTATTATTTATGGAATATTATTTGAGGATTACCTTATTCGTGGGCCCATACCCACAGGTCCCAGGATTATTTTATTGCCTAATTCCGCTGCTAATGATGAGTTAAGTACGGTTTATTACTGATAATTAAGGTACCAAAAAGCCGGGGCGTTACAAGGAAAACGAACAACTTATGGCCCAAGTAACTTGACGCCTAAGTTGATGACATGCGTGTGGGCTTGGGCCTTGGCGCGCAAGGCCGGCCTTGCCACCCACGTTGCCTTGGTGCCCACGGTTCCTTGGCGCGCACACTACGGGCCCACGTTGGGCGTTGTGTGCTTGCCGTCCACGCAAGCCCCACAGGCTACGTTGTGGCTGCTGGCCCATCGTTGTTGCTCCGTTCACGCAGGCCTGATGGGCGATGGGCCTTGCGTCTCGCAGGCTTGCTCGTCGACGAGTCGCTCGTCGTGCTTCCGATTCGTTTTCCGATTCCGGAATTTATTTCCGATTCGAACAATATTTACGTTTCCGATAATATTTCCGATTCCGATAATATTTTTCGATTTCGACAATATTTCCGATTCCGGAAATAATTATATTTCCGATAATATATTTCCAATGCGAACATATTTCCGTTTCCGGCAATATCTTCGACTTGGATAATATTTATATTTCCGTTATGAACCATATTTCTGTTTCCGACAATATCTTTGTTTAAGACAAATATTCTTTCTTTGCCTTTTGATGATTTTAGCTCCCACTGGAATCAAGATCCATCATTTACGAATGACCATAAATAGAGTACTTAATGAATATTATATTCACTTAAATACTTGATCCGTTTACGCACTATTTATATGACCCTACGGGTTCAGTAAAGCGTAAGCCGTGGATTAATATTATTAATTCCACTTGAACTGAAGCGGCCTCTAGCTAAGTATTCAGATCACTTGATCTCACTGAATTATTAACTTGTTAATTAATACTGAATCGCATTTATTAGACTTAACATTAAATGCAAACTTGAACCAAGGCATTATTTCCTCCAGTCTCCCACTTGTCATAGGGACAAGTGTGCATTTCCTAATTCCTTTGCCGCTTGATGCCTGCTTATGAACATAAGGTAAGAGTATTCATCCTTATTATGTCCAGAGGTATTTCTCGGTGTTAGAGTTCAATGATATTAGCCTAACTTCCTTTGCTATTTAGTTAGTGAATTTAGGTTTATTTTTGATTAGTTGATACGACTTTAGCCTGTCAAATTTTGGCGCCGTTGCCGGGGAAAAGGTTTAATTTTCTGATATTAATTTTGTGGTCTAGATTATTTTCTTAGGTCTTAGAGAACTTAATAATCCAGTTCTCTGAGACCATGTATATATTTTATTTTCTTAGTTTTTCTTTGAAAAAAATGGATTATTATTCTTTCCACCAATTCGTAAATGAGCCTTTTTGGGTGGATTTCGATAGATTAAATGATTTTATTGGTTACCACAATTTCAATCTTTGGGATTCTCGTTGTTTTTCTTATGGTGGTTTAAATAAGTATATAAGGAATGTGATAGAAAGTAGATTTAATGGTGATTTTCGAGCCTTGTCTTTGGATGATATGTGGGATTACTATATGTGGTTTGCAAGGGATTTGTATGAGCGTGAAATGGCCATTCATGTTGTTAGGTTATGATACATATGATATTACATAAATCATGCGGAAACAACCATTAACCCAGGAATACATATTATTTACACATAATCATATAGCATAATTTAGATGCATACTCTTTGTTGCGTGCCCTCCCTAGCTGCGCCCGAACCGAACAAGAACAAGTCTTTAGGACTCCAAGTGTCGTCCCTCCGTAGATAGTCCACAGCACGTCCGGATCCGCCTTAAGATTGACCAACTAGAATCGCCCCTAAGGTACTAGAATTTTCGGCACTTTTGAGCAAGATGTGTGATTGAATTTTTCTCTCAAAAACTCACTTTGAATACTTTGAAACTCGTTATAAATTGTGAACCCAGGCCACATATTTATAGGGGTATGGAAAGGGAATTGGAATCCTATTCAGATACAAATTAATTAAACCTAGAATCCTACAAGAACTCTAATTAATTAATTTATCTAATAGAATTAGGAATTTAATCGTTAACCGAACTCTGCATGCTTTAGGAATCGTGCATGAACACAAACACTCACGCACACACACACGGCAGCCACGATGGGCCGCCCATGCGCGTGCGTGCGAGCAGCAGCCCACGCAGCGAGGCCTACGCGAGCTACAAGCCCACGTAGCTCCTGCGCGCGCTGCGCGCGCTGTGCGCGCTGCCTCGGCCAGCTGGGCCTGGCCTTGCGCTGGGCCTGGCGTGGCCTTGGCTGTTCGTGTGGCGCGCTTGGCTTGATGGGCGATGGCCTGGCTTCGTGCTGGGCCCTCGTCCGGCAGGCCTCGTCCGATGCTTATTCGTACGATACGCTTCCGATTAAATTTCCGATTCCGGAATTCATTTCCGATACGAACAATATTTAATATTTCCGATTCCGGAATTAATTTCCGTTTCGAACAAATATTTAATATTTCCGTTTCCGGAATTATTTTCCGATTCCGATAATATTTCCGATTCTGACAATATTTCCGTTTCCGGCAATATTTCCGATTCTGGCAATATTTCCATTTCCGATAATATTTTCCGATACGTACCATGTTTCCGTTTCCGGCAACATCTACGACTTGGATAATATTTATATTTCCGATACGATCCATATTTCCGTTTCCGGTAATATCATCGTTTCCGGAGTATTCATTTCTTGCCTGTGACGATCTCAGCTTCCACTGAAACCAAGATCCGTCGATTCCGAATATTCATAGATGGAGTATTTAATGCCATTAAATACTTGATCCGTTTACGTACTATTTGTGTGACCCTACGGGTTCAGTCAAGAGTAAGCTGTGGATTAATATCATTAATTCCACTTGAACTGAAGCGGCCTCTAGCTAGGCATTCAGCTCACTTGATCTCACTGAATTATTAACTTGTTAATTAATACTGAACCGCATTTATTAGACTTATCATAGAATGCATACTTGGACCAAGGGCATTATTTCCTTCACATGTTCCATGTGCTAATCCAAATTATGAGCATAATCTACATGTTTCTACCCCCTCTCCCTTGAATGCTTGTTATAATGAGGTGAATTCTAATGTATATGATAATCATGCATATTCTAATCACTTCACTAACCCTTGCATGAATATCAATGTTTTGCCTCATAATTCCACTGTTGCTTCTCCCGTATGTTATTGTGAACCCATGCCCAATCTTGTTCAACCCGAATTAGAAAGCAGAGATAACTTCTTAAGGGAATTAAGAAGTTTAAACTATGAGATTGAGATTCAGTGTATTAGATCTTAAGAGGCTACTAATGTGATTATTAAATCTAGTAAGGCTGCTCTTGAGAGATTTAGAAAATCTCAAAAAATTATTGAAAATAATGATTCGAGTTGTGTTAGAGATGAGGGTCAACTGAGTGAACCAATAGGTAACCAAGAGAGTGAGAAACTTATAACGAAAGTTGAGGATGAGTTGGAGGATGATGATGTGACTGTTGGATCAATGGATGAAGGATTTGTTGAAGCTGAAAAACCATACGTTATAGAGCAAGTGCATGAGGAAGTTGAAGTTTATAAACCCCTTGTTGTTGTGTCAACCCCTATCCCTCATATTCCAAGTCCAAGAAGGGTTATTCTTAGCCCCGTTTACACCATCTCACTCCCCTTCTCTTTCCTCATAAAACCTTTGCTTGAGGACCTTCCTCCTCCCCCCAAAAGTCAAAAGGCCAACGACCCAATAGAGTTTGTTCCTCTTTGTGAATCTTTTGCAGGTACTTGCAGTACTTACAAAGAAGGGGTGGAGGCTTTGCTGATAGATCTATATGGTGAAGAGCTTGTCCACCATGAATGCCACAACACAGAGAGAGCTATTTCATTGATCATTGAGGTTGAAGAATCAATAGTCCACAAAAACAGCTTCCTTGAGGAGACTATGCCTACTTTCTCTTTTCCTTCTTTTTCCTATTCTTCTTCTATTATTTTTTTTTCCTTTTGTTCTTCTTCCTTTAGGCATCCCACTCGTTACTGGCATAGAGTTCGTTCGGAATTTATGCAAATTTTGTTGTTGATTATTGTGCATGTCCTGTTGCACGAAAGTTGTGCAAGTTCGCATGACAAACTTCTGCGCTCGTTGGTTGGTTATTTACTAACCAAGGTTGAGCGGGAGGCACAGAAGAGTTGGACCCCTAGAGGGGTTCAATGACGATTGAGACCCTCGATCTCCACTCCTTCAAGCACTGAGGACATTGCATCAATCTAACTTGGGAATGAGTACTTCACTACCCATTTACCGCTATTTAGTGTAGTTCAATTAGATTTACTTAGTTCTTTTTGGTTTATTTTTTATTTTTATTTTTGTGTGGTATTAGAGAGGTGAGAGAAGTGAATTTTACCTTTTGAATGTTGAGTTGTGTGCAGATTTGAGGCCCCAAGTGCGTAAATATTGCAAATTCGTAGAAACGGGGCACCAAGCCGACCGCCCGATAGTCATCAGGCGAAGGGAGCCCGATCGGGTGCGTGCACATGGGAGATTTATGTATTAATTCCCCTGATGGCCGAATGGCTGCCCGATCGGGCGACAAGCGGCCCGTCGGGTGGATGAAAAAAAAACAAAATTTCTTTTACTTTCACGGTCATCTCAACATGGTTTGACGCCTCGTTCCCTTACTATTTTCCCCTTTTGCCAATAAGGACATTGTCTGATTTAGCTTGGGGGGATGTTTTACGTTGTACATATGGTATGATCTTCTAATTTCTTAGTTTTTATTCTTATTATTTTTGGTGTGTTTTTAGCTTAACTTTTGGTGTTGTAGACACCAAATTTTGATCCCCGTTTTTGTTATATTTTTTACTTCCTTTTCTTTTTCATGTTGTACGATTCCGTTTTTTTTTTTTTATAATTATAATCATGGAAATATTTACCAATAATTAACAACTTTAAAAGAACAACACGAACAACCAAAACGCGAATAACAATAATAAATAAATAATAATACTTCATTAATAATTTCCAAAAATACACATAATCCTTACAAAATGTACTTCTACCTTAAGATTAATACAAAATCAAAGTACAATGATAGAATGTGTATTTTTTGTCTAGTCTTGTCTCGCCAGAAAACTCGTAATCTTCACTTACTCATGATGATAAAAACCACTATGGCCATTAACAAGGCTATTAGCCCCATAATATAAACCATGTATAATTTTAACATTCGTAAATCCTCCTGAACCGAAGAAAAAGGATTTTCTTGCTTGTTAGGAACCATGGTGGCCGTGAAAATGAAGAAATGGATGGGTTTGGGTAAGATTAAGAATGAGAAGATAAGAAATAAGTGGTGAATGGTGGATTGGATAAGGAAAATCTCTTTTTATAAGGTAAAAATCTTAACCGTATATTTACTATTTATCATAGTATATTCGTATACGACGGGTATAATAATTTGTGTGTATACAACAACCTTTTTATTACCGTATAACCAAGTTTACAGTACTTGTGAACCCTTCTAATAATGTAGGGACACGTAAGTTTATACAACATACGGATTTAAAAGTTGGTCTTTTGGGATAAGTAATATATGCCCCTAGTTAACCTTGTACTATGACACGGATTAATATACTAAAAAGTTCAAGGAATATGATCCCAGGACGAAAAGTTCGAGTCTACGTGCGCACGATTGCCTCAAGATAGGACTAATTCGGAGTTTCTAAGTATGACTTATTTCGTCATATGACTAAGTATAGAAAGCTTAAGGACAAAAAGGTCTGAACAATGATGTTAAATAATAGACTAGGACAACACAGGTAAACGAACACGAGTAAAACGACGGGTTTAGTCCAACACATTTACTGCATATAGTAGATATCAATTATTATTATTATTATTATTATTATTATTATTATTATTATAATATTATTATTATTATTGCTATTATAATCATCAACTTGCATGATAGATTGATATTGTCGGTCAAGGAAGTTGAATGTGAGGTAAATTATGGTGGTGTTTCATTATGGACCCACTGTAATTTGTTTCATATGTACAAATTTCTTTAGGAAAAGCTGCATTGCTATAAATGTTACCGCACGAAATGCGGAAATCATTTACAGTTACTGTGTAAATAATTTCATTTCTTTGTATTTTATCATCTCACTATTGCCTTTTCTTTCCAAAATATAAACGAATCACCACCTCCAATTTATATTATGGGTATGATTAAAAATAGAAATTTATCGGACAAGGATAATAAGTATCCCGATAACATGAGAAAATAATAGAAGTTATAATAAGGGAAAGTAAGTTGAGAGAATGATATGATATTGATCATAAAATAAGACTTAGTGCGGCTGCTGTAACTTTTACTCTGGGGCACGAAAAGACAAGATTTTTGGTGGAAAAGAAGGGCTATATGTCCCGAACAGGCTGACCAAATTTTAGCAAAAACGGACCACGTTTGACCCTTGATCGGAGGTGTTTCGTGGGACTGCCCCTCAAAAAACGGGAATGAAGAACAAGTGTATACTCACTCTTTTCTTCCCTTTTTACTAACTAAATTATGTTACCCCTCTAATATCTACACATGGGAGAAAAAAGGTTGGTAAAATAATGCCAAGTAAAGATCTTTGGCTTATACCTAATCAGTTTTCTGTACACTCAATAACGTAGACTATATAAATTTGAAATTAGATTGTACAAGTCTAAGATATACGAAGTATGTAACAAGATGAAAGGTGGTCATGCCTAACGTTGGGTAACGGGCTATAATTTCCCTAGGAGGTAACTAAATTGTCAACATCTAATATTTTCTTACGCACCGAGGCCAAAACAACTAGTACTCCTTACGAAAAAATAAGTGTTCTTATATTTTCAAGAATAAGTCCCAAAACTTCAAGTAGGCTACCACTAAAGTACTTAAAGTAATAAGCTTTCCCACATAAAAGGTGATCCAGGGACCGGGCTCATAAATATGTGGACAATTACCTCATAAGAGCAATGAGATATATACGTTATATTAGTGAGTGGGTCATCGTCAATAACTCTATATGAAAAACAAAAAGGTCTCTCTAGAAAACACCACTTATTTCCGTAGCCCCATTGTATGAATAAGGACGTAAGGTTATGTCCCAACAAACTAACACACGACAAGACTCAATGCGGAGTAGTATATGTAATTACCCGTCTTTAAGGCTCATGTGACAACGTGATTATAAAATCCGTACAGGTAAACAAATACCGCATAATTAACTATCTAAATATGTATTAACCCGTACTTGTACGTGTATGTACAAACGCGAATAATCAAAGGAAAAGTTCCAAAATCTATTGTTATATGCGACATTACGCAACGCTAAAATATTTTTTTTTATATATATTACTAACAATCTTGTTTTTTTAACTAAAAATTATCATTTTCATTGATAATTTATATCATTTTCATTCATTAACAATCTTGTTTTTTTTAACAAAAAATTATCATTTTCATTGATAAACCTCCAATCTAGGGGCTACCCTTCCTTTTCTTATTTTTTTAACAAGAAAAGGAAGGGTAGCCCCTAGATTGGAGGTTTATATTCTTAAAACTGAAGAGTATGAAGATGATTTTAAGCGTGCATTTTTCGTTTACACTTTAGGTTTTTTTTTATTAAGCTACCACATCTAACAGGTTGTTAGACATTAAGCTTTTGAAGGCTGTTGAGAATGTTTCACGGATTGTGAAACAAAATTGGTATAAGTATGTGCTAAACCATTTGGGTTTGGCTGTTGAAAGGTGGAGGGTAAATTTTAAAAATGACAAAGTTGGTGGTTGTTTTCTATATATTCCGGGAGATTATATATCTTAAGAGATCATTATTTTGGGGTGTAAGTCCCCCCACGGAAATCCCCCTTGTGGAATATTGGTATCCTGCTCAAGTGACTGAGCGTTTACTTACAGAGGGGAAAATGGGTTTTGGGTATCTCCAGTTGATTTAAAGAGCTACCCCTTTGTCTAAGGCTTTAGCTAATTTGTTAGCGGGACTCAACCCTGTTAAAGTTGAGGTTGCTGAAGTGTCTGCAGAACCTCATTTTGCCCCGAGAAGTAAGGGTGAGAAAAACCGGATATCCGGCCCGGTTTTATAAATCGGATCGGATACCCGGTTTTCCAGATCACGAAAATTATGATCCGAATTCGACCTGGTTTAAACGGATATCCTGTTTTTCGGATATCCGATTTAACCGGGTCGAAATTTAGATAACCGAATCCGATTTATTCAAAAATAATTCTTAATACCTTCTTAATAAGATCTTTTATGTTTCTTCTAATAATCATATATTCTTAGTTAAATAACTATTAGTATAAAAATTCCAATACGACAATACTACAATACCGAAAGAAATAATTGTTTGACAAAAATAAAATATGCTCCAAAGTGTTAATAAGTAGTCTTTGTACTCTTCTAGGGTTGCAAGTCACGTTACAGACGTTATGTTGTAAACCTAATAATATACCTTAGTATACAAGAGTTTATCTTGTATAGGGTTTCTTTTTTATTTTGTTATTTAAATCTTGAACTTTTTTTTTTATATGAAATTGCAAAATTCGGATCGGATTCGGATATCCGAATCTTAAAAATCGTGATCCGAATCCGATCCGATTTTTTGCTCAAAAATTCGGATCGGATATCCATTCCGGTTTTATCGGATTGGTTATCCGGAAATTCGGATATTTAAACCGGATAATGGATCGAAAATATCGATATCCATTTATTCGGATTTTTGCTCACCCCTACCAAGAGTAGGATGATTGAATTTTCACTTCCCGAAGACACTGAAACAAATGCTGAAATTGAAGAGAGCTGCAATGATGTAAGTCAGTTTATTTATTTCATATTTATTTCTTTTGTTTTGTTTAGTTAAGAAATTATACATATTAGTTATGAAATGAACCAATTAGTTCATCTACAAAAGCAATTAGTTAAACATTTAATTAAAGTAGTTAACATTTCATTCAATAAGTTAAGTTGTGACACAAATTAGTCCAATATTTAAAGGAATTAGTTACATTGTGACAACAACTGCAATAAGTAAAGTATTTAAGCAATTAGTTAATGAAATTAGTTAAAGCAATTAGTTAATTATTTAAAGTTTTAGTTAAGTATTTAAAACACTTAGTCACATAGTGACTGGTATTAGTTTGGTTGTGAAATCAATTAGTTATACATTGACTCCTACTATTACTATCAGCTAATTTGTGTTTTACTTAACATTTTATGATTTTATGTTTTCATTTTTTGTGAAGGAGTTGCAATCGGCAATGAAATCTATTGCAGAGATTTATATGTTGTTTCAACTTTTCATCAGTAACATATAACTTAGTTAAAGGCAGATAGACGACAAATGTCTGATAGTCCTGGATATGGAGATTCAGTATTTTTGGAGATTGTCGACTCGATTGTTGCATATGATGAGGACTTGAAGAAAGATAACAATGCTGGTGGTGGTGGATATGATGGTGGTGGTGGTGGTGGTACTGGTGTTGCTGGCCCTTGCGACCTTGTTCTTACGTGCAAGATTGTGAACGATTTATAAAAATTTTAAATTTTAAATTTTAAATATTATAAAAAAATAATAAAACATATTAATTTCATAAAATTTGGCGAAAAAATCGAAAATTTATTAATTAAAACAATTCCGATTACATGATTTCTAGGGAGTAAAATCTAGGTCATAAAATTTTAAAGGTCCAAACTTTAACAAATTTATGGTGTTTTTTAATCATAGGATCCCAATTAAATTATCAATTAATTATGAAAAATGAAACGAAATCTAATTTATTCGTAATTCAACAAATTAATTATAATTACAAATTGGGGTGCATAATTAAAAAATTTAGACCTTAAAATTGTTAAACATATGCAGCAGGTCAATTATAAAATTCAATATTTACATAAAAGAATCGCAAATATTTAATTTAACATCATAAAAATTATAAATTTTGCATACGAAAAATAAAAACCTCCGAAAAGTCATAGTTAGGCTTTGAATTTGGGAATTCTGGGTTCGGCCGAAATGAACAATTTTTGTCAAAATTTTAAAACGTCGTTTACATGCGGAATTCACCATAAAAACATAAGATTCCGACAATTATTGACAAAACTGCCGAAAATCTGCGAACATATAATTAAATAATCGCACGAATTTGCAATTAATTACATCAAAGAAATTAATCACCCCTTTAATTCTTTGCAAATTTATAAATTTAATTCATGCTAACTATAATTGATTATGCGATTAATTAGAGGCTCATGATACTACTGTAAGGTTGTGAACGTACAATATAATTCATGCGGAAAAAACCATAAAGCCAGGAATCCAAATTAATTGTCACGTAATCAATTAGCATAATTTAGTATACATACTATGTGATGCGTGCCTTCCCTAGCTGCTCCCGAACCGAACAAGAACAAGTATAGAGCTCAAATGTCGCCCCTCCGTAGATAGTCCACAACACGTTCGGATTCGCCTTAGGTTCAACCAACTAGGATATTCTCTAAGGTTTTATGCACTCGGGAACTGACAATATGTGATAGGCAAATATTAAACTCAGTTGAATTTAAAGTATGTTGTATGTTACAAATTTGTTATCATGAACCATATATTTATAGGGTGGAATATTAGAGAAGTCCACTCCTACTAGGAATCGAATAACATAACCCATTAGGATTCTGGTTAAACATAACCACTTAGTATTCTAGGAATAATCAAACACTAATTAAGTATTAGATTTGTCCTAGAATTCTAATTAACGTAGGATTAGGAAAAGGAACAACTTATGGCCCAAGTAACTTGGCGCCTAAGTTGATGACATGCGTGTGGGCTTGGGCCTTGGCGCGCAAGCCCGACCTTGCCGCCCACACGGCCTTGGTCCCCATGGTGCCTTGGCGTGCACACTACAAGCCCACACTGCCTTGGTGCCCACGGTGCCTTGGCACACACACTGTAGGCCCATGCTGGGCGCTGTGTGCTTGCCGCCCACGCAAGCCCTACAGGGCACGCTGTGGCTGCTGGCCCATCGTTGCTGCTCCATTTGCCCAGGCCTGTTGGGCGCTTGTCTTGGCGCTTGCGCTGGGCGCCTGGGCCTTGCGTCTCGCAGGCTTGCTCGTCGACTAGTCGCGCGTCGTGCTTCCGATTCGTTTTCCGATTCCGGAATTTATTTCCGATTCGAACAATATCTAAGTTTCCGATAATATTTCTGATTCCGATAATATTTTCCGATTTCGACTGTATTTCCGATTCCGGCAATATTTCTATTTCCGATAATATTTCCCGATACGAAACATATTTCCGTTTCCGGCAATATCTTCGACTTGGATAATATTTATATTTCCGTTATGAACCATATTTATGTTTCTGGCAAAATTTTCATTTCAGACAAATATTCTTTCTTTGCCTCCTGATGATTTTAGCTCCTATTGGAACCGAGATCCATCATTTCGGAATGACCATAAATAGAGTACTTAATGAATTTTATATTCACTTAAATACTTGATCCACTCACGCACTATTTGTGTGACCCTACGAGCTCGGTGTAGAGTAAGCTGTGGATTAATATTATTAATTCCACTTCAACTGAAGCGGCCTCTAGCTAGGCATTAAGATCACTTGATCTCACTTAATTATTAACTTTTTAATTGATACTGAACCGCATTTATTAGACTTAGCATTAAATGTATTAAATGAAAATTTGGACCAAGGACATTATTTCCTTCAGAGGATGGTAAAACAATTGAGTTGTATAGGTATAAATCCTATCCTCTTTGTATTTATTTTTAATGCGGTTTAATGTTTGTTTTAACATGTGATTTATTTACTGGATGCAATCAAAATACATTAGTTTAGCATATAAACAAATTAGTTAAGCACTAAAACATATTAGCTAAGATTTTTTGAGTTCTCACCTAATCTTTTTCTTCGACACAGTTCATATTTAACTAATTGGTTGAAAGTCTTAACTAATATATTTCATTGTTCAACTATTAATTCATTTTTGAACTAAGTGCTTTCTCTGCTTATCTAATTGGTTCTTGTACTTAATCAATTAGTTAACCAGTGAAAGTAATTAGTTAAGCTTAGAAACCAATTAGTTAAACATGCAATTCAATTAGTTATGGACTGAAACCAATTAGTTCAGCAATAAAATCAATTAGTAAACTTTCATTTCAATTAGTGAAACAAAATTGGTGTAAGTATGTGCTAAACCATTTGGGTTTGGCTGTTGAAAGGTGGAGGGAAAATTTTAAGAATGACAAAGTTGGTGGTTGTTTTCTATTTATTCCGGGAGATTATATATCTTAAGAGATCATTATTCTGGGGTGTAAGTCCCCCCACAGAAATCCCCTTCTGGAATATTGGTATCCTGCTCAAGTGACTGAGCGTTTACTTACAGAGGGGGAAATGGGTTTTGGGGTACCTCTAGTTGATTTAAAGAGCTACCCCTTTGTCTAAGTCTTTAGCTAATTTGTTAGCGGGACTCCACCCTGTTAAAAGTGTCTGCAGAACCTCATTCTGCACCAAGAAGTAGGGGTAAGAAAAATCGGATATCCGGTCCGGTTTTATAAACCGGATCGGATACCCGGTTTTCCAAATCACGAAAATCAAGATCCGAATCCGACCCTGTTTAACCGGATGTCCGGTTTTTCGGATATCCGATGTAACCGGGTCGGAAATTGGGATAACCGAATTCGATTTATTCAAAAATAATTCTTAATACCTTGTTAATAAGATATTTTATGTTTCTTCTAATAATCATATATTCTTAGTTAATTAACTATTAGTATCAAAAATTGATGAGAGGCATTTATGTCGCTCCTAGCTTAGGTTTTCGTATTAGTTTTATTATGATTTTCGTAGTTTATATAGTTTTTCGTAGCATTTTTATGTTTTCTTTCCATCTTGTGCATTATAGGTGAATCTTGTGGAAAATGGTGGAAAACCAAGTAGATTGGAGCAAAAACAGAGCTGTGCGACCGAACATGGTCTTGTGCGCTAGAGTAGTGAAGAAAAGGTGGACTGAAGGAAGAAGTACCGCTGTGTGGTCGAACGACTTTCTTGTTCGATCGCACAGTGGAGCCCTTGTGCAGTCGTGCTCTGTTCAACGGCCGCACAAAATGGAATTTCTAGGCAAAATGTCCCCAGATTTTGGATTCGATCGCACAGGATATCACTCGCCCGCACAAGATTTTTGTGCGCCCACACAAAGTTGTTGTGCGACCACACTGAAGACTTTGAGGAATTTGGCTAAGGCAGGTCTGTTCGATCGCACAGAAATTTCGTGCGGTCGAACATGGCGAAGGAGATTGATCTTCGCTCTGTTTGCTTGCGCAAAGATTATGTGTGCCCACACGATTTTACTCCGTTCGATCGCACAGAGGGTTGTGCGGCCGAACGTCGACGCAAGGTGGGTTTATTTGAATTTTAAGTTGCTATTTGGGGAAGCATATAAATAGCTTTTTCGATTTTAATTCATGATCATTCAATTTTAGAATATCATAATTAGATTTTCAGAATATTAGAGAGAGAGTTCTTAGTCTTTCAAGCTTTGGATTAGGAAAGAGAAACTTCATATTGGAAGAAGCTCAACTTGTAATTCTCTTTCAACTCTTGAATTCTTTATTGCAATTTCAATTCAATCTTTAATGCTTTGCTATTCTTCCAATATGAAGTTTCTCTTTCAATTTCTTTGATGATAGTTTTGGTTGATTCTTATTTTCCATTGGTTCTCAATTGAATTCTTAGCTTTTGATTCTCTTAATTCAATCTTTCAATTCAATGTCTAGTTGCCTTCAATATTTGATTTCCTTAGTTAAAACTATGAGTAGTGAGTACTCCCTCCGTCCCGGAATACTCGACCCAGTTTGACCGGCACAGAGTTTAAGGGACTTGAATTGACTTATTTAATTTAATAGGTAGTAGTTGATAGTGGGGTATTATTTTAATGTAGTTAGTGGGAGGTGGGGTTGGGGGAGAGTAGGGGTTGAATTTTTAATTATTTTTTGTATGGAGTAGGGGGTAGGTGTGTTAATAGGGCTGGAGTGAGAAATAATATAATATTGTTAGAATATTTCCATTTTTAGAAACAGGTCAAGTATTAAGGGACGGCTCGATAAGGAAAACAGGTCAAGTATTCCGGGACGGAGGGAGTAGTTTCTAGTTAGGGATAAGGGGGAAATTGAATTGGGGGAAATTGAAGGATGATTCATGATTATTGATGTGATTAAATTCTGATTTGATGCTAGGAATTCCATGACTAGTGAATTAGTAGTTGCAAATGCTAGTTCAATTAGGATAGATTGGAGTGCTTCATTTTGATTTGGCAAGAGATTGTGAATCTCTATGTTGCATGTAAAGAGTTGGTTTCAATTGCTAGTTGTTTATTCTTTGGATTATGCGAGAGCTCTTCCTAGATTAGAGAGCTAAGCGCGTTCTATCCGAGAGGTGGCGAACGCGTCATTCGTTGCTTTTCCCCTATGTGTCAAGTCGTTGCATCGTCATTGTGTGATTAAACTTCGTCCTTCCCCTAATTTACCCTATGTCTATCCCCAATTCCCTAACGCTTTCCTTAATTGCATAACTCGTTTGATAGCATAGCTTTGTAGTTGATAATCAAATTCAAACTCCATCCTAAACTATCTTGACTAGGAAACTCACTTCACTCCGTTTCCTTGGGACGATCCCAATCTTACCACTATAGCTCATATAGTCGGTTAGGTAGGTGAATCTATAAATTTTATTTGATAAAGGTGTATTCGTCAACGACCGAAAATACCTCTGTCAAAAATCCAATACGTCAATACTACAATACCGAAAGAAACAATTGTTTGACAAAAATAAAATATGCTCCAAAGTGTTAATAAGTAGTCTTTGTACTCTTCTAGGGTTGCAAGTCACGTTACAACAGTTATGTTGTAAATCTAATAATATACCTTAGTCTACAAGAGTTTATCTTGTATAGGGTTTCTTTTTTTATTTTGTTATTTAAATCTTGAATTATTATTTTTCATATGAAATTGCAAAATTCGGATCGGATCTGGATATCCAAATCTTAAAAATCGTGATCCGAATCCGATCCGATATTTTGCACAAAAATTCGGATGGGATATCCAATCCGGTTTTATCGGATCGGTTATCCGGAAATTTGGATATTTAAACCGGATAACGGATCGGAAATATCGATATCCATTTATTCGGATTTTTTTGCTCACCCCTACCGAGAAGTTAGATGATTGAATTTTCACTTCTCGAAGGCATTGAAACAAATGCTGAAATTGAAGAGAGCTGCAATGATGTAAGTCAGTTTATTTATTTCATATTTATTTCTTTTGTTCTTAATCAAAATATCAATATTTATTTCTTTTGTTCTGTTTAGTTAAGAAATTATACATATTAGTTATAAAATGACACCAATTAGTTCATCTATAAAAGAAATTAGTTAAACATTTAATTAAAGTAGTTAACATTTCATTCAATAAGTTAAGCTATGACACAAATTAGTCCAGTAATTAAAGGAATTAGTTACATTGTGACAACAAATGCAATAAGTAAAGTATTTAAGCAATTAGTTAATGAAATTAGTTAGAGCAATTAGTTAATTATTTAAAGTAATTAGTTAAGTATTTAAAACACTTAGTCACATAGTGACTGGTATTAGTTAGGTTGTGAAGTCAATTAGTTATACATTGATTCCTACTATTACTATCAGCTAATTTGTGTTTTACTTAACATTTTATGATTTTATGTTTTCATTTTTTGTGAAGGAGTTGCAATCGGCAATGAAATCTATTGCCGAGATTTATATGTTGTTTTAACTTTTCATCAGCAACATATAACTCAGTTAAAGGCAGATAGACGACAAATGTCTGATAGTCCTGGATATGGAGATCCAGTAATTTTGGGGAATGTCGACTCGATTGTTGCATATGCTGAGGACTTGAAGAAAGATAACAATGCTGGTGGTGGTGGATATGATGGTGGTGGTGGTGGTGGTAGTGGTGCTGCTGGTCCTAGTGTAGGTGGCCGCAAGTGGTAATAATGCTGATGCTTCTGGTGCAGGTGCCAGTGGTAATAATGTCGATGATGTTGGTCAAGGTTTTACCTAGAAGAATGTTGATTGCTTCTGGTAATGTTCCATCAACGACTGACAAAGCTGCTGGTGGTCCATCTGAATATAAGAGTCTTTGTAGCAGCATACCACCTGGTTCACCCGATGAACAAGTTTTCTTTGTCTACGTTTTTATGTTCAAGTACCCAAAGACCCTCGCCGGTGAGATGAGGGTAAAAAAAAAGTGTTGGACTTCTGTTTTCTTGATGATGAGTTTGTTAATCCAAAGTAAGTTGACTCTTGATGTTCCTGTATTTTAGTTATTCTGTTCATTTCATTTAGTTAAGAATTTTAACCATTAGTTAAGCATTTCAACCTATTAGTTTTCAATTCATGTGATTTAGTTAAGCATGTCAACCAATCAGTTAAGCAATTGAACTACTTAGTTAACCAATGAAATAAGTAAGTTTGTAGAAATAGAGAAATTCAATTAGTTAAGCCTGATATCCAATTAGTTTAGAAATGGAACCAATTAGTTAAGCCATGAAAGCAATTAGTTAACACCGAAACTAATTAGTTAAGCAGTGGGAATAATTAGTTAAGCACTGAAACTAATTAGTTAAGAAATAGAACCAATTAGTTAAGAAATATAACCAATTAGTTTAGGATTTACAGCAATATAACCAACTAGTTAAGTATATACATCAATTATTTAGAAACTGACATAAATTAATTGTTGTGCAAGAGGGTTGAGATTTTTGTTTATGGTTTGGTCCATAAAATAACTCGAGATGAATGCAATGTTTGCTTCCTGATAAGTTTATCTTATCCAATATTTTCGAGTCTTGGGCCATTCTATTAAACAAAAATCAATTGGAGTTGAAGTATCAAGGGTGTAACTTTTATTTTGGGACTGATTACACAATAAGTTCTTTTCTTAGTTAATTTTTGTTAACTGTAAATGTTTAATATGTTCTTTCATTTCTCTATTTACTAATTACATTTATTTTCAAGGTCTTAGTTTTGGGGGGCTTTAAATTCTCGTATTCTTGTATATTTTTATTTTGAATGTAAGTATTAGAGGCTTGACGAAATCCGTTTTGAGATCGCCAAACAACCAAATTTAAACTGGTTTATCGGGAAGCGTGACAACTAGAATTGGCTTTATTTTTTACAATCCAACCCCCAAGGTGAGCCATTTTTTAGGGTCACACTAATGACGTTAACCAATTTTTGAACATTGTAAATCGAAATTCAAAAATACAGCGTAAGGGCCCCTGCGGTTTAGAACATTGAATTTAGACGGAGTTGCCACCAAACTTTTTAAGGGTCCGTTTGGAAAGACCATGACTCGGGTAAGGCAATTGGACTCGAAAACCGAATAGAGATCCAGATTCGGGAACAAGGCACCTATTTAGAAAGATTCACAAACTTTGGTTTATTCAAGACAAGGATCATTTTTGTATAGAGAAATCCTAATCATGACACTAGTTTAGGCGGCTTTTGGCATGCATTTAGAACAAAGAATTTTGCTAATTTGTACGTGATCTTTGTGCTTTAATCAAATTCAAGGAACCTAATTCGGTTGTCCAAAAATTATCTTGTTTTAAGCGTGATAGAACCTTTGTATTTGGTTTATTAACATGTGAGGTGATGAAATCAATAAACATGTAAAGGAAATCATCTCAAGCAATAGTATAAGGTGCATAAAAGTAAAATTATTTATGCTCGAACTTGCAATAAAGGAATTGAAAGGTGCGATCTTGAAAATTCAATCGAGGAAAGCTTTGTTCAAGCATGGCATGTTTCCCCTTGAATCCAATTTTTGTATGAATCTAACTTAAAAATGTGGTCGCTCATTAAAAGTATCATCGATTTTGAACTTGAACATTGAACTTGAACTTGAACTTGAATATTGAAATGAGGAGACTAGATACTCAAAGATTAGAACTTTCATGCTAAAAACATCTCATCTTTGATATGCTCCAAGACTTGAACTTGTTCTAATTCAAAGAGAGTTTTCTCTCATTTAAATACCATTGAACTTGTGACCCACTCTTGTTCTAGAGAGATAAAAGAATGAGAGAGAAAATTCTCTCAACTGATTATCAATTTCAACCCAATATGCATAGTCTTCGTCAAGATCCACCAAATTTTCAGCAAATTCCCATCTCAATAATGGCAATCGGTACGCTTTTCCCTTTGAATATCTTCAATTCTCATGTGTTTTGCCCCAAGTATCTATCAATTTTCATGATTGATTCTCCAAAGCAATACCCCAAATCAACTCATAAAATTTATACGGTTTTCCTCCATCAAAAAACTATGGAAATTGGTGAATTTACTCCCAAAAAATCTGAACATCAATAATCCATTAGCTCTCTCTATTACAGATCCATGGTTGTACTCCAATCATTCCTTCAAGTATCCCCCTTTTTATTATTTTTTCTTACCCCAAAATTATCACCTTAATTTCAAACCTCCCTGTTTCTGCCGGAGAAACTATGAATGTAATAACTCGGGAATTAACTTAACCGATGACGTGTCTGACCGTGATTTCCTTATATCCGACTACCTGTGTTACCGTTCTTAGATAGTCCCTGAATGTATCCGAGGAACCTTCGTATTAAAATTAGACAAGTTGTTGTTAAGTGAGAAGAAGTAGAGAGAGAGTGACTGATTTGCTTTTTTAGGTAATGATTAGATAGCCTTTTTTAATGATTACAACAGAGTATTTATATGATTACACAGGGGTAATTATGTAATTATATCTACTTCTGATGAACAGCTGTCCTCCTTGGTTCTTAAGGCCCAAGGGCATTTTCGTCTTTTTATATCGAATTGGGCTGGCCATGTATGTATGCCCAAACAATTAGCCCCACGCTTGACATAGGAGATGACGTCTTCGGCATGTCGTATGTTGAGCGAATTCTTCCCGTTTGTTTTTCTTGATTCGTCTGCGTTGATGTCGAGGAACATGCCACTTTGTGTGAGCAGGGACGCTTGCCGAGGGACCTCATTATATTGGGAGTTGGATGGGCTCGGTCGAGGAGCATGCCGAGGAAGGGCATGATGCTGGAACTCCTCCTTGTCGAGGAACCTCACTTGCGCGCTGTTTAGCCGGTCGAGGAACAACATTTTTGTTCGAACAAGAATTTTTTGGTCGAGGAGCCTTGCATTATGTTGGGAGTTGGATGGGCTCGGTCGAGGAGCATACCGAGGAAGGGCATGATGTTGGGCGGCACTTTGTCGAGGGACGCACCCTTTGATATGGTCATTGCCTTGCGTCGAGGAGCGTCACCCTCTCGTTTCTCATTTAACTCGGCTGGGGGCTTTTTCTCTCATTTGAGCGTGGGCATTCGGCCGAGGAACCTTCCGCGCTGTTGGGTGTTAACAAGGTTTGGTCAAGGAACACTCCCCTTGTTTTTGAAAGTCGAGTTCCTTGGTGTCATAATATGAGCCCTAATGCCACACGAGGTCGAGGAGCAACCCCATGTTTTTAATTAGGTTTGGTTGAGGGACATATTGGTCAACGACCTACTCTTTGGGCCGTGTCTTGTCGAGGGACTTCCCCTATGCTCGCTTGGTATCAGTTTGTCGAGGAGCTTCATTGTTCCGGCAATGACATTCGGTCTTCTGTCCTCGGTCGAGGGATCAATTAATGCTCCCGCGTTTTACACTTCCATGTTTGGGTGCTCCTTATTTTTGGTCGAGGAACTTCTTGGCTTTGGCCGAGGAGCTTCTTGACCTTGGTTGGACTAACACTGCTTATTTTCGGTGTTAGAGGTATGATGTCGTTACATCATCGAACCTGATATCTTATTCATAGTGGGCCGAGGACTCTCTTTCCACCTGTTTCAAATGGCGTTATATCATAAATATTATTTCATGCTATCATACGATGACATTCGGCCGAGGAGAGTTATTTACGCGTGGGTAATTACTTTGCGCCGAACGTCTCTCTCGGTGGTTCAGTGAAGATATATTGGATTAGTCGAGGGGTTAATAAGCCCCAAGAGCGAGATCCGATGCGTAGTGTAGCCCGACCTCAATAAGAGGAGGGTGCCTTTGGATGAAGGTCTTTCAAATACTTTGAACGATATGCTCAAGTACGCCTTGAATGAAGGTCTTTAGGCACTTAATTCAATGTTTTTTCCTTTATTTTTGTTTGGTTTTGGGCCCAAGGAATGGCTAATGAGTCACGCGGATCTCGGAAGATAGGCCCAAGAAAAATTGGGTAACACTTATGCCGACGAGTTAATACGGACAAGCGACATCGCGCATGAACAATTGAACATGTACGGTCGAGCGATGAGTGGTTCGCGGGTTCGAGTTGGAGAACATATTGGGCCTTTCAATGGATTCTTGCTTAACCCTAGCCTTTTCTCCCAGTCGCCGCCCCTTTAGTTGCCCTAACTTTTGGAGTTTTAGTATAAAAAAGGGGGGAGGCGCCTCTCTTTATTACTCCTTCATTCTTCTATCAATCCACAAAAGGTTATTGGAATAAGCTACTATTTGCGTCGAGGGAGTTAGTCCTCATTGGAGGATCCCGTCAGGCCTTTAATCCTCAACTGGCACGGTCGAGGAACCTGGGTATCCTTATCTGAGGAGTTAGTCGACGCATCGTTCGGTTGCCTTCCACCCTTTATCGGTTCACCATTAGTCGGCCGTCGACACATTTTGGATAGCCCCAAAGCAGTTATTCGCCGACGCTTGGAGGGGGCGCCTTCTTGCTATATCGGTGTTATTGAGTGGTGTCGTCGACAGGCTAATCGGGGTTTTTCTGTTTCGCCAGTAACAGCAGCTCGTTGGCGGAATTTCATTGGGAGAGGTGTTTGGCGGATCGTGTTCTTGGTTCTTTTGGTCTACGGAGGCACGCTTCAAGAGGTATGCCGTTGTGTTCCTCTTTAAGTGTAGTTTTACTTTTCTGTAAATAGGGGTTGTTTCTCAGGCCGAATACCTTTGTACTGAATAAACGAGGTATTCGGTCTGAGCCGATCACCCCACCTACCTCCCTCGAGAAATTAGACTTGTCTCGGGAAATAAGAGTGGAGGGGGTTGTAGTAGTCAATGTTGTATCATCATGCTTAGATCCCTCGGCGATACCCGATGCCATACCCCTTCCTACTTCGTCAGATGAGTCTATTTCAGCGGGGGAGGAGGAACATTGTCCTTATCTGTGGGAGGTTTCAATTGCCTTCCCACCTTTACATAATAGTTACTTAGATATTTATTTGAACAGTGGTTCCGTCCAAATAATGTCCGAGGGAGAGGATCTGACATCTTCTAGCTTCGATGATTATCCTGTGCCCGATCCTGCCGGGGGTCCGGCTAATTTTTATCTCAAGCCTGAGTGGAGGAAAACCTTGAAAGGGCACGTCGATCACCTGAATAAGAAATATTCGCTCAAGAGTGAGTATATTTTGTATAGGCTGGGGGTGTTACACACTATCTTGACTCCGTCTCCGGGTTGTACGGCCGTGTATAAGTCGGGTCTTCAGCTAAGTCTTCGATTTCCCTTACATCCCTTTATTGTTGAATTTCTTAGTGCCTATAACTTGTCTATCTGCCAGTTGATGCCCAACTCATGGGCTTCTATAAATTCGGTGTTGGCCATTTGTGATCTTTTGAGGGTTCGATGTACTTTGACGTTGTGGCGGTCGGTGATGAAGTTGGTGGAAGTATCGGCTTATGAGTATGGTCCCGGTTGGTGGTCATTTCAATGCCGAGGGGGTTTTAAGGTGGTCGACACCGTCCCTTCAAATCATAGAGGGTTCCGTCATGAGTTTGTTTTTGTGTATTATGGTGGAGAATGGGATATCCCGTTGGTTCCCGGGTCCGAGGGTTCGAACTTTTCTCTCAATCGAAAAGTGCCGAAGATGACAGTAGAGGAGGCGATGGTTGCTATATATCTCCAGAAAGTGGAGAAGTGGGTAAAGGGTCAGCGATTCATGGTTGCCCCATTTTGGTTGCCGAGTTCACGGGAGTTGAGTGACGAGCACTTCTTGTCATCATTTGGTTTGAGTCCGGCTTATCCTAAAGGTAGGCGCCGAGGGATCTTTACTTCGCTTTCCTAACTTTTTATTCTCCCTTGTGAATTTTGTTGATTGCTTGTTGGTTTGCAGATATTGCCCAGTTGAAGTTGGACGAGGAAATGGCGGGGAGGATTAGTGCTAGCGCTCTCCTTGCTGCACAGATAAGGAAGGACCTGGCCGCTAGATCGATGAAGGTTCCTGAACCTCCGAAGGTATGTTGGGTTTTACTTTCTGATGAATAAACATCATTCTTCGCTTTCATGCTAATTCTTCCTTGGACAGGATCCCAAAAAACTGAAGAGGAAAAGGGCGCCTACTGATCCGGTTCCGACGGTTGCTGTGACTGGACCTGCGCCGAGGAAGGTTTCTCGCGCCGTGTCGACGACTGCTGCTTCGGGTTCCAAGGGAACCAAAGCCGCCAAGAGGGTGGTTCTTGCCCCTCTTAGTGTTTGTCCTGACGAGGAGGAGAGGCACCATGCCCCATTGTCCGAGGAGGGTCATGAACTGTCTTCTGAGTATCTCGCCGAGGGGGCTTGTTTGGCTTGGGGGTCGTTGATGTGTCTTTCGACCGATGATGGGAGTTTGAGGCCTTTTGCAGAGCTTCCCGTCAATCTGAAGAATCGGCGCGTGTGCAAGGCGATGGATGAGTTGTTTACTCCTGCCGATGATGCTCATTTGTCCTCCCTTGGAAAGCATGAGATCGATGCCCTCCATGAGAGTTGGGCCGAGGTGAGTCTCTTGATATGGTTTCCTCTTTCTTTCTGTTTTGTGTTTTATGATTTTCTTCTTTCCTTCTAACTAGGCTTTATGTTTCAGTTTTCCATCCAGATGACGGCTTACACACGCCGATGCTACAATGGGGCTGCGGATGAGGTAGAGAAGCTGAGGGATGAGATCGGGAAACTCCGGGAGAAAGAGAAGATGCACTTTTCGGAGGTGAGTGGACCGAATAAGGAGCTTCATTGGACTGAGTCTGAGTTGGATCGTGCTAAGAGAAGCATTAGGAATGACGAGGGGGAGCTCCAACAGGCCAGGGTTGATCTTGCCAAAGCTAAGGAAGATTCGACGATTCTCACGAGCCAGCGTGATTCCGTTAACCGGGCGTTGAAGGATGTGAAAGCTGAGTTAGAGGTTGCCAAGGATCGACTTAGGACCTCCGATGCTAGGATTGGTGATCTTTTGAGTTTGCAGAACCGTCTGAAGGAGAAGATCGTCGAAGAGTGGAAGAATTCCGAGGAGGGTGAGGCTCATAATGTTGAGATAGGCCTTGAGGCGACTTTTGTTGTTACTTCAGATACATTGCGTCGAGTTCAGCTTGCTTTGGCTGAGTTTGCGCCTAGCATCGGTTGGGATGAGATACAGGGCAGGTATGATTCTATTCTGGCCAAGGAGCGAGAGGATCTCCGGTCTCAGCTGGTTGCTCAGGACAAGGTTGAGGGAGGCGAGGGTGATTCGTCTGGCTCTGATTCTGCTAGTACTTCGGGTTCTGATTCGAGCAGCAGTGGTGATGATGATGCTGGTAGCCATGTTGATGTCGTCGATCCTTAGGCGGATGGTTGTTATCTTCTTATGTTACTTTTGTAGCTTTCTTTTCGTACCTAGTATGATATAATCTTTGAAGATTTGATCCTTCGTAGAGGAACATTAATATTGAGCTAAATTTGATCCTTCGTAGAGGAACTTTGTTAAGAAACTAAGTCTAAGTACTTATAATTGATTTTGGCTCAAAACTTTCTTTCGTTTCATTCAATCATAGCCTTACACTTTATTTATTACAATGATGAAATTACTTATCATTTGGCGACAGTGCCCCTATTATGCCCCTATTACATCATTGATACTTAAATACATACCAGACACTTTAGATGTAGAATTTCTTAAGGTTGTCGGCATTCCATGGTTGAGGAAGTTGCTTGCCCCTTGGTGTCGACGAGGTTGTAGGTGCCAGGTCGGATAACTTTTGCAATCTTGTAAGGACCCTCCCAGTTAGGTCCCATTTTTCCGAGGGTGCTTCTTCGGCCAGTTGCCTCAATTTTCCTCAGTACCCAATCTCCTTCGTGCAATGGCCGAGGACGAACTCTCTTGTTGAAGTACCGAGCAATCTTCTGCTTATAGGCAATGGACTTGAGCAGAGTGTTTCCTCTTGTTTCGGGGAGCAAGTCGAGATTAACCCTTTTTTCGGCTTCATTTTTCTCGTAATCATAGTAAGTGACTCGGGGTGAGGGAATGCCAACTTCAACGGGAAGGACGGCGTAGTTTCCATAGACAAGTGAGAAAGGAGTTTGCCTAGTAGATTCTTTGACGGTGGTTCGAGCCGACCATAAGACACCAGGCAGGTCATCAACCCAAGAACCACTAGATCCCTCGATCATTGTCTTGAGCCCATTCAAGATAATCTTGTTAGCAGATTCTGCTTGGCCATTGCTTTGGGGCCTTGAAACCGACGTGAATCGAGTTTGTATGCCGAAGCGATCACAGTATCCCTTGGTGGCTTTGCTGTCAAACTGTCGACCATTGTCTGATATGAGTGTCCGAGGGACTCCAAATCTTGTGATGATATTCCTCCAGATGAATTGTTGCACTTGCTTGTCACTTATCTTTGCAAGAGGTTCTGCCTCGATCCATTTAGTGAAGTAGTCGACAGCCACAATTAAGAACTTTCTCTGACCGGAGGCTACTAGGAATGGGCCGAGGATGTCCATCCCCCACCTGTCGAAGGGTAAAGCAGCTTCAATGGTTGTTAGGTCATTGGCTGGCATCCGAGTGAGATTAGTAAACTCCTGACATCGACCACATCTTTTAACCAAGTCTGTCGCATCCTTTCTTAAAGTTGGCCAATAGAAGCCCGATCGGAGTGCTTTTCCTGCAATGGTTCTTGCCCCTTGGTGGCTCCCGCATGCCCCTTGATTTAATTCCCGGAGTATGTAATTTCCTTCCTCTGGGGTAACACATTTGAGCAAGGGGTGGGTGTATGAAATCTTGTAGAGAGTCTCGTTGTGCCAGAGGAACCAATCTTCTTGTTTCTTAATCAATGCCGCCTCTTTTTCACTGTCAGGGAGCACATTGTCTCTTTTGAACTTTATGATTTTCTCCATCCAATCTGGACCTCTGTCTAGGCTCATGAGTGCCTCGACATTTATGTTAGGCTCTTGTAGCACCTCCCAAATGATCGTCCTAGGCTCCATCCCCTCTGCGGAACTTGCTAGCCTTGAGAGGGCATCGGCTTGTTGGTTTTCTGATCGGGGAATATGTCGGATGGTGAAATCATGCAGTTGGTCGATGACTTTCCTTGCCTTTGTAAGGTACATTTTCATACTGTCTTCCTTAGCCTCGAAATCTCCTTGAATTTGTCCGAGAATGAGCTGTGAGTCAGACTTGGCATGCACAGAGATGGCTCCCGCGGCTTGACACATTTGAATTCCGAGAATAAGTGCCTCATATTCTGATTCATTATTGGAGGCTAGGAACGAGAACTTAACCGCATATTCGAGCCGATCACCATTGGGCGTTTTGATCAATATGCCTGCTCCACACCCTGTCCTTGTGGCCGACCCGTCAACATAAAGTTCCCACGACTTTTGGCTTGCCGTATCTTTTTTGGGTGGCCGATTAGTGCATTCGACGATGAAGTCGACGAGGGCTTGTGCCTTGATAGCCCTCCTCGGCTCGTATTCCAGGCCGAAATCCGAGAGCTGGTTTGCCCATTCAGTCATGCGGTTTGAATGGTTTCGACTCTCAATCACCTTTCTCAGAGGTTGGCTTGTCAGGACCTTGATTGGATATGCCTGGAAGTATGGTTTGAGTTTTCGACTGGCTATCACTAGAGCATATACCATTTTCTCAATGAGTGGATACTTGGCTTCTACTCCTCGGAATGCGTGGCTAATGAAGTATACTGGGTGTTGCTGTTTCTCTCTTTCGACGACAAGGACCGCGCTAAGTGCATACTCAGTGATGCCCAAGTAAAGGTATAAAGTTTCTCCTGCCAACGGCAAGACCAACTTGGGAATGGTCGAGAGATGTGCCTTCAGTTGTTGGAAAGCGGCCTCGGCTTCGGCATTCCAATTAAACCCTGTTCCTTTTAGCACTTTGAAGAAAGCAAGACTTTTAGCAGCTGATCGGGACAAGAACCTGCCGAGGGCTGCTATGCATCCAGTGAGTCTTTGGACTTCCTTGACTGACCGGGGGGATTTCATGTCGAGGAGCGCCTGTATTTTGTCAGGATTCGCTTCGATTCCCCTTTCGTCCACAAGGAATCCGAGGCACTTCCCACCTTTGACTCTAAACACGCATTTCTTTGGATTGAGCTTCATGTTGTGTAGGCGTAGGGTCTTGAGCGTTTCTTCGAGGTCGGAAGAGTGCTCTTCAGGGAGTTTGCTCTTGACGATCATGTCATCAACATACACTTCGATGTTCCTCCCAATCTGTTCTCCAAAGATTTTGTTAACTAGCCTCTGGTAAGTTGCCCCTGCATTTTTTAGCCCGAAGGGCATCACTTTGTAGCAATATACTCCTTGGCTGGTGATGAAGGCAGTGTGGGCTTGGTCTTTTTCGGACATGGGAATCTGATGATAGCCTGCATTGGCATCCATAAAGCTGAACAGGCCGTGTCCAGCCGTCGAGTCGACGAGCCTGTCAATTTTTGGCAGAGGATAGTCATCCTTGGGGCAAGCTTTATTTAGATCTGTGAAGTCGATGCACATTCGCCAGGTTCCGTTTGGCTTCTTTGCCAAGACCACATTAGAGAGCCACTCTGAGTATTGACACTCCCGGATAAACCCTGCCTCCAACAATTTGTGGATTTCCTCAGCAGTAGCTTGGTTGCGCTCTACGCCTTGATGCCGCAACTTCTGTTTGATTGGTAAATGACCTTCCTTGATGTTCAGTTCGTGTACCATAATCTGTCGGTCGATGCCCGACATTTCCTTGATCGAGAAAGCAAACACATCCCTGTATTCTCGCAAAATAGCAATGATTTTGCCTCGCAATTCCTCACCTAGGTGAAGGAAATAGTGCCCTTGGTCCAAGTATGCATTCTATGTTAAGTCTAATAAATGCGGTTCAGTATTAATTAACAAGTTAATAATTCAGTGAGATCAAGTGAGCTGAATGCCTAGCTAGAGGCCGCTTCAGTTCAAGTGGAATTAATGATATTAATCCACAGCTTACTCTTGACTGAACCCGTAGGGTCACACAAATAGTACGTAAACGGATCAAGTATTTAATGGCATTAAATAATCCATGTATGGATATTCGGAATCGACGGATCTTGGTTTCAGTGGGAGCTGAGATCGTCACAGGCAAGAAATGAATACTCCGGAAACGATGATATTGCCGAAAACGGAAATATGGATCGTATCGGAAATATAAATATTATCCAAGTCGTAGATGTTGCCGGAAACGGAAACATGGTACGTATCGGAAAATATTATCGGAAATGGAAATATTGCCGGAATCGGAAATATTGCCGGAAACGGAAATATTGTCAGAATCGGAAATATTATCGGAATCGGAAAATAATTCCGGAAACGGAAATATTAAATATTTGTTCGAAACGGAAATTAATTCCGGAATCGGAAATATTAAATATTGTTCGTATCGGAAATGAATTCCGGAATCGGGAAATTAATCGGAAGCGTATCGTACGAATTAGCATCGGACGAGGCCTGCCAGACGAAGGCCCAGCACGAAGCCGGGCCATCGCCCAGCAAGCCAGCGCGCCACAACGCACCAGCCAAGGCTGCGCCAGGCCCACCGCAAGGCAGGCCCAGCGCGCGCCAAGGCTGCGGCAGCGTGTGGGCCTCGTGGCAATGGGCTGCGAGCTCGCGGGCTGCGCGCGCGCGCATGGCGCCCCTCGTGGGCTGCTGTGCGTGCGTGTGTGTGTTTGTGTGCTATACAAATCCTAAAGCTATCAGGTTTCAACATCTGATTAAATTCCTAAACCTAAAAGGATGAATTAATTAAATAAGAATTCTATTAGGATTCTAGTTTAATTAATTCGTATCCTAATAGGATTCCAGTTGCTTTTCCATACCTCTATAAATAGGTGCCTAGGGTCATAATTTATATAAAAAAAAAAACAATTCAAGTATTCAAAGTGATTTTTGAGAGCAAAAATTCAGTCATACAATTGCCTACATTAGCCGAAAATTCTAAGTACCTTAAGGGCGATCCTAGTTGGTCAAGCTTAAGGCGGATCCGGACGTGCTGTGGACTATCTACGGAGGGACGACACTTGGAGTCCTAAAGACTTGTTCTTGTTCGGTTCGGGCGCAGCTAGGGAAGGCACGCAACAAAGTGTATGCATCTAAACTATGCTAAATGATTATGTGTAAATAATATGCTTTCCTGGCTTTATGGTTTTTCCGCATGATTTATGAATTGTCATATGTATCATAACCTAACAGTGGTATCACGAGCCTCTTATTATTTTCATAATCTAAATTGCATGAACATGGTTAAATATTACAAATTTGCAAGAATTAAAAAGGGGTGATTAATTTTCGTAATTGTTAATTAATTGCAAATTGCGTTTATTTAATTATACGTACGCAGTTTTTCGGCAGTTTCTTCGTTACTCATCCAAATCGAGTGATTTTTGTGTCAATTCCGCATGTGTCAATCGAGTGATTTTTCGGCCGAACCCAGAATTCTCAAATTCGAAGCCTAACTATGACTTTTTGGAGGTTTTAGTTTTTCGAATGCAAAATTTCGTAAATTTAAGATGTTAAATTAAATATTTGCGATTCTTGTTGATAAATCTTGAATTTTTGATTGACCTACTGTATATGTTTAACAAGTTTGAATGCCTAGCCTTGTTAATTATGCAATCTAATTTGTAATTATGAT
The DNA here is from genome assembly GCF_020520425.1 of Spinacia oleracea. Lineage (NCBI taxonomy): Eukaryota > Viridiplantae > Streptophyta > Magnoliopsida > Caryophyllales > Amaranthaceae > Spinacia > Spinacia oleracea. The sequence goes on along the minus strand of NC_079489.1, from coordinate 116,949,462 downwards.
TAATTTGTTGAAAATTGAAATAATTTAGAATTAATTTGATTTTCATAATTAGTTATAATTTAATTAGAAACCTATGATTAAAAACCACCATAAAAATTGTAAATTTATGTTAAATTTTAAATTTTTATGATCTAGACTTGAATCCATGTTAATCGGAAATCAATTAAATAATAAATTTTCGATTTTTTCGCCCTAAAATTATGAAATTAATATTATTTATTAATTTGTCATTAATTTTGAATATAAATTTTTAATTTTTATGCGACTCGCTCATATAACTTGCACGCACAAAGCAATGGACGCTACGTGTTACCCTTAAGGGGTGTTGTATAGTGCTGGCATGCGACGACGAGCAAGGGAGCTCGTCGCCCATGCGGTACGAATGCAGCGAGCAAGGGCATGGTGCACGAGCACAAGGCAGCAGCCCTGCCTTGTGTCGTGGGCTGTGAGCAATGGGCGTGTGGGCAGGGGCGAAAGCAAGGCACGAGCAGTCGCGTGTGGGCAGCAAGCGTGCTGCGCCACAGCGCGCACTGCCTCGCGCAAGCATGCGGAGCCTCGCGCGCAGCGAGCGCAAGCTCGCGTGCCACGAGCGCTACGCACAGCGTCGATGCCTCGCGCGCAGCGAGCGCCAGCTCGCATACTGCTGCCTCGTGCGATGAGCGCAAGCTCGCGTGCGGGAAAGGCAGGCGCGCAGCGAGCGATGGCTCGCATGGATCGAGCGCTGGCAAGCGAGCGCAGCGAGCGATGGCTCGCGTGCATCGAGCGCTGGCGCGCGCAGCGAGCACCAGCTCGCATGATGCCTTGCGATGGTGAGCAGCAGCGATGCGACGCAGCGCATGGGCTGCGCGCACATGGCCAGCGATGGCTGTGTGCGTGTGGCCCATGGGCGTGCGTTGCGTGGGATTGTTGCGTTGCGATTAGATCGTTTTGAAATTTTAATTTGAAATTTTCAGTTTACGTAATTTTAATTAATTTTAAAATTAATAATTTAAATTATTTTCTTGGATTTTAATTTTGAATATTGTAATTATAATAAATTTTATTTATTCTAATTATTTTACTAAAATTAAAATCATGAATTAATTTAAATATTACTGAAATTAAATTAAATTTTGGATTCAATTATAAATTTATATGAGCTTTAAATTTTAATTAAATTTGTATGTTTCTGGTTAGAGTAGAAATACATTTTTATGTTTAAAATTAGTAAAGCATATGAATTTATTGGTTTAAGTGGGAGCCCTTTTTAGTCATAAACTCTTGATTAGGTCTACAAATCCTTAAGGTTAAAACAACTTGATTAGAATTAATAAGGACTGAATAATTTGTAGATTATTGGTGCCCTTGATTAATTGCTGCAAATGTTTATGTGATGCATAATGTGTTTTACTAACCAGCTATGTGGGCCATTCATGATAATGAATGGGTGAATGGTATATATTGTATATGTACTGTTTTGCAGGTTATGAAGTGACTAGTATGGCCCAAATAGGATAGAAAATATGGTCTGCGTACCATTAATTTGAATGTAATTAGTCTAAAGTACCAAAGTTGTTTTTCAATTCAAATATGGTCTGCGTACCATCAAATAGTTGTAATTAGTTTTAATTATAAGCTTATCCTATTTGAAGAAAATGATGCCTCCCACGGAGATTTTCAAGACGGACTTTGAAGTTAAAGCTTCAAGATGAAGTCGGGCCATACTAGATCACATTTATCTTATGCATGTTTAAGTTATTTATTGCTTTTAAATATGTCTTAAAATGCATGAGATCAAAGCTTGATTATGTTGCATGATTAAGGATTTTAGTTCACTTAAAATCTAACCAACATTGTAAGAGCCTTAAGTTCCAAACTTAAAAATTGAGTTAAAAGGTGCCATGCCAAAATATACACTTGCTTGGATATCCTTTACATCAATCTAGTAATAGTTTTCACTCAGCGAGGTGTTACTTATTGGTCCTAAAGGGGCAAGGTACACAAATAATTGTGAGTACATGTTAGTTTTGGTGAAACTCAACGATATAAGTAAGGAGTCCTTTTATGTCGTGGCAAAATCGATAGGTTTACCTAATAAGTTCTTAGACGTGCCTATCAACCAAGAATAGTTTCTAGACTATTAGCAAAAGGTTTTTGCTTACCTAAAATGTTTTAGAATTGAGTCGACAAACTGTGCTTAATTCTTCAATGGTTTTAGGGTCTTGGAATCATTTTATTCACACTTGCCGGAACACATAAATCGAATAAAATACTAATGACTTGTTTAAATTGCATGATTGCTTTAATTTTCAAGTTATTATTCATGATAAATGTTTAGACTTTGCATGCTTCAATGAATGTTTTAATTATTATTTATAATTAAATATCTTGCACTGCAATAAATCCTTTTAGAAAGGTAACAGTAAATTTCCTCGATTAGTAGTGAATTCAAGAACGATTCACGGAAATGAGAGAAAATGAGCGATTTAAAATGTACGTTTCTTTTAGCGACTTTTATGGTTGTTTTCGAGTATCAAAGTCGAATGGCAAACCGATTGGTGCTTGTGAATTCAAAATACAATGTAGTTTTGAGATCATAAAGCATTGAGTTTAAACACTCAGCTTTACCAATGGTTAACAACCTAATATCTTTGTCCATTTAATTCTCGAATGAGTCTAGTCCCTAGACATTCGAATAGATTGATGCTTAGAGAACTTTAGAAGCTTCTGGTAAGATCATCTAGTTGAAACAGAATATTCAACATAAATAAAATGGTAAGAACTCTGTTGGAATGACATCGGACATGTCTAACAAAGTATAAAAGTCAACACTATAGAATTCAATTCTTAGGACTATAAGAAAGGGTACAAGAAATAGGAAAACAAGGAACAAATGAATGGAATTTACGATTCCGTTTCTACCTATAAGTTTATGTTTAAAGAGAAGTGACCTAGCAATCAAACTTCCTTGGTATCATATACCGCTTGAGGTTCTTACTTCGGTAATAACTCAAACAATGGAAGCTAGGCTACACTAATGACCTACAAGTGGGAAATGAAGCATGGCAATGCTACATTAGTTGTAGGGTCATCTAGTTTGTTTTAAGTCCTTTCAAGGCTGGAGCTTAATGGCTATTTTGTTCCATAATCAGCATACCTAAATTTCTGCTTCAAACACAGAAAGACTCACATTCAGAAGAACAAAAACAATGCTTGTTTGTTTGTTTATTTGAATAAAATGGTCATTTACGGGTTGAGTCAATATGCTTGATTAAAACAAACAACTCTTTAAAGAACTTTACTAGGTTCAAATCAACCCCTTGATTTGAGTTCCACTAATCTTTGGCATTGTTGCTTAGACCATATCAATAAGTTAACATTCAAAAGCTCTATTTTGATGGACTTTTGAAAGTTCATTGATTTCTAAATTATTTTAAGACAACTAGTCTTACTTGTTGAAAGTAACAAAAGATATGAACTATTGTTAGAACGCCTAGACGATAGAGTTCAAAGCTAAAGAAAGATTTTATGACTTTAATATTTCACATGGATTTGAGTGAATATAGGTTTATGTGATATAAGTTGAATCTGTTTGGCTAGTTCAAAGATTCAGAAGTATAAAATCCACTTGGCAAGAAATCATAAAGATCTAGGTTAGATCATGTTGATGATTACTTGAGACCAAATATGATCATCAATGATTGTGTGTTGTAATTTCACAATCTAGGTCTATGATTGTGTGTTGTAATTTCACAATCTAGGTCCATAAGATATGGCATATCTTAGTTGGAATAATCGAAGTCAATTAGTACTTGATTCGATTAATGATGAATCATAAAGACTTTTCCTATAATCTCTAAAACAAAATGCTCAACTACCACCAAACTAAACCAAATTCGTCAAAGCTATTGAAAAGTAATTTCAGGATATCTTTTCAATTATATATATCTAAAGAGTTGCTAAACTCAGTGGGAGCTTAGTGTTTGTTATTCAACAAACTAAGGCCCAAGTATAGATATATGTTTCATTGTGATTTATTCAAATGAGACACAAGGGTATTGTTTCTACCACGAATTTTTGAGAACATAATGTTTGTTTGCTCGAAATGATGTCCTTTTGAAGATTCGCTTCCAAAATGACAAGTGGGAGAAAATAGACCTCGAAAGTCTTCGAGGCGAACAACAAACATAAACGGACATTCCGGAGGCTTTTCGAAGTGCATCAGAAAATCCGAACTTATTCTTTAAAGACTTTAGAAGTGGCTTTAAAGAATAGACATCTCTTAGAAGACTTTACAAGTGCTTTAAGGAGAACAGAATATTCAAAGGACTTTCAAGTGGCTATTGATATTCTATTGTTTGATGTTCTATACCAAAGTAGGCATAGACTTCAAATCACTGAAACTATGAGATTCTTCTATTAGATAGTGAAGAAACATGGAGTTCAGGTCACTGAAACTATGCAATTCTTCTATTAGATAGTAAAGAAACCTACAACTTGCAGTCAAACTATTATCATGTAGATTAATGAGTTTGTGACCTGTAAGAAAGCTATGACGAAACCCAGATTCCCTAAAATGGTTAGAGGCCATATATAGACTCAAATGTTTTAAATGGTTAGAGGCCATAAAACATACTCAAGGTTTTGATGACAAAATTGAAATTTTGTTGATTTGCAAGAATAGTTTCACACCTATTGGTTGCAAGTTTGTTTTAAGGATAAAAACCATCAAACATGATAGTGTGTTCACACACAAAGCTAGATTAGTTGCTAAAGGTTACAAGCAAATTCACGGTGTGGATTGTGTTGAAACCTCATGCAAAATCGTAATGCTTAAGTCTATAATTCAAGCAATGATTGCATATGGCAATTGGATGACAAAACATCTTCCTCAGTCAAATGTTGGAAGAAACTATGTACATGGTATGTCATAGGATTTGTGGATCCAAATAAATGCTTGAAAAGAAAAGCTAGTTTATTAAATCTAAGTACAGATTTAAGCAAGCAATTGGGAATTAGAACTATATTTTAGTGAAGCTAATAAGTATTTTTGTTTCATAAAATGTACATGATTCTTATAGATATATAAGAAGTTTAGTGGGAGTACATAAAACTTAATTGGTCCTATGTGTATCACACACATATCTCTCTATTGTGAAATAACATTCAAATGCTAATGACTTAGATTTGAAATTATTCATCAATGATGGACCAAGGCGAAACTTAGAACATACTGGGTATTAAGATCTATTTACAAATATCTTATATTAATGTTTTAGATTAAGTAATGGAATTTACTAAATCAAACACGAAAGACTCCATTGGAGATATTCGACCCATGTGAATAAATCTAAGTAAAGAATGTTTGAACTATGTATAAGCATTTACTAAGTTAAAACATCAAAGGATCTAAGTGAGATACTTAACCTATATTATATGTCAAAGAATTTAGCTGGATTCAGTATCTACTGAAATTGAATGAGCTAAAGTTACATGAATACAATTCAATTGAGAATTATTCTGCAAAAGAATTTATCATGTATGATATAATATGAGGATCGCCAAAAATGTATCGTATGACTTTAGGCATGACGAACATATACCAATCTCTATTGATCTAAGTAAAGATCAACTAGATTGAGATCAAGAATACTTATGGTACTTGAAAAGGTACATAGGAATAGTTCTTGATTCAAGGAAATAAAGATATGCTAAATATTGATGCTACACGCAGAAACACTGGCAAAGGATCAAGCAAGATCCCTTTGGAGTTAACCATTGATAAGGACGAGCTATAGAGCATCGTGTTTTGAAATGGCAACATGGATTGGAGACCATGAGTTGTTGCGTGGGAAATTAAAATATTAATTTCTATGTTCTAAGATACAGCTGGAAAGTCTTCCACATATCTGTGAACTGCTTGGATAAGCAAATCCAAACAAAGCATCACTAGCAACCTAAACAGTTGAAGTAAAAGTACTTATTGCCTAAGAAACAATAAAACAGAGTTGTTTATATTAATGAGTTCTTCATTGAACTTGGGAAGATCACATGTCTGTTGACTTAATGGTTCTTCATTGCAAAATGCGTAGAACCACTAATGTAGCAAGAAAGACTAGATTACAAAATAAACATACTCAAAAGTTCTTATCATCATATCTCGAAGAACATTCGATGAAAAGGATGTTAAGATTGGCAAAGCGTGATAACTAAACCTATGCAACAAGTGAGAAGCAACACTCACGTTGTAGCACTGGAAATCAAGCATAGCTTTGAATTCCATGAACTGTTTTAAAGATGGGTTTGAGGCCCATGGTTGTAAAACAATGGGGTTGAACATTTATCATATATGAAATGTATTTTCATATTCCATTTAATCTTGGTTTAGTATTAAATGATGAGTCCCTTCAATTTGACGATATATTCAAGATAGACTGTCAGGACTAGTCATGTGACTAAGAAATGTCTATCAAGTGAACTTGAATGTCAAAAGTTGAAAATGGTCCCTAGTCGGAGTTTTCTATAAAATTGGACGCATAGAAAACGTTAGACGACTAGAATGCAAGATGACTAGTAGTTCTGTTTCTTGAGCTATGTGGACATGGCAATGTCATAATCATTTGCATAGATACTTACTTTGGGAAGACTAGTATCGGACAAGACCTATGAAACTTTACTGTAAGAGATGAAAATCTGTCATAAGTAAATTTCATTAAAATTATTAGACACTAAATCCTCAATACCTGAGTGATTTGAGATTACTTGTTTGAGAACTGGTTGCTTTGACGTTGACCAACCGTCGCACCGTAAAAGGAGGCTATAAAGGCAACGCTCAGGTAATCACCTATCAAACGAAGTCTAATCTCAAGATCGCAAGATTGGGATTGTCCTCCCATAAATCGGGATGAGATGCTTAAAAGTTGTACATGGCCACTCGGAGAGCTAGAAACTGTGAAATGCATGGCCGTGCTCGGATGAATCATAGGCTATGATTATCTGTTTATTTGATCAGTTGAACTCTGAAACCGAGGAACACCTCTGGACATAATAAGGATGACAACTCTTACCTTATGTTCAAGAGCAAGCATCGAGCGACAAAGGAATTAGGAAATGCACACTTGTCCCTAAGGACAAGTGGGAGACTGAAGGAAATAGTGCCCTTGGTCCAAGTATGCATTCTATGTCAAGTCTAATAAATGCGGTTCAGTATTAATTAACAAGTTAATAATTCAGTGAGATCAAGTGAGCTGAATGCCTAGCTAGAGGCCGCTTCAGTTCAAGTGGAATTAATGATATTAATCCACAGCTTACTCTTGACTGAACCCGTAGGGTCACACAAATAGTACGTAAACGGATCAAGTATTTAATGGCATTAAATAATCCATGTATGGATATTCGGAATCGACGGATCTTGGTTTCAGTGGGAGCTGAGATCGTCACAGGCAAGAAATGAATACTCCGGAAACGATGATATTGCCGAAAACGGAAATATGGATCGTATCGGAAATATAAATATTATCCAAGTCGTAGATGTTGCCGGAAACGGAAACATGGTACGTATCGGAAAATATTATCGGAAATGGAAATATTGCCGGAATCGGAAATATTGCCGGAAACGGAAATATTGTCAGAATCGGAAATATTATCGGAATCGGAAAATAATTCCGGAAACGGAAATATTAAATATTTGTTCGAAACGGAAATTAATTCCGGAATCGGAAATATTAAATATTGTTCGTATCGGAAATGAATTCCGGAATCGGGAAATTAATCGGAAGCGTATCGTACGAATTAGCATCGGACGAGGCCTGCCAGACGAAGGCCCAGCACGAAGCCAGGCCATCGCCCAGCAATCCAGCGCGCCACAACGCACCAGCCAAGGCTGCGCCAGGCCCACCGCAAGGCAGGCCCAGCGCGCGCCAAGGCCGCGGCATCGTGTGGGCCTCGTGGCAATGGGCTGCGAGCTCGCGGGCTGCGCGCGCGCATGGCGCCCCTCGTGGGCTGCTGTGCGTGCGTGTGTGTGTTTGTGTGCTATACGAATCCTAAAGCTATCAGGTTTCAACATATGATTAAATTCCTAAACCTAAAAGGATGAATTAATTAAATAAGAATTCTATTAGGATTCTAGTTTAATTAATTCGTATCCTAATAGGATTCCAGTTCCTTTTCCATACCTCTATAAATAGGTGCCTAGGGTCATAATTTATAAAAAAAAAAAACAATTCAAGTATTCAAAGTGATTTTTGAGAGAAAAAATTCAGTCATACAATTGCCTACATTAGCCGAAAATTCTAAGTACCTTAAGGGCGATCCTAGTTGGTCAAGCTTAAGGAGGATCCGGACGTGCTGTGGACTATCTACGGAGGGACGACACTTGGAGTCCTAAAGACTTGTTCTTGTTCGGTTCGGGCGCAGCTAGGGAAGGCACGCAACAAAGTGTATGCATCTAAACTATGCTAAATGATTATGTGTAAATAATATGCTTTCCTGGCTTTATGGTTTTTCCGCATGATTTATGAATTGTCATATGTATCATAACCTAACACTAGGTTCTTTCCAACCAGGACAGTATGGAGCGGATCTTTGTCAAGCACTATCTCCTCATCTTCCTCGGCTGGTCTAGGGCGGGCATAATATTTTGGATCTTCGCCAAGGAATACACCTAGATCGTCAGCCGGAGACTCTTTTTCCTCCACACATCTCTTCTTCAGAGGGGGTTCTGTGTTCGGGAAGTAATTTTTCTCATTCTTGAAGTTGTTGTTGTAACATTGTCAAGCAGACCGCTGATCTCCGTAGAGTTTTCCGACTACCCCACTGTCCGTTTCATATTGGAGGAGGAGTTGGTAGGTTGAGATGGCAGCCTTGATTTTGTTTAGCAGAGGCCTCCCCACTATTATGTTGTAAGGCAAGGGTGTGTCGACGACCATGAAGTCTATGGGAAGGCTTCTTCCTTTTCCTTTTTCTCCGATACGGACAGGGAGCTTGATCATGCCGACGGGGTATACTGATTGACCACCGAATCCTACGAGAGGTTGGCTGATGTCGACGAGGTCACTTTTCTTGTAACGTAGCCTCTTGAGGCATTCAAGAGTTAGGATGTCAGCCGAGCTTCCGCTATCAATCAATACTCTTTTAACTGTTCGGTTGGCTACCTTAATCTCAACAACCAGGGGACCATCATGTGGACCATGGATAATTCGAGAGGGGTCCTCTTGGAATGTTATTGTGGGCATTTGAGGTTTGATGAAGGTGCTTCGACATCGAGGATCTGATGGGTTAGGGCGTGTAAGTGTCTTTTTCTGGCGTTGCCGGTTAGGCCACCAGATGCGAGACCCCCTGCTATCACCCCAACATATCCCCGGTGTGATCACTATGGACGTCTGATCCCTTGTTATCTTCCTTCTTGTCAGAGGAGGAGCCCTTCAAATATTTGTTCAACTTTCCTTCGTCGGCCAGTCTGTCCAAGGCCCTTTTCAATTCTCGACAGTCCTTGGTAGTGTGTCCGCACTCTTTGTGGAACTCGCACCAGAGGCTTTTGTCTCTTTTGGACGCGGGGGTCCTGATCGGGGTTGGACTTGGCAACAATGACTTTTCCTTGATGTCAAGGTATATCTCCTGTTAGGTTATGATACATATGATATTACATAAATCATGCGGAAACAACCATTAACCCAGGATTACATATTATTTACACATAATCATATAGCATAATTTAGATGCATACTCTTTGTTGCGTGCCCTCCCTAGCTGCGCCCGAACCGAACAAGAACAAGTCTTTAGGACTCCAAGTGTCGTCCCTCCATAGATAGTCCACAGCACGTCCGGATCCGCCTTAAGATTGACCAACTAGAATCGCCCTTAAGGTACTAGAATTTTCGGCACTTTTGAGCAAGATGTGTGGCTGAATTTTTCTCTCAAAAACTCACTTTGAATACTTTGAAACTCGTTATAAATTGTGAACCCAGGCCACATATTTATAGGGTTATGGAAAGGGAATTGGAATCCTATTCAGATACAAATTAATTAAACCTAGAATCCTACAAGAACTCTAATTTAATTAATTTATCAAATAGAATTAGGAATTTAATCATTAACCGAACTCTGCACGTTTTAGGAAACGTGCACGAACACAAACACTTACGCACACACACACGGCAGCCACGATGGGCCGCCCATGCGTGCGTGCGAGCAGCAGCCCACGCAGCGAGGCCTGCGCGAGCCACAAGCCCACGCAAGCACCCGCGCGCGCTGCGCGCGCTGTGCGTGCTGCCACGGCCTGCTGGGCCTGGCCTTGCGCTGGGCCTGGCGTGGCTGTTTGTGTGGCGCGCTTGGCTTGCTGGGCGATGGCCTGGCTTCGTGCTGGGCCCTCGTCCGGCAGGCCTCGTCCGATGCTTTTTCGTACGATACGCTTCCGAATAAATTTCCGATTCCGGAATTCATTTCCGATACGAACAATATTTAACATTTCCGATTCCGGAATTAATTTCCGTTTCGAGGAGCAAATATTTAATATTTCCGTTTCCGGAATTTTTCCGATTCCGGTAATATTTCCAAATCTGACAATATTTCTGTTTCCGGTAATATTTCCGATTCTGGTAATATTTCCATTTCCGATAATATTTTCCGATACGTACCATGTTTCCGTTTCCGGCAACATCTACGACTTGGATAATATTTATATTTCCGATACGATCCATATTTCCGTTCCCGGTAATATCATCGTTTCCGGAGTATTCATTTCTTGCCTGTGACGATCTCAGCTCCCACTGAAACCAAGATCCGTCGATTCCGAATATCCATAGATGGAGTATTTAATGCCATTAAATACTTGATCCGTTTACGTACTATTTGTGTGACCCTACGGGTTCAGTCAAGAGTAAGCTGTGGATTAATATCATTAATTCCACTTGAACTGAAGCGGCCTCTAGCTAGGCATTCAGCTCACTTGATCTCACTGAATTATTAACTTGTTAATTAATACTGAACCGCATTTATTAGACTTATCATAGAATGCATACTTGGACCAAGGGCATTATTTCCTTCAGTCTCCCACTTGTCCTTAGGGACAAGTGTGCATTTCCTAATTCCTTTGTCTCTCGATGCTTGCTCTTGAACATAAGGTAAGAGTTGTCATCCTTATTATGTCCAGAGGTGTTCCTCGGTTTCAGAGTTCAACTGATCAAATAAACAGATAATCATAGCCTATGATTCATCCGAGCACGGCCATGCATTTCACAGTTTCTAGCTCTCCGAGTGGCCTTGTACAACTTTTAAGCATCTCATCCCGATTTATGGGAGGACAATCTCAATCTTGCGATCTTGAGATTAGACTTCGTTTGATAGGTGATACCTGAGCGTTGCCTTTATAGCCTCCTTTTACGGTGCGACGGTTGGTCAACGTCAAAGCAACCAGTTCTCAAACAAGTAATTTCAAATCACTCAGGTATTGAGGATTTAGTGTCTAATAATTTTAATGAAATTTACTTATGACAGATTTTCATCTCTTACAGTAAAGTTTCATAGGTCTTGTCCGATACTAGTCTTCCCAAAGTAAGTATCTATGCAAATGATTATGACATTGCCATGTCCACATAGTTCAAGAAACAGAACTACTAGTCATCTTGCATTCTAATCGTCTAACGTTTTCTATGCGTCCAATTTTATAGAAAACTCCGACTAGGGACCATTTTCAACCTTTGACATTCAAGTTCACTTGATAGACATTTCTTAGTCACAGGACTGGTCCTGACAGTCTATCTTGAATATATATCGTCAAATTTGAAGGGACTCATCATTTAATACTAAACCAAGATTAAATGGAATATGAAAATACATTTCATATATGATAAATGTTCAACCCCAATGTTTTACAACCATGGGCCTCTAACCCATCTTTAAAACATTTCATGGAATTCAAGGCTATGCTTGATTTCCAGTGCTACAACGTGAGTGTTGCTTTTCACTTGTTGCATAGGTTTAGTTATCATGCTTTGCCAATCTTAACATCCTTTTCATCGAATGTTCTTTGAGATATGATGATAAGATCTTTTCGAGTTTGTTTATTATGTGATCTAGTCTTTCTTACTTCGATGGTGGTTTTACTCATTTTGCAATGAAGAACCATCAAGTTCGCAGACGTTTTTCTTGCTTCAAGAGTGGTTCTACGCATTTTTCAATGAAGAACCATCAAGCCAGCAGATAGGTGATCTACCCAAGTTCAGTGAAGAACTTTAAACAACCCTGTTTTATTGCTTCTTAGGCAATAATTACTTTTACTTTAACTGTATAGGTTGCTAGTGATGCTTTGTTTGGATTTACCTATCCAGGCAGTTCATAGATATGTGGAAGATTCTCCAACTATATCTTAGAACATAGAAATTATTATTTTAATTTCCCACACAACAACTCATGGTCTCCAACCCATGTTGCCATTTTCAAAACACGATGCTCTATAGCTCGTCCTTATCAATGGTTAACTCCAAAGGGTCTTGCTTGATCCTTTGCCAGTGTTTATGCGTGTAGCATCAATATTTAGCATATCTTTATTTCCTTGAATCAAGAACTATTCCTATGTACCTTTTCAAGTACCATAAGTGTTCTTGATCTCAATCTAGTTGATTTTCACTTAGATCAATAGAGATTGGTATATGTCCGTCATGCCTAAAGTCATACGATACGTTTTTGGCGATCCTCATATTATATCATACATGATAAATTCTTTTGCAGAATAATTCTCAATTGAATTCTATTCATGTAACTTTAGCTCATTCAATTTTAGTAGATACTAAATCTAGCTAAATTCTTTGACATATAATATAGGTTAAGAATCTTACTTAGATCCTTTGATGTTTAACTTAGTAAATGCTTATACATAGTTCAACATTCTTTACTTAGATTTATTCACATGGGTCGAATATCTCCAATGGAGTATTTCGTGTTTTGATTCAGTAAATGCCATTACTTAATCCAAAACAATATCATAAGATCTTTGTAAATAGATCTTAATACCCAGTATGTACTAAGTTTCGCCATGGTCCATCATTGATGAATAATTTCAAATCTAAGTCTTTAGCATTTGAATGTTATTTTACAATAGAGAGATATGTGTGATACACATAGGACCAAATAAGTTTTACGTACTCCCACTAAACTTCTTATATATCTATAAGAATCATGTATATTTTATGAAACTAAAATGCTTATTAGCTTCACTAAAATACAGTTCCAATTCCCAACTGCTTGCTTAAATCTGTACTTAGATTTCATAAGTTAGCATTCCTTTTCAAGCATTTATTTGGATCCACAAATCCTATGACATACCATGTACATAGTTTATTCCAACATTTGATTGAGGAATAAGTTTTGTCATCCAATTGCTATATGTACCAATATGCAATCATTGCTTGAATATAGACTTGAGCATTACGATTATGCATGAGGTTTCAACACAATCCACACCGTGAATTTGCTTGTAACTTTTAGCAACTAATCTAGCTTTGTGTGTGAACACAATTCAATGTTTGATGGTTTTTATCCTTTAAAACAAACTTGCCACCAATAGGTGTGAAACTATTCTTGCAAATCAACAAAATTTCAATTTTGTCATCAAAACATTGAGTATGTTTTATGGCCTTTAACCAATTAAACATATAGTCTATATATGGCCTCTAACCATTTTAGGGAATCTGGGTTTCGTCATAGCTTTCTTACAAGTCACAAACTCATTAATCTACATGATAATAGTTTGACTGCAAGTTGTAGGTTTCTTCACTATCTAATAGAAGAATCTCATAGTTTCATTGACCAGAACTCTATGTTTCTTTACTATCTAATAGAAGAATCTCATAGTTCCATTGACTTGAACTTTATGCCTACTTGGGTATAGAACATTAAACAATAGAATATCAATAGCCACTTGAAAGTCCTTTGAATATTCTGTTCTCCTTGAAGCACTTGTAAAGTCTTCTAAGAGATATCTATTCTTTAAAGCCACTTGTAAAGTCCTTACAAAATATGTTCGGATTTTCTGAAGCACTTCGAAAAGCCTCCGGAATGTCTGTTTATGTTTGTTGTTCGCCTCGAAGACTTTCGAGGTCTATTTTCTCCCACTTGTCATTTTGGAAACGAATCTCCAAAAGGACATTATTTCGAGCAAACAAACATTATGTTCTCAAAATTCGTGGTAGAAACAATACCCTTGTGCCTCATTTGAATAAATCACAATGAAACATATATCTATACTTGGGCCTTAGTTTGTCGAAATGACAAACACTAAGCTCCCCTTGAGTTTTGCAACTCTCTAGATATATTTTATGAAAAGTTATTCTAAAATTACTTTTCAATAGCTTTGACGAATTTGGTTTAGTTTGGTGGTAGTTGAGCATTTTGTTTTAGAAATTATAGGAAAAGTCTTTATGATCCATCATTGATCGAATCAAGTACTAATTGACTTCGATTATTCCAACTAAGATATGCCATATCTTATGGACCTAGATTGTGAAATTACAACACACAATCATTGATGATCATATTTGGTCTCAAGTAATCATCAACATGATCTAACCTGGATCTTTATGATTTCTTGCCAAGTGGATTTTATACTTCTGAATCTTTGAACTAGCCAAACAGATTCAACTTATATCACATTTGAGTAAATAAACCTATATTCATTTAAATCCATGTGAAATAATAAAGTCATAAAATCTTTCTTTAGCTTTGAACTCTATTGTTTAGGCGTTCTAACAATAGTTCATATCTTTTGTTACTTTCAACAAGTAAGACTAGTTGTCTTAAATTGATCTAGAAATCAATCAATTTTCAAAAGTCTATCAAAATAGAGCTTTTGAATGTTAACTTGTTGATATGGTCTAAGCAACAGTGCCAAAGATTAGTGGAACTCAAATCAAGGGGTTGATTTGAACCTAGTAAAGTTCTTTAAAGAGTTGTTTGTTTTAATCAAGCATATTGACTCAACCTGTAATTGACCATTTCATTCAAATAAACAAACAAACATTGTTTTTGTTTTTCTTGAATGTGAGTCTTTCTGTGTTTGAAGCAGAAATTTAGGTATGCTGATTATGGAACAAAATAGCCATTAAGTTCCAGCCTTTGAAAGGACTTAAAACAAACTTAGATGACCCTACAATTAATGTAGCAATGCCATGCTTCATTTCCCACTTGTAGGTCATTAGTGTATCCTAGCTTCCATTGTTTGAGTTATTACCGAAGTAAGAACCTCAAGAGGTATATGATACCAAGGAAGTTTGATTGCTAGGTCACTTCTCTATAAACATAAATTTATAGGTAGAAACGGAATCGTAAATTCCTTTCATTTGTTCCTCGTTTTCCTATTTCTTGTACCCTTTCTTATAGTCTTAAGAATTGAATTCTTTAGTGTTGACTTTTATACTTTGTTAGACATGTCCAATGTCACCAACAAGGTTCTTTACCATTTTAATTTATGTTGAATATTTTGTTTCAACTAGATGATCTTACCAGAAGCTTCTAAAGTTCTCTAAGCATCGATCTATTCGAATGTCTAGGGACTAGACTCATTCGAGAATTAAATGGACAAAGATATTAGGTTTTAACCATTGGTAAAGCTGAGCGTATTAAACTCAATGCTTTATGATCTCAAAACTACATTGTATTTTGAATTCACAAGCACCAATCGGTTTGCCATTCGATTTTGATTCTCGAAAACAACCATAAAAGTCGATATAAGAAACGTACATTTTAAATTGCTCACTTTCTCTCATTTCCGTGAATCGTTCTTGGATTCACTACCAATCGAGGAAATTTACTGTTACCTTTCTAAAAGGATTTATTGCAGTGCAAGATATTTAATTATAAACAATAATTAAAACATACATTGAAGCATGCAAAGTCTAAACATTTATCATGAATAATAACTTGAAATTAAAGCAACCATGCAATTCAAACAAGTTATTAGCATTTTATTCGATTTTATTGTTCCGGCAGGTGTGAATAAAATGATTCCAAGACCCTAAAACCATTGAAGAATTAAGCACAGTTTGTCGACTCAATTCTAAAACATTTTAGGTAAGCAAAAGCCTTTTGCTAATAGTCTAGAAACTACTCTTGGTTGATAGGTACGTCTAAGAACTTATTAGGTAAACCTATCGATTTTGCCACGACATAAAAGGACTCCTTACTTATATCGTTGAGTTTCACCAAAACTAACATGTACTCACAATTATTTGTGTACCTTGCCCCTTTAGGACCAATAAGTAACACATCGCTGAGCGAAAACTATTACTAGATTGATGTAAAGGATATCCAAGCAAGTGTATATTTTGGCATGGCACCTTTTAACTCAATTTTTAAGTTTGGAACTTAAGGCTCTTACTATGTTGGTTAGATTTTAAGTGAACTAAAATCCTTAATCATGCAACATAATCAAGCTTTTGATCTCATGCATTTTAAGACATATTTAAAAGCAATAAATAACTTAAAACATGCATAAGATATTTGTGATCTAGTATGGCCCGACTTCATCTTGAAGCTTTAACTTCAAAGTCCGTCTTGAAAATCTCCGTGGGAGGCACCATTTTCTTCAAATAGGATAAGCTATAACTAATTACAACTATTTGATGGTACGCAGACCATATTTGAATTGAAAAATAACTTTGGTACTTCAGACCAATTACATTCAAATTAATGGTACGCAGACCATATTTTCTATCCTATTTGGGCCATACTAGTCACTTCATAACCTGCAAAACAGTACATATACAATATATACCATTCACCCATTCATTATCATGAATGGCCCACATAGCTGGTTAGTAAAACACATTATGCATCACGTAAACATTTGCAGCAATTAATCAAGGGCACCAATAATCTACCAATTATTCAGTCCTTATTAATTCTAATCAAGTTGTTTTAACCTTAAGGATTTGTAGACCTAATCAAGAGTTTATGACTAAAAAGCGCTCCCACTTAAACCAATAAATTCATATGCTTTACTAATTTTAAACATAAAAATGTATTTCTAGTCTAACCGGAAACATACAAATTTAATTAAAATTTAAAGCTCATATGAATTTATAATTGAATCCAAAAGTTTAATTTAATTTCAGTCGTGTTTAAATTAATTCATGATTTTAATTTTAGTAAAATAATTAGAATAAATAAAATTTATTATAATTACAATATTCAAAATTAAAATCCAAGAAAATAATTTAAATTATTAATTTTAAAATTAATTAAAATTACGTGAACTGAAATTTTCAAATTAAACATTCAAAACGATCTAATCGTAACGCAAACACCCTACGCATTGCACGCCCATGGGCCGCTCGTACACAGCCATCGCTGGCCATGTGCGCGCAGCCCATGCGCTCGTCGCATAGCTGCTGCATCTCCATCGCAAGCCATCGCACGCTGTGGTGCATGCTGCGCGCGCGCCAGCGCTCGTCGCACGCGAGCCATCGCTCGCAGTGCGCGCTCGCCAGCGCTCGCTGTGCGCGCGAGCCATCGCTAGCTGGGCGCGCGAGCCATCGCTCGCTGGGCGCGCGAGCCATTGCTCGCTGGGCGCGCGACATCGCTCGCTGTGCGCGCGACATCGCTCGCTGGGCGCGCGACATCGCTCGCTGGGCGCGCGACATCGCTCGCTGTGCGCGCGACATCGCTCGCTGTGCGCGCGAGCCATCGCTCGCTGTGCGCGCGAGCAACGCTGGGCGCAGCGCTCGTGGCACGCGAGCTTGCGCTCGCTGCGCGCGAGGCTGCGCTCTCTTGCGCGAGGCAGCGCGCGTTGTGGCGCAGCTTGCTTGCTGCCCACACGCGACTGCCTTGGCTTGCCTTTCGCCCATGCCCATTCGTCCATTGCTCGTGGCCCACGACACAAGGCAGGGCTGCTACCTTGTGCTCGTGCACTACGACCTTGCTCATTGCATTCGTGCCGCACGGGCGACGAGCTCCCTTGCTCGTCGTCGCATGCCCGCATTATACAACACCCCTTAAGGGTAACACGAAGCGTCCATTGCTTTGTGCGTGCAAGTTATATGAACGAATCGCATAAAATTTTAAAATTTATATTTAAAATTAATGACAAATTAATAAATAATATTAATTTCATAATTTTAGGGCGAAAAAATCGAAAATTTATTATTCAATTGATTTCCGATTGTTATGGATTCAAGTCTAGGTCATAAAAATTTAAAATTTATCATAAATTTACAATTTTTATGGTGGTTTTTAATCATAGGTTTCTAATTAAATTATAATTAATTATGAAAATCAAATTAATTCTAAATTATTCTAATTTTCAACAAATTAATCATAATTACAAATTAGATTGCATAATTAACAAGGCTAGGCATTCAAACTTGTTAAACATATACAATAGGTCAATCAAAAATTCAAGATTTATCAACAAGAATCGCAAATATTTAATTTAACATCTTAAATTTACGAAATATTGCATTCGAAAAACTAAAACCTTCGAAAAGTCATAGTTAGGCTTCGAATTTGATAATTCTGGGTTCGGCAGAAAAAAACTATTTTTGTCAAAATTTTAGAATGCCTTTTACATGCGGAATTGACACTAAAATCACTCGATTTGGATGAGTAACGAAGAAACTGCCGAAAAACTGCGTACGTATAATTAAATAAACGCAATTTGCAATTAATTAACAATTACGAAAATTAATCACCCCTTTTAATTCTTGCAAATTTGTAATATTTAACCATGTTCATGCAATTTAGATTATGAAAATAATAAGGGGCTCGTGATACCACTGTTAGGTTATGATACATATGATATTACATAAATCATGCGGAAACAACCATTAACCCAGGATTACATATTATTTACACATAATCATATAGCATAATTTAGATGCATACTCTTTGTTGCGTGCCCTCCCTAGCTGCGCCCGAACCGAACAAGAACAAGTCTTTAGGACTCCAAGTGTCGTCCCTCCGTAGATAGTCCACAGCACGTCCGGATCCGCCTTAAGATTGACCAACTAGAATCGCCCTTAAGGTACTAGAATTTTCGGCACTTTTGAGCAAGATGTGTGGCTGAATTTTTCTCTCAAAAACTCACTTTGAATACTTTGAAACTCGTTATAAATTGTGAACCCAGGCCACATATTTATAGGGTTATGGAAAGGGAATTGGAATCCTATTCAGATACAAATTAATTAAACCTAGAATCCTACAAGAACTCTAATTTAATTAATTTATCAAATAGAATTAGGAATTTAATCATTAACCGAACTCTGCACGTTTTAGGAAACGTGCACGAACACAAACACTTACGCACACACACACGGCAGCCACGATGGGCCGCCCATGCGTGCGTGCGAGCAGCAGCCCACGCAGCGAGGCCTGCGCGAGCCACAAGCCCACGCAAGCACCCGCGCGCGTTGCGCTCGCTGTGCGTGCTGCCACGGCCTGCTGGGCCTGGCCTTGCGCTGGGCCTGGCGTGGCTGTTTGTGTGGCGCGCTTGGCTTGCTGGGCGATGGCCTGGCTTCGTGTTGGGCCCTCGTCCGGCAGGCCTCGTCCGATGCTTTTTCGTACGATACGCTTCCGATTAAATTTCCGATTCCGGAATTCATTTCCGATACGAACAATATTTAACATTTCCGATTCCGGAATGAATTTCCGTTTCGAACAAATATTTAATATTTCCGTTTCCGGAATTTTTCCGATTCCGGTAATATTTCCAATTCTGACAATATTTCCGTTTCCGGTAATATTTCCGATTCTGGTAATATTTCCATTTCCGATAATATTTTCCGATACGTACCATGTTTCCGTTTCCGGCAACATCTACGACTTGGATAATATTTATATTTCCGATACGATCCATATTTCCGTTCCCGGTAATATCATCGTTTCCGGAGTATTCATTTCTTGCCTGTGACGATCTCAGCTCCCACTGAAACCAAGATCCGTCGATTCCGAATATCCATAGATGGAGTATTTAATGCCATTAAATACTTGATCCGTTTACGTACTATTTGTGTGACCCTACGGGTTCAGTCAAGAGTAAGCTGTGGATTAATATCATTAATTCCACTTGAACTGAAGCGGCCTCTAGCTTGGCATTCAGCTCACTTGATCTCACTGAATTATTAACTTGTTAATTAATACTGAACCGCATTTATTAGACTTATCATAGAATGCATACTTGGACCAAGGGCATTATTTCCTTCATCTCCCTCCTGTTACTGTTATACCGAGGGTCGTTTCCGTTATCAGTCTCTTTGGGCTTCTTTTCTATTTCTCGTCCAACGACCTCTTTTTTCCTCTTAAGGTCAGTTTCGGCCGACGGATTGCAGATTTCCGCGGATTGAATGTACCTCTGTGCCCGGACCATTGCTTGGGGCAGGGTAGATATTTGCTCGTCGGCCAAGACCCAACGAAATCGGCTTCCTGCCTTTAGCCCGGTCATGAGTGCGGTGAAGGCCACGGAATCTTGCAAGTTCGGTATGTTCAAGGACTCGTCATTGAATCTCTTGATGTATTCCTTGAGGCTTTTGTTTGGTTGTTGTCGGACGGATATGAGATGCATGCTGGTCTTCTTGTATACTTGTCCGGCAATGAACTGTGACTTAAATAGAGCTTCGAGCACTGAGAATCTTGTGATGACACCAGCCGATAGCCCGGAGAACCATGAGAGGGCCATCCCTTTGAGAGTGGCCGGGAAAAACCTGCACCATGCCGCTTCATCTCCTGTTTGGACAGTCATTCGGGCCTTGTAAGCATCCATATGGTCATTCGGATCAGAGGTACCATCATATGGGTCGATGGAAGGAACCTTGACTTTGTTCGGAGTCGGTGCTTCAATGATCTGTCTGCTAAAAGGACTCAGGAAGCTGAGGTTGCCGAGCTGCTCCTCGTCTCGAGGGGGGGTTGGTTCTCGTCTCCCAGTCCGAGGAGGCTCTCTCTCTGTTTGGGTGCGTCTATCAGCCCTTCTTCCAGATGTAATCGAATTTTCTTCTCGATCTCGTTCTCGAGAGGATCCGTGCCGAGATCTCGGAGTTTCCACTGGGGTGAGGGAGTGTTGGGGATGATCAAGGGGTCTTCTTGAACTCTCATGTTGAGAGTGAGCAGAAATCCCTTCGGCATCTCCCTGTCTCCCCTCGGTTCTTCGAGAGTTGATGATTTCGCGGGCGTCGAGCTCGCCTCTCCTGAGTCTTCGTTGGACAATCACATTTCGAGCATCGCCTCGGCCATGCCTCTGGGGTGGCGGGGGAAGGCTTCTCGATTTCCGATGTTCCCCTGTGTGTCGAGGAAGATTCAGTAGTAGTTCATGGCCTCTTTCGGACCGAGGAGGGCCTCTCGTAGAGAGTGTGCTTCTGGGGGGCCGGAGGCGTGATCTTGTCTCCCGCTGGGCTAGGACCTCCTCCGACGACCTCGGTTGCCCTCTAGGTCGAGATGGGCCTTCATTACCATCCCGGAGGTTCAACACGGCGGCCCTGAGGCTGTGCTCTAAGGTGTCGTTGAACTGTTCAGCCAGTCTCCTTAGGTCTTCCTGTGTGACGGGCAAAGGTCCTTCGACTTCTCCATGAGGTCGCGGGTCGCTGGCATGGATCGACTCAAGCACGTGATCGTGTCGAGAAGACAGCACTAGACCATGACGCGACTGATCGTCCACATGTCTGGAGGCCGAGGATCTTCCTTGAGAGGCTGACTGGGTAGGTGAAGGATGTCGAATGGGTGACGGTCGTCGACCACGTCTGGTGTTCACCATGGCTTTTTGTTAAGCGTTCCCCACAAACGGCGCCAAACTGTTTCTGCCGGAGAAACTATGAATGTAATAACTCGGGAATTAACTTAACCGATGACGTGTCTGACCGTGATTTCCTTATATCCGACCACCTGTGTTACCGTTCTTAGATAGTCCCTGAATGTATCCGAGGAACCTTCGTATTAAAATTAGACAAGTTGTTGTTAAGTGAGAAGAAGTAGAGAGAGAGTGACTGATTTGCTTTTTTAGGTAATGATTAGATAGCCTTTTTTAATGATTACAGCAGAATATTTATATGATTACACAGGGGTAATTATGTAATTATATCTACTTCTGATGAACAAATGTCCTCCTTGGTTCTTAAGGCCCAAGGGCATTTTCGTCTTTTTATATCGAATTGGGCTGGCCATGTATGTAGGCCCAAACACTCCCGAACCCTTTGTATTTCGACAAATTGAGATTTCTGTCAAATTAGAAATCCATACGAAATTATTTAATCCATATATCATTTGGATTAAATTTATGAAAATGTTTCGACTTTGACTATATATGGATACTCTTTCTTCTCGGTACATCTTATTCTCTAGTTCCATTACTGAAACCTCAAGAATATAGCAAGTATGGATTTTAATCCATCATCAACGGCATGTTTATAGTACTCGCTATAAGGAGTTTTGGAGTTTTAATGCTCAGATGTCCATTGACACCTGTTGTTCTTCATGGAAACCTCCACAGAATGACATATTGTCTCTCAGAAATGAAGGATGGCCTTACTCCATATCAGGAAGTACTATTCTCTTATAATTTTGTGTACTTATTTTCATTGAAATTACATGCTTACTATCACTACGTGTCACTCTATCAATTTATATTCTTAATTATTTACTTTGAGGTGTAAGCTTAAGAACTCACAACATATATCCTAATTTTGTTATTTTCCATCAGAAAATCATGATACATGTCATTATATTAGATTGTGTTCTTTTAAGGAAGCCTAATTGTTGCATGGATTGGCCCCTTATCTATATTACTTATGCAATTACCTAATGTATGACAACTAATAAGCAACTTATGCTACTTGGTTTAATTCCTTACTGCTTTCATTTGTCTCCAATTTATACTCACTCTCCTGTGATACCCTTTGTGTTCATACTCTTAGCCTCATGTCTAATAACTCCCCAATTCAGCCTATTACCCCTCTAGTTTCTAGTGTGGCAATTCACCCTACCTATGCTTCAAGTGTCCTATCCTTTCCAACTGGCCCTCTTAATCTAGGGACCATACCACATGCTCGAGGAGGTGGTGATCACACTTATAATGGAACTCAATGCACGTATGTTGCCTCATAACCCTCAGGTAATGGAAGTCAAACTCGTTTTCCTTCTTCCTCTTCCCATGGTACATAGCTTAATCCCAATTCAGACCCTGTTCTTTTATCTGCTCATCCACCTCCTGTAAACCCTCAACACAGTGCCACCCCTATCATTGTCATACCCACTCCTAATGAGGCTATTAAAAATGAAATGTGTTCTTCTTGTCTTGTGGGTAAAGTCTTTGGTGAACACATTCAAAACACTTAAATAAGGTAAAATGAAAAGGTCTTTGTATTTTTTAAAAGGTGATGTGACCTTTAAACCTATGGGAAATGACGGGCTTCTAATTCACATTTCTAATGTTGATGATAAATCCATGGTTTGAAATGGGAGACCTTGGTTTGTACAAGGCTTGAACTTCGTTTTATTGGAATGGTCTTCAGATTTATATCCTCATGATGCCACAATTACTGGAGTTGATCAATGAGTTAAGATTTATCTTCTTACTTGTCACTATTGGTCTTTTTAATAGCCTAGCTGAAATTCTCACTCATGTAGGCAAGTTAGTAAGACTCGACCATTTTATTACTTCTAAACAAAAAGTCAAATTCGCTAAACCCTGTGTTAATATTGAAGGAAATAATGCCCTTGGTCCAAGTATGCATTCTATGATAAGTCTAATAAATGCGGTTCAGTATTAATTAACAAGTTAATAATTCAGTGAGATCAAGTGAGCTGAATGCCTAGCTAGAGGCCGCTTCAGTTCAAGTGGAATTAATGATATTAATCCACAGCTTACTCTTGACTGAACCCGTAGGGTCACACAAATAGTACGTAAACGGATCAAGTATTTAATGGCATTAAATACTCCATCTATGGATATTCGGAATCGACGGATCTTGGTTTCAGTGGGAGCTGAGATCGTCACAGGCAAGAAATGAATACTCCGGAAACCATGATATTACCGGAAACGGAAATATGGATCGTATCGGAAATATAAATATTATCCAAGTCGTAGATGTTGCCGGAAACGGAAACATGGTACGTATCGGAAAATATTATCGGAAATGGAAATATTACCAGAATCGGAAATATTGCCGGAAACGGAAATATTGTCAGAATCGGAAATATTACCGGAATCGGAAAATAATTCCGGAAACGGAAATATTAAATATTTGTTCGAAACGGAAATTAATTCCGGAATCGGAAATGTTAAATATTGTTCGTATCGGAAATGAATTCCGGAATCGGAAATTTAATCGGAAGCGTATCGTACGAAAAAGCATCGGACGAGGCCTGCCGGACGAGGGCCCAGCACGAAGCCAGGCCATCGCCCAGCAAGCCAAGCGCGCCACACAAACAGCCACGCCAGGCCCAGCGCAAGGCCAGGCCCAGCAGGCCGTGGCAGCGCGCGCAGCGCGCGCGGGTGCTTGCGTGGGCTTGTGGCTCGCGCAGGCCTCGCTGCGTGGGCTGCTGCTCGCACGCACGCATGGGCGGCCCATCGTGGCTGCCGTGTGTGTGTGCGTAAGTGTTTGTGTTCGTGCACGTTTCCTAAAACGTGCAGAGTTCGGTTAATGATTAAATTCCTAATTCTATTTGATAAATTAATTAAATTAGAGTTCTTGTAGGATTCTAGGTTTAATTAATTTGTATCTGAATAGGATTCCAATTCCCTTTCCATAACCCTATAAATATGTGGCCTGGGTTCACAATTTATGACGAGTTTCAAAGTATTCAAAGTGAGTTTTTGAGAGAAAAATTCAGCGACACATCTTGCTCAAAAGTGCCGAAAATTCTAGTACCTTAAGGGCGATTCTAGTTGGTCAATCTTAAGGCGGATCCGGACGTGCTGTGGACTATCTACGGAGGGACGACACTTGGAGTCCTAAAGACTTGTTCTTGTTCGGTTCGGGCGCAGCTAGGGAGGGCACGCAACAAAGAGTATGCATCTAAATTATGCTATATGATTATGTTTAAATAATATGTATTCCCGGGTTAATGGTTGTTTCCGCATGATTTATGTAATATCATATGTATCATAACCTAACAGTGGTATCACGAGCCCCTTATTATTTTCATAATCTAATTGCATGAACATGGTTAAATATTACAAATTTGCAAGAATTAAAAGGGGTGATTAATTTTCGTAATTGTTAATTAATTGCAAATTGCGTTTATTTAATTATACGTACGCAGTTTTTCGGCAGTTTCTTCGTTACTCATCCAAATCGAGTGATTTTTGTGTCAATTCCGCATGTAAAAGGCATTCTAAAATTTTTCTGCCGAACCCAGAATTCTCAAATTCGAAGCCTAACTATGACTTTACGAAGGTTTTAGTTTTTCGAATGCAAAATTTCGTAAATTTAAGATGTTAAATTAAATATTTGCGATTCTTGTTGATAAATCTTGAATTTTTGATTGACCTACTGTATATGTTTAACAAGTTTGAATGCCTAGCCTTGTTAATTATGCAATCTAATTTGTAATTATGATTAATTTGTTGAAAATTAGAACAATTTAGAATTAATTTGATTTTCATAATTAATTATAATTTAATTAGAAACCTATGATTAAAAACCACCATAAAAATTATAAATTTATGATAAAATTTTAAATTTTTATGACCTAGACTTGAATCCATGTAAATCGGAAATCAATTGAATAAATAAATTTTCGATTTTTCGCCCTAAAATTATGAAATTAATATTATTTATTAATTTGTCATTAATTTTAAATATAAATTTTAAAATTTATGCGATTCGTTCATATAACTTGCACGCACAAAGCAATGGACGCTTCGTGTTACCCTTAAGAGGTGTTGTATAATGCGGGCATGCGACGACGAGCAAGGGAGCTCGTCGCCCGTGCGGCACGAATGCAATGAGCAAGGGCGTAGTGCACGAGCACAAGGCAGCAGCCCTGCCTTGTGTCGTGGGCCACGAGCAATGGACGAATGGGCATGGGCGAAAGGCAAGCCAAGGCAGTCGCGTGTGGGCAGCAAGCGAGCTGCGCCACAACGCGCGCTGCCTCGCGCAATAGAGCGCAGCCTCGCGCGTAGCGAGCGCAAGCTCGCGTGCCACGAGCGCTGCGCCCAGCGTTGCTCGCGCGCACAGCGAGCGATGGCTCGCGCGCACAGCGAGCGATGGCTCGCGCGCACAGCGAGCGATGTCGCGCGCCCAGCGAGCGATGTCGCGCGCCCAGCGAGCGATGTCGCGCGCACAGCGAGCGATGTCGCGCGCCCAGCGAGCGATGTCGCGCGCCCAGCGAGCGATGTCGCGCGCCCAGCGAGCGATGTCGCGCGCCCAGCGAGCGATGTCGCGCGCACAGCGAGCGATGTCGCGCGCCCAGCGAGCGATGTCGCGCGCACAGCGAGCGATGTCGCGCGCACAGCGAGCGCTGGCGAGCGCGCACAGCGAGCGATGGCTCGCGTGCGACGAGCGCTGGCGCACGCGCAGCAAGCACCACAGCGTGCGATGGCTTGCGATGGAGATGCAGCAGCTATGCGACGAGCGCATGGGCTGCGCGCACATGGCCAGCGATGGTTGTGTGCGAGCGGCCCATGGGCGTGCAATGCGTAGGGTGTTTGCGTTACGATTAGATCGTTTTGAATGTTTAATTTGAAAATTTCAGTTCACGTAATTTTAATTAATTTTAAAATTAATAATTTAAATTATTTTCTTGGATTTTAATTTTGAATATTGTAATTATAATAAATTTTATTTATTCTAATTATTTTACTAAAATTAAAATCATGAATTAATTTAAACACGACTGAAATTAAATTAAACTTTTGGATTCAATTATAAATTCATATGAGCTTTAAATTTTAATTAAATTTGTATGTTTCCGGTTAGACTAGAAATACATTTTTATGTTTAAAATTAGTAAAGCATATGAATTTATTGGTTTAAGTGGGAGCGCTTTTTAGTCATAAACTCTTGATTAGGTCTACAAATCCTTAAGGTTAAAACAACTTGATTAGAATTAATAAGGACTGAATAATTGGTAGATTATTGGTGCCCTTGATTAATTGCTGCAAATGTTTACGTGATGCATAATGTGTTTTACTAACCAGCTATGTGGGCCATTCATGATAATGAATGGGTGAATGGTATATATTGTATATGTACTGTTTTGCAGGTTATGAAGTGACTAGTATGGCCCAAATAGGATAGAAAATATGGTCTGCGTACCATTAATTTGAATGTAATTGGTCTGAAGTACCAAAGTTATTTTTCAATTCAAATATGGTCTGCGTACCATCAAATAGTTGTAATTAGTTATAGCTTATCCTATTTGAAGAAAATGGTGCCTCCCACGGAGATTTTCAAGACGGACTTTGAAGTTAAAGCTTCAAGATGAAGTCGGGCCATACTAGATCACAAATATCTTATGCATGTTTTAAGTTATTTATTGCTTTTAAATATGTCTTAAAATGCATGAGATCAAAAGCTTGATTATGTTGCATGATTAAGGATTTTAGTTCACTTAAAATCTAACCAACATAGTAAGAGCCTTAAGTTCCAAACTTAAAAATTGAGTTAAAAGGTGCCATGCCAAAATATACACTTGCTTGGATATCCTTTACATCAATCTAGTAATAGTTTTCGCTCAGCGAGGTGTTACTTATTGGTCCTAAAGGGGCAAGGTACACAAATAATTGTGAGTACATGTTAGTTTTGGTGAAACTCAACGATATAAGTAAGGAGTCCTTTTATGTCGTGGCAAATTCGATATGTTTACCTAATAAGTTCTTAGACGTACCTATCAACCAAGAATAGTTTCTAGACTATTAGCAAAAGGCTTTTGCTTACCTAAGATGTTCTAGGATTAAGTCGACAAACTGTGCTTAGTTCTTCAATGATTTTAGGATCTTGGAATCATTTTATTCACACCTGCTGGAACACATAATTCGAATAAAATGCTAATAACTTGTTTGAATTGCATGGTTGCTTTAATTTCAAGTTATTATTCATGATAAATGTTTAGACTTTGCATGCTTCAATGTATGTTTTAATTATTGTTTATAATTAAATATCTTGCACTGCAATAAATCCTTTTAGAAAGGTAACAGTAAATTTCCTCGATTGGTAGTGAATCCAAGAACGATTCACGGAAAAGAGAGAAAGTGAGCAATTTAAAATGTACGTTTCTTATATCGACTTTTATGGTTGTTTTCGAATATCAAAATCGAATGGCAAACCAATTGGTGCTTGTGAATTCAAAATACAATGTAGTTTTGAGATCATAAAGCATTGAGTTTAATACGCTCAGCTTTACCAATGGTTAACAACCTAATATCTTTGTCCATTTAATTCTCGAATGAGTCTAGTCCCTAGACATTCGAATAGATCGATGCTTAGAAGAACTTTAGAAACTTCTAGTAAGATCATCTAGTTGAAACAAAATATTCAACATAAATTAAAATGGTAAAGAACCTTGTTGGTGACATTGGACATGTCTAACAAAGTATAAAAGTCAACACTATAGAATTCAATTCTTAAGACTATAAGAAAGGGTACAAGAAATAGGAAAACAAGGATCAAATGAAAGGAATTTACGATTCCGTTTCAACCTATAAGTTTATGTTTAAAGAGAAGTGACCTAGCAATCAAACTTCCTTGGTATCATATACCGCTTGAGGTTCTTACTTCGGTAATAACTCAAACAATGGAAGCTAGGATACACTAATGACCTACAAGTGGGAAATGAAGCATGGCAATGCTACATTAGTTGTAGGGTCATCTAGTTTGTTTTAAGTCCTTTCAAAGGCTGGAACTTAATGGCTATTTTGTTCCATAATCAGCATACCTAAATTTCTGCTTCAAACACAGAAAGACTCACATTCAGAAGAACAAAAACAATGCTTGTTTGTTTGTTTATTTGAATGAAATGGTCAATTACAGGTTGAGTCAATATGCTTGATTAAAACAAACAACTCTTTAAAGAACTTTACTAGGTTCAAATCAAACCCTTGATTTGAGTTCCATTAATCTTTGGCATTGTTGCTTAGACCATATCAACAAGTTAACATTCATAAGCTCTATTATGATGGACTTTTGAAAGTTCATTGATTTCTAGATCAATTTAAGACGACTAGTCTTACTTGTTGAAAGTAACAAAAGATATGAACTATTGTTAGAACGCCTAGACAATAGAGTTCAAAGCTAAAGAAAGGTTTTATGACTTTATTATTTCACACAGATTTGAGTGAATATAGGTTTATTTACTCAATGTGATATAAGTTTGAATCTGTTTGGCTAGTTCAAAGATTCAGAAGTATAAATCCCACTTGGTAAGAAATCATAAAGATCTAGGTTAGATCATGTTGATGATTACTTAAATCAAGAATGATCATCAATGATTGTGTAGTAAAATTCACAATCTAGCTCCATAAGATATGGCATATCTAAGTTGGAATGATCGAAGTCGATTAGTACTTGATTCGATCAATGATGGATCATAAAGACTTTTTCTTTAATTTCTAAAACAAAATGCTCAACTACCACCAAACTAAACTAAATTCGTCAAAGCTATAGAAAAGAAATTTCAGAATATCTTTTCGATAATATATATCTAGAGAGTTGCTAAACTCAGTGGGAGCTTAGTGTTTGTTATTCAACAAACTAAGGCCCAAGTATAGATATATGTTTCATTGTGATTTATTCAAATGAGACACAAGGGTATTGTTTCTACCACGAATTTTTGAGAACATAATGTTTGTTTGCTCGAAATGATGTCCTTTTGGAGATTCGTTTCCAAAATGACAAGTGGGAGAAAATAGACCTCGAAAGTCTTCGAGGCGAACAACAAACATAAACGGACATTCCGGAGGCTTTTCGAAGTTCTTTAGAAAATCCGAACACGTATTCTTTAAGGACTTTAGAAGTGGCTTTAAAGAATAGACATCTCTTAGAAGACTTTACAAGTGCTTCAAGGAGAACAGAATATTCAAAGGACTTTTAAGTGGCTATTGATATTCTATTTGTTTGATGTTCTATACCCAAAGTAGGCATAGAGTTCAAGTCACTGGAACTATGATATTCTTCTATTGGATAGTGAAGAAACATGGAGTTCAGGTCACTAAAGCTATGCGATTCTTCTATTAGATAGTGAAGAAACCTACAACTTACAGTCAAACTATTATCATGTAGATTAATTAGTTTGTGACCTGTAAGAAAGCTATGACGAAACCCAGATTCCCTAAAATGGTTAGAGGCCATATATAGACTATATGTTTAATTGGTTAAAGGCCATAAAACATACCCAGTGTTTTGATGACAAAATTGAAATTTTGTTGATTTGCAAGAATAGTTTCACACCTATTGGTTGCAAAGTTTGTTTTAAAGGACACAAACCATCAAACATTGAATTGTGTTCACACACAAAGCTAGATTAGTTGCTAAAAGTTACAAGCAAATTCACGGTGTGGATTGTGTTGAAACCTCATGCATAATCGTAATGCTCAAGTCTATATTCAAGCAATGATTGCATATTGGTACATATAGCAATTGGATGACAAAACGTATTCCTCAATCAAATGTTGGAATAAACTATGTACATGGTATGTCATAGGATTTGTAGATCCAAATAAATGCTTGAAAAGGAAAGCTAGCTTATAAAATCTAAGTACAGATTTGAGCAAGCAATTGGGAATTAGAAATGTATTTTAGTGAAGCTAATAAGTATTTTAGTTTCATAAAATGTACATGATTCTTATAGATATATAAGAAGTTTAGTGGGAGTACATAAAAACTTAATTGGTCCTATGTGTATCACACACATATCTCTCTATTGTAAAATAACATTCAAATGCTAATGACTTAGATTTGAGATTATTCATCAATGATGGACCATGGCGAAACTTAGTACATACTGGGTATTGTTTTGGATTAAGTAATGGCATTTACTAAATCAAACACGAAAGTCTCCATTGGAGATATTCGACCCATGTGAATAAATCTAAGTAAAGGATGTTTGAACTATGTATAAGCATTTACTAAGTTAAACATCAAAGAGTCTAAATGAGATTCTTAACCTATATTATATGTCAAAGAATTTAGCTGAATTTAGTATCTACTGAAACTAGATAAGCTAAAGTTACATGAATAGTATTCAATTGGGAATTATTCTGCAAAAGAATTTATCATGTATGATATAATATGAGGATTGCCAAAAACGTATCGTATGACTTTAGCCATGACGAACATATACCAATCTCTATTGATCTAAGTAAAGATCAACTAGATTGAGATCAAGAATACTTATGGTACTTGAAAAGGTACATAGGAATAGTTCTTGATTCAAGGAAATAAAGATATGCTAAATATTGATGCTACACGCATAAACACTGGCAAAGGATCAAGCAAGACCCTTTGGAGTTAACCATTGATAAGGACGAGCTATAGAGCATCGTGTTTTGAAAATGGCAACATGGATTGGAGACCATGAGTTGTTGCATGGGAAATTAAAATATTAATTTCTATGTTCTAAGATACAGCTGGAAAGTCTTCCACATGTCTGTGAACTGCTTGGATAAGTAAATCCAAACAAAGCATCACTAGCAACCTATACAGTTGAAGTAAAAGTAATTATTGCCTAAGAAGCAATAAAACAGGGTTGTTTAAAGTTCTTCACTGAACTTGGGTAGATCACCCATCTGCTGGCTTGATGGTTCTTCATTGAAAAATGCGTAGAACCACTCTTGAAGCAAGAAAAAACGTCTACTAACTTGATGGTTCTTCATTGCAAAATGAGTAAAACCACCATCGAAGTAAGAAAGACTAGATCACATAATAAACAAACTCGAAAAGATCTTATCATCATATCTCGAAGAACATTCGATGAAAAGGATATTAAGATTGGCAAAGCATGATAACTAAACCTATGCAACAAGTGAGAAGCAACACTCACGTTGTAGCACTGGAAGTCAAGCATAGCTTTGAATTCCATGAATTGTTTTAGAAGATGGGTTTGAGGCCCATGGTTATAAAACATTGGGGTTGAACATTTATCATATATGAAATGTATTTTCATATTCCATTTAATCTTGGTTTAGTATTAAATGATGAGTCCCTTCAATTTGACGATATATTCAAGATAGACTGTCAGGACCAGTCCTGTGACTAAGAAATGTCTATCAAGTGAACTTGAATGTCAAAGGTTGAAAATGGTCCCTAGTCGGAGTTTTCTATAAAATTGGACGAATAGAAAACGTTAGACGATTAGAATGCAAGATGACTAGTAGTTCTGTTTCTTGAACTATGTGGACATGGAAATGTCATAATCATTTGCATAGATACTTACTTTGGGAAGACTAGTATCGGACAAGACCTATGAAACTTTACTGTAAGAGATGAAAATCTGTCATAAGTAAATTTCATTAAATTATTAGACACTAAATCCTCAATACCTGAGTGATTTGAGATTACTTGTTTGAGAACTGGTTGCTTTGACGTTGACCAACCGTCGCACCGTAAAAGGAGGCTATAAAGGCAACGCTCAGGTAATCACCTATCAAACGAAGTCTAATCTCAAGATCGCAAGATTGGGATTGTCCTCCCATAAATCGGGATGAGATGCTTAAAAGTTGTACAAGGCCACTCGGAGAGCTAGAAACTGTGAAATGCATGGCCGTGCTCGGATGAATCATAGGCTATGATTATCTGTTTATTTGATCAGTTGAACTCTGAAACCGAGGAACACCTCTGGACATAATAAGGATGACAACTCTTACCTTATGTTCAAGAGCAAGCATCGAGAGACAAATGAATTAGGAAATGCACACTTGTCCCTAAGGACAAGTGGGAGACTGAAGGAAATAATGCCCTTGGTCCAAGTATGCATTCTATGATAAGTCTAATAAATGCGGTTCAGTATTAATTAACAAGTTAATAATTCAGTGAGATCAAGTGAGCTGAATGCCTAGCTAGAGGCCGCTTCAGTTCAAGTGGAATTAATGATATTAATCCACAGCTTACTCTTGACTGAACCCGTAGGGTCACACAAATAGTACGTAAACGGATCAAGTATTTAATGGCATTAAATACTCCATCTATGGATATTCGGAATCGACGGATCTTGGTTTCAGTGGGAGCTGAGATCGTCACAGGCAAGAAATGAATACTCCGGAAACCATGATATTACCGGAAACGGAAATATGGATCGTATCGGAAATATAAATATTATCCAAGTCGTAGATGTTGCCGGAAACGGAAACATGGTACGTATCGGAAAATATTATCGGAAATGGAAATATTACCAGAATCGGAAATATTGCCGGAAACGGAAATATTGTCAGAATCGGAAATATTACCGGAATCGGAAAATAATTCCGGAAAGGGAAATATTAAATATTTGTTCGAAACGGAAATTAATTCCGGAATCGGAAATGTTAAATATTGTTCGTATCGGAAATGAATTCCGGAATCGGAAATTTAATCGGAAGCGTATCGTACGAAAAAGCATCGGACGAGGCCTGCCGGACGAGGGCCTAGCACGAAGCCAGGCCATCGCCCAGCAAGCCAAGCGCGCCACACAAACAGCCACGCCAGGCCCAGCGCAAGGCCAGGCCCAGCAGGCCGTGGCAGCGCGCACAGCGCGCGCAGCGCGCGCGGGTGCTTGCGTGGTCTTGTGGCTCGCGCAGGCCTCGCTGCGTGGGCTGCTGCTCGCACGCACGCATGGGCGGCCCATCGTGGCTGCCGTGTGTGTGTGCGTAAGTGTTTGTGTTCGTGCACGTTTCCTAAAACGTGCAGAGTTCGGTTAATGATTAAATTCCTAATTCTATTTGATAAATTAATTAAATTAGAGTTCTTGTAGGATTCTAGGTTTAATTAATTTGTATCTGAATAGGATTCCAATTCCCTTTCCATAACCCTATAAATATGTGGCCTGGGTTCACAATTTATGACGAGTTTCAAAGTATTCAAAGTGAGTTTTTGAGAGAAAAATTCAGCCACACATCTTGCTCAAAAGTGCCGAAAATTCTAGTACCTTAAGGGCGATTCTAGTTGGTCAATCTTAAGGCGGATCCGGACGTGCTGTGGACTATCTACGGAGGGACGACACTTGGAGTCCTAAAGACTTGTTCTTGTTTGGTTCGGGCGCAGCTAGGGAGGGCACGCAACAAAGAGTATGCATCTAAATTATGCTATATGATTATGTTTAAATAATATGTATTCCTGGGTTAATGGTTGTTTCCGCATGATTTATGTAATATCATATGTATCATAACCTAACAAATATATCTGTTAATGACCCGATTCCTGGTTCTCTTTACCTTAGTCTTCCTAAGGATCAATCAAATTGACTTAAACTATGAAGGTATCTCTGAGGTATGTCCAATGTGTAGTTCTAAGGCTTGTGTTCTGGAGAATTTCCCCCTCAAAGTTCAATCTTCAATGCATGTCATTGTTGAAAGACTTAGCAAAAGAACTTTTTCTCCGCAGTCAAAAGAGTCCCCTTCTGACCCTTTTGATACAAATCCGGAACCATCTAAGTGGGTAAAGGTTGTCCCTAAAAAGAAAACTTTCAACTCCCACCTCAAAGGACTGTTGTAGCCGGATCTTCTAATTTTAAACATGTTCTAAACATTATAAAACCCGCCTCTGTCGACAACCCGATTTTCCCTTCTGATCCAATGGTGCTGCATGCCCCTCATCCAGCTACCGGTCCACATACTGAAATCAATTTCTCACGCCCTTGGCTCATGAAAATATAGAGACCATTATGAATGAATTTGTTCTTGTCACTTCTGCAGTCCCATTCTTTTTAAACAAGGCAGCTAACTCTTTTATTGATGAGCTAATCCAATATATGAATATGGCACAAACTCTCCTATAGGATTCACTGGCCTCTCTTCTGATGATGAAAGAATGTTTTATGACGTAATGTGGATTGATGGTCAAACATCTCCTGATTCTGGAAAGAGGAGAAGAAGAACAGAGAATGTTGAGGACCCAGCTACCTCTAGGTCATCTAAAAAATGATTCAATTTGGGTTATGGCCTGTTCTCCACCCAACATGGTTGTTTACTTTGGTTTTTGTATGTCCTACAATGTATGTACTTGGGTTTAAATGTTGGGGAACGTTGTACTATAATATAAATAAAAGTTCTGTTTGTTGGCTTTATGTTTCACTTGTCCCTAGTTTATTATGATATAATGCATTCCAAAGGATGTCCATTATGAAAATCTACAAACAGTGTACGTGGGACCTTGTCTCCTGCTCCCATTTGGTTAGGCATTTAATTTCATACCACGTGCATTGTGGTAGTAGCGGATTTCAACTAGCGGCACTAGCTAGTTATGTTTATGTGATTTAATTGAATCTGACATCCTAAGTCTGAATAGGAAATTCCTGAGCAATTCCATTGATTATCAAATATATGTCATCCAGGGAGGAAGTCTTAATCTATACTGGGTATACCATTGAAATGGTATACTAATATTCTGCATTTTTATTTAGTCCAAATCACATAGTTTAGTATAAGAAAAGTAGTTGTATTTTCTCATGTAATACCAAACAACACAGTTTGGTAACATGGTTTCATTTTTTTATTTGGTTCCAAACAACATAGTTTGGTACTCACAAGTCAAAGATAAATGTTACTTATCGTGGGCCAGACTCAATTTATTATATGAATTTACCATTTAACCCTTAATATAACAATTGAAGTTACTATTTTGCCCTTAGTATACCATTTTAATGGTATACCTAGTATAGATTCAGAAAACCTCGTCATCCAGGTTTTTGGTGCACATTCTGCTAAATACTTACAATAATTACTTTGAACTCTTCTATACAAGAACTTTGTAACTATAGAGTTACTCATAAATTGGTCCTGTTGCGACCTTTGAAAATCTTATTTTTCTTGATTTATGGTCTGCAAGGTCATCAACCTAGGACTACTCAACCTGAGTATAATACTTCTTCTTATATTTGTGCTTTAGGTTGTTATATGATACTTAAGTGTGACCCAACTTTGTTCTATCCTACAATGTACACAGTTTATCTACATCCCTTATTATGGTAACTTGCAATTGAGATCATTGCAGATTATTCCTCAATCATTACTATGTCTATGCTAACTACATGATTACTTATTTCTCATATGCAGGTCCATTTCTATTCCTACCTTTTCCCCCCAAATGGCTTTCCTTTTTTAATATTTAA
Organism: Spinacia oleracea; assembly: GCF_020520425.1. NCBI lineage: Eukaryota > Viridiplantae > Streptophyta > Magnoliopsida > Caryophyllales > Amaranthaceae > Spinacia > Spinacia oleracea. Next base: position 116,913,270 of record NC_079489.1, on the reverse strand, counting down.
TACAGAGGTTATATTTGGAACACAAACAACATACCTAGCACCTCAATGTCACAACTTCTGATCTCAATTGGAAATATTCTAATGTAATACAAGTCATCACCATGTCCATGTTTTATTTGAAGTTCATATGCTTTTACGAAATTAGTAACCACTTGGTTACTTTGAACATGGTCTATGATCATCTTAGCACTTATTTTCAGACTATTAATTCCCTTATTATGCAATCATGGTTTTTTATTTGCATTCTTCTGTTTGATACAATTGCAATACCATTCAATGGTTGCTAGAAAAACATAACTTATAAGTCTTGAGGCATTCCTACAGAACCAATTAAGTTTTTTATGTTATTGTTACATAACGTACTTAATCAGGACATTGTAGAGTATATGATACAAAATACCATCACCCTTGATGTCTTAGTGTAGAAACCTAATTCGTGTCTCCCCTAATGGGATGATGACGATACTATTATCCTTGCTAGGTGGTTGGTGCAACTCCATGCGGAAGTCCCAATTGCTAAAGTGTATTCCAAAATCCAAAGTCCAATTTCCGAGCCCGTTCCCATTACGGAACTCGGTACAAAGTTCAAAATCCAAAAATCAATATCAAAATCCAAACACAATCTCACCCAATGGACCTCTCCATTGGTCTTACAAGTCATTTTCCAATCAAAATGACATTAAACAATCCAAATTCGGGCGCCGACCCACAAAACCGAGCATGCCGGGCCCAGTCCCGTAAAACCGAGTACAAACACGAAATTCGAAATCCGAAATTCAAAAACGGCTTGTTTTTAGACGCAAACCAAGCCTTAATCCCCAATCAAACACTACATGCCAAATTCGTACACATAGTACGAAGGTACATCAATACAAAATAAACCAAGGACAACGTCATCGTCCTTGTTTTGGCGAAATCTGGGCCACGTCACCTACACCAGGCACTGGGCCTGCGCCAGTCGCAGGAGGCTTTTGGATTTTAGCCGCCTAATCTCCTATAAAAACCCTCATTTTCTAAGCATTGGAGGAAGCAGTTTCCTAATACAACATCGTAATCTAAAATTCTGACCTCAAAATCAAATACAAGATTCAAGTTCTAATCTACAATTTCCATTTCAATTTCCAAATACTTAAGCAATTGGGAGCACTAATCGGAAAACCACCCTAACCCTAACTAGGTAATTCCGAATCCCTAATACAAATTTTCATGATTTGATTAAAGTTTCTATCTTTATTATTTCAATTTTTCCTATGATGTTCTTATGATGTTCATACACACATTTGAACTAGGAAATGTCAAAAAAAGAGTAATCTTAAAGGGGATTTCATACTTGAAATTCCCCCTCAAATGATCATCCAAACTCCTTCTACAAATTTCAAGTTTCAATCTTTATGCTTTGATTTCAAAAAACATGATTAGTAAGTTGAAGCTTTCACTCTTGAAAGTATTCCTTACGAAAATCATCTTCAAATCTTAAAAAAATCTAACTTTATACAATTTCAAGGATGTTTGGAAAAGTGCAAACTCTCTTACAAACGAGAACACATGAACCCTCATCTTTGGTGTTCAAATTCAAGTCCCACTTTCATCAAGATTCAATGATGTTTAAGGTTGTTTGTAATCACTTCCTTAAACTAGAATCAATTTCAAGTTATGGAGCACATTAAAGGTGAGGCCTTTTTAACATTAAAAGGTCTAATCTTTGAGATTCAAGACTCCTAATTTTAATATTCAAGTTCAATATTCAAGTTCAATATTCAATTTCTATATTCAAGTTCAATATTCAAGTTATATTTCAATAACCAAAATCAAAGATACTTTATGATGAGCAACTCATTTAAAGTTGAGATATTTAGAATTGAATCCATGTCGGGCACACTTATTATTAAGTAGTGTAATTTGGCGTTCGGATCTCAAGTACAATAATACAATTTCAATATTGCATTTCAATAACGAACTTTCAATACCGCAATTTCAATATCGCACTTTCAATAACGCACTTTCAATATCGCACCTTTACTTTTGCAATTTCAATTCCGCACTCTTTACTCACCTTTTTCAAGGTGATGTGGTTTTGTACGCATTTCAATAATTCCTACTATCTTGTGATGATGCTTTACATGTTTATTGCTTTCATCACCTCACATGCTAAATTCGATAACATACAAAAGGTTACATCACGCTTAACAAAGATAATTCTTGGACAAACCGACCTTAGGTTCCTTTAATTAACTTTGAAGCAAGATGACTGATAAAGGGGAAAACTAGGTTGTTACTAGTCTCTCCTAATCAAACAAATTACCTAAACTAACCACTAAACACAAGTAAAGCGGTAAGCAAGGGTCAGAATCCACAAGGACTAAGGTGCGCTAATTTATGCTAATCGAACAACAAGCTAGGTCGAAACGGGGTTTTGGAAAATCAACTAACAACCTAATAGACTAAAACTAATTAAACTAAACTAAGAAACCAAAAGTAAACGAGATCAGGGAATGGGTCAAACAACAACAAATCATGGAATAGACATAAAAGAGCTAAAAACGGGGAAGATTCAGAAGCACTACATGAATAGGCGTTGAACTCACAAATAGCTCCAACTATCTCCCGATGTGCGAGCAATTTCCCTAAGAATCAAACATGAACTCCCGTTCTACACTATCATCCCGGGGTAAGTTAAAGTCCAATTCAACCAAATAGTCAAGTTTAGGTCTTTAATCCCTTTCCAACCCAACTAGACTACTCCAATCAATCATGGAACATTTAATTTATCAATTTAAATGCAACATGTATCGGAAATGCTTAAACATGTAATAATTTAATCATGAAAATCCCTAATTTCTAATCACAAACACCCAAACCAATCAATGTTGAGTTTTCACCAAACCCTAATCAATAAACTACTCCATCAACATAAAAATATGAAATTTATAGAAATTAACAACTAAAAACATGATTCTAAACAATAAGAACAACTAATCTAAACATGAATCATTAAACTAAACAAAAACAATTAAACTAATTAAAACAAAATAAATCAAGCAATAAATGAAAACAATAAATAAGGAGAGAGAGTAAGAAATTGCTCATTGATTAATTGGTTGATCCTTCAATACAAGTTGCCACCCTTGAATTTCAAAAGCCCCAATTTTTCATTGATTTTCCCCTCACTTTCTCTCTCTCAAAAAATAAGCATAAACCCTAAACCCTAAGAGAAAAGAAGAGCTAAACTAATTATTTACATTCTTTTTAAGTTGGTTCAACCAAAAGATTTATACTCCAACTTAATAAAAAATAGGCAAATTTGTCAAAAGTGACCTTTTATAACTCAAATTTTGCGAGAAAAGACCTTATATAATTTTTTTGTGAAAACACACCTTAAAGTAATTTTTTTTGCGAGAAAGGACCTAAGGGAAGTTTTCGGCATTGACTGAGCTTTTCCGGCCATTGACTTGCACGTGAGCATCACGTGTGGCTTACATTGGCTAAAGACATTGATTTTTCCGAGTCTTGAATTTTCAAACTTGATTTTATTTCGATTTTTTTTCAACTTTAGGTTTTAAAGCTTAGAATTTTGGAGGAAAATTGGGTGTGATTAGCAAAATAAAGTCACACGCGCTTCTCACGTGCAAGTCAATGGCCGAAAAAGCTCAGTCAATGCCGGAAATATCCTTTTGGTTGTCTTTCGCAAAAAAAAATAACATTAAGGTGTGATTTCACAAAAAAATAATTATATAAGGTCCTTTCTCGCAAAAAAAAATTAACATTAAGGTGTGATTTCACAAAAAAAATTATATAAGGTTCTTTCTCGCAAAATTTGGGTTATAAAAGGTACTTTTTAACAAATTTGCCTAAAAAATAAAATAAAAGAGAAAAAAAACTCAAAGAAAAAGAATAATTTAAAACAAATAAAAGGAAAGAAATAAAAGAAGAAAAGAAAAAGGAAAAAGAAAGAGATAACCCCCCGTAATGAAATCATCCCTTCGCTTTTCATTTCCCCCCAAAAAATCAAAAGTAATTAGACCCTCCTGCTCCTCCTTCCATTCCCAGCTGATCCCCTTCTTCCCTTTCAATTTCGCTACGCTGCTACCCAGCCCACCTTCTGCGATCTATCATCATCGTCCATCATCGTCAACAATCTATCATCAACCGTCCATCATACACCATCCTCAACGGCCCTCATCTTTTGATTCAATTTCACGGTTCAAATTCGCAGATCAATCTTCATTAAATCACATCCATTGAGCATCATTTAATCCGTACAAAAATTGAGCGCCCAAAAGTTCGGTCGAACGTTAATGAAGGTTCGGGCGAACCCGTTTCTAGTTTGGGAGAACATACGGTGGGTTCGTCCGGACCCGACCATGTCAGGAACTTCAAAATTTCGGGTTCGGTTGAACTTAATACGGGTTCGACCGAACCCAATTGCTCTGTTTTTTCTCTGTTTTCTGGGTTCGATTTTGGTTGATTTGTGCCTACTTCATGGTTGATTTGTTATGTTGTTGGTGCGCGAGTTGGTGTTGTGGTGATGTTATGGAGCTGCTAGCGTGGGTGGAGCAGGGGTGTTGGAGCCGTTTTCAAAGCAGGCGAGAGGGCGGCTGTAGTGGTGTTATTGATGACTTGTTGGTAGGAGGTGGTGTGGTGATGGATAGGAAATAAGGTGGTGTAGGATAGGGTGGAGGGTGGTGTAGGCCATGTTTTTTTATGGTGAGAAGGAGGGAGAAGGGTGCAAACAATTGTTTGGCCCTTGGTGTGGTTTTTAGCAAGTCTTTGGCCCAAAACACCAAAAGGACATAAGAACTTGATTTTGGCTCGAAAACTTAACCCGGACCTTGAAAACGCTTGCCTTGAATCACCTACACAATTAAAATAAAAGACGAGGGGAGAAACAAATAAAAGTAAAATAAAAAAATAAAAAAATGAATAAAAACTAATAATAATAATAATAATAATAATAATAATAATAATAATAGAAATAAAAATAGAATATTAATAACGAAAACTAAAATAATTAAACGATAAATTATAAAACAAGTAAAATAAATAAATTACGAAATTAAGATATAAAAACTAACAAAAATAACTAAAAATGCTAAACTAAGTTAAAAATAATCAGAATAAGAAATTAAGGAAAATAAAGATTAAAAACACTAAAAATAGAATAAAACGACCCAAATTATGCCTAAATCACTATCCTATGAGCGACATAAATGTCACTCATCAAATGCCCCCAAACTTGAGCTTTTGCTCGTCCACGAGCAAAACAATGAAACACAAAGGGAAATAGGATGGAAAATTTGAGCAAAACGAGTTATTAAGAAGCTAATCAACATAGAAAATAGGAATTGAGATAGAACATACACTAACTCACTGTCGTAGTAATCACGATTGCATTTAAGCACATGCAATAAGCTCTTTAAACCCCTAAATTGCTCTAGAGGGCGAGTGAGATATCACAAGGGTTTCCAACAAGATTAACCCATAACTCTTATTAAGCACAATAAAGACATTTCACCCAAAGTCATCTCATCAAGCATGGTTCACCAAACATGGTCGATTCAAACAAACTTTCAAAGCATAGCCATCATTAAAATGCATCCATGAATTAGGAATATAAGGGATAGACTAATCTAAGGTGCAAGAGAATCACAATCAAAGCATCGAAACATCAATTAGGTTCGCTAAGGCATCGAAAAGTCAAAAATTGTTCTCAAATGGATAAAAATGGTCACGACCACCTAAAATGCACATTGACTCCCCCAAACTTGACTTTTGCTAAAAGAATCTTGGATTGTAAGATTAAGGAACTTGAGTAATGGGTCTAGAGTCTCGATTCTTGAGCCGCAATGACATTCATCATCACTAGGGAAAACTTTACTTGATAAATCTTCAAGGTCCCACTCAGTCATCTAAACTAACCCACTTTCTCATGGACTTGTGGTATTTACCACTTATTGACACTTTTTTTTCGTTTTGTAAACTTTAATAGGCTAATTATGCCTTGTGGGCTCATTGGCACCACTTATTGACTCGAACTTGACTCTTAGGCTTTCGCCTTGTGGGCTCAAATGCACCACTTATTGGACTCAAAACATAAATCACAATCTTTTTGTTCTACAATCCAATTAACTCTAGCACTGGTCTTACCTAAGGGAATGAAGTGTGCATCAAAGGGAATTAAGGTAGCAAAGAATTTCCATAAGAGAACAAAATAGACTCTTTTCAAACCAAAGCTTATCATTTAGAATCATCAAAAACTTTTTCAAGGAGAGACTCAAGCAACAAAGATTAAGCTATCTCTAATCGCCCTAACTCATACATGCAAAAATTCAACGGAAATACCTTTACTCAATTATCCAAATGACAAGCAAGGGAATCCACATTAAAAAATCATCAAGATTCTTCCTTTGTACGAGCAAATCATTTTTAGTGCTTTTATTCAATCACTTGAGACTTTTTTTGAATTTTCTAAACTTTTTTCGATTTTTTTGTGATTATTTAACAAAATTTTGAAAGAAAAAAAATAAAATAAATAAAGAAAATATTTTTGGATTTTGAGTTTTATAAAAAAGAAAAAGAAAATAAGTGAAAAGAAAGAAACGAAAAGAATGAGTCTCCCCCAAGCTGTCACTCTTAGGGGTAGTTTTAACCTATTTTCTACTTTATTTTTCTATATTTTTATCTAATTTTGTCTTTTTTAACCTTAATTTATTTAATTTTATATATTGTAGTTAAATTTATCTAATTAGTTATTTTTCTTCACAAATTCTTATTTACAAGGGGTGTACAATAAATATTGTACACCGAAGTAAAAGTTAATTCAAAATGCTTAAAAGTTAAGCTTATATATATGTAAAAATTATCTATTTTTTAGTGATAATTTATTTTTTATTTTAGTAAAACTTATTTCTTCAAAATCACTAATAAAGTATAAAATTAATCATTTAACCCTCTAAAATGTTTGTCTATCAACTTTTTTTTACTAATATAAAAGTTAATCAAAACTAGGTTAAAGTTACAAATAAATGGGTAAAAGTTATCTTGGTGTACGATAAATTTATTGTACACCTTGTGCGCGCAAGACCTTTTGATTTTTCTTTGTTTTAAAGCTAGTCTTAATTTCGTAGTTTATTTGCTTCAGTAGCATCCCGTCTCCGTGGTTAATCGAGCAAGTTAATTGCAATCAACACTAAATAGCAACAACAACATCAGGCACAACAACAGGACCCAAATCAGCCCAAAATTTACAAGCACAAAACAGAGAAAAATAGAGTGTTTGTTCGTCCGAACCCGTAACGTAGTTCGGCCAAACCGAAAATTTAGAGTTCCTGATTGTATGAGGTTCGATCGAACCTGAACGGAGTTCGCCCGAACTAGAAACGGGTTCGTCCGAACCTCAATTAAAGTTCGACCGAACAATTGAGCGCGTTCGGTTGTACGGAATTAACGAAATTGAATGGCTGTGATTGATTTGAAGATGAGAAACGGTGTAGGCCGTCGGATTGATTGACGGTCGATGATGATGATCGACGGTGAGGCGATGATGATTGATTCTGATCCGTTGATAAGGATTAAAGATGATGCGATTTTGATGATGAGGATCGTGGATGGGGATGATCGACGACGATGACTCGTGGATGAGTTGATGATGGACGATGATGGGCGAATGAAAGAGGAGCAGGGAGCCACGAAGAAGACAAATGAAAAGGAGGAAGCAAGAGGCGTGGATCTAATGGCTTTTAAAAAATTGGGGGTTTTTGGTTTTCTTTGACTTTTTCCTTCTCTCTCTTCTCCTCTGAATTATTTTCTTCTTATTAGTTTTAGTTTTTGATTTTATTTCCCTTTTTAGTTTTCTCTTTTTTTAATTCTTTTTAATTTTTTCTTTTCCTTTTTCCTTTTTTTTTTAATTTATTAACTTGTAGTAATAATATCTATTTTTGGGTCAATACTCAAATTACCATGTAAATACTTAGAATATTTCTTAGGGTTTAGGGTTTTAACTTAGGTTTTGAGAGAGAGAGAAAAGTGAGAAATCATCAATGAAATTTTGGGGCTTTTGAATTCAAGTGTGGCAATTTTGTTCAAGATTTCCACCATTAATCAATGAGAAATTTCTTACTCTCTCTCCTCATTTATTTCTTTATTTATTGTTTTATTTATTTATCGTTTTAATTAGTTTAATTATTTTTGTTTAGTTTAATGATTCATGTTTAGATTAGTTGTCATTATTGTTTAGAATATTGTTTTTAGTTGTTAAATTCTATAAATTTTGTGGTTTTTATGATTATGGAGTAGTGTTGTTGGTTAGGGTTTGGGTGAAAACTCAACATTGATTGGTTTGGTTGTTTGTGATTGGAAATTAGGGATTTTCATGATTAAATTATTACATGTTTAGGCATTTCAAATACATGTTGCATTTAACTTGATCAATTAAGTGTTTCATGATTGCTTGGGGTAGTCTAGTTGGGTTGGAAAGGGATTAAAGACCTAAACTTGACTATTTGGTTGAATTGAGACTTTGATTTACCCCGGGTATGATAGGGTAGAACGGGAGTTCATCCTTTATGCTTAGGGAAATTGTTCGCACATCGGGAGATGGTTGGAGCTATTTGTGAATTCAACGCTTATCATGTAGTGCTTGTGAATCTTCCCCGTTTTCAATTCTTATTTCCATTCCATGATTTGTTGTCGTTTGACCAATTCCCTAATCTCGTTTAATTTTGATTTCTTAGTTTAGTTTAATTAGTTTTAGTCTATTAGGATTTTCCAAAACCTCGTTCCGACCTAGCTTGTTGTTCGATTAGCATAAATTAGCGCACCTTAGCTAGTCCTTGTGGATTCCGACCCTTGCTTACCGCTTTACTTGTGTTTAGTGGTTAGTTTATGTAATTTGTTTGACTAGGAGAGACTAGTAACGACCTAGTTTTCCCCTTGATCAAAATGGCGCCGTTGCCGGGGACTTCGGTTTGCATTAGTTTGTGTTAGTTAGATGAGCCTAGGTCTTTGTGCATAGTTATTTGTTTTGTTCGTTTTATCTTGAAAATTCCTTAAAAAATGGCAACTATCCCTATCCCTCAAAATGATGAATCGTGTACACTTGATGATTTCACGTCTCTCCACCATGAGCTTCTCCACAATGAATTTCTTAATGCTTTGCAATCCGAGTCGGTCATTTCTGAAGGAAATAATTTCCTTGGTCCAAGTATGCATTTAATGTTAAGTCTAATAAATGCGGTTCAGTATTAATTAACAAGTTAATAATTCAGTGAGATCAAGTGAGCTGAATGCCTAGCTAGAGGCCGCTTCAGTTCAAGTGGAATTAATGATATTAATCCACAACTTACTCTTGACTGAACCCGTAGGGTCACACAAATAGTACGTAAACGGATCAAGTATTTAATGGAATTAAATACTCCATCTATGGATATTCGGAATCGACGGATCTTGGTTTCAGTGGGAGCTGAGATCGTCAAAGGCAAGAAATGAATACTCCGGAAACGATGATATTGTCGGAAACGGAAATATGGATCGTATCGGAAATATAAATATTATCCAAGTCGTAAATGTTGCCGGAAATGGAAACATGGTACGTATCGGAAAATATTACCGGAAAGGGAAATATTGCCGGAATCAGAAATTAAATATTACCGGAAACGGAAATATTTTCAGAATCGGAAATATTATCGGAATCGGAAACTAATTCTGGAAACGGAAATATTAAATATTTGTTTGAAACGGAAATTAATTCCGGAATCGAAAATATTAAATATTGTTCGTATCGGAAATGAATTTCGGAACCGGGAATTTAATCGGAAGCGCGTCGTACGAATTAGCATCGGACGAGACTTGCTAGACGAAGGCCCAGCACGAAGCCAGGCCTACGCCCAGCAAGCCACACGCATCCAACAACACGCCAAGGCCTCGACCAAGCCTAGGGCAAGGCCAGGCCCAGCCAAGGCTTGGCGCGCGCGCTCAGCGATGGGCTGCGAGCAGTGGGCCTCAACATATGAATAAACATAAATCATGCGGAAAAACCATAAAGCCAGGAAACATATTATTTACACATAATCATTTAGCATAATTCAGATGCATACACTTTGTAGCGTGCCCTCCCTAGCTGCGCCCGAACCGAACAAGAACAAGTCTTTAGGACTCCAAGTGTCGTCCCTCCATAGATAGTCCACAGCACGTCCGGATTCGCCTTAAGCTTGACCAACTAGAATCGCCCTTAAGGTACTAGGATTTTCGGCTAATAGGCAAGTGTTTGTGGCTGATTTTTGCTTGAAAATCTTATCTTTGAATACTTCAATTCTCTATGTAAATATGTGACCTTAGGCACCTATTTATAGAGTTATGGAAAAGGACTTGGAATCCTATTATGATACTAATTTATTTAATTAGAATCTTATTAAAACTCTATTAAACAAATTCTATCTTTATTAGGAGTAGGATTTAATCATATGACGAATCCCGGTAGCTTTAGGATTCGAGTAACACACTTCGAGTGATACGCTAGCACCGCACGTAGGCCTTGCGGCCCACGCAGAGCGCCAGCCCACTTCGTCGCAGCCCCGCGCGCGCGCCAAGGCCATTGCTGGGCCTGGCCTTGCGCTGGGCCTGGCATGGCTTGGCAGCGTGTGTTTGGTGCGCTTCGGCTTGCTGGGCGATGGCCCGGCTTCGTGCTGGGCCTTCGTCTGGCAGGCCTCATCCGATGCTAATTCGTACGATAGGCTTCCGATTAAATTCTCGATTCCGGAATTCATTTTTGATACGAACAATATTTAATATTTCCGATTCCTGAATTAATTTCCGTTTCGAACAAATATTTAATATTTCCGTTTCCGGAATTATTTTCCGATTTCGATAATATTTCCGATTCTGACAATATTTCCGCTTCCGGCAATATTTCCGATTCCGGCAATATTTCCATTTCCAATAATATTTTCCGATACATACCATGTTTCCGTTTCCGGCAACATCTACGACTTGGATAATATTTATATTTCCGATACGATCCATATTTCCGTTTCCGGCAATATCATCGTTTCCGGAGTATTCATTTCTTGCCTTTGACGATCTCAGCTCCCACTGAAACTAAGATCCGTCGATTCCGAATATCCATAGATGGAGTATTTAATTCCATTAAATACTTGATCCGTTTACGTACTATTTCTGTGACCCTACGGGTTCAGTCAAGAGTAAGCTGTGGATTAATGTCATTAATTCCACTTGACCTGAAGCGGCCTCTAGCTAGGCATTCAGCTCACTTGATCTCACTGAATTATTAACTTGTTAATTAATACTGAACCGCATTTATTAGACTTAACATTAAATGCATACTTGGACCAAGGGCATTATTTCCTTCAGTCTCCCACTTGTCCTTAGGGACAAGTGTGCATTTCCTAATTCCTTTGTCGCTTGATGCTTGCTCTTGAACATAAGGTAAGAGTTGTCATCCTTATTTCGTCCAGAGATGTTTCTTGATTTCAGAGTTCAACTGATCAAATAAACAGATAATCATAGCCTATGATTCATCCGAGCACGGCCATGAATTTTACAGTTTCTAGCTCTCCGAGTGGCCTTGTACAACTTTTAAGCATCTCATCCCGATTTATGGGAGGACAATCCCAATCTCGCGATCTTGAGATTAGACTTCGTTTGATAGGTGATTACCTGAGCGTTGCCTTTATAGCCTCCTTTTACGGTGCGACGGTTGGTCAACGTCAAAGTAACCAGTTCTCAAACAAGTAATCTCAAATCACTCAGGTATTGAGGATTTAGTGTCTAATAATTTTAATGAAATTTACTTATGACAGATTCTCATCTCTTACAGTAAAGTTTCATAGGTTTGTCCGATACTAGTCTTCCCAAAGTAAGTATCTATGCAAATGATTACGACATTGCCATGTCCACATAGTTCAAGAAACAGAACTACTAGTCATCTTGCATTCTAGTCGTCTAACGTTTTCTATGCGTCCATCTTTATAGAAAACTCCGACCAGGGACCATTTTCAACTTTTGACATTAAAGTTCACTTGATAGACATTTCTTAGTCACTGGACTGGTCCTGACAGTCTATCTTGAATATTTCGTCAAATTGAAGGGACTCATCATTTAATAAACCACAAATTAAATGGAAAATGAATTCTATTCATTTATTGTGAATGATTAACCAATAATGTTTTACAAAGTATTAAACTCTAAAACTTTAAAACATTAATCAAGGACATCAAATCCATTCTCCAATATGCTTGATTCCCATAGCTGCAGTGTGCGAGTTGTGCTTCGCCTGCGGCAGAGGTTTAGTCAATGGATCTGATATGTTGTCATCAGTTCCAATCTTGCTTATTTCGACTTCTTTTCTTTCAACGAACTCTCGTAGAAGGTGAAATCTACGAAGTACATGCTTGACTCTTTGGTGGTGTCTAGGCTCCTTTGCCTGTGCAATAGCTCCGTTATTATCACAATACATGGCTATTGGTCCTTTAATGGAGGGGACTACACCAAGTTCACCTATGAACTTCCTTAGCCATATAGCTTCCTTTGCTGCTTCATGTGCAGCAATGTACTCCGCTTCAGTTGTAGAATCCGCAATAGTGCTTTGCTTAGCATTTTTCCAGCTTACTGCACCTCCGTTGAGGCAGAAGACAAACCCAACTGTGATCTGAAATCATCTTTGTCGGTTTGGAAACTTTTGCCCGTATAGCCTTTAACAATTAATTCATCATTTCCACCATAGACCAGGAAGTCATCTTTGTGCCTTTTCAGGTACTTCAGAATATTCTTGGCAGCAGTCCAATGTGCCTCTCCTGGGTCTGACTGGTATCTGCTCGTAGCACTGAGTGCGTACGCAACATCCGGGCGTGTACATATCATAGCATACATTATTGAACCAATCAATGATGCATATGGAATCCCATTCATTCGTCTACGCTCATCAAGTGTTTTTGGGCACTGAGTCTTGCTTAGAGTCATTCCATGAGACATGGGTAGGTAGCCTCGCTTGGAGTCTGGCATCTTGAACCTATCAAGCACCTTATTATTGATATAAGTGCTTTGACTAAGTCCAATCATCTTTTTAGATCTATCTCTGTAAATCTTGATGCCCAATATGTACTGTGCTTCTCCTAGATCCTTCATCGAAAAACATTTCCCAAGCCAAATCTTGACAGAGCTCAACATAGGAATGTCATTTCCGATAAGCAATATGTCGTCGACATATATTACTAGAAAAGCAATTTTGCTCCCACTGACTTTCTTGTATACACAAAATTCGTCTGCGTTCTTGATGAAACCAAAGTCACTGACTGCTTCATCAAAACGTGTATTCCAGCTCCTGGATGCCTGCTTCAATCCGTAGATTGATTTCTTTAGCTTGCGTACCTTTTTAGCATTCTTTGGATCCTCAAAACCCTCAGGCTGTGTCATAAACACAGTTTCTGTTAAAACGCCGTTTAAGAAAGCGGTTTTGACATCCATCTGCCATATTTCGTAATCGTAATATGCAGCGATTGCTAACATTATCCGAATAGACTTTAGCATTGCAACTGGTGAAAAGGTTTCTGAAGGAAATAATGCCCTTGGTCCAAGTATGCATTCTATGTTAAGTCTAATAAATGCGGTTCAGTATTAATTAACAAGTTAATAATTCAGTGAGATCAAGTGAGCTGAATGCCTAGCTAGAGGCCGCTTCAGTTCAAGTGGAATTAATGATATTAATCCACAGCTTACTCTTGACTGAACCCGTAGGGTCACACAAATAGTACGTAAACGGATCAAGTATTTAATGGCATTAAATACTCCATCTATGAATATTCGGAACCGACGGATCTTGGTTTCAGTGGGAGCTAAGATCGTCACAGGCAAGAAATGAATACTCCGGAAACGATGATATTGCCGGAAACGGAAATATGGATCGTATCGGAAATATAAATATTATCCAAGTCGTAGATGTTGCCGGAAACGGAAACATGGTACGTATCGGAAAATATTATCGGAAATGGAAATATTGCCAGAATCGGAAATATTGCCGGAAACGGAAATATTGTCAGAATCGGAAATATTACCGGAATCGGAAAATAATTCCGGAAACGGAAATATTAAATATTTGTTCGAAACGGAAATTAATTCCGGAATCGGAAATATTAAATATTGTTCGTATCGGAAATGAATTCCGGAATCGGAGAATTTAATCGGAAGCGCATCGTACGAATAAGCATCGGACGAGGCCTGCCGGACGAGGCCCAGCACGAAGCCAGGCCATTGCCCAGCAAGCCAAGCGCGCTGCACAAACAGCCACGCCAGGCCCAGCGCAAGGCCAGGCCCAGCAGGCTGCGCAGCGCGCACAGCGCGCACAGCACGCGCAGCGCGCAGCGCGCGCGGGCGCTGCGTGGGCTGATGCTCGCGCGCACGCATGGGGCCCATCGTGGCAGCCGTGCGTGTGTGTGCAAGTGTTTGTGTTCGTGCACGTTTCCTAAAACATGCAGAGTTCGGTTAATGATTAAACTCCTAATTCTATTTGATAAATTAATTAAATTAGAGTTCTTGTAGGATTCTAGGTTTAATTAATTTGTATCTGAATAGGATTTCGATTCCCTTTCCATACCCCTATAAATATGAGGCTAGGGCTCACAATTTATAACAAGTTTTCAAAGTATTTAAAAAGTGAGTTTTTGAGAGAAAACTAAAACACACATCTTGCTCATAAAAGTGCCGAAATTTTCTAGTACCTTAAGGGCGATTCTAGTTGGTCAATCTTAAGGCGGATCCGGACGTGCTGTGGACTATCTACGGAGGGACGACACTTGGAGTCCTAAAGACTTGTTCTTGTTCGGTTCGGGCGCAGCTAGGGAGGGCACGCAACAAAGAGTATGCATCTAAATTATGCTATATGATTATGTGTTAATAATATGTTGTCCTGGGTTAATGGTTGTTTCCGCATGATCTATGTAATGTCATATGTATCATAACCTAACAGTGGTATCACGAGCCCCTTATTATTTTCATAATCTAAATTGCATGAACATGGTTAAATATTACAAATTTGCAAGAATTAAAAGGGGTGATTAATTTTCGTAATTGTTAATTAATTGCAAATTGCGTTTATTTAATTATACGTACGCAGTTTTTCGGCAGTTTCTTCGTTACTCATCCGAATTGAGTGATTTTTGTGTCAATTCCGCATGTAAAAGGCATTCTAAAATTTTGACAAAAATAATATTTTTCTGCCGAACCCAGAATTCTCAAATTCGAAGCCTAACTATGACTTTTCGAAGGTTTTAGTTTTTCGAATGCAAAATTTCGTAAATTTAAGATGTTAAATTAAATATTTGCGATTCTTGTTGATAAATCTTGAATTTTTGATTGACCTACTGCATATGTTTAACAAGTTTGAATGCCTAGTCTTGTTAATTATGCAATCTAATTTGTAATTATGATTAATTTGTTGAAAATTAGAATAATTTAGAATTAATTTGATTTTCATAATTAATTGTAATTTAATTAGAAACCTATGATTAAAAACCACCATAAAAATTGTAAATTTATGATAAATTTTAAATTTTATGACCTAGACTTGAATCCATAACAATCGGAAATCAATTGGATAATAAATTTTCGATTTTTCGCCCTAAAATTATGAAATTAATATTATTTATTAATTTGTCATTAATTTTAAATATAAATTTTAAATTTTTATGCGATTCGTTCATAAAACTTGCACGCACGAAGCAATGGACGCTTCGTGTTACCCTTAAGGGGTGTTGTATAATGCGGGCATGCGACGACGAGCAAGGGAGCTCGTCGCCCGTGCGGCACGAATGCAATGAGCAAGGGCGTAGTGCACGAGCACAAGGCAGCAGCCCTGCCTTGTGTCGTGTGCCACGAGCAATGGACGAATAGGCATGGGCGAAGGGTGAGCCAAGGCAGTCGCGTGTGGGCAGCAAGCGAGCTGCGCCACAACGCGCGCTGCCTCGCACAAGAGCGCGCAGCCTCGCGCGCAGCGAGCGCAAGCTCGCGTGCCACGAGCGCTGCACCCAGCATTGCTCGCGCGCACAGCGAGCGATGTCGCCCGCCCAGCGAGCGATGTCGCGCGCCCAGCGAGCGATGGCTCGCGCGCCCAGCGAGCGATGTCGCGCGCCCAGCGAGCGATGTCGCGCGCCCAGCGAGCGATGTCGCGCGCCCAGCGAGCGATGTCGCGCGCCCAGCGAGCGATGTCGCGCGCCCAGCGAGCGATGTCGCGCGCGCACTGCGAGCGATAGCTCGCGTGCGATGAACGCTGGCGCGCGCAGCGAGCACCAATGCGTGCGGAGGCTTGCGATGGGGATGCAGCAGCTATGCGACGAGCGCATGGGCTGCGCGCACATGGCCAGCAATGGCTGTGTGCGTGCGGCCCATGGGCGTGTAACGCGTAGGGTGTTTGCGTTACGATTAAAGATCGTTTTGAATGTTTAATTTGAAAATTTCAGTTCACGTAATTTTAATTAATTTTAAAATTAATAATTTAAATTATTTTCTTGGATTTTAATTTTGAATATTGTAATTATAATAAATTTTATTTATTCTAATTATTTTACTAAAATTAAAATCATGAATTAATTTAAATACGACTGAAATTAAATTAAACTTTTTGGATTCAATTATAAATTTATATGAGCTTTAAATTTTAATTAAATTTGTATGTTTCCGGTTAGACTAGAAATACATTTTTATGTTTAAAATTAGTAAAGCATATGAATTTATTGGTTTAAGTGGGAGCGTATTTTAGTCATAAACTCTTGATTAGGTCTACAAATCCTTAAGGTTAAAACAACTTGATTAGAATTAATAAGGACTGAATAATTGGTAGATTATTGGTGCCCTTGATTAATTGCTGCAAATGTTTACGTGATGCATAATGTGTTTTACTAACCAGCTATGTGGGCCATTCATGATAATGAATGGGTGAATGGTATATATTGTATATGTACTGTTTTGCAGGTTATGAAGTGACTAGTATGGCCCAAATAGGATAGAAAATATGGTCTGCGTACCATTAATTTGAATGTAATTGGTCTAAAGTACCAAAGTTATTTTTCAATTCAAATATGGTCTGCGAACCATCAAATAGTTGTAATTAGTTATAGCTTATCCTATTTGAAGAAAATGGTGCCTCCCACGGAGATTTTCAAGACGGACTTTGAAGTCAAAGCTTCAAGATGAAGTCGGGCCATACTAGATCACAAATATCTTATGCATGTTTTAAGTTATTTATTGCTTTTAAATACGTCTTAAAATGCATGAGATCAAAAGCTTGATTATGTTGCATGATTAAGGATTTTAGTTCACTTAAAATCTAACCAACATAGTAAGAGCCTTAAGTTCCAAACTTAAAAATTGAGTTAAAAGGTGCCATGCCAAAATATACACTTGCTTGGATATCCTTTACATCAATCTAGTAATAGTTTTCGCTCAGCGAGGTGTTACTTATTGGTCCTAAAGGGGCAAGGTACACAAATAATTGTGAGTACATGTTAGTTTTGGTGAAACTCAACGATATAAGTAAGGAGTCCTTTTATGTCGTGGCAAAATCGATAGGTTTACCTAATAAGTTCTTAGACGTACCTATCAACCAAGAATAGTTTCTAGACTATTAGCAAAAGGCTTTTGCTTACCTAAGATGTTCTAGGATTAAGTCGACAAACTGTGCTTAGTTCTTCAATGATTTTAGGATCTTGGAATCATTTTATTCACACCTGCCGGAACAATAAATTCGAATAAAATGCTAATAACTTGTTTGAATTGCATGGTTGCTTTAATTTCAAGTTATTATTCATGATAAATGTTTAGACTTTGCATGCTTCAATGTATGTTTTAATTATTGTTTATAATTAAATATCTTGCACTGCAATAAATCCTTTTAGAAAGGTAACAGTAAATTTCCTCGATTGGTAGTGAATCCAAGAACGATTCACGTAAATGAGAGAAAATGAGCTATTTAAAATGTACGTTTCTTATATCGACTTTTATGGTTGTTTTCGAGAATCAAAATCGAATGGCAAACCGATTGGTGATTGTGAATTCAAAATACAATGTAGTTTTGAGATCATAAAGCATTGAGTTTAATACGCTCAGCTTTACCAATGGTTAACAACCTAATATCTTTGTCCATTTAATTCTCGAATGAGTCTAGTCCCTAGACATTCGAATAGATCGATGCTTAGAGAACTTTAGAAGCTTCTAATAAGATCATCTAGTTGAAACTAAATATTCAACATAAATTAAAATGGTAAAGAACCTTGTTGGTGACATTGGACATGTCTAACAAAGTATAAAAGTCAACACTAAAGAATTCAATTCTTAAGACTATAAGAAAGGGTACAAGAAATAGGAAAACGAGGAACAAATGAAAGGAATTTACGATTCCGTTTCTACCTATAAGTTTATGTTTAAAGAGAAGTGACCTAGCAATCAAACTTCCTTGGTATCATATACCGCTTGAGGTTCTTACTTCGGTAATAACTCAAACAATGGAAGCTAGGATACACTAATGACCTACAAGTGGGAAATGAAGCATGGCAATGCTACATTAGTTGTAGGGTCATCTAGTTTGTTTTAAGTCCTTTCAAAGGCTGGAACTTAATGGCTATTTTGTTCCATACCTAAATTTCTGCTTCAAACACAGAAAGACTCACATTCAAGAAAAACAAAAACAATGTTTGTTTGTTTATTTGAATGAAATGGTCAATTACAGGTTGAGTCAATATGCTTGATTAAAACAAACAACTCTTTAAAGAACTTTACTAGGTACAAATCAACCCCTTGATTTGAGTTCCACTAATCTTTGGCATTGTTGCTTAGACCATATCAACAAATTAACATTCAAAAGCTCTATTTTTATGGAATTTTGAAAGTTGATTGATTTCTAGATCATTTTAAGACAACTAGTCTTACTTGTTGAAAGTAACAAAAGATATGAACTATTGTTAGAACGCCTAGACAATAGAGTTCAAAGCTAAAGAAAGGTTTTATGACTTTATTATTTCACACAGATTTGAGTGAATATAGGTTTATTTACTCAATGTGATATAAGTTTGAATCTGTTTGGCTAGTTCAAAGATTCAGAAGTATAAATCCCACTTGGTAAGAAATCATAAAGATCTAGGTTAGATCATGTTGATGATTACTTAAGACCAAATATGATCATCAATGATTGTGTGTTGTAATTTCACAATCTAGGTCCATAAGATATGGCATATCTACGTTGGAATGATCGAAGTCAATTAGTACTTGATTCGATCAATGATGAATCATAAAGACTTTTCCTATAATTTCTAAAACAAAATGCTCAACTACTACCAAACTAAACCAAATTCGTCAAAGCTATTGAAAAGTAATTTCAGGATATCTTTTCAATTATATATATATCTAAAGAGTTGCTAAACTCAGTGGGAGCTTAGTGTTTGTTATTCAACAAACTAAGGCCCAAGTCTAGATATATGTTTCATTGTGATTTATTCAAATGAGACACAAGGGTATTGTTTCTACCACGAATTTTTGAGAACATAATGTTTGTTTGCTCGAAATAATGTCCTTTTGGAGATTCGTTTCCAAAATGACAAGTGGGAGAAAATAGACCTCGAAAGTTTTCGAGGCGAACAACAAACATAAACAGACATTCCGGAGGCTTTTCGAAGTGCTTCAGAAAATCCGAACTTATTCTTTAAGGACTTTAGAAGTGGCTTTAAAGAATAGACATCTCTTAGAAGACTTTACAAGTGCTTCAAAGAGAACAGAATATTCAAAGGACCTTCAAGTGGCTATTGATATTCTGTTGTTTGATGTTCTATACCCAAGTAGGCATAGAATTCAAGTCACTGAAACTATGAGATTCTTCTATTAGATAGTGAAGAAACATAGAGATCAGGTCAATGAAACTATGAGATTCTTCTATTAAATAGTAAAGAAACCTACAACTTGCAGTCAAACTAAAAGAAGTGACTTGTAAGAAAGCTATGACGAAACCCAGATTCCCTAAAATGGTTAGAGGCCATATATAGACTCAAATGTTTTAAATGGTTAGAGGCCATAAAACATACTCAATGTTTTGATGACAAAATTGAAATTTTGTTGATTTGCAAGAATAGGTTCACACCTATTGGTTGCAAGTTTGTTTTAAGGATAAAAACCATCAAACATAAAATTGTGTTCACACACAAAGCGTGATTAGTTGCTAAAGGTTACAAGCAAATTCATGGTGTGAATTGTGTTGAAACCTCATGCATAATCGTAATGCTCAAGTCTATAATTCAAGCAATGACTGCATATTGGTACATATGGCAATTGGATGACAAAATGTATTCAAATGTTGGAAGAAACTATGTACATGGTATGTCATAGAATTTGTGGATCCAAATAAATGCTTGAAAAGGAATGCTAGCTTATGAAATCTAAGTACAGATTTAAGCAAGCAATTGGGAATTGGAACTGTATTTTAGTGAAACTAATAAGTATTTTAGTTTCATAAAATATACATGATTCTTATAGATATATAAGAAGTTTAGTGGGAGTACTTAAGACTTAATTGGTCCTATGTGTATCACACACATATCTCTCTATTGTGAAATAACATTCAAATGCTAATGACTTAGATTTGAAATTATTCATCAATGATGGACCATGGCGAAACTTAGTACATACTGGGTATTAAGATCTATTTACAAAGATCTTATGATATTGTTTTGGATTAAGTAATGGCATTTACTAAATCAAACACGAAAGTCTCCATTGGAGATATTCGACCCATGTGAATAAATCTAAGTAAAGGATGTTTGAACTATGTATAAGCATTTACTAAGTTAAACATCAAAGGATCTAAATAAGATTCTTAACCTATATTATATGTCAAAGAATTTAGCTGAATTTAGTATCTACTGAAACTAGATAAGCAAAAGTTACATGAATAGAATTCAATTGGGAATTATTCTGCAAAAAGAATTTATCATGTATGATATAATATGAGGATCGCCAAAAATGTATCGTATGACTTTAGGCATGACGAACATATACCAATCTCTATTGATCTAAGTGAAGATCAACTAGATTGAGATCAAGAATACTTATGGTACTTGAAAAGGTACATAGGAATAGTTCTTGATTCAAGGAAATAAAGATATGCTAAATATTGATGCTACACGCATAAACACTGGAAAAGGATCAAGCAAGACCCTTTGGAGTTAATCATTGATAAGGACGAGCTATAGAGCATCGTGTTTTGAAATGGCAACATGGATTGGAGACCATGAGTTGTTGCGTGGGAAATTAAAATAATAATTTCTATGTTCTAAGATATAGTTGGAGAATCTTCCACATATCTATGAACTGCCTGGATAGGTAAATCCAAACAAAGCATCACTAGCAACCTATACAGTTGAAGTAAAAGTGATTATTGCCTAAGAAGCAATAAAACAGGGTTGTTTAAAGTTCTTCACTGAACTTGGGTAGATCACCTATCTGCTGGCTTGATGGTTCTTCATTGAAAAATGTGTAGAACCACTCTTGAAGCAAGAAAAACGTCTGCTAACTTGATGGTTCTTCATTGCAAAATGAGTAAAACCACCATCGAAGTAAGAAAGACTAGATCACATAATAAACAAACTCGAAAAGATCTTATCATCATATCTCGAAGAGCATTCGATGAAAAGGATATTAAGATTGGCAAAGCATGATAACTAAACCTATGCAACAAGTGAGAAGCAACACTTACATTGTAGCACTGGAAATCAAGCATAGCTTTGAAATTCCATGAACTGTTTTAGAAGATGGGTTTGAGGCCCATGGTTGTAAAACATTGGGGTTGAACATTTATCATATATGAAATGAATTTTCATATTCCATTTAATCTTGGTTTAGTATTAAATGATGAGTCCCTTCAAATTTGACGATATATTCAAGATAGACTGTCAGGACCAGTCCTGTGACTAAGAAATGTCTATCAAGTGAACTTGAATGTCAAAGGTTGAAAATGGTCCCTATTCGGAGTTTTCTATAAAATTGGACGCATAGAAAACGTTAGACGATTAGAATGCAAGATGACTAGTAGTTCTGTTTCTTGAACTATGTGGACATGGCAATGTTATAATCATTTGCATAGATACTTACTTTGGGAAGACTAGTATCGGACAAGACCTATGAAACTTTACTGTAAGAGATGAAAATCTGTCATAAGTAAATTTCATTAAATTATTAGACACTAAATCCTCAATACCTGAGTGATTTGAGATTACTTGTTTGAGAACTGGTTGTTTTGACGTTGACCAACCGTCGCACCGTAAAAGGAGGCTATAAAGGCAACGCTCAGGTAATCACCTATCAAACGAAGTCTAATCTCAAGATCGCAAGATTGGGATTGTCCTCCCATAAATCGGGATGAGATGCTTAAAAGTTGTACAAGGCCACTCGGAGAGCTAGAAACTGTGAAATGCATGGCCGTGCTCGGATGAATCATAGGCTATGATTATCTGTTTATTTGATCAGTTGAACTCTGAAACCGAGGAACACCTCTGGACGTAATAAGGATGACAACTCTTACCTTATGTTCAAGAGCAAGCATCGAGCGACAAAGGAATTAGGAAATGCACACTTGTCCCTAAGGACAAGTGGGAGACTGAAGGAAATAATGCCCTTGGTCCAAGTATGCATTCTATGTTAAGTCTAATAAATGCGGTTCAGTATTAATTAACAAGTTAATAATTCAGTGAGATCAAGTGAGCTGAATGCCTAGCTAGAGGCCGCTTCAGTTCAAGTGGAATTAATGATATTAATCCACAGCTTACTCTTGACTGAACCCGTAGGGTCACACAAATAGTACGTAAACGGATCAAGTATTTAATGGCATTAAATACTCCATCTATGAATATTCGGAACCGACGGATCTTGGTTTCAGTGGGAGCTAAGATCGTCACAGGCAAGAAATGAATACTCCGGAAACGATGATATTGCCCGAAACGGAAATATGGATCGTATCGGAAATATAAATATTATCCAAGTCGTAGATGTTGCCGGAAACGGAAACATGGTACGTATCGGAAAATATTATCGGAAATGGAAATATTGCCAGAATCGGAAATATTGCCGGAAACGGAAATATTGTCAGAATCGGAAATATTACCGGAATCGGAAAATAATTCCGGAAACGGAAATATTAAATATTTGTTCGAAACGGAAATTAATTCCGGAATCGGAAATATTAAATATTGTTCGTATCGGAAATGAATTCCGGAATCGGAGAATTTAATCGGAAGCGCATCGTACGAATAAGCATCGGACGAGGCCTGCCGGACGAGGCCCAGCACGAAGCCAGGCCATCGCCCAGCAAGCCAAGCGCGCCGCACAAACAGCCACGCCAGGCCCAGCGCAAGGCCAGGCCCAGCAGGCTGCGCAGCGCGCACAGCGCGCACAGCACGCGCAGCGCGCAGCGCGCGCGGGCGCTGCGTGGGCTGATGCTCGCGCGCACGCATGGGGCCCATCGTGGCAGCCGTGCGTGTGTGTGCAAGTGTTTGTGTTCGTGCACGTTTCCTAAAACATGCAGAGTTCGGTTAATGATTAAACTCCTAATTCTATTTGATAAATTAATTAAATTAGAGTTCTTGTAGGATTCTAGGTTTAATTAATTTGTATCTGAATAGGATTTCGATTCCCTTTCCATACCCCTATAAATATGAGGCTAGGGCTCACAATTTATAACAAGTTTTCAAAGTATTCAAAAAGTGAGTTTTTGAGAGAAAACTAAAACACACATCTTGCTCATAAAAGTGCCGAAATTTTCTAGTACCTTAAGGGCGATTCTAGTTGGTCAATCTTAAGGCGGATCCGGACGTGCTGTGGACTATCTACGGAGGGACGACACTTGGAGTCCTAAAGACTTGTTCTTGTTCGGTTCGGGCGCAGCTAGGGAGGGCACGCAACAAAGAGTATGCATCTAAATTATGCTATATGATTATGTGTAAATAATATGTTGTCCTGGGTTAATGGTTGTTTCCGCATGATCTATGTAATGTCATATGTATCATAACCTAACAGTTTCATCGTAATCCACACCGTGGACTTGCCTGTAACCTTTTGCAACCAATCTAGCTTTGAAAACTTCAAGTTTTCCATCCTTGTCCTTTTTCAGTTTGAAAACCCATTTGCTTCCAATGGCTTGGTAGCCATCTGGCAAATCGACCAAATCCCAAACTTGATTTTCAAACATGGAGTCTAATTCAGATTGCATGGCTTCTTGCCATTGCTTGGAGCTAGGGCTCGTCATAGCTTGCTTGTAAGTCGCAGGTTCATCACTTTCAAGTAATAGAACGTCATAGCTCTCGTTCGTCAAAATACCTAAGTATCTTTCCGGTTGAGATCTATATCTATGCGATCTATGCGGGGTTACATCTCTAGATTGTCCATGATTCTCACCAGAAACTTCTAAAGATCTCTGTGTTTCATCCTGAATGTCATCTTGAGCATTCTCTAGAGTTTGTTGTTCGACTCGAATTTCTTCGAGGTCTACTTTTCTCCCACTTGTCATTTTGGAAATGTGATCCTTTTCCAAAAAGATACCATCTCGAGCAACAAACACCTTGTTCTCAGATGTATTGTAGAAGTAATACCCCTTTGTTTCCTTTGGATAGCCCACAAGGATACATTTGTCAGATTTCGGATGAAGTTTGTCTGAAATTAATCGTTTGACGTATACTTCACATCCCAAAATCTTAAGAAAAGACACTTTTGGAGGCTTTAACTCATATGGAGTCTTTTCAACAGCTTTAGACGGAGCTCTATTTATAGTGAGTGCGGCTGTATTTAGTGCATGTCCCCAAAATTCTATTGGAAGTTCGGCCTGAACCATCATTGATCTAACCATGTCTAGCAAGGTTCTGTTCCTCCGTTCCGACACACCGTTCCATTGTGGTGTTCCAGGAGGAGTCAATTCTGATAGAATTCCACATTCTTTCAGATGGTCATCAAATTCATAGCTCAGATATTCACCGCCTCTGTCAGACCGTAGTGCCTTAATCTTCTGGCCTAATTGATTCTCTACTTCACTCTGAAATTCCTTGAATTTGTCAAAGGATTCAGACTTATGCTTCATTAGGTAGACATAACCATATCTACTGAAGTCATCAGTGAAAGTGATAAAGTAGCTGAAACCACCCCTAGCATTTGTACTCATTGGTCAACATACATCTGTATGGATTAAACCCAATAGTTCAATTGCTCTTTCTCCAACTTTAGAGAAAGGTTGCTTTGTCATTTTGCCAAGTAAACATGATTCGCACTTACCATAATCCTCTAAGTCAAATGGTTCTAGAATTCCTTCCTTTTGAAGTCTTTCCATGCGTTTCAAGTTAATATGGCCTAATCGACAATGCCACAGATAGGTGAGATCTGAATCATCCTTTTTGGCCTTTTTGGTATTTATGTTATAAACTTGTTTGTCGTGATCTAATAAATAAAGTCCATTGACTAATCTAGCAGATCCATAAAACATCTCTTTAAAATAAAACGAACAAATATTGTCTTTTATTAAAAAGGAAAATCCCTTAGCATCTAAGCAAGAAACATAAATGATGTTTTTAGTAAGAATTGGAACATGGAAACACTCTTCCAGTTCCAAAACTAGCCCAGAGGGCAACGACAAATAATAAGTTCCTACAGCTAATGCAGCAATCCGTGCTCCATTTCCCACTCGTAGGTCGACTTCACCCTTGCTTAACTTTCTACTTCTTCTTAGTCCCTGTGAATTGGAACATAAGTGTGAGCCACAACCTGTATCTAATACCCCAGAAGTTTAATTAGCAAGTATACAGTCTATAACGAAAATACCTGAAGATGGAACGACTGTTCCGTTCTTCTGATCTTCCTTTAGCTTCAAGCAATCTCTCTTCCAATGCCCTTTCTTCTTGCAATAGAAGCATTCGGATTCAGAAGTGGGTTGACTGACCTTCCTCTTTTCAGACTTGGCGCCAGTTTGCTTAGTTGGGCTGGCCTTATTGCCACCTTTCTTAGCATTCCTCTTCTTTCCAGATTTCTTGAACTTGCCCCCACGCACCATAAGCACATCTTGCTTATCACTTTTGAGCGTCTTTTCAGCGGTCTTCAGCATACCGTGAAGCTCAGTGAGCGTTTTGTCCAGACTTTTCATATTGTAGTTCAGCTTGAACTGATCATACCCGTTATGAAGAGAATGGAGGATGGTGTCTACAGCCATTTCCTGAGAGAACTGCTGATCCAGCCGACTCATATTCTCAATGAGTCCAATCATTTTGAGAACATGTGGACTTACGGGCTCGCCTTTCTTAAGCTTGGTCTCAAGAATTTGCCTATGAGTCTCGAATCTTTCGACCCGAGCCAGATCTTGGAACATGTTCTTTAACTCACTGATGATCGTGAAAGCATCTGAGTTGATGAACGTTTTCTGTAGATCTGCACTCATGGTTGCAAGCATTAGAAATTTCACATCCTTGTTGGCATCAATCCAACGATTGAGGGCTGCATGAGTGACCCCTTCGCCTGCGGTTTCGGGCATCGCCTCTTCCAGGACATACTCCTTTTCTTCCTGCATAAGAACTATTTGCAAGTTCCTTTGCCAGTCAAGGAAGTTTTTCCCGTTCAACTTCTCCTTTTCGAGAATTGATCAAATGTTGAATGAATTGTTGTTTGCCATAATTAAAACTACAATTGAAAAAGAATAAACAAATAAATAATCATTCACAGCTTCTCTTAATAAACTTAAATTCTAGCATACATGCAAAATTTAATGTTCATTAAGCATTTTATTCAAGTTATGTGTTCCGTCAGGTGTGAATAAAATGATTTTAAGATCCTAAAACCCATTGAAGAATTAAGCACATTATGTATTTAGACTCAATTCTAAAATCTTTTAGGTAAGCAAAAGCCTTTTGCTAATAGTCTAGAAACTACTCTTGGTTGATAGGTACGTCTAAGAACTTATTAGGTAAACCTATCGATTTTGCCACGACATAAAAGGACTCCTTACTTATATCGTTGAGTTTCACCAAAACTAACATGTACTCACAATTATTTGTGTACCTTACCCCTTTAGTATCGATAAGTAACACCTCGCTATGGCGGAAACCTATTACTAAGATCGATGTAAAGGATATCCAAGTAAGTGTTATTTTGGCATGGCACCTTTTAACTCAATTTTTAAGTTTGGAACTTAAGGCTCTTACTATGTTGGTTAGATTTTAAGTGAACTAAAATCCTTAATCATGCAACATAATCAAGCCACAATCTCATGCATATTTAAGACATATTTAAAAGCAATAAATAACTTAAAGAATCACTAGCAGAAAAAACCCTTATTGCAGCGGGCTTTTAGACCCCTGTTGTAGCGTACATCGTATGCTGCAACTGGGGGGCCTGCAACAAGTCTGAACTTGTTGCAGCGTACAATGTTCGCTGCAAAAAGTACTTTTTTGCAGCGTACATATGCATGTACGCTGCAACAAGTGTCAAAAATTTGGCTAAAATCTTGAATTGTTGCAGCGTACAAATTCGTGTACGCTGCAAAAGACCCCACCTATTGCAGGGTACATCTATTTGTACGCTGCAACAAGTCTGGAATTTTGCCAAATTTTACACCCTTGTTGCAGCATACACATATATGTACGCTGTAACAAAACACTTTTGGCGGGAAAATTTTAATTTTGTTTAGGGATACCTAGAGTGCCTTGCACCAAATATAGAAACCTATCACAAAAATAATAGAATATCGCAATATGTATAACAAATATAAAAACAGTAACTGTTGTTTTGTATATTAAAATATCCTAAAACCAAAGTGCAGGTGTAGACACCTACTTTTGTCCCCATTCCCGAAAGGGAAGGTTCGATGATGAAAACGTAAATCTCCACTTGACAACGCATCTCCTATAAAATAACGAATCTCATTACCCTTTTCATTTCACCCGAAACCTGCTATTTATAGAAACCTGCTATTTATGGAAACCTGCTAAAAATAGTAACTGCCGTAATGGGTAGTTGTTAAAAGTTGCAAGTCATAAAAGATAGAAACCTGTCAGAATTAGGTGTTGCACTCCAACAAAAATCCTAAATGAGATAGAAATTGCGAGAGAATCCTATTCCTAATATGATTCGAAAGTAAGAGTCACGTATTAATTAAAATCCTAACGAGCCTAGAGTTCGTAACGGGCCCAGACGCATCCCGTCACAAGGTTAATACGCACTAAGAGACTCAATTAAATCTCAAATACTCCGGATTCTAGGAATCCGAATCTGACAAAGAAACGGCCCAAACAGCAATTTCAACGCCCAGCCCTGGGCGCTGAAATTGCCTGGATCCTATTTTCAACGCCCAGAGCTGGGCGCCGAAATCTTTGACGCCCAGCACTGGGCGCTGAAAATACCTGGTACGTGTTTTTTCCTAATTCCTCGTGGATTAGAGTTCTACAATTCTATCTTTCCACGAACTCTTTTCTATAAATAGGGCCTTAAGTTCGACGTGAAAAGACACACAACACACAATTATTATTCTGAGAATTGACTCTACACCCCTAAGCCTAAGCCTCACGCTGTAAACTGATCACGCGTTCTGTCGCAATCGATCCATAAATCGAACAGAACGTTTCCCGTCCCATAACTTGAGGTTCGTTAAATAAAAGGAGAAATAGCAAAGTCAAAGTGGTTAGTTTTCCGAGAACCGTGACGCACCTCTCAAGGGTGCGTCGTAATGTGTCCCTTTTCCATGGTTTAATTTCTTTCCTCGCCCTTTTATGAACTGTCAAACTAACTAAAATCTGATTGTTCGATCACGCTTAATAAATATGGTATTTTTGGGAAAATGGATTATCATGCTAGGTCCCTTAAAACAATCTAAATCAGATAATCGCGCTCGATCTAGTACTATATGTTGCATATTATTAAAATCAACTCAGATTAGTTAAATAGTTAACGCATGTCCCTTCAATTATTTATGCTGAGCTAGTAAGGATATCTTGCCTCTGGAGTTATCGAAGAGCGAGTACTCCTCTCGGTAGTTACAGTCCCCCGAACCCTCAATCTCTACCCTGCGGATGTACGTTGAGCGATCCCCACCACCAGGGATCACAAGGGAACCTACGGCCGTCGTGGTCAAACATAATTGCACTCCCTTTATGTCACGATAACCGGGTTTTGTCAGTTTTTCTCATTGTCGTTAAAAACTGAATGGCGACTCCTATATTACTAGTCAATTGGGTGTAAACTCACAGGAAATCCAATTACACTTGATTTGACAAAAAGAAGCGTCACACCCACGAGGGACGAGGTCACGCATTAGCCTCGTGCTTTTTCGACCCCCTCACAGTGGCGACTCCGCTGGGGATAGTGGAGGAAATACTTGTGCTTGTAGGTACTCAAAATAGCCGAAGGGTGAAACGATCCTACCCCGCGTTTATTTCCCAATCAAGTTGGGACGACCTGAAAATCAGCATATTAATGTGAACGGACAGAACCGCATAACGAATCTTGGCTCCCTTGGTGTTTCACCTTGGGAGTTGGGACTAAGGATACCCATCGCCAACCGGGGGGTGCATACGCTTCGAATGTTGTCCACTCGGCACTTTCGCTAGTAGTACACCCGTCCCAAACCCAATCGCTCGCTCATTAGGTCCCTCTCGCCTGCATGCCCCGTTGGCGTGCACTTGCGGGTTGGCCTCTTGAGCGAAACTCGTCTGCTGAAGACACTACCTCGACCGGGGCATGTGTTGGATCTACGATAGAAGCGGTACCAAGCCAGGCGCAAATAACTACCCATAGAAGCCTATCATAAACTACATGACATGTTATTATTGCCTCATGATGGAATGTTAGTTATGTGTAGCGAAATATATGATTGTGTGTGACAAACTATCCTAGAAAAACCAACGACCTTAAAAATTGCCCAAACATTCATAAACCAATTTGCCAAAGAGTTATACCGAAATACGTGTTCCGCAAACCCGAACGATCGCCACAAAAATAAGCGACGCTCGGGATGGCTTGTAACGAATCCCACAATCGCTGCACAACGCGTAAAGGACGTTATTAAGCAAGCACGCAAAATCGAAGTCGCATAAACAAAAGTAGACGCAAACAGAAAACGAGAACCAGCCAGGGACGCATTTTCAACGCCCCTGGCTGGGCGCCAGAATTTCACACGCCCAACGCTGGGCGCTGAAGTTGCTGTTTGGCCTTCTGGTCAGGCGCAGCAGCCTCGGTGCCCGCGAAAAAGAAAACACGTAGCAAAAAAAAACTTTTCGTCAAAATTGCTGCAAGGGCGTATGAGAAGGCACTCGATTCTAAAAGTGACTAAAAAATAAAAATAAATAACTCTTTGTGTCGTTGTTAGGCCTCCTACGGTGACAATGCTCGGCACCAAAACCGAGCATGCTAATTAAACGACCTTGAATGTCACATGGGCGAAGTATTCAAAAAAAATATAATGTTCGAAAAAGTCTTCAAGAGAAAAATAAATGTTCAAATAAAAAATAAATAAATCTGAGTCTAGACTAGGCTATGCCAAAGTACAGTCTAAATCCTAAGTCTTAGTTGTCTTATCCATAGAATTGGTCCTAATACTTGGTGTCGTTCTGCAAGTTAAAAGGTTAAACCATATTGAGTCTCCCTTCCTAACATTTAAATCAATAAGCACCCATATGTAATTGTCATCCCTTGCTAAGAATCCACGGCCTCAATGCTCTCTCTCACCAATAAAAAGAATATATTATGTAATTCAAGTATTTGCAAAATGGAAACAGTCACATTCTGAAAATCATTCCCCCATAGTCGCACAACCCCAAAGTGAACCTAAGGTATCAATACCATTGGCAAAAAATTAATGGCCTCAAGGCTTATGATCACATTGGGTCACGACTATCATAGTCCTCTCCAGTCACTCGCTCCTTGAAATACTACTAAACGGACTAAAAGATTTTCCATGAATGCAACATGGCGAACCATGAAAATACCCAAATCGGCATACCATAAGGCTACCATTGGGGTAAAGCAATACACACTAAGAGGGAAGCCGCACTAATGATTCTAGTCTTGCAAAAATAAAAATTCGATCTCCCCAACTAACTACCTTGCCAACATTAAGGAAAATGGCGCATGACAAATGAACACCCAAGGGTTAAAATCTAAAGTGTCAACCAACGAAAGTTATGGTCCAATTAGCCTAAGTCTAGAGTTGCTTGGTCAAGTATTATAGGCTTACGCCACGTCATTATTTTGAGTCTAGGCCACCTCCTTGTATTCATACACGGGTTATAATCAGAAAGATTAATGAAAGTTCGAGTCTAAATCACAACTTCCAATTAAATCCCGAAAACTGTAAATAATTATTTTCGATGTAATTCTTTCGTTAAATTTCAATAAGGTAAAAACAACATTTTGAATCTACGCTATTTGCGCATTTCAAGAAACGACTAAATACGCTTGCAAAGTAAGACAATTTAAAGGTCCACCCTAGGCCTACTAAAATTAAAGGTCCACCCTAGGCCTACTAAAATTAGAGGTTCACTATAGGCCTACCAAACGAGGCTCACTCAGTCTCACCTCGTGACTCAAAGACCATAACCATCTACCTTTTAGCCCAAATAAAAAAAAAATTGAAGGATTTATGTTGGGGAGAGCGAAAAGAGCGAGCCATGAAGTACTTATCCCGTACCTCCCAAAGTGCGAAATTTACCCAAGTAAACGAAGGAAAAGAATTGAGTCAACCAATCCAAATCATAAAATTCTACGATGTCTACCCTTTCCAATCCTTATGTTCTTAGGCGCCTTCGCTCTGGGGCCCCTGTTCAGCTCATTTAACCCATCCATGTTCTCATTATCATAACCCAAGAAATCATTACCTCGACTCTTGTTCTTGAACTTGTTGTCAACCGCAAACCACGCACGGCCTTAACTCGTGCGTCATACTCATTATTCCCAAAGCTCAAACCTGCTCCTGCACCACCGTTAACATAATGACCATATAACTTGTTTGGATACATCCTGTTGATATACCCTCGAGCCGTCCCCATGCTATTCATTGCCCTCGGTTGATGTAATCCTCATGCTCGACTAATACCTATAAAACTTATCCTATCTCATTCAACCCATCTTTCAAACTGTCTTGAGTCACAAATAAAAAAGAAAACAAATGAAAAGTACAAAAAATAATAAATAATAAAAAAGCAAACTTTGCAAAGCGCCTCTAAAGTTAGTCTAAAAAGAAAAAGAAGCATTTAGCGCACCAAAAAAGATCCGCCTAGAAATAATTTTCAGCGCCCACAGCTGGGCGCCGAAATCTTTAGCGCCCCAGCCTGGGCGCTGATTCTCTCTGCTCACCAAATTTTGTCCAGAAGTGCTCGTCATTTTATCTGCACATGCACGGAAAAATAATGAACACTTGGAGGGGTACAGCACGTATTCATATATACGTACCACCGAAAAATACATGTACTCAAAAAATATAAAAAAAAAATTTGGCTTACGGCAAGGCAGCAGATTAAAATAATAATAAACTTCACTTATTCTACCGTTTCAAATAATATGTTTCCACCTCATAACGTACTTGTTTAAAATCGGCATTCTAAAAAACCATTTTCTAAGCTAAGAACTACGCAAGACCTGATTCCAAATTAAATCTATTTAAGGCGGATACGTAGGCAATCCATGATTCGGTCCAACCAATTTTATTAAAGCTTATAGAATAACAGAAATAAGAAATAGAGTCCCTTATTGAAATTTAATTACTTGCAACCCAAGTCGAAAGAAAAATTTAAGTCAAAGGAAGAATCCAAGTCATCAAGATGCCAAAATTAATGAGCACACATCGAAAAATAATAAGGGCACGTACCCTTGCCAGAAGGAGCACTCACACTCCTAGGCATTTAGCCAAGACTCAAAAGATCGTTTTGCCTCAATTAAATGGGGGCTAGCGCAAACGTCCATGGCCTCTAAAGTACTCGACTTGACCCTCCCTAAAGCGAACTAACTCACTTAAAGACCTTCTTTCACCACTAGACATAGTCGTTCGCTTAAAGACCTTCTTTCACCACTAAGACACAGTCATAATCGCCAACAAGTAATAAGGGCAGTAAGCTTGCAATAAAGAGATTGGTCTACGGCGTCGCCCCATCGTTCCTTCGAACTCAGGGCACCCGTTCATGGTAATTCAAATGCTTGCGAATACCCTTTGAAAAAAAATCAGACATTGTCAATAGGACTTGGCACTTAACCAAGGCTCACCCTACTCAGACATATGACATGGGCATCTAAGATCGAAATCTAAAAACATCGTTAATGGGAAGACATAATAGCAACTAGGGGCTAAAAAATTGAAATGAAAGAGCTAGGGAAAGAACTAAGTATACCTTGACCTTTTGTGCAGACATACACCAAGTAAATCTAAGTCAATTTGAAAACGGTTTATATTCCCGCAATTCTGGAAAAGATGGCCCTAAAAGCCTAAAACATATGCCAAACGGGCACAGGTATATCTTGACGCCTGCACCCTGGCTCCCAGCAAATCCTTAGACAGCATTCCAAAAATCGTAACAGTATTTTGATTCACTCATGTTGATTCTATACGAACCCTTCTATAAGTCAACTTGCTTAGGACACCTCGGACTGTACACAGTAGGATTCGGATTTTAAATAATTTCCAAATAATTTTCAAAGACTCCTTCGAACATAATAAAGAGTCGTTGGTTTAATCTAAGTATGCGTTTATCCCGATGTTGCAAGTGAGTCAAAAAGATTTCTAAATATGATTGTGGGTAAAAGAAAGGCACCTAACTTTTGGTCAAGGCACACTTCCACATGTTACTACCTTGACCATGGCGATGTCGCATAATACGACATTTACAAGAGAAGTAGCAGGTCACTACTCAAACGTACCTCGCACTAAACGAGTCTGGTTCAAACTATTCATGATCCATGTCACCATGAATGCATAAAGACGTATGCAAAGCATTATAGCACCAAGCCAATCCCGTAGCTACAATTGGGGGCTTGAGAAAAACACTCTAAAATGCTCGAAATGACGATTTTATCGCAAATTCTCGACGCTAATGCTATACATACATCATAGGGGCACAATCCTAAGCTTTAATCATGTAAAACGAACCTTAGAATGGCTACAACCCCTCCCAAATTCTAAAGCACTACTTAGAATATATAAAGTCACCCCACTATCAAGGGTAACTGAAAATCGCGAGTCACCAAAACTCCGATCAAACCACTGCACATAACGCTCGCCCTATAAAGCGCCCGTTACACAGTCTACATCGTTCCAAAGCAAAAGCGAAAGAAAAAAAATCAAGGATAAGAACTGTCAAAATATACCCAGAAATCATTTTCAACGCCCAAAGCTGGGCGCCGATATCTTTAACGCCCCAGCCTGGGCGCTGATTCTTTCTGCTAGCCAAGTTTTGCCCAGATATAAAAATAAGAAAGAAACGCCTATGAATCCTTGCACCAAACGAAGTAATAAGCCGTGCAAACCCACGCAGAAGGTGCTACACTTGTTCGAGCACCTGAACAAGGCGTGATGAAGTACTCCAATGCAAAAAATAATAATGATATCCCAACACCTGGAGGAATGTTCTAAGACACGCCGTTAGGCCACACAAGCCTACGTCGCACCATAAAGTTTAACCATCCCACAGTACAAGTCTAAAAAAAGAGAGTAAGGCATACTGCACTAATGCAGGCACGACCAAAGAGTATGTGTAAAAGAGGCAAAGACTACTTATCGCCCAAATTCAAAATGCAAGCCACACGACTTCTACATTAAAGATTAAAGGTAGCAAAATATTACCTACCACGAAAGGGATAGCTCGCACCTACACGAGCGGAACCCCAGGGCATCTTTCTCGAAAGAACCTACAAAAATCGTACGCCAAAAGGAAGCATCCCAACATGCATACTTGGGGGCTCCAAGCTACGAAACAACCATAGCAAAATAAAAAAAAAATCTCGAAGCAAATGTTTGAACAATCGAAAGGGCACGATGTTTGAGCCAACCTCGTGAATAGGCCTGAACCCTACTAAGCTTCTAAGCAAACTATTCGAAATCAGTCATTGCTCAAAAAAAAAAAAAATGATTCAAGCAAACTGATTAATGGAACCGCACACAACGGCCATTCTATGAACGCTCGTTCGCACGTACATATCATCATTCTAAGTATCGTACATTCACGAACGCGTTTAAAAGGAAAAATATACAACAACAAGAGCGGTCAAAGTCTTACGCCTCAAGGTATGTTCCTCGGGCCATATAGACTCGCCCAACTATCGCAATAACTGTACGCCTTAAGAGCAACAATTCCTTAAAATAATCGCCCCAAAGCGACAAGCACCGTAGTCCACCAATCGGCTACGGCTTCTCAAGAAAATCATCACGTTCTAAAAACAAAGAAAAAACAAAAGAAAAGAGATACATAGAACTTCCAAGTAAAATAAACGAATGAACAAGAGGCCAACTGTGTCATCAAAAGACCAGCCCAAACAACACTTTCAACGCCCCACCTGGGCGTGAATTATTTCAACGCCCAGGCCTGGGTGCCGGAAATGAACCCAGGCTCAAAAAAGGCCCTAACTTCTATTGGGCCCTGCCGCATCCATTTGACTCGAAAATTGCCAATTTCCTTACTGAAAGTTGCACCTCACGACTTTGTCAAGAGTAGCACACCACTACGAAGATCGCTCGCACTTACGAGCACGATCCCAAACACAATCAAGGACATTACAAAATGCGTATCCCCAAAGAACCTCTTTGACAAGAACTGACCGCCAAGCACGAGTACTTGGTGGCTCGAAAGAAAAAAATATATCTCAAAAAAAAAAAAAGGTATGCAAAGTTAAAACAATATTCCCAGACTACGCTGTACAAAGTCCCGTGTTTGGATAATCTCAAAAGAAAAAGAACCGGTTTACGACCTCAAGACAAAGGTCGCCGTTGATACTTATACATGGTCCCCCAATCAAGAACCCAGGTAGTGGCAAAATTGAGCCGTAAGGACTAGCTCAAAACCATGAAGGAAGATGACCACAAGACAATGGTCCGCCTAAGCACGTTGTCAACCCACATTCAGGTTGCAACTAAATCCGAGCATCCCTCAAAAGAATTCTCTCTTACAAGAATGAACAAAAAGAAATTCTCAAAAGAAATCACGATGAACAAAAGAAATAGGGACTTGCCCACCTCAATCGGGCAAGATCGCGCCACGAACCACACGAATCCCAAATCAAAAAGGACGAATTCAGGTTCGCTCACCTCCAGCGTGCGGGGCGTCCACCCTTAGCGGAAGGGCTCGCCCACCTTCAGCGGGCGGGGTCTGCGTCACTAAACGCGCAGGTCCTTAGTCGCTGCAGCGATAACCTTTATCGGTTTTCCCTTTTTCCAAAAATTAAAGGATCGTTTTCCCTTTTTCTAAAAATTAAAGGATCAGTTTTCCCTTTTTCCAAAAATCAAAGGATTGGTTTTCCGTTTTTCCAAAAAAGAACGATGTGATTGGTTTTCCGTTTTTTCCAAAAAAGAGAGATGTGCTGGATTTTCCTTCGTTTTACGTCCCATAAAAACAAGGGGGTTTTCTCGTTTAGCTAGCCCAGAAAATGAGAATCTTTAAAAACATTTTTACCTCGTGGTTGGGCTTGGCCAGGCCCAATTACACTTTATAGCTTTGATTTCGAAAAACATCTGTAGCTACTCCCAATGACAAAGTCAGGGAGTTTCTACGTCTCTTTAGATACTACCAATGACAAAGTGAGGGAGTTTCTATACTATCTGTTGACAAATCCCAATGACACGTGAGGGATATGTCGACATTTCAAGTGATGACCCTTAAGTCAAATGTTATCACTCGGGGGCTCGTGAGACCCTCGCAAAAACAGGTCACCATGGCTTGTGTGGCGCACTCCGTCTAGTACTTTGACCATCGTCTTATTCCAAGACTCAGTCAAAGTGGGGGCTAACTGTAGACACCTACTTTTGTCCCCATTCCCGAAAGGGAAGGTTCGATGATGAAAACGTAAATCTCCACTTGACAACGCATCTCCTATAAAATAACGAATCTCATTACCCCTTTTCATTTCTCCCGAAACCTGCTATTTATAGAAACCTTCTATTTATGGAAACCTGCTAAAAATAGTAACTGCCGTAATGGGTAGTTGTTAAAAGTGGCAAGTCATAAAAGATAGAAACCTGTCAGAACTAGGTGTTGCACTCCAACATAAATCCTAAATGAGATAGAAATTGCGAGAGAATCCTATTCCTAATATGATTCGAAAGTAAGAGTCACGTATTAATTAAAATCCTAACGAGCCTAGAGTTCGTAACGGGCCCAGACGCATCCCGTCACAAGGTTAACACTGATATTTTTTTGAGATTTTAAGTTGCAGCTCCTTTTTAGAGATGAATTTGGATTTTGTCATACTTACTAGACAAAATTGTATTGATATAGTAGGTTTTAGTTCAGACTTTCTCTCATTCTAGACTGTCCGTTATCCGTTTCTGTTTTATCATTATAATTTTCGCTAATTACTAATGTTATATTTTTGGTCCTGTTGTCTGAAAGGTTTGTTTTCCCCTGCAATATAGAGATAAATCATGAGTACCCATTAATGTCAAACAACAAGAAGGTTATGTGAAATCCATGGCTGAGAAAGAGCTATAATCTTTCTCCGTGCCAGATGATATAGGTTGGGCTTTTGCATTCACCTGTACACCATATCTCTTTGTTTGCATTTGATAATTTGTTTTTTTCACTATAGGAAACCACATAGTAACTGGACTAGAGTGTCAGATGATTTCGCAAGTCATGGGGTATTGTTCTGGTCATGTCTGACGTGTTAGCACATGGAGTTGATTATCCAGATGTGTCACTTGTTATACAAGTAACATTACTCCCTGTTCGACTTCACACATGTGCTTTAGTCTGACTGTAAAAGTATCATCATAAAGCTTATGTGGTCACATCAGGTTCATCTGGATTATAGAAAAATGCTAGCCATTCCATTTAACATATCCCTTTTATATGATATAGAGTTATTTTGGGTCAACCTAACACTGCTCTTTCACAGTATCTTATGTTACGTATGATCCTAATGTATATTTGTGTTTTTACAGTCAGGTTCTGGTTTTTCCTTGACAATAGAGATTGATGATCCAGTAATGAAGCTGGAGAGTTCCTTATTTTAAATGAAGCCCCGAATATATGGTGACTTAACATTGTTGTCTCTCTGTCTATTGATTTTTCTTTTTATTTTATCGAGTGTATAGTTTCATTATGTAATCAATAAACTCTTCTAGTATATGTAAACTTAGGTTATGGCATTATGCTTTCATCATTCTTTTACTTATTTATCAAAGTTATCATGCTTAAAGTTCATGTTTAATAGGTGTTTCATGCCCATGGTTTATCAGTATGTCCAATCTACGCTCGCCGTGATCTTATAATTACCCTTTTCATTCCTCTTTTATTTTTAAATTTCTGGAGATCGGAACAGAAATCAGAGCTCAACATAATTCAGTTATAGCAGTATCTGAGACATTTATACATTACTTGATATCCTTAATTGATCTAATTTGACATGCCGAGTCAACACAATTAGTTAATTTTGGTGGTTTTATTCTTGATTTTTCTGTTTTATATTACTTTTTAGTGTTTGATTTTTAGTTGTCTTGTGGTATGTTGGTTGTTTGATTGTTTCTTTGACATTTTTAATAAATTGTTATTTTTTATGGTTACATGATGATGAAGGTAATTCAAATCAAATTGAAAACCATTTCTATTATTGTGGTAATGATTCTGCCAAATATTGCGAAATTGTAATGGCGTGATTTTAAACATTGAATTTGTGGACTAGAGTTTTGATATTTTGTACTAATTTATTCAGGTTATGATACTAGGGATCTTGATCAGGAAGGTAGAGGCCAATTCCTAATGTTGAGAATCAGTTGAGAGTTGCATATTTCAGGTTCGAGTATTATAAGTTACCTTACATTGCTCTAGAATGGCTCCAGAAGCTTCATGAGACTATATATGACGTCGATCATGACGAGCACTATGTGCTGAGTAGGAATCAGTACAACCGTGTTCTTAACAAGTATGCCAGGTTGAGATGTCAAGTTATCCTCACTCAGGAGTCAGGAGCAACAAGGTATTATTGTCACTCTTTCTTAACCTAAGCCATGTGATATTCCTTAATTTTGTTTGATTAGGGTTTTCAAATTTGAAAAGTGTAAGCCTTTGTTTGGTACTCCTTCATTTTGATAATATGGGTTTGATACAATTTGGGTGCTTACTTGGGGTGGTAGTTATGATGACGACAATATGTAATTGTTGATTTGTTTTTGACAATGTGGAAATTTTGCATGTTATGTTGGATCATTTAACTTTGAAATTTCTGATAATTGAGCCGATTATCTTGCTTGTTGTGATTCTGTTTTGTTTCATGATTTTTGGTTTATGTTTGAAATGATTGTTGATCGTTTGCAACTGCTAGATTTGAGCTACAATTGTGGGGGAATCGCTGTGTGATTTTATTTGTAGGAAAGTGGGTTCATTGTCACTGCTTATATTGTGTTTGTTTTGAGATGAGACAAGATGTTACTAGCAAGTATCATTTGAAATTGATATAGTTTTTGAGAGAGTATCACGCACAGACACCTGCACAATGAAAAAAAGTAAAAGATTTTGAAATCATTTGTTGGCAAGCAGGGTATGGCTGTCTTTTATCTTGAACTTGCAATGTACATATTACTGGCTAAACCTTTTCTCTTGTTTTGGATGTTAGATTCAGGATCTAAAATCATTGGTTGGTACAAAGTGTGAAAAGAGTGTATCCTTACTTTTGCTATCTTCTTTTTCTGTTTC
Organism: Spinacia oleracea; assembly: GCF_020520425.1. Lineage (NCBI taxonomy): Eukaryota > Viridiplantae > Streptophyta > Magnoliopsida > Caryophyllales > Amaranthaceae > Spinacia > Spinacia oleracea. The sequence continues at coordinate 116,873,380 of NC_079489.1, read as the reverse complement.
TAACTTTATGCATCTTTTGTGTTTGTCCTTAATGATGAAATAGATTTTCTCCGTCGACTGTTTGATTCTCTCTAGAGATCATTCAGGTTCTCACTCTGATTCTGGGCCTTCAAGACATTGGTTAAGCAAGTAACCTCCTCCACCCAATTGCTCATTTATCTACTTCAAGAGTGTGCTTGTATAAAATTTATGACTTACGTCTCTTTTTCTTTTGTCATGAGGTGGGTTATAATTTGACCGAAATTACTCAAAATTTGTTTGGTTAAGGTGCATGATTCACATTCAGCGTCATTTTAAAAAATATGACAATTCTCCCAGTCGTTTAACTTTATACTATTCTTCTGGACATCTGGACATCTAAACACAAGCATTCATAATGGATTTACTAAATTGCAGGTCTCTGTTCTGATAAACTTCTCCTTTTTTTGTTCTTCATTCCTTCGACATTGTGGATTACTGAACAGTGAACAGACGATTTGCATTATCTGGCTTCTTCCAGACGATCAATATACTATATTTTCCCACTATTATCTAAGATGTTACTAACTTTGTCCCAATTGCAGTTGGTTGGCTATAAAGAAGATCTATCTCTGAGACAACTGGACATCATCTTGTTCCTTTGTGAAGCAATGGAGCATTGGCTATGTTCCAACAGCGAGAGGTGCTTAACATGTCTCTGAAATCATGGCTGGCCGTTATGTTTTTCCTATGCAGAATTGTATTCTGAGCATCCATTAGAATGTTTGACTTGATCAAACAGTTTTCAGTTCTACATTAGATGACAACTTTTATCGTTCCAATAGAAGACTGGAGTGCTTGTGTACTGTGAATTTTGTCTTGTGATTGTTGGTTGAGCCTGTTTAAGGGTTTGACAATAGATAGAGGAGTGCTGCATACTTTAAGCAATGCATTTTAGTAACTGGACATCATCTTGTTCCTATGATGTTTCTCTCTTCATTCCGGAAGAAAGTTGGGATCAAAAGTTGTGCTATACTTTTTGCATTTTGATCCAGTTACTAAAATGCATTGCTTATTGCACAAAAATGCCAGTCATTGTCATGAATTTTACTTGATTTTGGGGCTCTGACGTTTTGTAGATGTTGAAGCTAGGGTTGTTTGTACACGTAGTTGACTCTGATGTAGCATCAACAAGATTGCAAGATTTAATGGATAATCTTTGTACTTTCCCCGCAGGATGTGCTCTTTATATATTTTAGAGAATGTTTTTTAGAAACTACTTTCTATTTCTGGGTTGTGATTAAGTTAAATGTTATATTGATGAACTGAAATTAATATGATATGAGCGGAAGTTTCCATATGCTACTACTAATACTATTATATGAATTTTAACTTAAGCATGACATTTTAACATTGTCCTTTGGTGTTGCATTAACCATGGAATTTTACGCCCGTTTTTTACATAACATTTTAATGGATAATTTTTTATATCTTGGGGGACCGTGCGGGCTAGCGCACGGTCCAACAACTAGTTACTAAAAATATGAACATTTAACATAAAGACAATGATCATGAGTTCTAGATTTTATGTTTTAAAAAATGACAGAAGAAATGAACAAAAGTTCAAAGGATTTACATTATGAATATAACACTTGAAATAATTGAACATTCCTAAACCAAACTCAGTACATCAATAAGAATATTCTTAAAGCAGTTACCTAGCGCGTGATTTCTCAAATTTAGAAAAATCATATGACAACGAATATGAACATTATTATGAATAAAATTGAACATTCGTAAATTACACAGGAACTGATCTACAAAAACTTAAAAATTACTTACTCGATCGTTTCTTTTTGCTTTCCCGTGCCGACTTCAGGCGCATTTTTGGAATTTCCAGTACTGGAGCCAAAAAAATCAGTAGTTAGGGTTTGGTAAAATCATATGGCAATGAAAATAAACATTATAATGAAAATAATTGAACATTAGTAAATTAAACCGAAATTAATCTACGGAAACTTAAAATTACTTACTCGATCGTTTCTTTTTTTCTTTCCAGTGCCGATTTCAGGCGCATTTGTAGATTTTCCAGTACTGGAGCCAAAAAATCATAAGTTAGTGCTTTGTAAAATCATAAGGCAACGAAAATGAGCATTATAATGAAAAAAATTTAACATTAGTAAATTAAACATAAAGAAAGTAATGAAGTGAACGACTTAGCTGCATGTACGAATTTTGGACATAAATCACTTACGTTTGTTGTTTTTCCTGCGGACACTTTGTATTTCTGAAAAAGAAAAAAATTAAGCAAAATTAGGTTTAAATTTAACTTTGAAAAAAAAAATTAAAGCAATAGTACTTGTAATTACTTAGTTCGTTTTTTTCTGTAAATTTTCAAGGTTGTTCATGTCAATTTCTTCTCGAACATCCTCTGTTTTCACAAAAAAGAACAAACAGATATTTCGCTTTGAATTTTCTCTGCAATTGTAGTGTTAATTTGAAGTTTAACAATAGTTTGAAAAGAGAGAAAGTAAATAGTTTCTAGGAGAGAAAATGATCATGGACGACGATTGGGCGGAGGAGAGAGAATTTTTTTTCGTGCAAATGGATTTGAACAGGTTTCGAAATGACTTTCCTCTTTTTTTTGTATTTATAGGCAATACCTCGCGTGAAACTCACATGTATTTTTTTTAAAAACCGGTGATGCGCGTCATTTGGGGGGGGGGGGGCTCAACTACTAATGGTTTCTCTTTTTACTAGTCTTTAGGAGTCGCCATTTAGTTTTAAAAAACTGACAAAACCCGGTTATCGTGACATGCCTGGAGTACAAACATGTATGATTCACGACGGCCATAGATTCCCTTGTGATCCCTGGTGTGGAGATCCCTCAACGTACATCCAGCGGAGTAGAGATTGAGAGTTTGGGGGACGTTTACTAATACAGGGAGTGCCCAGCATTAGCCCACGCGGCGCGGTCCTTACTAGTTCAATTGTGACGATGATGGGACATGCGTTATGCTACATTAATACTCTGAATTCATTTTAATGCATAGAGATTGCTAAACAAACGTCAAAAGCTGATTTAGGTTGATTTAAGGAGCTTAATAATAAACCGGTTTGTCCGAGTATTATCCGATTTAGGCGTGGGAAATATAACAGATTAAAGTTAGCACATTTATATGGCGTGGAAAGCAATAAAAATATAATTCACATTACAGAAAAGCGTAGGCTTTACTGCGGTTCTCAGGAACACCTACCACTTGACTTCGTTAGCTTTCCGTTGGTTTTAGAACTTTCCGACGACTGACTGATTATGGGGCAGGATTATTCCAGAGTTTTGAGTATTTTAGGCGTAAGGATTGTGTTTAGATTTCAGCAGCACTTCGACAGTATTTGGTGAGCAGGCGGACGTGCGGGCAGGGTCTGCTTAACAGTGTGTTAAAGCGGCAGACACACGAATCGGGACTCAATACTCAAGCTTAAGGGTTTGGGGTTGGAATTGTCGTTATATTTCGGTTTTCAAAGGCCCTATTTATAGTAAAATAGGCCAGAATAAGATAAAATTTCGGAATGGGAATTTTCCAACTGAAATTCGCTGAGCGCTAAAAAATTCCAGCGCTTGGATCAGGAGCGCTGGTTATTTCTAGCGCTGGACATTTGTGCGCCAGATTTGTTCTGGTGACAGCTGGACAATTCTATCTTTTTACGTGATTGTACAAGAAGCAAACTGCAGCGCTAGAAATTTCCAGCGCATTAGGTTTGTGCGCTGGAAAATAGTAGCTTGGAATGCCAGCGCTGGTGTTTTAGTCTAATTTTCCAGCCTTTATCGGTTTTTGCCGAGTCTTATCACGTTTTCTATCCTTTAGGAACACGAGTTGAACTACAACTCTTAGTTCGTACCTAATGATGAATCGTAAGGCGATTTAAACGCTTAGGTATTTTATCTTACATGGTTAATATTTTAAGCAGCGTTTTAAGCATAGCAGTTACTATAAATAGCATTTCTAAAAATGGAAATGTGGTTTACGGGATTATCAGTCAGGCATGGATCGTTCAATGCATGCTTAGGAAAGCTTAGTCAAGCGGTGTTTGGTTTTATCATCGAACACACGTGTCGGACCTAGGGACAAATGTAGGCGTCTACAGTTAGCCCCCACTTTGATTAAGTATGAGCAAGACGACAATCAAAGTATTGGTAGACGGAATGCATCTGTGACCTAGCTTGGTTGAAACTAGGTTTTGAAGAGGGTCTCGCGAGCCCCCGAGTGATAACATTTGACTAAAGGGTCATCACTGAAAATGTCAATAGTTCCCTCACGAGTCATTGGGAACTTACTGACCTGAACGGTCCTCTCACGGAGTCATTGAAGACGTTCAGCTTTGATAGATAGAGCCTTTCGAAAATGGACACTTAGCTTTGAAATTTTTGGGAATGAAATGACATTTTTTAGCAAGGAATGAATAAATCTTAAAACTTTGACATTTTTTAGCAAAGAATGAATAAACCTTAAAACTTTGACACTTTTTAGCAAGAAATGAATAAACCTTAAAACGGGAACCGGAATACGGAACACAAAACTTTGACATTTTTTAGCAAGGAATGAATAAACCTTAAAACGGGAACCGGAATACGGAACACAAAACTTTGACATTTTTTAGCTAGGAATGAATAAACCTTAAAATGGAAACCGGAATACGGAACACAAAACTTTGACATTTTTAAGCTAGGAATGAATAAACCTAGAAATGGGAACCGGGATACGGAACACAAAACTTTGACATTTTTTAGCTAGGAATGAATAAACCTAAAAACGGAAACCGGGATAAGGAACACAAACTTTGACATTTTTTTAGCTAGGAATGAATAAACCTAAAAACTTTGTAAAAAATATCTTATTTTTCAAAAATGCGCATTTTTTGAAAACAAGTCTTATTATTATTTTTTGAGTAAAATAACCGTACCTAGGTGGGTTACGGCGGTTCGGGACATAGTTTCCTGCTAGTGGGCCGCTGAATATAAGGATTTGAAATACCGTTACTTTTCCGCGGGAAACAAAACAGAAGAAATATAGGCGGTGGGCTGGATGGCCCGACATTTTGTCGGAGAGGAATAAACGTGCGCTTGAATTTTCACTGCTCGATTTTGAGTGCTGAAATTTTCCAGCGCTTGACTTTGAGCGCTAGAGTTTTCCAGCGCAGTTCCTCTATAAATTCGAACAGTTCGGGGTATTTCGCCATTTTCCCCATTGTTGTTGTTCGTCATTTTCTCACTCCTCCTACTCGTTTTTACTCGTTTTTGCTCGGTTTTACACAATTCTTTCACCAAAATTGTTCCCAAGTTGATCTAAACCACATATATGTATGTAATTTCGAGTTTTAATTGCGTTTTAGCTTGATTTTTAGTAGAAATTTGTATGTTTTTTCATGCTCAAATTGAATTGGGGTTTTTGACGTTTGCCCCAATTTCTTGCAATTGCTTGATTGTATGTAATGTTTATAACATGTATAAGTGTCTAAGCATGTTAATTTTTGCAAGTAGGTTGATTTTGGGTGATTTTGTGTTCGTTCAAAACTAGCCCCCAAGGGTGCCTACGAATTGACATTAACATGCAATATAGGTGTTTCTTGGCATTTTGTTTGCAATTACATAGCCTATGGATGATAGGAAACGCATCATTTTGATGTCTGGATTAGTCTGTGTTATGAATGAATTTTTGTCACTGATTGCGAACTTAGTAACATGTCCTTTAGTGAAAGGAATTGTTTGATGCCAAATAGTTTGCTGCATTTGGTATTTTAGAACGTAACTACTTTGCATTGTTGGTTTGAGGTATGGTTGCCTTATGTTTATTTTCGTATTTTTGCGAAATATAGCATGACGGATAGCAGTGGATCCTCCACTGTGGGGGATACTTCAGATTTCTACTTGGAGCCTCGGATTGCTTCTTTTCGTCCGATGAGGCAAGAGGGTACCTACCATGCTCGGCGTTCTCGGAGGATGAGGGATGCCTCTTCGTCTCCTCTGTTGGAGTCCGGAGGGGTTCTGACCCTGAGGACGGCCCTCTTTGGTTAAGCCCTATTGAGTATGATGGGATTGATTTGCACCACGACTTGGAGCATCACGTGGTGTCCCAGTTTCGTGCCGGGAAGGCCGGCATAGACACAGCTTGTCGACCTTACGGCGGGTCGATTTTCATTGAGCGCCTGGGGAAGCTGGACGATCGTACTCGGGCGGCGGTGGAGGCATGCCCTTTGTAACCAACGATATGCGTCTTTAAGGAGGTCGTGGGCCCTAACGTGTCTAGGCGGTTCGTGCGCTTGCTTCTGGAGTGGTGGTGGGATACCACCAACACTTTTCACTTACTTGGGGGGAGATGACCATCACCCCTGAGGACTATACTGCTATTACAGGTCTGTCCTTTATGGGTAGGCCCGTTTACGTTGCTAGAGAGACGACCATGCCGTCGCAGAGGACGGTCAGAGAGTGCACTGGGGATGACTTGGCCGTAGAGGTGGCCAAGTACAAGGGGAAGGGGATGCCTTACTCCTTGTTAGTTGATTTCTTGGCGGCGGGTCGCCCGTCTGGTTCTTCCGTGGGGAGGTATGCTCGCGTGTTTTACTTGCTTTTTTTGAGTTCGACTATTTTGTCAAACCGTTCTGAGAGGGTGGACCCTTGGCTGATCCCGTTGGTCAAAGATTTTTCTGCGTTTGATTTGTACTGGTTGGGTGAGGCAGCCTATGCAAATCTGATTAGCCATATGGGTGTGGTTGTACGGGTCTTGGACGGTCCATATAGGCCCATGCGGCCCATTTCTCTATGTGTTGTACCGCGACTTCTTGAGGTACGTACTTGATATTATCATTTAGGAGTGCTAAAGGAGTTGCGTAATTTCACTCATGTGCTTTTACTGTTTTGTTTTTGCAGTTGTGGGCTTTTGAGCGCTTGCCCTTCTTTGCTCCTTGCTCCGTTGGAGTGGCCGGGGGTTACCCTGCTTCTTTTTGGTGGGGTACTGCTGGGAAGCTGAAGAAACGCCCAGCCATAAACAACTTCAGGGACATGATTGCAGCTGGGCGCCCTGACTTGGTAAGTATTCTCAGTTTTTTTCTTACTTAATCTTATCTCGTTTTGTGTGCGAGTCGCTTGACCCATTTGTTTTTGTTTTTGCAAACATGTGAGTTGGTCTTGCTGGACTGTGGAGGAGACCGAGGAGTTGAGGGAGGCCGATCCAGTCTCGGTGTCGGATCTTGTACCAAGGTCCTAGGGGTACGACCTGGTTTTTGGGGGAACATGTACTCAGGCAGACTACAGAGCTCATCCGGGTGCCCCGGTCGCCTCCTTCGAGCATGTTGCGCCTTACGGGCATCCTTGTTAGCCGTCGGGCAGTGTTACGAAATGCCTACGGGCGACTTTGTGCTGCTCGACCATAGCTATCCTGAGTTTGTGCAGCTCCGTATTTTGCTTCCGCCCATCTTATGCTTGCTTTAAGTTATTTATTGCTTTAAATATGTCTTAATTATGCATGAGATTATGGCTTGATTATGTTGCATGATTAAGGATTTTAGTTCACTCAAAATCTAACCAACATAGTAAGAGCCTTAAGTTCCAGACTTTAAAAATTGAGTTAAAAGGTGCCATGCCAAAATGACACTTACATGGATAACCTTTACATCAATTTAAGTAATAGTTTTCCGCCATAGCGAGGTGTTACTTGTTGATCCTAAAGGGGTAAGGTACACAAATAATTGTGAGTACATGTTAGTTTTGGTGAAACTCAACGATATAAGTAAGGAGTCCTTTTATGTCGTGGCAAATGAGATAGGTTTACCTAATAAGTTCTTAGACGTACCTATCAACCAAGAGTAGTTTCTAGACTATTAGCAAAGGATTTGCTTACCTAAAATATTTTAGAATTGAGTCTAAATACATAATGTGCTTAATTCTTCAATGATTTAAGGATCTTGGATTCATTTTATTCACACCTGTCGGAACACATAACTCGAATAAAATGCTTAATAAATATTGAATGCATGAATGCTAGAATTTAAGTTTATTAAGAGAAACTGTGAATGGTTATTTATTTGTTTATTTTTTTCAATTGTAGATGGTTAACTATGGCAAACAACAATTCATTCAACATCCAATCAATTCTCGAAAAGGAGAAGTTGAACGGGAAAAACTTCCTTGACTGGCAAAGGAACTTGCAAATAGTTCTTATGATGGAAGAAAAGGAGTATGTCCTGGAAGAGTCGATGCCCAAAGCCGCGGGAAAAGGGGTCACTCAGGAATCCCTCAATCGTTGGATTGATGCTAACAAGGATGTGAAATGTCTAATGCTTGCAACCATGAGTGCAGATCTACAGAAAACGTTCATCAACTCAGATGCTTTTGTTAGGTTATGATACATATGACAAAACATAAATCATGCGGAAAACCTTCATGCCAGGAAACATATTATTTACACATAATCATTTAGCATAATTCAGATGCATACACTTTGTAGTGTGCCCTCCTTAGCTGCGCCCGAACCGAACAAGAACAAGTCTTTAGGACTCTAAGTGTCGTCCCTCCGTAGATAGTCCACAGCACGTCCGGATCCGCCTTAAGCTTGACCAACTAGAATCGCCCTTAAGGTACTATAAATTTCGGTTAATAGGGCAAGTGTTTGTGGCTGATTTTTGCTTGAAAATCTTACCTTTGAATACTTGAATCTTACATCAATAAATTTGTGACCCTAGGCACATATTTATAGAGTTATGAAAAAGGACTTAGAATCCTATTAAAATACCAATTTAGTTTAATTAGAATCCTGTTAGGACTCTTATTAAATAAAATCTATCTACTAGGATTAGGATTTAATCATGGAACAAATTCTAATAGCTTTAGGATTTTTATTGCATACAACCATACACGAGCACGAACACGAGCACCACCCGCGCAAGCCTTGCGGCCCAAGCGAGCTGCACTCGCTCGCAGCCCAAATGTCGCAGCCCATATTGCTCCGCGTGCGCCAAGGCCTTGCTGGGCCTGGCGAGGCTTGGCTGTGTGTAATTGATGCGTGTGGTTTGCTGGGTGATGGCCCGACTTCGTGCTGGGCCTTCGTCTGGCAGGCCTCGTCCGATGCTAATTCGTACGATACGCTTCCGATTAAATTCCCGATTCCGGAATTTATTTCCGATACGAACAATATTTAATATTTCCGATTCCGGAATAAATTTCCGTTTCGAACAAATATTTAATATTTCCGTTTCCGGAATTATTTTCCGATTCCGATAATATTTCCGATTCTGACAATATTTCCGTTTCCGGTAATATTTCCGATTCCAGCAATATTTCCATTTCCGATAATATTTTCCGATACGTGCCATGTTTTTGTTTCCGGCAACATCTACGACTTGGATAATATTTATATTTCCGATACGATCCATATTTCCTTTTCCGGCAATATCATCGTTTCCGGAGTATTCATTTACTTGCCTTTGACGATCTTAGCTCCCACTGAAACCAAGATCCGTCGATTCCGAATATCCATAGATGGAGTATTTAATGCCATTAAATACTTGATCGTTTACGTACTATTTGTGTGAACCTACGGGTTCAGTCAAGAGTAAGCTGTGGATTAATATCATTAATTCCACTTGACTGAAGCGGCCTCTAGCTAGGCGTTCAGCTCACTTGATCTCACTGAATTTATTAACTTGTTAATTAATACTGAACCACATTTATTAGACTTAACATTATATGCATACTTGGACCAAGGGCATCATTTCCTTCAGTCTCCCATTTGTCCTTAGGGACAAGTGTGCATTTCCTAATTCCTTTGTCGCTCGATGCTTGCTCTTGAACATAAGGTAAGAGTTGTCATCCTTATTACATCCAAAGTTGTTTCTCGGTTTCAGAGTTCAACTGATCAAATAAACAGATAATCATAGCCTATGATTATCCGAGCACGGCCATGCATTTTACAGTTTCTAGCTCTCCGAGTGGCCTTGTACAACTTTTAAGCATCTCATCCCGATTTATGGGAGGACAATCCCAATCTTGCGATCTTGAGATTAGACTTCGTTTGATAGGTGATTACCTGAGCGTTGCCTTTATAGCCTCCTTTTACGGTGCGACGGTTGGTCAACGTCAAAGTAAGCAGTTCTCAAACAAGTAATCTCAAATCACTCAGGTATTGAGGATTTAGTGTCTAATAATTTTAATGAAATTTACTTATGACAGATTTTCATCTCTTACAGTAAAGTTTCATAGGTATGTCCGATACTAGTCTTCCCAAAGTAAGTATCTATGCAAATGATTATGACATTGCCATGTCCACATAGTTCAAGAAACAGAACTACTAGTCATCTTGCATTCTAGTCGTCTAACGTTTTCTATGCGTCCATCTTTATAGAAAACTCCGACCGGGGACCATTTTCAACTTTTGACTTTCAAGTTCACTTGATAGACATTTCTTAGTCACAGGACTGGTCCTGACAGTCTATTTTGAATATTTCGTCAAATTGAAGGGACTCATAATTTAATACTAAACCAAGATTAAATGGAATATGAAAATACATTTCATATATGATAAATGTTCAACCCCATTTTTTCACAACCATGGGCCTCAAACCCATCTTTAAAACAGTTCATGGAATTCAAAGCTATGCTTGATTTCCAGTGCTACAACGTGAGTGTTGCTTCTCACTTGTTGCATAGGTTTAGTTATCATGCTTTGCCAATCTTAATATCCTTTTCATCGAATGTTCTTCGAGATATGATGATAAGATCTTTTGAGTATGTTTATTTTGTGATCTAGTCTTTCTTGCTACATTAGTGGTTCTACGCATTTTGCAATAAAGAACCATTAAGTCAACAGACATTTGATCTTCCCAAGTTCAATGAAGAACTCATTAATATAAACAACTCTGTTTATTGCTTCTTAGGCAATAAGTACTTTTACTTCAACTGTTTAGGTTGCTAGTGATGCTTTGTTTGGATTTATATATCCAAGCAGTTCACAGATATGTGGAAGACTTTCCAGCTGTATCTTTGGAACATAGAAATTAATATTTTAATTTCCCACGCAACAACTCATGGTCTCCAACCCATGTTGCCATTTTCAAAACACGATGCTCTATAGCTCGTCTTTGCCAATGGTTAACTCCAAGGGAATCTTGCTTGATCCTTTTCCAGTGTTTATCCGAGTAGCATCAATATTTAGCATATCTTTATTTCCTTGAATCAAGAACTATTCCTATGTACCTTTTCAAGTACCATAAGTATTCTTGATCTCAATCTAGTTGATCTTCACTTAGATCAATAGAGACTGGTATATGTTCGTCATGCCTAAAGTCATACGATACGTTTTTGGCGATCCTCATATGATATCATTCATGATAAATTCTTTTGCAGAATAATTCCCAATTGAATTCTATTCATGTAACTTTAGCTCATCTAGTTTCAGTAGATACTAAATCCAGCTAAATTCTTTGACATATAATATAGGTTAAGAATCTTACTTAGATCCTTTGATGTTTAACTTTAGTAAATGCTTATACATAGTTCAAACATTCTTTACTTAGATTTATTCATATGGGTCAAATGTCTCCAATGGAGACTTTCGTGTTTGATTTAGTAAATGCCATTACTTAATCCAAAACAATATTATAAGATCTTTGTAAATAGATCTTAATACCCAGTATGTACTAAGTTTCTCCATGGTCCATCATTGATGAATAATCTCAAATCTAAGTCATTAGCATTTGAATGTTATTTTACAATAGAGAGATATGTGTGTGATACACATAGGACCAATTAAGTTTTTACGTACTCCCACTAAACTTCTTATATATCTATAAGAATTATGTACGTTTTATGAAACTAAAATACTTATTAGTTTCACTAAAATACAGTTCCAATTCCCAATTGCTTGCTTAAATCTGTACTTAGATTTCATAAGCTAGCATTCCTTTTCAAGCATTTATTTGGATCCACAAATCCTATGACATACCATGTACATAGTTTATTCCAACATTTTATTGAGGAATTTGTTTTGTCATCCAATTGCCGTATGTACCAATATGCAATCATTGCTTGATTTATAGACTTGAGCATTATGATTATGCATGAGGTTTCAACATAATCCACGCCGTGAATTTGCTTGTAACCTTTAGCAACTAATCTAGCTTTGTGTGTGAACACAATTCCATGTTTGATGGTTTTTATCCTTAAAACAAACTTGCAACCAATAGGTGTGAAACTATTCTTGCAAATCAACAAAATTTCAATTTTGTCATCAAAACATTTAGTATGTTTTATGGCCTCTAACTATTTAAAACATTTGAGTCTATATATGGCCTCTAACCATTTTATGGAATCTGGGTTTCGTCATAGCTTTCTTACAGGTCACAAACTCATTAATCTACATGATAATAGTTTAACTGCAAGTTGTAGGTTTCTTTACTATCTAATAGAAGAATCTCATAGTTTCAGTGATTTGATCTCTATGCTTACATGGGTATAGAACATCAAACAATAGAATATCAATAGCCACTTGAAAGTCCTTTGAATATTCTGTTCTCCTTGAAGCACTTGTAAAGTCTTCTAAGAGATGTCTATTCTTTAAAGCCACTTCTAAAGTCCTTAAAGAATAAGTTCGGATTTTCTGAAGCACTTCGAAAAGCCTCCGGAATGTCCGTTTATGTTTGTTGTTCGCCTCGAAGACTTTCGAGTTCTATTTTCTCCCACTTGTCATTTTGGAAACGAATCTCCAAAAGGACATCATTTCGAACAAACAAACATTATTTTCTCAAAAATTCGTGGTAGAAACAATACCCTTGTGTCTCATTTGAATAAATCACAATGAAACATATATCTATACTTGGGCCTTAGTTTGTTGAATAACAAACACTAAGCTCCCACTGAGTTTAAGAACTCTGTAGATATATTATGAAAAGATATTCTGAAGTTACTTTTCAATAGCTTTGACGAATTTGGTTTAGTTTGGTGGTAGTTGAGCATTTTGTTTTAGAAATTATTGGAAAATTCTTTATGATTCATCATTGATCGAATCAAGTACTAATTGACTTCGATCATTCCACTTAGATATGCCATATCTCATGGAGCTACATTGTGCAATTACAACACACAATCATTTATGATCATTTTTGGTCTCAAGCAATCATTAATGATTTATCCTAGATCTTTATGATTTCTTACCAAGTGGGATTTATACTTCTGAATCTTTGAACTAGCCAAACAGATTCAAACTTATATCACATTGAGTAAATAAACCTATATTCACTCAAATCTGTGTGAAATAATAAAGTCATAAAACCTTTCTTTAGCTTTGAACTCTATTGTCTAGGCATTCTAACAATAGTTCATATCTTTTGTTACTTTCAACAAGTAAGACTAGTTGTCTTAAATTGATCTAGAAATCAATGAACTTTCAAAAGTCCATCAAAATAGAGCTTTTGAATGTTAACTTGTTGATATGGTCTAAGCAACAATGCCAAAGATTAGTGGAACTCAAATCAAGGGGTTGATTTGAACCTAGTAAAGTTCTTATTGTTAAAGAGTTGTTTGTTTTAATCAAGCATATTGACTCAACCCGTAATTGACCATTTCATTCAAATAAACAAACAAACATTGTTTTTGTTTTTCTTGAATGTGAGTCTTTCTGTGTTTGAAAAAAGAAATTTAGGTATGCTGATTATGGAACAAAATAGCCATTAAGTTCCAGCCTTTGAAAGGACTTAAAACAAACTAGATGACCCTACAACTAATGTAGCATAGCCATGCTTCATTTCCCACTTGTAGGCCATTAGTGTAGCCTAGCTTCCATTGTTTGAGTTATTACCGAAGTAAGAACCTCAAGCGGTATATGATACCAAGAAAGTTTGATTGCTAGGTCACTTCTCTTTAAACATAAACTTATAGGTAGAAACGGAATCGTAAATTCCTTTCATTTGTTCCTTGTTTTCCTATTTCTTGTACCCTTTCTTATAGTCTTAAGAATTGAATTCTTTAGTGTTGACTTTTATACTTTGTTAGACATGTCCAATGTCACTCCAGCAAGGTTCTTACCATTTAATTTATGTTGAATATTTTGTTTCAACTAGATGATCTTACCAGAAGCTTCTAAAGTTCTATAAGCATCGACCTATTCGAATGTCTAGGGACTAGATTCATTCGAGAATTAAATGGACAAAGATATTAGGTTGTTAACCATTGGTAAGGCTGAGCGTTTAAACTCAATGCTTTATGATCTCAAAACTACATTGTATTTTGAATTCACAAGCACCAATCGGTTTTCCATTTGATACTCGAAAACAACCATAAAAGTCGCTAAAAGAAACGTACATTTTAAATTGCTCACATCTCTCATTTTCGTGAATCGTTCTTGGATTCACTACCAATCGAGCAAATTTACTGTTACCTTTCTAAAAGGATTTATTGCAGTGCAAGATATTTAATTATAAACAATAATTAAAACACACATTGAAGCATGCAAAGTCTAAACATTTATCATGAGTAATAACTTGAAAATTAAAGCAATCATGCAATTTAAACAAGTTATTAGCATTTTATTCGATTTTATTGTTCCGGCAGGTGTGAATAAAATGATTCCAAGACCCTAAAACCATTGAAGAATTAAGCACATTATGTATTTTGACTCAATTCTAAAAAAATTTAGGTAAGCAAAAGCCTTTTGCTAATAGTCTAGAAACTACTCTTGGTTGATAGGTACGTCTAAGAACTTATTAGGTAAACCTATCGATTTTGCCACGACATAAAAGGACTCCTTACTTATATCGTTGAGTTTCACCAAAACTAACATGTACTCACAATTATTTGTGTACCTTACCCCTAGTATCGATAAGTAACACCTCGCTATGGCGGAAACCTATTACTAAGATCAATGTAAAGGATATCCAAGTAAGTGTTATTTTGGCATGGCACCTTTTAACTCAATTTTTAAGTTTGGAACTTAAGGCTCTTACTATGTTGGTTAGATTTTAAGTGAACTAAAATCCTTAATAATGCAACATAATCAAGCCACAATCTCATGCATATTTAAGACATATTTAAAATCAATAAATAACTTAAAGCATGCATAAGATAATTGTGATCTAGTATGACCCGACTTCATCTTGAAGCTTCAACTTCAAAGTCCGTCTTGAAAATGGATTGGAAACTCCGTCTTGAAATTTACCGTGGGAGGCGCCATTTTCTTCAAATAGGATAAGCTACAATTAAACCAATTACAACTATTTGATGGTACGCAGACCATATTTGAATTGAAAAACAAATTTGGTGCTTTAGACCAATTACATTCAAATTAATGGTACGCGCACCATATTTTCTACGAAAATTTGGTAATATTAATCCAACCTTTGACCGATTTTCTTTTATTAAGCCCACCTACGACATATTTTTTTAATAATCCCACCTTTTTTACCCAACAACTTTTATTGGGCCCAACAGGTCATAAAACTGTTGTAAGCGGCATTATTTCTCTACATGGCAGTACTCTCTCTCGATATATTCAGTCATCATCATCA
The DNA here is from genome assembly GCF_020520425.1 of Spinacia oleracea. Classification (NCBI taxonomy): domain Eukaryota; kingdom Viridiplantae; phylum Streptophyta; class Magnoliopsida; order Caryophyllales; family Amaranthaceae; genus Spinacia; species Spinacia oleracea. The sequence continues at coordinate 116,857,873 of NC_079489.1, read as the reverse complement.
ATTCATCACCATCTCGTTGACTTTTTCACCGATTACCGGCCACTTAAGCCCAATAAAAGTCGTCGGGTAGTAAAGGTGGGATTATTAAAAAATATGTCGTAGGTGGGATTAATAAAAGAAAATCGGCCAAAGGTTGGATTAATATTACCAAATTTTCCTATTTTCTATCCTATTTGGGCCATACAAGTCACTTCATAACCTGCAAAACAGTACATATACAATATATACTGTTCACCCATTCATTATCATGAATGGCCCACATAGCTGGTTAGTATTACACGTTGTATGCATCACATAAATATTTGCAGCTATTAATCAAGGGCACCAATAATCTACCAATTATTCAGTCCTTATTAATTCTAATCAAGTTGTTTAACCTTAAAGGATTTGTAGACCTAATCAAGAGTTTATGACTAAAAATATTCCCACTTAAACCAATAACTTTATATGTTTTACTAATTTTAAACATAAAAATGTATTTCTAGTCTAACCGGAAACATACAAATTTAATTAAAATTTAAATATCATATAAAATTATGATCGAATCCATTTATTTAATTTATTTTTCAGTTGAATTAAATGAATTTAAATTAATTCAAGGTTTAATTTTAGTAAAATAATTAGTATAAATTAAAATTTATAATAATTATAATATTCAAAATTAAAATCCGAGAAAACAATTTAAATTATTAATTTTAAAATTATTTAAAATTATTTCCGAACTGAAAATTTAAAATTAAAACGAAACGCATCAATAGTTTGCAAGACAAGGCACTTGGGCTTGCGCCCAAGCCCCATCGAGCTACGAGGCCCATGCCCCGTGCCATTGACCGTTGCACACGACCTGCACAGCCATACGCATACATGCCCCATGCCACGCACACACGCAGCCTTGCGGGCTACGCTGCGCGCAGCTTCGTGTTGCGTCGTGGCTGCTGCCCCTTGGCGAGCTTGGTGCGTCGTGGCGCAGCGTACTGCTGCCCACACGCATCGTGCTCAGCGCTGTGTGCCCCTGCCCTCGCCCATCGTATTGCGCGCATGCTAAGACGTAGAGCCTTGCGTGCCGCACAGCTCGTTGCTCGTTGCATTTGTACCGCACGGGCGACGAGCTCCCTTGCTCGTCGTCGCGTGTCCGCACTCTACAACACCCCTTAAGGGTAACACGTAGCTTCCATTGCTTTGTGCGTGCAACATTTATGGGTGTTTTCATAAAAATTTAAAACTTTTAATTTAAAATTAATGACAAATTAATAAATCATATTAATTTCATAATTTTAGGGCGAAAAATCGAAAATTTATTAATCAATTAATTTCCGATTAACATGGATTCAAATATAGGTCATAAAAATTTAAAATTTAACATAAATTAACCATTTTTATGGTGGTTTTTAATCATGGGTACCTAATTAAATTATTAATTAATTATGAAAAACAAATCAATTCTAAATTATTCGAATTTCAACAAATTAATCATAATTACAAATTAGGTTGTATAATTAACAAGGCTAGGCATTCAAACTTGTTAAACATATACTGTAGGTCAACCAAAAATTCAAGATTTATCAACAAGAATCGCAAATATTCAATTTTAACATCTTAAATTTACAAACTTTTGCGTTCGAAAAACTAAAACCTCCAAAAAGTCATAGTTAGGCTTCGAATTTGGGAATTCTGGGTTTCGGCGAAAACTACTATTTTTGTCAAAATTTTAGAATGCCTTTTACATGCGGAATTGACACAAAAATCACACGATTTGGATGAGTAATGAAGAAACTGCCGAAAAACTGCGTACATATAACTAAATAAACGCAATTTGCAATTAATTAACAATTACGAAAATTAATCACCCCTTTTAATTCTTTGCAAATTTGTAAAATTTAACCATGTTATGCAATTTAGATTATGAAAATAATAAGAGGCTCGTGATACCACTGTTAGGTTATGATACATATGACAAAACATAAATCATGCGGAAAACCTTAATGCCAGGAAACATATTATTTACACATAATCATTTAGCATAATTCAGATGCATACACTTTGTAGCGTGCCCTCCCTAGCTGCGCCCGAACCGAACAAGAACAAGTCTTTAGGACTCCAAGTGTCGTCCCTCCGTAGATAGTCCACAGCACGTCCGGATCCGCCTTAAGCTTGACCAACTAGAATCGCCCTTAAGGTACTATAAATTTCGGCTAATAGGGCAAGTGTTTGTGGCTGATTTTTGCTTGAAAATCTTACCTTTGTATACTTGAATCTTACGTCAATAAATTTTTGACCCTAGGCACATATTTATAGAGTTATGGAAAAGGACTTAGAATCCTATTAGAATACCAATTTAGTTTAATTAGAATCCTGTTAGGACTCTTATTAAATAAAATCTATCTACTAGGATTAGGATTTAATCATGGAACAAATTCTAATAGATTTAGGATTTGTATTGCACACAACCGTACACGAGCACTACCCGCGCAAGCCTTGCGGCCCACGCTAGCTGCACTCGCTCGCAGCCCAAATGTCGCAGCCCATATTGCTCCGCGTGCGCCAAGGCCTTGCTGGGCCTGGCGGGGCTTGGCTGTGTGTAATTGATGCGTTTGGTTTGCTGGGCGATGGCTCGGCTTCGTGTTGGGCCTTCGTCTGGCAGGCCTCGTCCGATGCTAATTCGTACGATATGCTTCCGATTAAATTCCTGATTCCGGAATTTATTTCCGATACGAACAATATTTAATATTTCCGATTCCGGAATAAATTTTCGTTTCGAACAAATATTTAATATTTCCGTTTCCGGAATTATTTTCCGATTCCGATAATATTTCCGATTCTGACAATATTTCCGTTTCCGGTAATATTTCCGATTCCGGCAAAATTTCCATTTCCGATAATATTTTCCGATACGTACCATGTTTCTGTTTCCGGCAACATCTACGACTTGGATAATATTTATATTTCCGATACGATCCATATTTCCGTTTCCGGCAATATCATCGTTTCCGGAGTATTCATTTACTTGCCTTTGACGATCTTAGCTCCCACTGAAACCAAAATCCGTCGATTCCGAATATCCATAAATGGAGTATTTAATGCCATTAAATACTTGATCCGTTTACGTACTATTTGTGTGACCCTACGGGTTCAGTCAAGAGTAAGCTGTGGGTTAATATCATTTATTCCACTTGAACTGAAGCGGCCTCTAGCTAGGCATTCAGCTCACTTGATCTCACTGAATTTATTAACTTGTTAATTAATACTGAACCACATTTATTAGACTTAACATTATATGCATACTTGGACCAAGGGCATCATTTCCTTCAGCTTTCACGTTCATCAGTGAGTTAAAGAACATGTTCCAAGATCTGGCTCGAGTCGAAAGATTCGAGACTCATAGGCAAATTCTTGACACCAAGCTCAAGAAGGGCGAGCCCGTAAGTCCACATGTTCTCAAGATGATTGGATTAATTGAGAATATGAGTCGGTTGGATCAGCAGTTCTCTCAGGAAATGGTTGTAGACACCATCCTCTATTCTCTTCATAGTGGGTATGATCAGTTCAAGCTGAACTACAACATGAATAGTCTGGACAAAACGCTCACTGAGCTTCACGGTATGCTAAAGACCGCTGAAAAGACGTTGAAAAGTGATAAACAAGATGTGCTAATGGTGCGTGGGGGCAAGTTTAAGAAATTTGGCAAGAAGAGGAATGCTAAGAAAGGTGGCAAGAAGGCCAACCCAACTAAGGAAACTGGCGGCACCAAGTCTGAAAAGAAGACGATGAACCAACCCACTTCTGAATCTGAATGCTTCTACTGTAAGAAGGGGCATTGGAAGAGAGATTTGTTGAAGTTTAAGGAAGATCAGAAGAACGGAACGGTCATTCCATCTTCAGGTTTTTTCGTTATAGAATATATACTTGCAAATTCAACTTCTTGGGTATTAGATACGGGGTGTGGCTCACACTTATGTTCCAATTCACAGGGATTAAGAAGAAGTAGAAGGTTAAGCAAGGGTGAAGTCGACCTACGAGTGGGAAATGGAGCAAAAGGATTGCTGCATTAGCTGTAGGAAGTTATTATTTGTCGTTGCCCTCTTGGCTAGTTTTGGAACTGGAAGAGTGTTTCCATGTTCCAAGTCTTACTAAAAACATCATTTCTGTTTCTTTCTTAGATGCTGAGGGCTTTAGCTTTTTAATAAAAGACAATAGTTACTCATTTTATTTTAAAGAGATGTTTTATGGATCTGCTAGATTAGTCAATGGACTTTACTTGCTAGATCCGACAAACAAGTTTATAACATAAATACCAAAAAGGCCAAAAAAAATGATTCAGATCTCACCTATCTGTGGCATTGTCGATTAGGCCATATTAACATGAAACGCATAGAAAGACTTTAAAAGGAAGGAATTCTATAACCATTTGACTTAGAGGATTATGGTAAATGGGAATCATGCTTACTTGGCAAAATGACAAAGCAACCTTTCTCTAAAGTTGGAGAAAGAGAAACTGATCTATTGGGTTTAATCCATACAGATGTATGTGGACCAATGAGTTCAAATGCTAGAGGTGGTTTCAGCTACTTTATCACTTTCACTGATGACTTCATTAGATATGGTTATGTCTACCTAATGAAGCATAAGTCTGAATCTTTGACAAATTCAAAGAATTTCAGAGTGAAGTAGAGAATCAATTAGGCAAGAAGATTAAGGCACTGCGGTCTGATAGAGGCGGTGAATATCTGAGTTATGGATTTGATGACCATTTGAAAGAATGTGGAATCTTGTAAGAATTGACTCCTCCCGGAACACCTCAATGGAACGGTGTGTTAGAACGGAGGAACAAGGCCTTGCTAGACATGGTTCGATCAATGATGGGTCAGGCCGAACTTCCAATAGAATTTTGGGGATATGCACTAAACACAGCTGCACTCACACTAAATAGAGCTCCGTCTAAAGCTGTCGAAAAGACTCCATATGAGTTATGGTTTGGAAAGCCTCCAAATGTATCTTTTCTTAAGATTTGGGGTTGTGAAGTATACGTCAAACGATTAATTTCAGACAAACTTCAACCGAAATCTGACAAATGTATCTTTGTGGGCTACCCAAAGGAAACAAAGGGGTATTACTTCTACAATACATCTGAGAACAAGGTGTTTGTTGCTCGAGATGGTATCTTTTTGGAAAGAGATCACATTTCCAAAATGACAAGTGGGAGAAAAGTAGACCTCGAAGAAATTCGAGTCGAACAACAAACTCTAGAGAATGCTCAAGATGACATTCAGGTTGAAACTCAGATATCTTTGAAAGTATCTGGTGAGAATCAAGAACCAACTAGAAATGTAACCCCGCGTAGATCGCATAGATATAGGTCTCAACCGGAAAGATACATAGGTATTTTGACGAATGAGAGCCATGAAGTTCTATTGCAGGAAAGCGATTAACCTGCGACTTACAAACAAGTTATGACGAGCCCTAGCTCCAAGCAATGGCAAGAAGCCATTCAATCTGAATTAGACTCCATGTCTGAAAACCAAGTTTGGGATTTGGTCGATTTGCCAGATGGCTACAGAGCCATAGGAAGCAAATGGGTTTTTAAACTGAAAAAGGACAAGGATGGGAAACTAGAAGTTTTTAAAGCTAGATTGGTTGCAAAAGGATACAGGCAAGTCCACGGTGTAATGAAACCTTTTCACCAGTTGCAATGCTAAAGTCTATTATGATAATGTTAGCAATCGCTGCATATTACGATTACGAAATATGGCAGATGGATGTCAATACCGCCTTCTTAAACGGCGTTTTAACATAAACTGTGTTTATGACACGGCGTGAGGGTTTTGAGGATCCAAAGAATGCTAAAAAGGTATGCAAGCTTAAGAAATCCATTTACGGATTGAAGCAAGCATCAAGGAGCTGGAATATACGTTTTGATGAAGCACTCAGTGATTTTGGCTTTGTCAAGAACGCAGAAGAAGGTCAATGGGAGCAAAACTGTTTTTCTAGTATTATATGTTGACGACATATTACTTATTGGAAATGACATTCCTATGTTGAACTCTGTCAAGATTTGGCTTGGGAAATGTTTTTCGATGAAGAATCTAGGAGAGGCACAGTACATACTGCGCATCAAGATCTATAGAGATAGATCTAAAAAGATGATTGGACTTAGTCAAAGCACTTATATCAATAAGGTGCTTGAAAGGTTCAATATGGCAGACTCCAAGCGAGGCTACCTACCCATGTTTCATGGAATGACTCTAAGGAAGACTCAGTGCCTAAAAAACACTGGATGAGCGTAGACGAATGAGTGGGATTCCATATGCATCATTGATTGGTTCAATAATGTATGCTATGATATGTATACAATGCTCCGATGTTGCGTACGCACTTAGTGCTACGAGCAGATACCAGTTGGACCCATGAGAGGCACATTGGACTGCTACCAAGAATATTCTAAAGTACGTGAAAAGGCACAAAGATGATTTCCTGGTCTATGGTGGAGATGATGAATTAATTGTTAAAGGCTATATGGACGCAAGTTTCCAAACCGACAATGATGATTTCAGATCACAGTCTGGGTTTGTCTTCTGCCTCAACGGCGGTGCAGTAAGCTGGAAAAATGCTAAACAGAGCACCATTGCGGATTCTACAACTGAAGCGGAGTACATTGCTGCATATGAAGCAGCAAAGGAAGCTATTTGGCTAAGGAAGTTCATAGGTGAACTTGGTGTAGTTCCCTCCAATAAAGGACCAATACCTCTATATTGTGACAATAACGGAGCTATTGCACATGCAAAGGAGCCTAGACACCACCAGAGAGTCAAGCATGTACTTCGTAGATTTCACCTTCTACGAGGGTTCGTTGAAAGAAAAGAAGTCGAGATAAGCAAGATTGGAACTGACGACAATATCTCAGATCCATTGACTAAACCTCTGCCGCAAGCGAAGCACAACTCGCACACTGCAACCATGGGAATCAAGCATGAGGGAGAATGGCTTTGATGTCCTTAATAAATGTTTTAAAGTTTTAGAGTTTAATACTTGGTAAAACATTTTTGTTAATCATTCATATAAATGAATAGGATTCATTTTTCCATTTAATTTGTGGATGATGAGTCCTTTCAATATGATGATATATTCAAAATAGACTGTCAGGACCAAGCCTGTGACTAAGAAATGTCTATCAAGTTGAAAATGGTCCCTGGTCGGAAGCTTTCTATAAAAGTGGACGCATGGAAAACGCAAGACGAATAGAATGCAAGATGACTAGTAGTTCTGTTTCTTGAACTATGTGGACATGGCAATGTCGCAATCATTTGCATAGATACTTACTTGAGAAGATTAGTATCGGACAGACCTATGAAACTTTACTGTAAGAGATGAAAATCTGTCATAAGTAAATTTCATTACATTATTAGACACTAATCCTCAATACCTGAGTGATTTGAGATTACTTGTTTGAGAACTGGTTACTTTAACGTTATCAAGCGTCACACCGTAAAAGGAGACTATAACGGCAACGCTCAGGTAATCACCTATCAAACGAAGTCTAACCTCAAGATCACAAGATTGGGATTGTCCTCCCATAAATCGGGATGAGATGCTGAAAGTTGTACAAAGGCCACTCGGAGAGCTAGAAACTGAAAAATGCATGGTCGTGCTCAGATGAATGGCTATGATTATTTGTTTATTTGATCAAATGAACTCTGAAATCGAGAAATGCATATGGACATATTAAGGATGACTACTCTTATCTTATGTTCATGAGCAGGCATCAAGCGACAAAGGAATTAGGCAATGCACACTTGTCCCTAAGGACAAGTGGGAGACTGAAGAAAATAATGCCCTTGGTCCAAGTATGCATTCAATGCTAAGTCTAATAAATGCGGTTCAGTATTAATTAAACAAGTTAATAATTCAGTGAGATCAAGTGAGCTGAATGCCTAGCTAGAGGCTTAATAATATTAATCCACAACTTACTCTTGACTGAACCCGTAGGGTCACACAAATAGTACGTGAACGGATCAAGTATTTAAGTGAATATATTATTCATTAAATACTCTATTTATGAACATTCGGAAACGACGGATCTCGGTTCCAGTGGGAGCTGAAATCGTCAAAAGGAAAAATATAGAATGCTCCGGAAATTATGATATTGCTGGAACCGGAAATATGGATCATGATGGAAATATAAATATTATCCAAGTCGTAGATGTTGCCGGAAACGGAAACATGTTTCGTATCGGAAAATATTATTGGAAATAGAAATATTACCGGAATCGAAAATATTTCCGGAAACGGAAATATTTGTTCGAATCGGAAATAAATTCCGGAATCGAAAATATTAAATATTTGTTCGAATCAGAAATGAATTCCGGAATCGGAAAACAAATCGGAAGCGCGATGTGCGAACGATCGACGAACGAGCTTGCGAGACGCAGGGTGATACGAGTTTTTAAACTCGTTGTATAAACAAGGATAGTTGATTAACAAGCTAGACCTTTAACTCGTTGATCGTGAATGCAAGACAAGACCTATTTACTCACAATCAGTTCTTTGAATAGGAAACGCGTCCAAAACAAAGAAAAAGGCTGAATTATAAACTATAATTCGAAATGTAACAAACAAGTGTTTTAATCATCCAGTTGGTTGTTTATTCCAATCAAGAAGCTGACTATAAATAGCCAAAAAACCAACAGCTACAAGAGCTTTAAACGGCTAATTAAGAGCCATTTAAGAGCCTTTAAAACTGGCAGTTACAAGCTCTAAAGCCTCCTAATTCAGTCACTAAATTGGAGGTTACAAAGGCTTAAAACTCTCCTTACAAACAGCAATAATCAAAGCTAAGTAATGACTGAATTTAAATTGGGGATTTAAACAAATATCCCTTTATTAAACCGACTTTAACCAAAGCAATTAAAAATAATAAGTGCGTACAATCTGTTTAAACAAGCGGACCAATGTGATCAAACGGACCAGTTTGATTAACGTACCACCTTGATAATAAGGACCATATAACGAGCTCACTCAATCCAAGTCACCATGCACACAAAATGAGCCATTGAACCCAAATCAGTTTTGGTTCCAATTGCTAGCATAAGACTATCACTTTCATCCATAACCGTATCATCCCCTCCCCCTTTAAAAGGAATTGACCTCAATTCAGCAAGGCCATCATCATCAAGATAAGGTGAAAGATCACCTACATTGAAAGTAGCATGGACACCATAGTCTCCCTGAAGCTCAATCTTGTAAGCATTATCATTCACACGTGCAACCACCTTGTAAGGACCTTCAGCCCTAGGCATAAGCTTGTTCTTGCGTTTGCTTGGAAAACGCTCTTTCCTTAAATGAACCCAAACCAAATCACCTTCTTCAAACAACCTCGGTTTGCGATTCTTATTTGATTTCTGTTTATAAGAGGCATTAATAGCTTCAATTCGCTCACGAACTTGTTGGTGCAGTTTCATCATAGACTTTAACTTAGCATCGGCATCCTTGTGAACCAACTCATCTTTTGGTAATGGAATTAAATCCAAGGGCAAGTATGGCTTAATCCCATATACTACCTCAAATGGAGAATGACCAGTAGCATAAGTAGGAGACCGATTATAAGCAAATTCAGCGTGAGCAAGCTTGACATCCCAATCCTTTTGCGTTTTATTTACCAACCCTCTCAATAGCGTTCCCAAGGTTCGATTTGTAACCTCTGTTTGCCCATCAGTTTGAGGGTGATGTGAAGTGCTAAACAACAACTTGGTTCCCACCTTTCTCCACAATGTATTCCAAAAGTAACTCAAGAACTTGGAATCTCGATCAGAAACAATAGTCTTTGGAATTCCATGCAAACGAACAATCTCCTTATAATACAAATCAGCCACATTACAAGCATCATCCGTTTTGTGACAAGCAACGAAGTGAGCCATTTTTGAAAATCTATCCACCACGACCATAATAGCATCCTTACCTCTTTGAGTACGAGGCAAAGCCACTATAAAATCCATGGATACATCTTCCCAAGGGCGAACTGGAACCGGCAAAGGTGAGTATAAACCGGGTTTGAAAGAACTCTTGGCCATATGACAAGTCACACATTTATTCACAATGTTCGTTACATCACCTAACATTTTAGGCCAAAAGAAATGTTCTCTCAAGATTTCCAAGGTCTTGGCTATGCCAAAGTGACCAGCCAATCCTCCACCATGAGCCTCACGCACTAGTAACTCACGAATTGAATGCTTAGGAATACAAAGGCGATTACCTTTGAAAAGAAACCCATCTTGCAACATGTACTCCCCATAAGCACCAACTGCACATTTCTCGAATGCAACTCCAAAATCACCATCATCATGATAATAATCTTTTAAGGTCTCAAACCCCAACAAACGAACATCAAGTGTAGCAAGCAAAGTGTACCTTCGTGATAATGCATCAGCCACCACATTGCTTTTACCATCTTTGTATTTAGAAGAAAAATGAAAGGATTGCAAGAACTCAACCCATTTAGCATGCCTTGGGCTCAATTTTTGTTTCCCAATAATATACTTCAAAGATTCATGATCAGAATGCAAAACAAAGTGGCTAGAACGCAAATAATGACTCCAATGATCCAAAGCTCTAACAATGGCATAGAACTCTTTATCATAAGTGCAATAATTCAAACGAGCACCCCCTAACTTTTCCGAAAAATAAGCTATGGGACGCTTACCTTGGATCAAAACAGCACCAATCCCCACTCCACTAGCATCACACTCGACCTCAAAAGGTTGAGAGAAATCTGGCAGCGCCAAAATAGGAGCAGCACACAAACGCTCTTTAATCACATCAAACGCCTTTTGAGCGTCCTCTCCCCATACAAAAGCACCTTTCTTCAAGCAACTAGTGATAGGACTAGTAATAGTACTGAAATCACGAATGAAACGTCTATAAAATGAAGCAAGACCATGAAATGAACGCACCTCACTTATAGTTTTAGGATTAGGCCACGATTTGATAGCCTCGATCTTGGACTGATCCACGGACACTCCATCTTTCGAAACCACATAGCCCAAGAATACAACATTGTCAACAAGGAATGAACACTTCTCTAGCTTCCCATAGAGTCTTTGAGCTCTAAGTGTTTCAAAAACATCCCTCAAATGAATCAGATGCTCCTCTTCGTTCCTACTATACACCAAGATGTCATCAAGATATACCACAACGAATCTGCCCAAAAATGATTTAAGCACTTCGTTCATTAGCCTCATAAACGTACTAGGAGCATTAGTGACACCAAATGGCATGACGGTCCACTCATACAAACCATGTTTTGTCTTGAAAGCCGTTTTCCACTCATCTCCTTCACGCATCCGAATCTGATGATAACCACTTCGCAAAACAATTTTTGAGAACAACTTCGAACCATGGAGCTCATCTAACATATCATCAAGTCTCGGAATTGGAAAACGATACTTGATGGTAATGTTATTCACAGCCCTACTATCAACACACATTCGCCATGTTCCATCTTTCTTAGGCACAAGCAACACCGGAACAGCACATGGACTCAAGCTTTCTCTAACATAGCCTCGATTCACAAGTTCATCAATTTGCTTTTGTAAAGAAACCCATCTTGCAACATGTACTCCCCATAAGCACCAACTGCACATTTCTCGAATGCAACTCCAAAATCACCATCATCATGATAATAATCTTTTAAGGTCTCAAACCCCAACAAACGAACATCAAGTGTAGCAAACAAAGTGTACCTTCGTGATAATGCATCAGCCACCACATTGCTTTTACCATCTTTGTATTTCGAAGAAAAATGAAAGGATTGCAAGAACTCAACCCATTTAGCATGCCTTGGGCTCAATTTTTGTTGCCCATTAATATACTTCAAAGATTCATGATCAGAATGCAAAACAAAGTGGCAAGAACGCAAAAAATGACTCCAATGGTCCAAAGCTTTAACAATGGCATAGAACTCTTTATCATAAGTGCAATAATTCAAACGAGCACCCCCTAACTTTTCCGAAAAATAAGCTATGGGACGCTTACCTTGGATCAAAACAGCACCAATCCCCACTCCACTACCATCACACTCGACCTCAAAAGGTTGAGAGAAATCTGGCAGCGCCAAAATAGGAGCAGCACACAAACGCTCTTTAATCACATCAAACGCCTTTTGAGCGTCCTCTCCCCATACAAAAGCACCTTTCTTCAAGCAACTAGTGATAGGACTAGTAATAGTACTGAAATCACGAATGAAACGTCTATAAAATGAAGCAGGACCATGAAATGAACGCACCTCACTTATAGTTTTAGGATTAGGCCACGATTTGATAGCCTCGATCTTGGACTGATCCACGGACACTCCATCTTTCGAAACCACATAGCCCAAGAATACAACATTGTCAACAAGGAATGAACACTTCTCTAGCTTCCCATAGAGTCTTTGAGCTCTAAGTGTTTCAAAAACATCCCTCAAATGAATCAGATGCTCCTCTTCATTCCTACTATACACCAAGATGTAATCAAGATATACCACAACGAATCTGCCCAAAAATGATTTAAGCACTTCGTTCATTAGCCTCATAAACGTACTAGGAGCATTAGTGACACCAAATGGCATGACGGTCCACTCATACAAAACATGTTTTGTCTTGAAAGCCGTTTTCCACTCATCTCCTTCACGCATCCGAATCTGATGATAACCACTTCGCAAATCAATTTTTGAGAACAACTTCGAACCATGGAGCTCATCTAACATATCATCAAGTCTCGGAATTGGAAAACGATACTTGATGGTAATGTTATTCACAGCCCTACTATCAACACACATTCGCCATGTTCCATCTTTCTTAGGCACAAGCAACACCGGAACAACACATGGACTCAAGCTTTCTCTAACATAGCCTCGATTCACAAGTAGACCTGGTTATCGGGCGGGGCGGGTCAGGGTCGGTGCGGGTCAAAAGAGGGTCGGGTATTGAAAGGGTCATTTTTAGCGGGTCGATAATGGGCAGGTCAAAAGCGGGTCGCGGGTCATTAGTGGGCGGGTCAATAAACGAGCAATGAAAAATGAAAAACAAAAGAGCCATGTGCAAGTACAAGTAAATACGAAGCTATACACGTAATTTTTTGTATCATTACTATTTTAATTTTCAAAATAATTGTAGTATAAGTTTGACCCTATAATGACCCTGTCCAATAAAGGCCCTGTCCAATAGGAGCCCTGCCCAATAAAAGCCCTATTAACTTGACCCTAACCCTATATCTATTGGACTACCCTGTCCAATAACCAGGTCTATTCACAAGTTCATCAATTTGCTTTTGTAATTCCTTTGTTTCCTCCGGATTGCAACGATAGGCAGCCTTATTAGGCAAAGAAGTTCCTGGAATAAGATCAATTTGATGTTCAATACCACGAATAGGGGGCAAACCTGGTGGTAATTCATCCGGAAATACATCCTTGAACTCAAACAGCAATTCGGCAATGGGACTGCCTTCATTCCAATTTTGGCCTTCAATTGGACTCTCCTTAGCCACGAGCAAATATACCAACTCTCCATGATCAAGAGCTTGCTCAATTTCTCGTTCACTAGCCAACATGGTGAGATTCGGCTTTTTCTTTTGTTTCACACTCATGGATCGAACCGCTTGAGATGACATAGGCTTTAGCACAATTTTCTTGCCTTTGTCTCTCAATTCATACTCATTGCTTCTCCCTTTATGAATCACGTCCCTATCAAACATCCAAGGACGACCCAACAAAATATGACAAGCATCCATAGGAATAACATCACAAAGAACTTCATCCACATACGAACCCATAGTCAAACCAACCCTTACTTGCTTCGACACTTTTACACTATCAAGCCAATGGAGTGCGTATGGCCTAGGATGGGCAGTAGTGATTAAGCCTAATTTTGACACCATTTCACTAGAAGCAGCATTGGTACAACTCCCCCCATCAACAATTACACTACACCACTTATCTTTCACTAGACATTTAGTATGAAACAACTGATCTCGTTGGTCTAGATCAGTAGGTAAAATTTGAGTTTGTAGCGCTCTAAGAACCAGATTTGTGTCATAAATTGGAGCCTCATACCCTTCCTCTTCCTCCTCATCACCACTCTCATCAAACACAAATACGTCCCCCAACCTCTTTTCCTCTTCAAACAACTCCTCACGACATTCAACAGCTTCTCTCAAGGTCACTACTCGTTTATTTGGACACGCATTTTGATAATGCCCAAACCCTTGACACTTAAAACAACGCACCTTGGACAGACTTGTTTCTTTGGTTGGGTTAGATAGTTTAGGGGCAGCCGTAGAATTACTTGAACCTACGGTACTAGGTGATGTGTTTGGTTTCAAGCTAGGTTCGGATTTAGCCCAAGACTTGGCTTTACCATCAATACTAGACCCTCCCCCATATTTTGCCTTCCCTTGATTTTCCAATTTTAAACAAAGTCCACAAAGAGTGTCAAAATCAGAATATGGATAAAGGTCTACGGTATTGGCAATATTATAATTTAGACCCCTTAAAAATCTGGACAGTTTTTGTTCCTCAATTTCCTCAATTTCTCCCATTAAGGACAACTTTTCAAACTCATCAATATATTCAGCCACACTCATTTTTCCTTGCCTCAATTCAGCAATTTTATGATAAGTTGTTATTCTATGAGTTGTTGGCACATACCTTTTACGTAGCTTACGTTTCAAAGACTCCCAAGAGGTAATTTTCTCCTTCCCTTCACGTATTCTCTTGGATTTCAGTCCCTCGAACCACAATGAAGCCCCTCGTCCTAGCTTCAATATGGCATATTTGCAACGCTTCTCATCATCAATGTCCTTGAAATCGAACATTCTCTCTATTTTGCGCTCCCACTCCAAATAGGCTTCCGGATCTGTTCCACCAACAAATTCAGGAAGTTCGGTGACTTTGAATTCATCCATAGCCCGTAGATCACGCCTAGGAGGCCTACGATACCCCCCATCTCTAACGTTCTTCAAGGCTTCTTGGAGATGTTGTAGAAAGTCAGGATCATCAAAATCCATATTTCAGTTTGTAAGAATTACGAACAGCAGCTCTTTTTTTTTTTTTTCTTTTTTTTTTCTTTTTTTTTTTTTTTGGGCGGATCACACGAAAAGCAGCTCTGATACCACTAATGTTACGAGTTTAAAAACTCGTTGTATAAACAAGGATAGTTGATTAACAAGCTAGACCTTTAACTCGTTGATCGTGAATGCAAGACAAGACCTATTGACTCACAATCAGTTCTTTGAATAGGAAACGCGTCCAAAACAAAGAAAAAGGCTGAATTATAAACTATAATTCGAAATGTAACCAACAAGTGTTTTAATCATCCAGTTGGTTGTTTATTCCAATCAAGAAGCTGGCTATAAATAGCCAAAAACCAACAGCTACAGGAGTTTTAAACGGCTAATTAAGAGCCATTTAAGAGCCTTTAAAACTGGCAGTTACAAGCTCTAAAGCCTCCTAATTCAGTCACTAAATTGGAGGTTACAAAGGCTTAAAACTCTCCTTACAAACAGCAATAATCAAAGCTAAGTAATGACTGAATTTAAATTGGGGATTTAAACAAATATCTCTTTATTAAACCGACTTTAACCAAAGCAATTAAAAATAATAAGTGCGTACAATCTGTTTAAACAAGCGGACCAATGTGATTAAACGGACCAGTTTGATTAACGTACCACCTTGATAATAAGGACCATATAACGAGCTCACTCAATCCAAGTCACCATGCACACAAAATGAGCCATTGAACCCAAATCAGTTTTGGTTCCAATTGCTAGCATAAGACTATCACTTTCATCCATAACCGTATCACTATAAATATGTGGTTCATGATCACAATTTATAATGCAATTCAATATACTATTCTAACTTATTAGATTCAAGAGAGAATTTAATACTTGCCTAATATTATTGTAAGTTTCCCGGTGCACATAAAACCTTAGAGAATATTCTAGTTAGTTGAATCTAAGGCGGATCCGAACGTGCTGTGGACTATCTACGGAGGGGCGACATTTGGAGTCCTGTACTTGTTCTTGTTCGGTTCGGGAGCAGCTAGGGAAGGCACGCATCACATTGTATGTATACTAATTATGCTAATTGACTATGTGGCAATTAATTTGGATTCATGGCTTTATGGTTTTTCCGCATGAATTATATTGTTTATATTATTCATAACCTAACATATCTTTTACGACACCACCGGATTAAGGGAACCACATATAATCCCGATACTATACCCAAGTTCTAATATTAAGCATACACCCTCAATATGCCTTCGTAATCGTCCTGAATCGTCCCGTATTCGTAGTAGTTCTGCCGTATTAACTCTTGTTAAGCAGAACTTTGTCCGTCTAAGTGTCCAAATCATCCCAGTTACTGCCAAAGGTATAGCCAATTCTTAAGCCTAAATGAAGTTCTGGATCTTACCCAAGAGTCAAGTCCAGTCGAGGAAAGTACGCAGCAGAAAAGGAAAACGAGCAAAGACAAGTGGCCAGTTTCTAAGAACCGCAATATAGCCTAAGCTCTACTGTAACGTGAAATGTTATATTTTTATTGCTTTCATCGCCCTATAAATTTGTTAACATAATCTGATTGTTGATAACGCCTAATAAGATATTCTTTGGAAAATTCGGATTATGTTAGGTTCCTTAAATTAATCTAATCATCCTATTGACGCTTGTTAGTTAATACGTGTGTATTAAAATCAATCAAGATTAGTAACATAATCTGATACATGTCCCATCAACGTTACATTGAACTAGTAAGACCCATCGCATGGGCTAATGCTGGGCACTCCCCGTATTAGTAAATGTCCCCCGAACACTCAATCTCTACTCTACAGATGTCCATTGAGCGATCTCCACACCAGGGATCACAAGGGAACCTAACGCCGTTGTGGTCAAGTACTTGAGCCTGAGCCTTGGTTGTTACTCTTGTATCACAATCACCGGGTTTTGTCAGTTTTCCTGATTGTTATTGAAAATTGAATGGCGACTCCATGGTCTAGTAAATAAGAGGCTACTGATGAGTGACATTTATGTCACTAAGAGGGTAGTAATTTAGGAATCATCTTAGTTGTTTTATTCTATTTATAGTACTTTTAATCGTTATTTTCATTAATTTATAATTTTAATTATTTATAGCTTAGTTTAGTATTTTTTAGCTATTTTTGTTAGTTTTTAGATTTTAATTTCGTAATTTATTTATTTTATAATTTTATAGTTTGATTATTTTAGTTCTCGTTATTAATTTCCTATTTCTATTTCTATTTCAATTTCAATATTTATTATTATTATTATTATTATTATTATTATTATTATTTCTCTTCGTTTTACTTTTATTTGCCCGCTTCTCTCGTATTTCGGTTTTTGTGTATAGGTGAGCGATTTGGAGTCCAGAGTTCAAGATCAAAGGAACGAATGCAAGCTAATGTGCCATACAACTTTTGCAAAATATAAGCAGCTAGCCTACACCCCCCACTCCTATCCTACACCACATGATTTCCTATCCTACACCACACCACAGATTGCTTCTCCAAATCATTGCCAACAACAACAAGCCAGCCCAAGTGCCCAACACCATCTTCTCCCTCCTGCTCCAACTCTCTTCCTCACCACTGCAACACCACTTCCCCTCCATCAACCAACATCACCTCAACCCAATTCGCACAAAACCCAGCATAAATACAATCAAAATCGAACCCAGAAAACAGAGAAAAAGCAGAGTAATTAGTTCGTTCAAACCCATAAATTGGTTCGGCCGAACCGATAATTTAGAGTTCCTGATTGTATGAGGTTCGGTCGAACCTCAATGGAGTTCGCCCAAACCGACAAAAGTTCGCCCGAACATCACAAGTGTTCGTCCGAACCTATTTAGCGCTTAATTTTTGTACGGATTAATGAAATTCTATGGCCACGATTCAATTGATGATGGACGGCAACGATTGATGAGTTAAGCTTCATTTTGCGCCCTTGGATTGATTTCGACATCGATGAAGATGAGGATGGACGGTATATATGATTAAATGATGGCTGATCGATGATGGTGGACGATGATCAACGTGGAGCAGGGGGGGGGGGGGGGGGAGATGTAGCAGCAATTGAACGAAATAGAGGAGCAAAACCCAATTAATTTGGGGGCAGCGAAAATGACGAAAGAATAGAAAGGGGGGTCTGAATAGTTTTGGGGGTTTTGGAAGGAAAAGCTACGGCGGTAGCTGAGGAGTTTTGATTTTGTTTTCATTTCATCTTTTTTTTCCTTTTTTCTTTTTCTCCTTTTTCCTTTTTCTTTTTTCTCCATCTTTTCATTCCTTTGTCTTTTAATATTTTATTTTCTATTTTATTTTCTTCCTTTTTATTTCTTTTATTAACTCTTAGTTTAAATACCTATTTTCAGTTCAACTTCATTACAATGTAATTAATTAGTCTTTTTCTTAGGGTTTAGGGTTTAAGCTTAGTTTTTGGTGAGATAAAGTGAGGGAAAATCAATGAAAATTGAGGCTTTTGAATTCAAGTGTGGCAATTTTGTTCAAGATTTCCACCATTAATCAATGAGAAATTTCTTACTCTCTCTCCTCATTTATTTCTTTATTTATTATTTTCATTTATTTGTTTAATTAGGTTAATGGTTTTTGTTTAGTTTAATGATTCATGTTTAGAATAGTTGTTATTAATGTTTAGAATCATGTTTTTAGTTGTTAATTTTGTTAAATTTCATATTTTTAGGATTATGGAGTAGTTTATTGATTAGGGTTTGGTGAAAACTCAACATTGATTGGTTTGAGTGTTTGTGATTGGAAATTAGAGATTTTCATGATTAAATTATTACATTTTTAGGCATTTCCAATACATGTTGCATTTAACTTGATCAATTAAGTGTTTCATGATCGCTTGGAGTAGTCTAGTTGGGTTGGAAAGGGATTAAAAACCTAAACTTGACTATTTGGTTGAATTGGGACTTTATTTACCTCGGGTATGATAGGGTAGAACGGTAGTTCATCCTTGATGCTTAGGGAAATTGCTCGCATCGGGAGATGGTTGGAGTTATTTGTGAATTCAACGCTTATTCATGTAGTGCTTGTGAATCTTCCCCGTTTTCAATTGTCTTATTGTTCAATCCATGATTTGTTGTTGTTTGACCCATTCCCTAATCTCGTTTACTTTTGATTTCTTAGTTTAGTTGATTTAGTTTTAGTTGGTTAGTTGACTTTTCCAACCCTATTCCGACCTAGCTTGTTGTTCGATTAGCATAAATTAGCGCACCTTAGTCCTTGTGGATTTCGACCCTTACTTACTGCTTTACTTGTGTTTAGTGGTTAGTTTAGGTAATTTGTTTGATTAGGAGAGACTAGTAACGACCTAGTTTTCCCCTTAATCAACTACGACCACCCAATTAGTTCCCGTTTACTTAATGTTGATTTCCACATCTGCGAGGGAAGAATGAAGAGATTCTAAACACGTCTCCCCCCCCCCCCCCCCCCCCCTCACACCATATTCATAGTTTGTTTCAAAATTTAATTGAGGAATAAGTTTTGTCATCCAATTTCCATATGTACCAATACATAATCATTGCTTGATTTTATAAAATTAAGCATTTTGATTATGCATGAGGTTTCAACACAATCAGCGCCGTGAAATTGCTCATAACCTTTAGCAACAAATCTAGCTTTGTATGAAAACAAAATTCTATGTTTGATGGTTTCTATCCATAGAACCAATTTGCTACCAATAAGTGCAAACCCATTCTTGCAAATCAACAAAATTTTAATTTTGTCATGAAAACACTGAGTCTGTTTTATGGCTTCTAACCATTTAAAACATTGAGTCTACACATGGACTCTAACCA
Source organism: Spinacia oleracea (assembly GCF_020520425.1). Taxonomy (NCBI): domain Eukaryota; kingdom Viridiplantae; phylum Streptophyta; class Magnoliopsida; order Caryophyllales; family Amaranthaceae; genus Spinacia; species Spinacia oleracea. Next base: position 116,838,015 of record NC_079489.1, on the reverse strand, counting down.
TTTAAGGGATATGTATTTAGTCATAGATTTCTTACAAGTCACAAACTCATTACTATTCATGGTAATAGTTTGACTGCAAGTTGTAGGTTTCTTCACTATCTAATAGAAAAATTTCGTTGTTTCAGTGACCTGAACTCTATGCTTACATGGGTTTAGAACATTAAACAATAGAATATCAATAGCCATTTTGAATGTCCTTTGAATGTTATATTCTCCTTAGAAGCACTTGTAAAGTCTTCTAAGAGATATATTCTTTAAATCCATTTCTAAAATCCTTTAGAGAATAAGGTTTGTTCGGATTTTCCGAAGAACTTCTAAAAGCCTCCGGAATGTCCATTTATGTTTGTTGTTGATGTAACACCCCCAAATTTCTCTCTTTTAAAAATCAATATTTTGTTTAATAAAACCAATCTTGAGAGAAACTTAGGAGTATTACCGCCACGTGATAATGTTAAAGGCTGACCAAACTCCAAACAATCCAGCGGAAACTCAAAAGCATACTCTTTTATTATAAATAAACTTAATGTAATTGAGTATTAAAACCTTAATAAATGAAAGTTCAACTTAAAATGAAACCCTAGCTATGTTATTCCCTCTCACAAATCCCGCATATGAAGATGTCACATTAATCATCAAGTTCCTGCAAATTTATTCATCATAAGATGAATAGGGAAAAGCCAAAACAAAAAGGAATACAGATTAGCAAATACGTTAAGTACCTATATGTGCAAGATATGTAAAATCATTTAATCATACTTGAACATACTTTCATAATTCATTTATTTCATAAGCATTTACATTTCGAATTATAGAAAATTCGTTTTTCCAAAAATAGCATCTTTCCAAAAATAGAAAACATTTCAAAAGTAGAAACCTTCCAGACAAACCAACTTTCCAAAATTAGGAATATCCAAAACAAATATTTCCAAAATTATGTTAGGTTATGATACATATGACAATTCATAAATCATGCGGAAAAACCATAAAGCCAGGAAAGCATATTATTTACACATAATCATTTAGCATAGTTTAGATGCATACACTTTGTTGCGTGCCTTCCCTAGCTGCGCCCGAACCGAACAAGAACAAGTCTTTAGGACTCCAAGTGTCGTCCCTCCGTAGATAGTCCACAGCACGTCCGGATCCGCCTTAAGCTTGACCAACTAGGATCGCCCTTAAGGTACTTAGAATTTTCGGCACATATAGGCAATTGTATGACTGAATTTTTGCTCTCAAAAATCACTTTGAATACTTGAAAATCTCTATACAAAATAATGACCCTAGGCCTTTATTTATAGAGGTTTGGAAAGGGAATCGTAATCCTATTAGGATACGAATTAATTAAACTAGAATTCTAATAGAGTTCTTATTTAATTAATTCATCCTTTTAGGTTTAGGAATTTAATCTTTAATTGAAACCTGATAGCTTTAGGATTCGTATAGCACACCAACACACACGCACGCACAGCAGCCCACGAGGGGCGCCATGCGCGCGCGCGCAGCCCGCGAGCTCGGAGCCCATTGCTGCGAGGCCCACACGCTGCCGCAGCGTTGGCGCGCGCTGGGCCTGCCTTGCGGTGGGCCTGGCGCAGCCTTGGCTGGTGCGTTGTGGCGCGCTGGCTTGCTGGGCGATGGCCCGGCTTCGTGCTGGGCCTTCGTCTGGCAGGCCTCGTCCGATGCTAATTCGTACGATACGCTTCCGATTAATTTCCCGATTCCGGAATTCATTTCCGATACGAACAATACTTAATATTTCCGATTCCGGAATTAATTTCCGTTTCGAACAAATATTTAATATTTCCGTTTCCGGAATTATTTTCCGATTCCGGCAATATTTCCGATTCTGACAATATTTCCGTTTCCGGCAATATTTCCGATTCCGATAATATTTTCCGATACGTACCATGTTTCCGATTCCGGCAACATCTACGACTTGGATAATATTTATATTTCCGATACGATCCATATTTCCGTTTCCGGCAATATCATCGCTTCCGGAGCATTCATTTCTTGCCTGTGACGATCTCAGCTCCCACTGAAACCAAGATCCGTCGATTCCGAATATCCATAGATGGAGTATTTAATGCCATTAAATACTTGATCCGTTTACGTACTATTTGTGTGACCCTACGGGTTCAGTCAAGAGTAAGCTGTGGATTAATATCATTAATTCCACTTGAACTGAAGCGGCCTCTAGCTAGGCATTCAGCTCAATTGATCTCACTGAATTATTAAGTTGTTAATTAATACTGAACCGCATTTATTAGTCTTAACATAGAATGCATACTTGGACCAAGGGCATTATTTCCTTCAGTCTCCCACTTGTCCTTAAGGACAAGTGTGCATTTCCTAATTCCTTTGTCGCTCGATGCTTGCTCTTGAACATAAGGTAAGAGTTGTCATCCTTATTATGTCCAGAGGTGTTCCTCGGTTTCAGAGTTCAACTGATCAAATAAACAGAAAATCATAGCCTATGATTCATCCGAGCACGGCCATGCATTTCACAGTTTCTAGCTCTCCGAGTGGCCTTGTACAACTTTTAAGCATCTCATCCCGATTTATGGGAGGACAATCCCAATCTTGCGATCTTGAGATTAGACTTCGTTTGATAGGTGATTACCTGAGCGTTGCCTTTATAGCCTCCTTTTACGGTGCGACGGTTGGTCAACGTCAAAGCAACCAGTTCTCAAACAAGTAATCTCAAATCACTCAGGTATTGAGGATTTAGTGTCTAATAATTTTAATGAAATTTACTTATGACAGATTTTCATCTCTTACAGTAAAGTTTCATAGGTCTTGTCCGATACTAGTCTTCCCAAAGTAAGTATCTATGCAAATGATTATGACATTGCCATGTCCACATAGTTCAAGAAACAGAACTACTAGTCATCTTGCATTCTAGTCGTCTAACGTTTTCTATGCGTCCAATTTTATAGAAAACTCCGACTAGGGACCATTTTCAACCTTTGACATTCAAGTTCACTTGATAGACATTTCTTAGTCACAGGACTGGTCCTGACAGTCTATCTTGAATATATCGTCAAATTGAAGGGACTCATCATTTAATACTAAACCAAGATTAAATGGAATATGAAAATTCATTTCATATACGATAAATGTTCAACCCCAATGTTTTACCACCATGGGCCTCAAACCCATCTTCTAAAACAGTTCATGGAATTCAAAGCTATGCTTGATTTCCAGTGCTACAATATGAGTGTTGTTTCTCACTTGTTGCATAGGTTTAGTTATCATGCTTTGCCAATCTTAATATCCTTTTCATCGAATGTTCTTCGAGATAGATGATAAGATCTTTTGAGTATGTTTATTTTGTGATGTAGTCTTTTCTTGCTTCAAGAGTGGTTCTACGCATTTTTTCAATGAAGAACCATCAAGCCAGCAGACATGTGATCTACCCAAGTTCAGTGAAGAACTCTTTAACATAAACAACCCTGTTTTATTGCTTCTTAGGCAATAAGTACTTTTACTTCAACTTTATAGGTTGCTAGTGATGCTTTGTTTGGAATTAATTATCCAAGCAGTTCACAGATATGTGGAATACTTTCCAGCTGTATCTTAGAACATAGAAATTAATATTTTAATATCCCACGCAACAACTCATGGTCTCCAATCCATGTTGCCATTTCAAAACACGATGCTCTATAGCTCGTCCTTATCAATGGTTAACTCCAAAGGGTCTTGCTTGATCCTTTGCCAGTGTTTATGCGTGTAGCATCAATATTTAGCATATCTTTATTTCCTTGAATCAAGAACTATTCCTATGTACCTTTTCAAGTACCATAAGTATTCTTGATCTCAATCTAGTTGATCTTCACTTAGATCAATAGAGATTGGTATATGTTCGTCATGCCTAAAGTCATACGATACGTTTTTGGCGATCCTCATATTATATCATTCATGATAAATTCTTTTGCAGAATAATTCCCAATTGAATTCTATTCATGTAACTTTAGCTCATCTAGTTTCAGTAGATACTAAATCCAGCTAAATTCTTTGACATATAATATAGGTTAAGAATCTTACTTAGATCCTTTGATGTTTAACTTTAGTAAATGCTTATACATAGTTCAAACATTCTTTACTTAGATTTATTCATATGGGTCAAATGTCTCCAATGGAGACTTTCGTGTTTGATTTAGTAAATGCCATTACTTAATCCAAAATAATATTATAAGATCTTTGTAAATAGATCTTAATACCCAGTATGTACTAAGTTTCTCCATGGTCCATCATTGATGAATAATCTCAAATCTAAGTCATTAGCATTTGAATGTTATTTTACAATAGAGAGATATGTGTGTGATACACATAGGACCAATTAAGTTTTTACGTACTCCCACTAAACTTCTTATATATCTATAAGAATTATGTACGTTTTATGAAACTAAAATACTTATTAGTTTCACTAAAATACAGTTCCAATTCCCAATTGCTTGCTTAAATCTGTACTTAGATTTCATAAGCTAGCATTCCTTTTCAAGCATTTATTTGGATCCACAAATCCTATGACATACCATGTACATAGTTTATTCCAACATTTTATTGAGGAATTTGTTTTGTCATCCAATTGCCGTATGTACCAATATGCAATCATTGCTTGATTTATAGACTTGAGCATTATGATTATGCATGAGGTTTCAACATAATCCACGCCGTGAATTTTCTTGTAACCTTTAGCAACTAATCTAGCTTTGTGTGTGAACACAATTTCATGTTTGATGGTTTTTATCCTTAAAACAAACTTGCAACCAATAGGTGTGAAACTATTCTTGCAAATCAACAAAATTTCAATTTTGTCATCAAAACATTGAGTATGTTTTATGGCCTCTAACCATTTAAAACATTTGAGTCTATATATGGCCTCTAACCATTTTAGGGAATCTGGGTTTCGTCATAGCTTTCTTACAAGTCACAAACTCATTAATCTACATGATAATAGTTTGACTGTAAGTTGTAGGTTTCTTCACTATCTAATAGAAGAATTGCATAGTTTCAGTGACCTGAACTCCATGTTTCTTCACTATCCAATAGAAGAATCTCATAGTTTCAGTGATTTGAACTCTATGCCTACTTGGGTATAGAACATCAAACAATAGAATATCAATAGCGACTTGAAAGTCCTTTGAATATTCTGTTCTCCTTGAAGCACTAGTAAAGTCTTCTAAGAGATGTCTATGTTAGGTTATGATACATATGACAATTCATAAATCATGCGGAAAAACCATAAAGCCAGGAAAACATATTATTTACACATAATCATTTAGCATAGTTTAGATGCATTCTCTTTGTTGCGTGCCCTCCCTAGCTGCGCCCGAACCGAACAAGAACAAGTCTTTAGGACTCCAAGTGTCGTCCCTCCGTAGATAGTCCACAGCACGTCCGGATCCGCCTTAAGATTGGCCAACTAGAATCGCCCTAAAGGTACTTAGAATTTCTGCACTTTATAGGCAATTGTATGACTGAATTTTGCTCTCAAAAACTCACTTTGAATACTTGAATGCTCGATGTAAATATGTGACCCTAGGCACCTATTTATAGAGTTATGGAAAAGGATTTGGAATCCTATTAGGATACAAATTTATTTAATTATAATCCTACTAGGACTCTAATTAAATAAACTAAATCTTCTAGGATTAGATTTAATCATATGACAAATCCCGGTAGCTTTAGGATTCGAGTAGCACACAAACACACACGCACGCACAGCAGCCCACGAGGGGCGCCATGCGCGCGCGCGCAGCCCGCGAGCTCGCAGCCCACTGCCGCAAGCCCACACGCTGCCGTAGCCTTGGCGCGCGCTGGGCCTGCCTTGCGGTGGGCCTGGCGCAGCCTTGGCTGGTGCGTTTGTGGCGCGCTGGCTTGCTGGGCGATGGCCCGGCTTCGTGCTGGGCCTTCGTCTGGCAGGCCTCGTCCGATGCTAATTCGTACGATACGCTTCCGATTAATTTCCCGATTCCGGAATTCATTTCCGATACGAACAATATTCAATATTTCCGATTCCGGAATCAATTTCCGTTTCGAACAAATATTTAATATTTCCGTTTCCGGAATCATTTTCCGATTCCGATAATATTTCCGATTCTGACAATATTTCCGTTTCCGGCAATATTTCCGATTCCGGCAATATTTCCATTTCCGATAATATTTTCCGATACGTACCATGTTTCCGTTTCCGGCAACATCTATGACTTGGATAATATTTATATTTCCGATACGATCCATATTTCCGTTTCCGGCAATATCATCGTTTCCGGAGTATTCATCTCTTGCCTGTGACGATCTCAGCTCCCACTGAAACCAAGATCCGTCGATTCCGAATATCCATAGATGGAGTATTTAATGCCATTAAATACTTGATCCGTTTACGTACTATTTGTGTGACCCTACGGGTTCAGTCAAGAGTAAGCTGTGGATTAATATCATTAATTCCACTTGAACTGAAGCGGCCTCTAGCTAGGCATTCAGTTCACTTGATCTCACTGAATTATTAACTTGTTAATTAATACTGAACCGCATTTTTTAGACTTAACATAGAATGCATACTTGGACCAAGGGCATTATTTCTTTCAGTCTCCCACTTGTCCTTAGGGACAAGTGTGCATTTCCTAATTCCTTTGTCGCTCGATGCTTGCTCTTGAACATAAGGTAAGAGTTGTCATCCTTATTATGTCCATAGGTGTTTCTCGGTTTCAGAGTTCAACTGATCAAATAAACAGATAATCATAGCCTATGATTCATCCGAGCACGGCCATGCATTTCACAGTTTCTAGCTCTCCGAGTGGCCTTGTACAACTTTTAAGCATCTCATCCCGATTTATGGTAGGACAATCCCAATCTTGCGATCTTGAGATTAGACTTCGTTTGATAGGTGATTACCTGAGCGTTGCCTTTATAGCCTCCTTTTACGGTGCGATAGTTGGTCAACGTCAAAGCAACCAGTTCTCAAACAAGTAATCTCAAATCACTCAGGTATTGAGGATTTAGTGTCTAATAATTTTAATGAAATTTACTTATGACAGATTTTCATCTCTTACAGTAAAGTTTCATAGGTCTTGTCCGATACTAGTCTTCCCAAAGTAAGTATCTATGCAAATGATTATGACATTGCCATGTCCACATAGTTCAAGAAACAGAACTACTAGTCATCTTGCATTCTAGTCGTCTAACGTTTTCTATGCGTCCAATTTTATAGAAAACTCCGACTAGGGACCATTTTCAACCTTTGACATTCAAGTTCACTTGATAGACATTTCTTAGTCACAGGACTGGTCCTGACAGTCTATCTTGAATATATCTTCAAATTGAAGGGACTCATCATTTAATAAACCACAAATTAAATGGAAAAATGAATTCTTTTCATTTATTGTGAATTATTAACCAATAATGTTTTACAAAGATTTAAACTCAAAAATTTAAAACATTAAACAGGGTCATCAAAGCCATTCTCCAATTTGCTTGATTCCCATAGCTGCAGTGTGCGAGTTATGCTTCGCCTGCGGCAGAGGTTTAGTCAATGGATCTGATATGTTGTCATCAGTTCCAATCTTGTTTATCTCGACTTCTTTTCTTTCAACGAACTCTCGTAGAAGGTGAAATCTACGAAGTACATGCTTGACTCTTTGGTGGTGACTAGGCTCCTTTGCCTGTGCAATAGCTCCGTTATTATCACAATACAGGGCTATTGGTCCTTTAATGGAGGGGACTACACCAAGTTCACCTATGAACTTCCTTAGCCATATAGCTTCCTTTGCTGCTTCATGTGCAGCAATGTACTCCGCTTCAGTTGTAGAATCCGCAATGGTGCTTTGCTTAGCACTTTTCCAGCTTACTACTCCTCCGTTGAGGCAGAAGACAAACCCAGACTGTGATCTAAAATCATCTTTGTCGGTTTGGAAACTTGCGTCCGTATAGCCTTTAATAATTAATTCATTATCTCCACCATAGACCAGGAAGTCATCTTTGTGCCTTTTCAGGTACTTAAGAATATTCTTGGCAGCAGTCCAATGCGCCTCTCCTGGGTCTGACTGGTATCTGCTCGTAGCACTGAGTGCGTACGCAACATCCGGGCGTGTACATATCATAGCATACATTATTGAACCAATCAATGATGCATATGGAATCCCATTCATTCGTCTACGCTCATCAAGTGTTTTTGGGCACTGATTCTTGCTTAGAGTCATTCCATGAGACATGGGTAGGTAGCCTCGCTTGGAGTCCGCCATCTTGAACCTATCAAGCACCTTATTGATATAAGTGCTTTGACTAAGTCCAATCATCCTTTTAGATCTATCTCTGTAAATCTTGATGCCCAATATGTACTGTGCTTCTCCTAGATCTTTCATCGAAAAACATTTCCCAAGCCAAATCTTGACAGAGTTCAACATAGGAATGTCATTTCCGATAAGTAATATGTCGTCGACATATAATACTACGAAAGAAATTTTGCTCCCACTGACCTTCTTGTATACACAAGATTCGTCTGCGTTCTTGATGAAACCAAAGTCACTGACTGCTTCATCAAAACGTATATTCCAGCTCCTGGATGCCTGCTTCAATCCGTAGATTGACTTCTTTAGCTTGCATACCTTTTTAGCATTCTTTGGATCCTCAAAACCTTCAGGCTGTGTCATAAACACAGTTTCTGTTAAAACGCCGTTTAAGAAAGCAGTTTTGACATCCATCTGCCATATTTCGTAATCGTAATATGCAGCGATTGCTAACATTATCCGAATAGACTTTAGCATTGCAACTGGTGAAAAGGTTTCATCGTAATCCACACCGTGGACTTGCCTGTAACCTTTTGCAACCAATCTAGCTTTGAAAACTTCAAGTTTCCCATCTTTGTCCTTTTTCAGTTTGAAAACCCATTTGCTTCCAATGGCTTGGTAGCCATCTGGCAAATCGACCAAATCCCATACTTGGTTTTCAGACATGGAGTCTAATTCAGATTGCATGGCTTCTTGCCATTGCTTGGAGCTAGGGCTCGTCATAGCTTGTTTGTAAGTCGCAGGTTCATCACTTTCAAGTAATAGAACGTCATAGCTCTCGTTCGTCAAAATACCTAAGTTCCTTTCCGGTTGAGATCTATATCTTTGCGATCTACGCGGGGTAACATTTCTAGTTTGACCATGATTCTCACCAGATTCTTCTAAAGATCTCCGAGTTTCATCCTGAATGTCATCTTGAGCATTCTCTAGAGTTTGTTGTTCGACTCGAATTTCTTCGAGGTCTACTTTTCTCCCACTTGTCATTTTGGAAATGTGATCTTTCTCCAAAAAGACACCATCTCGAGCAACAAACACCTTGTTCTCAGAGTATTGTAGAAGTAATACCCCTTTGTTTCCTTTGGATAGCCCACAAGGATACATTTGTCAGATTTTGGATGAAGCTTGTCTTAAATCAATCGTTTGACGTATACTTCACATCCCCAAATCTTCAGAAAAGACACATTTGGAGGCTTTCCAAACCATAATTCATATGGAGTCTTTTCGACAGCTTTAGACGGAGCTCTATTTATAGTGAGTGCAGCTGTATTTAGTGCATGTCCCCAAAATTCTAATGGAAGTTTGGCCTGACCCATCATTGACCTGACCATGTCTAGCAAGGTTCTGTTCCTCCGTTCCGACACACCGTTCCATTGTGGTGTTCCAGGAGGAGTCAATTCTGATAGAATTCCACATTCTTTCAGATGGTCATCAAATTCATAGCTCAGATATTCACCGCCTCTATCAGACCGCAGTGCCTTAATCTTCTTGCCTAATTGATTCTCTACTTCACTCTGAAATTCCTTGAATTTGTCAAAGGATTCAGACTTATGCTTCATTAGGTAGACATAACCATATCTACTGAAGTCATCAGTGAAAGTGATAAAGTAGCTGAAACCACCTCTAGCATTTGTACTCATTGGTCCACATACATCTGTATGGATTAAACCCAATAGTTCATTTGCTCTTTCTCCAACTTTAGAGAAAGGTTGCTTTGTCATTTTGCCAAGTAAACATGATTCGCATTTACCATAATCCTCTAAGTCAAATGGTTCTAGAATTCCTTCCTTTTGAAGTCTTTCTAAGCGTTTCAAGTTTATATGGCCTAATCGACAATGCCACAAATAGGTGAGATCTGAATCATCCTTTTTGGCCCTTTTGGTATTTATGTTATATACTTGTTTGTCGTGATCTAATAAATAAAGTCCATTGACTAATCTAGCAGATCCATAAAACATCTCTTTAAAATAAAACGAACAACTATTGTCTTTTATTAAAAAGGAAAATCCCTTAGCATCTAAGCAAGAAACTGAAATGATGTTTTTAGTAAGACTTGGAACATGGAAACATTCTTCCAGTTCCAAAACTAGCCCGGAGGGCAACGACAAATAGTAAGTTCCTACAGCTAATGCAGCAATCCGTGCTCCATTTCCCACTCGTAGGTCGACTTCACCCTTGCTTAACTTTTACTTCTTCTTAGTCCCTGTGGATTGGAACATAAGTGTGAGCCACAACCTGTATCTAATACCCAAGAAGTTGAATTAGCAAGTATACAGTCTATAACGAAAATACCTGAAGATGGAACGACTGTTCCGTTCTTCTGATCTTCCTTTAGCTTCAAGCAATCTCTCTTCCAATGCCCCTTCTTCTTGCAGTAGAAGCATTCGGATTCAGAAGTGGGTTGACTGACCTTCCTCTTTACAGATTTGGCGCCAGTTTGCTTAGTTGGGCTGGCCTTGTTGCCACCTTTCTTAGCATTCCTCTTCTTTCCAGATTTCTTGAACTTGCCCCCACGCACCATAAGCACATCCTGCTTATCACTTTTGAGCGTCTTTTCAGCGGTCTTCAGCATACCGTGAAGCTCAGTGAGCGTTTTGTCCAGACTATTCATACTGTAGTTCAGTTTGAACTGATCATACCCGCTATGAAGAGAATGGAGGATGGTGTCTATAGCCATTTCCTGAGAAAATTGCTGATCCAGCCGACTCATATTCTCAATGAGTCCAATCATTTTGAGAACATGTGGACTTACGGGCTCGCCTTTCTTAAGCTTGGTCTCAAGAATTTGCCTATGAGTCTCGAATCTTTCGACTCGAGCCAGATCTTGGAACATGTTCTTCAACTCACTGATGATTGTGAAAGCATCTGAGTTGATGAACGTTTTCTGCAGATCCGCACTCATGGTGGCGAGCATTAGACATTTCACATCTTTGTTGGAATCAATCCAACGATTGAGGGCTTCCTGAGTGACCCCGTCGCCTGCGGCTTCGGGCATCGCCTCTTCTAGGACATACTCCTTTTCTTCCTGCATAAGAACTATTTGCAAGTTCCTTTGCCAGTCAAGGAAGTTCTTCCCGTTCAACTTCTCCTTTTCGAGAATTGATCGAATGTTGAATGAATTGTTGTTTGCCATATTTAAAACTACAATTGAAAAGAATAAACAAATAAATAACCATTCACAGTTTCTCTTAATAAACTTAAATTCTAGCATACATGCATAATTCAATGTTTATTAAGCATTTTATTCAAGTTATGTGTTCCGGCGGGTGTGAATAAAATGATTCCAAGATCCTAAAATCATTGAAGAACTAAGCACAGTTTGTCGACTTAATCCTAAAACATCTTAGGCAAGCAAAAGCCTTTTGCTAATAGTCTAGAAACTATTCTTGGTTGATAGGTACGTCTAAGAACTTATTAGGTAAACCTATCGATTTTGCCACGACATAAAAGGACTCCTTACTTATATCGTTGAGTTTCACCAAAACTAACATGTACTCACAATTATTTGTGTACCTTGCCCCTTTAGGACCAATAAGTAACACCTCGCTGAGCGAAAACTATTACTAGATTGATGTAAAGGATATCCAAGCAAGTGTATATTTTGGCATGGCACCTTTTAACTCAATTTTTAAGTTTGGAACTTAAGGCTCTTACTATGTTGGTTAGATTTTAAGTGAACTAAAATCCTTAATCATGCAACATAATCAAGCTTTTGATCTCATGCATTTTAAGACATATTTAAAAGCAATAAATAACTTAAAACATGCATAAGATAAATGTGATCTAGTATGGCCCGACTTCATCTTGAAGCTTTAACTTCAAAGTCCGTCTTGAAAATCTCCGTGGGAGGCACCATTTTCTTCAAATAGGATAAGCTATAATTAAAACTAATTACAACTATTTGATGGTACGCAGACCATATTTGAATTGAAAAACAACTTTGGTACTTTAGACCAATTACATTCAAATTAATGGTACGCAGACCATATTTTCTATCCTATTTGGGCCATACTAGTCACTTCATAACCTGCAAAACAGTACATATACAATATATACCATTCACCCATTCATTATCATGAATGGCCCACATAGCTGGTTAGTAAAACACATTATGCATCACGTAAACATTTGCAGCAATTAATCAAGGGCACCAATAATCTACCAATTATTCAGTCCTTATTAATTCTAATCAAGTTGTTTTAACCTTAAGGATTTGTAGACCTAATCAAGAGTTTATGACTAAAAGGGCTCCCACTTAAACCAATAAATTCATATGCTTTACTAATTTTAAACATAAAAATGTATTTCTAGTCTAACCGGAAACATGCAAATTTAATTAAAATTTAAAGCTCATATAAATTTATAATTGAATCCAAAAAGTTTAATTTAATTTCAGTCGTATTTAAATTAATTCATGATTTTAATTTTAGTAAAATAATTAGAATAAATAAAATTTATTATAATTACAATATTCAAAATTAAAATCCAAGAAAATAATTTAAATTATTAATTTTAAAATTAATTAAAATTACGTAAACTGAAAATTTCAAATTAAAATTTCAAAACGATCCAATCGCAACGCAACAACCCCACGCAACGCACGCCATCGCTGGCCAAGTGCGCGCAGCCCATGCGCTGCGTCGCATCGCTGCTGCTGCTCTCCTTCGCAAGGCATCACGCGAGCTGGTGCTCGCTGCGCGCGCCAGCACTCGATGCACGCGAGCCATCGCTCGCTGCGCTCGCTCGCTGCGCGTGCTCGCTGCGCGCGCTTGCCAGCGCTCGATCCTGCTAGCCATCGCTCGCTGCGCGAGGCATCGACGCTGGGCGTAGCACTCGTGGCACGCGAGCTTGCGCTCGCTGCGCGCGAGGCTCCGCACGCTTGCGCGAGGCAGTGCGCGTGGTGGCGCAGCTCGCTTGCTGCCCACACGCGACTGCTGTGCCTTGCTTTCGCCCTCGCCCATTCGCCCATCGCACACAGCCCACGACACAAGGCAGGGCTGCTTCCTTGTGCTCGTGCACCATGGCCTTGCTCATTGCATTGTACCGCATGGGCGACGAGCTCCCTTGCTCGTCGTCACATGCCCGCACTATACAACACCCCTTAAGGGTAACACGTAGCGTCCATTGCTTTGTGCGTGCAAGTTATATGAGCGAATCGCATAAAAAATTTAAAATTTATATTCAAAATTAATGACAAATTAATAAATAATATTAATTTCATAATTTTAGGGCGAAAAACCGAAAATTTATTATTCAATTGATTTCCGATTAACATGGATTCAAGTCTAGGTCATAAAAATTTAAAATTTCACATAAATTTACTATTTTTATGGTGGTTTTTAATCATAGGTATCTAATTAAATTATAATTAATTATGAAAATCAAATTAATTCTAAATTATTCTAATTTTCAACAAATTAATCATAATTACAAATTAGATTGCATAATTAACAAGGCTAGGCATTCAAACTTGTTAAACATATACAGTAGGTCAATCAAAAATTCAAGATTTATCAACAAGAATCGCAAATATTTAATTTAACATCTTAAATTTACGAAATTTTGCATTCGAAAAACTAAAACCTCCGAAAAGTCATAGTTCGGCAGAAAAATACTATTTTTGTCAAAATTTTAGAATGCCTTTTACATGCGGAATTGACACAAAAATCACTCGATTTGGATGAGTAACGAAGAAACTGCCGAAAAACTGCGTACGTATAATTAAATAAACGCAATTTGCAATTAATTAATAATTACGAAAATTATTCACCCCTTTTAATTCTTGCAAATTTGTAATATTTAACCATGTTCATGCAATTTAGATTATGAAAATAATAAGAGGCTCGTGATACCACTGTTAGGTTATGATACATATGACAATTCATAAATCATTCGGAAAAACCATAAAGCCAGGAAAACATATTATTTACACATAATCATTTAGCATAGTTTAGATGCATACTCTTTGTTGCGTGCCCTCCCTAGCTGCGCCCGAACCGAACAAGAACAAGTCTTTAGGACTCCAAGTTTCGTCCCTCCGTAGATAGTCCACAGCACGTCCGGATCCGCCTTAAGATTGACCAACTAGAATCGCCCTTTAGGTACTTAGAATTTTCGGCACTTTATAGGCAATTGTATGACTGAATTTTGCTCTCAAAAACTCACTTTGAATACTTGAATGCTCGATGTAAATATGTGACCCTAGGCACCTATTTATAGAGTTATGGAAAAGGATTTGGAATCCTATTAGGATACTAATTTATTTAATTATAATCCTACTAGGACTCTAATTAAATAAACTAAATCTTCTAAGATTAGATTTAATCATATGACAAATCCCGGTAGCTTTAGGATTCGAGTAGCACACAAACACACACGCACGCACAGCAGCCCACGAGGGGCGCCATGAGCGCGCGCAGCGCGCGAGCTCGCAGCCCACTGCCGCAAGCCCACACGCTGCCGTAGCCTTGGCGCGCGCTGGGCCTGCCTTGCGGTGGGCCTGGCGCAGCCTTGGCTGGTGCGTTTGTGGCGCGCTGGCTTGCTGGGCGATGGCCCGGCTTCGTGCTGGGCCTTCGTCTGGCAGGCCTCGTCCGATGCTAATTCGTACGATACGCTTCCGATTAATTTCCCGATTCCGGAATTCATTTCCGATACGAACAATATTCAATATTTCCGATTCCGGAATCAATTTCCGTTTCGAACAAATATTTAATATTTCCGTTTCCGGAATTATTTTCCGATTCCGATAATATTTCCGATTCTGACAATATTTCCGTTTCCGGCAATATTTCCGATTCCGGCAATATTTCCATTTCCGATAATATTTTCCGATACGTACCATGTTTCCGTTTCCGGCAACATCTACGACTTGGATAATATTTAAATTTCCGATACGATCCATATTTCCGTTTCCGGCAATATCATCGTTTCCGGAGTATTCATCTCTTGCCTGTGACGATCTCAGCTCCCACTGAAACCAAGATCCGTCGATTCCGAATATCCATAGATGGAGTATTTAATGCCATTAAATACTTGATCCGTTTACGTACTATTTGTGTGACCCTACGGGTTCAGTCAAGAGTAAGCTGTGGATTAATATCATTAATTCCACTTGAACTGAAGCGGCCTCTAGCTAGGCATTCAGCTCACTTGATCTCACTGAATTATTAAGTTGTTAATTAATACTGAACCGCATTTATTAGACTTAACATAGAATGCATACTTGGACCAAGGGCATTATTTCCTTCAGTCTATTCTTTAAAGCCACTTCTAAGTCCTTAAAGAATAAGTTCGGATTTTCTGAAGCACTTCGAAAAGCCTCCGGAATGTCCGTTTATGTTTGTTGTTCGCCTCGAAAACTTTCGAGGTCTATTTTCTCCCACTTGTCATTTTGGAAACGAATCTCCAAAAGGACATTATTTCGAGCAAACAAACATTATGTTCTCAAAAATTCGTGGTAGAAACAATACCCATGTGTCTCATTTGAATAAATCACAATGAAACATATATCTAGACTTGGGCCTTAGTTTGTTGAATAACAAACACTAAGCTCCCACTGAGTTTTGCAACTCTTTAGATATATTTTATGAAAAGTTATTCTGAAATTACTTTTCAATAGCTTTGACGAATTTGGTTTAGTTTGGTGGTAGTTGAGCATTTTGTTTTAGAAATTATAGAAAAAGTCTTTATGATTCATCATTGATCGAATCAAGTACTAATTGACTTCGATCATTCCACTTAGATATGCCATATCTCATGGAGTTAGATCGTGAAATTACAACACACAATTATTGATGATCATTCTTGGTATAAGTAATCATTAACATGATCTAACCTAGATCTTTATGATTTCTTGCCAAGTGGGATTTATACTTCTGAATCTTTGAACTAGCCAAACAGATTCAAACTTATATCACATTGAGTAAATAACCTATATTCACTCAAATCTGTGTGAAATAATAAAGTCATAAAAACCGTTCTTTAGCTTTTGAACTCTATTGTCTAGGTGTTCTAACAATAGTTCATATCTTTTGTTACTTTCAACAAGTAAGACTAGTCGTCTTAAATTGATCTAGAAATCAATGAACTTTCAAAAGTCCATCAAAATAGAGCTTTTGAATGTTAACTTGTTGATATGGTCTAAGCAACAATGCCAAAGATTAGTGGAACTCAAATCAAGAGATTGATTTTAACCTAGTAAAGTTCTTATTGTTAAAGAGTTGTTTGTTTTAATCAAGCATATTGACTCAACCCGTAATTGACCATTTCATTCAAATAAACAAACAAACAGTGTTTTTGTTTTTCTTGAATGTGAGTCTTCCTGTGTTTGAAAACAGAAATTTAGGTATGCTGATTATGGAACAAAATAGCCATTAAGTTCCAGCCTTTGAAAGGACTTAAAACAAACTAGATGACCCAACAACTAATGTAGCATTGCCATGCTTCATTTCCCACTTGTAGGTCATTAGTGTATCCTAGCTTCCATTGTTTGAGTTATTACCGAAGTAAGAACCTCAAGCGGTATATGATACCAAGGAAGTTTGATTGCTAGGTCACTTCTCTTTAAACATAAACTTATAGGTAGAAATGAAATCGTAAATTCCTTTCATTTGTTCCTTTGTTTTCCTATTTCTTGTACCCTTTCTAATATTCTTAAGAATTGAATTCTCCAGTGTTGACTTTTATACTTTGTTTAGACATGTCCAATGTCACCAACAAGGTTCTTTACCATTTTAATTTATGTTGAATATTTTGTTTCAACTAGATGATCTTACTAGAACCTTCTAAAGTTCTCTAAGCATCGATCTACTCGAATGTCTAGGGACTAGACTCATTCGAGAATTAAATGGAAAAAATATTTTAGGTTGTTAACCATTGGTAAAGCTGAGCGTTTAAACTCAATGCTTTATGATCTCAAAACTACATTGTATTTTGAATTCACAAGCACCAATTGGTTTGCCATTCGATTTTGATATTCGAAAACAACCATAAAAGTCACTAAAAGAAACGTACATTTAAATTGCTCATTTTCTCTCATTTCCGTGAATCGTTCTTGGATTCATTACCAATCGAGGAAATTTACTGTTACCTTTCTAAAAGGATTTACCGCAGTGCAAGATTTTTAATTATAAACAATAATTAAAACATACATTGAAGCATGCAAAGTCTAAACATTTATCATGAATAATAACTTGAAAATTAAAGCAATCATGCAATTCAAACAAGTTATTACATTTTATTCGAATTTATTGTTCCGGCAGGTGTGAATAAAATGATTCCAAGATCCTAAAATCATTGAAGAATTAAGCACAGTTTGTCGACTTAATCCTAAAACATCTTAGGTAAGCAAAAACCTTTTGCTAATAGTCTAGAAACTATTCTTGGTTGATAGGCACGTCTAAGAACTTATTAGGTAAACCTATCGATTTTGCCACGACATAAAAGGACTCCTTACTTATATCGTTGAGTTTCACCAAAACTAACATGTACTCACAATTATTTGTGTACCTTGCCCCTTTAGGACCAATAAGTAACACCTCGCTGAGCGAAAACTATTACTAGATTGATGTAAAGGATATCCAAGCAAGTGTATATTTTGGCATGGCACCTTTTAACTCAATTTTTAAGTTTGGAACTTAAGGCTCTTACTATGTTGGTTAGATTTTAAGTGAACTAAAATCCTTAATCATGCAACATAATTAAGCCGTAATCTCATGCATTTTAAGACATATTTAAAAGCAATAAATAACTTAAAACATGCATAAGATAAATGTGATCTAGTATGGCCCAACTTCATCTTGAAGCTTTAACTTCAAAGGCCGTCTTGAAAATCTCCGTGGGAGGCACCATTTTCTTCAAATAGAATAAGCTATAATTAAAACTAATTACAACTATTTGATGGTACGCAGACCATATTTGAATTGAAAAACAACTTTGGTACTTTAGACCAATTACATTCAAATTAATGGTACGCAGACCATATTTTCTATCCTATTTGGGCCATACTAGTCACTTCATAACCTGCAAAACAGTACATATACAATATATACCATTCACCCATTCATTATCATGAATGGCCCACATAGCTGGTTAGTAAAACACATTATGCATCACATAAACATTTGCAGCAATTAATCAAGGGCACCAATAATCTACAAATTATTCAGTCCTTATTAATTCTAATCAAGTTGTTTTAACCTTAAGGATTTGTAGACCTAATCAAGAGTTTATGACTAAAAAGGGGTCCCACTTAAACCAATAAATTCATATCCTTTACTAATTTTAAAAATAAAAATGTATTTCTAGTCTAACCGGAAACATACAAATTTAATTAAAATTTAAAGCTCATATAGATTTATAATTGAATCCATAAATTTAATTTAATTTCAGTCGTATTTAAATTAATTCATGATTTTAATTTTAGTAGAATAATTAGAATAAATAAAATTTATTATAATTACAATATTCAAAATTAAAATCCAAGAAAACAATTTAAATCATTAATTTAAAAATTAATTAAAATTACGTAAACTGAAAATTTCAAATTAAAATTTCAAAACGATCTAATCGCAACGCAACAACCCCACGCAACGCACGCCCATGGGCCACACGCACGCAGCCATCGCTGGCCATGTGCGCGCAGCCCATGCGCTGCGTCGCATCGCTGCTGCTCACCATCGCAAGGCATCACGCGAGTTGGTGCTCGCTGCGTGCGCCAGCGCTCGACGCAACAAGCATGCTGCCGCAGCCCATCGCTGGGCGCAGCGCTCGTAGCACGTCGCAACAAGCAAGCTGCTCGCCATCGTTGGGCGCAGCGCTCGTCGCACGTCGCAACAAGCACGCTGCACGCCATCGCTGGGCGCAGCGCTCGTCGCACGTCGCAACAAGCACGCTGCACGCCATCGCTGGGCGCAGCGCTCGTCGCACGTCGCAACAAGCACGCTGCACGCCATCGCTGGGCGTAGCGCTCGTCGCACGTCGCAACAAGCACGCTGCACGCCATCGCTGGGCGCAGCGCTCGTCGCACGTCGCAACAATCACGCTGCACGCCATCGCTGGGCGCAGCGCTCGTCGCACGCACACTAGCGCTCGCTGCGCGCGAGGCTCCGCATGCTTGCGCGAGGCAGTGCGCGCTGTGGCGCAGCTCGCTTGCTGCCCACACGCGACTGCTCGTGCCTTGCTCTCGCCCTCGCCCATTCGCCCATTGCACACAGCCCACGACACAAGGCAGGGCTGCTGCCTTGTGCTCGTGCACCATGGCCTTGCTCATTGCATTCGTACCGCATGGGCGACGAGCTCCCTTGCTCGTCGTCACATGCCCGCACGATACAACACCCCTTAAGGGTAACACGTAGCGTCCATTGCTTTGTGCGTGCAAGTTATATGAGCAAATCGCATAAAAATTTAAAATTTATATTCAAAATTAATGACAAATTAAAAAATAATATTAATTTCATAATTTTAGGGCGAAAAATCGAAAATTTATTATTTAATTGATTTCCGATTAACATGGATTCAAGTCTAGGTCATAAAAATTTAAAATTTAACATAAATTTACAATTTTTATGGTGGTTTTTAATCATAGGTATCTAATTAAATTATAACTAATTATGAAAATCAAATTAATTCTAAATTATTCCAATTTTCAGCAAATTAATCATAATTACAAATTAGATTGCATAATTAACAAGGCTAGGCATTCAAACTTGTTAAACATATACAGTAGGTCAATCAAAAATTCAAGATTTATCAACAAGAATCGCAAATATTTAATTTAACATCTTAAATTTACGAAATTTTGCATTCAAAAAACTAAAACCTTCGAAAAGTCATAGTTAGGCTTCGAATTTGAGAATTCTGGGTTCGGCCGAAAAACACTATTTTTGTCAAAATTTTAGAATGCCTTTTACATGCGGAATTGACACAAAAATCACTCGATTTGGATGAGTATCGAAGAAACTGCCGAAAAACTGCGTACGTATAATTAAATAAACGCAATTTGCAATTAATTAACAATTACGAAAATTAATCACCCCTTTAATTCTTGCAAATTTGTAATATTTAACCATGTTCATGCAATTTAGATTATGAAAATAATAAGAGGCTCGTGATACCACTGTTAGGTTATGATACATATGACAATTCATAAATCATGCGGAAAAACCATAAAGCCAGGAAAGCATATTATTTACACATAATCATTTAGCATAGTTTAGATGCATACACTTTGTTGCGTGCCTTCCCTAACTGCGCCCGAACCGAACAAGAACAAGTCTTTAGGACTCCAAGTGTCGTCCCTCCGTAGATAGTCCACAGCACGTCCGGATCCGCCTTAAGCTTGACCAACTAGGATCGCCCTTAAGGTACTTAGAATTTTCGGCACATATAGGCAATTGTATGACTGAATTTTTGATCTCAAAAATCACTTTGAATACTTGAAAATCTCTATACAAAATAATGACCCTAGGCCTTTATTTATAGAGGTATGGAAAGGGAATCGTAATCCTATTAGGATACGAATAATTAAACTAGAATTCTAATAGAGTTCTTATTTAATTAATTCATCCTTTTAGGTTTAGGAATTTAATCTTTAATTGAAACCTGATAGCTTTAGGATTCATATAGCACACCAACACACACGCACGCACAGCAGCCCACGAGGGGCGCCATGCGCGCGCGCGCAGCCCGCGAACTCGCATCCCATTGCTGCGAGGCCCACACGCTGCCGCAGCGTTGGCGCGCGCTGGGCCTGCCTTGCGGTGGGCCTGGCGCAGCCTTGGCTGGTGCGTTGTGGCGCGCTGGCTTGCTGGGCGATGGCCCGGCTTCGTGCTGGGCCTTCGTCTGGCATGCCTCGTCCGATGCTAATTCGTACGATACGCTTCCGATTAATTTCCCGATTCCAGAATTCATTTCCGATACGAACAATATTTAATATTTCCGATTCCGGAATTAATTTCCGTTTCGAACAAATATTTAATATTTCCGTTTCCGGAATTATTTTCCGATTCTGGCAATATTTTCGATTCTGACAATATTTCCGTTTCCGGCAATATTTCCGATTCCGGCAATATTTCCATTTCCGATAATATTTTCCGATACGTACCATGTTTCCGTTTCCGGCAACATCTACGACTTGGATAATATTTATATTTCCGATACGATCCATATTTCCGTTTCCGGCAATATCATCGTTTCCGGAGCATTCATTTCTTGCCTGTGACGATCTCAGCTCCCACTGAAACCAAGATCCGTCGATTCCGGATATCCATAGATGGAGTATTTAATGCCATTAAATACTTGATCCGTTTACGTACTATTTGTGTGACCCTACGGGTTCAGTCAAGAGTAAGTTGTGGATTAATATCATTAATTCCACTTGAACTGAAGCGGCCTCTAGCTAGGCATTCAGCTCACTTGATCTCACTGAATTATTAACTTGTTAATTAATACTGAACCGCATTTATTAGACTTAACATAGAATGCATACTTGGACCAAGGGCATTATTTCCTTCAAATTAGAACTTTCCAAACATAGGAATTACCAAAAATATATCTTTCCAAAAATAGGGACTTCTGAAAATAGAACTTTCCAAAATTAGAAACTTTCTAAACATAGGTTCCAATATATATATGGAATCAAAAACCTCTTCTTATCTCCCTTTCCTTCCTAAATGTGCACACCCCCAAGATAGTATTCCATTTCACAAATCTATACATTGGGGTACTAACCAAAATAAATGTCAACAATTGACTTCGACTTACACAACAAGTGATGCGTATTAACATAAGTTCCATAGATCTAGAAAGATTTATGAAAGACTTTTAAAACTTTTAAAATATAAATTTCCCATAAAAGGCTTTCCATAAAATATATATGCAATATAAAGACTTTCCATAAAATAATTTTCCATCTCAACCTTACTTGTCCACCAAGTATTTTTAAAAGCACGTTATTTGTTATTGAAACATATTTTTAAAGATCAAAAATCATTATTTGAATAAAAGTTGTACATCCAAACCATTTCAATCACCAACAACATACATGAAAATCATAATCATCATATTCGAACATCATCAACAACAATATAAAAAAATCATAATTATCATAATTGCAAATACCAATTAAATCATTCATAGATTTCAATCATAATTAAATATCTAGCCACATACATGTACCTTGATCAATTAACCACTTCTCGCGAGATCAAATAGGCTTAGGAGATTCATTCATGAAATCCTAATCAAATAATTCACAAAAACCTAATTAATAATAATACTAATCATAAATTAATTAAATATGATTAAATCTAAGGAAGCTAAATTTAAATCATGATTCATATGATAAAAAAAATTATTTTATAAACATTTTTAAAATCATAAAAGTGTTTACTTAAAATAGTTGAATTACTAATCGAAAAAGAATGATTTAATTGAATGATTTGAAGAACAACGAACGAAGAATGAAGAACGATAAAGCCAACACCACGAGGTGGCGTCAACCAAGGTGGACGGCTAGTGGTGGCTGCCTCCTTTGGGCGGTGGCTGAGGGTTTTAGAGAGAGAGAGAGAGAGAGAGAGAGAGAGAGAGAGAGAGAGAGAGAGAGAGAGAGTGTGTTTAGGAGAATTATAGAAAGGGTTTTTGTAAAGAAGTTTTAAAACTTTTTATATGGAAAATAATGAAGGATATGAGGGGGTATTTATAGTTGAATGGGGTATGGGTTATCTTAATTAGGGTTTAGAGAATTTAGGTAAGAAAATATTCTAGAATGTTCATAGAAAGATTTAAGGAAAGAGAGAATAATTGAATTATGGAAAATACCAAAAGAATATAATTTAGAATTATTTTCAAATCATTATATGATTTTTCCTAAATAATTCCTCAAATATTCATAATTATTTTAGTTTCCAAATTTCCAAAATTGATTTTCAATTTCTAGGAAAGTTGCTTTAAAAATTCGGATCTTTAAAAATTGTTTTCAAAAATTTCCTATTCTTTAAAAATCGGACTTTAGTTTTGAAATTTCAGATTTTTAACAAAATATTTAGGATAATATTTTCTTAAATGATTTAATTAAAAATCCATTTAAAAGTTACATAAATAATCTTAATAAATTTTGAAATAATAATTCCTCCAAATTAATTTGAAATTTTTTTTCTCTCCAAAATTATTTTGAATATAATTACATAAATAACCTTAATGCTTTTAAAATGCATAAGCTAATTAAATTAATTACACAAAATACGGGGTATTACAGTTCAACTAGAAGAAAATTCGAGTTCTATTTTCACACACTTGTTATTTTAAAAACGATTCTCCAAAAGGACACTATTTGGAGCAAACAAACATTATGTTCTCAAAATTCATGGTAGAAATAATACCCTTGTGTCTGATTTGAATAAATCACAATGAAACCTATATCTATTCTTGAGCCTTAGTTTGTTGGATAACCAATACCAAGCTCCCACTAAGTTTAGGAAGTCTTAGATATATATTATTGAAAAGATATTCTGAATTATTTTTCAATAGCTTTGACGAATTTAGTTTAGTGTGATGGCAGTTGAGCATTTTTTTTTTTAGATACTACAGTAAAAATCTTTATGATTCATCATTGATTGAATCATGTATGAATTGACTCCGATCATCCGAATTTAGACATACCATATGTAGTGGAGCTCGATCGTGAAATTACAACACACAATCATTGGAGGATCATTCTTGGTTTAAGTAATCTTAAACTTGGTCTAATCTAGAACTTATGATATCTTTCCAAGTGGATTTTATACTTCTCTATGAATCTTAGAACTAGACAACAGATTCAAACTTATATAACTTTGAGTAAACAAATCCACATTCACTCAAACCCAGGTGAAATAATAAAGTCATAAAATCTTTCTTCAAGTTTGAAGTCCGAATTCTAGGAGTTCTAACAATAGTTATTTCTTTTGTTAATGTCAAAAAATAAGACTAGGTTGACTGTAATGATCTAAAAATCACTCAACTTTCAAAAGTCCATCAAAATGGAGCTTTAGAATGTTAATTTGTTGATATGGTCTAAGTAACAATGCAAAATATTAGTGGAACTCAAATCAATAAATTGATTTGATCCTAATTAAAGAGTTGTTTGTTTTAATCGAGAATACATGACTCAACCGTTAAATGACTATTTCATTCAATTAAACAAACGAACATTGTTTTTGTTTACTTTGAATGTGAGTCTTTCTGTGTTTGAAACGGGAATTGAGGTATGTCGATTACGGAATAAAATAACCATTACGCTCCTGCCTCGAAAGGACTTAAAACAAACTAGATGACCATACAACTAATGTAGCAATGCCATGCTTCATTTCCCACTAGTGTATCCTAACTGATACGAGTTTAAAAACTCGTTGTATAAACAAGGATAGTTGATTAACAAGCTAGACCTTTAACTCGTTGATCGTGAATGCAAGACAAGACCTATTGACTCACAATCAGTTCTTTGAATAGGAAACGCGTCCAAAACAAAGAAAAAAAGCTGAATTATAAACTATAATTCGAAATGTAACAAACAAGTGTTTTAATCATCCAGTTGGTTGTTTATTCCAATTAAGAAGCTGACTATAAATAGCCAAAAACCAACAGCTACAAGAGCTTTAAACGGCTAATTAAGAGCCATTTAAGAGCCTTTAAAACTGGCAGTTACAAGCTCTAAAGCCTCCTAATTCAGTCACTAAATTGGAGGTTACAAAGGCTTAAAACTCTCCTTACAAACAGCAATAATCAAAGCTAAGTAATGACTAAATTTAAATTGGGGATTTAAACAAATATCCCTTTATTAAACCGACTTTAACCAAAGCAATTAAAAATAATAAGTGCGTACAATCTGTTTAAACAAGCGGACCAATGTGATTAAACGGACCAGTTTGATTAACGTACCACCTTGATAATAAGGACCATATAACGAGCTCACTCAATCCAAGTCACCATGCACACAAAATGAGCCATTGAACCCAAATCAGTTTTGGTTCCAATTGCTAGCATAAGACTATCACTTTCATCCATAACCGTATCATCCCCTCCCCCTTTAAAAGGAATTGACCTCAATTCAGCAAGGCCATCATCATCAAGATAAGGTGAAAGATCACCTACATTGAAAGTAGCATGGACACCATAGTCTCCCGGAAGCTCAATCTTGTAAGAATTATCATTCACACGTGCAACCACCTTGTAAGGACCTTCAGCCCTAGGCATAAGCTTGTTCTTGCGTTTTCTTGGAAAACGCTCTTTCCTTAAATGAACCCAAACCAAATCACCTTCTTCAAAGAACCTCGGTTTGCGATTCTTATTTGATTTCTGTTTATAAGAGGCATTAATAGCTTCAATTCGCTCACGAACTTGTTGGTGCAGTTTCATCATAGACTTTAACTTAGCATCGGCATCCTTGTGAACCAACTCATCTTTTGGTAATGGAATTAAATCCAAGGGCAAGTATGGATTAATCCCATATACTACCTCAAATGGAGAATGACCAGTAGCATAAGTAGGAGACCGATTATAAGCAAATTCAGCGTGAGCAAGCTTGACATCCCAATCCTTTTGCATTTTACTTACCAACACTCTCAATAGCGTTCCCAAGGTTCGATTTGTCACCTCTGTTTGCCCATCAGTTTGAGGGTGATGTGAAGTGCTAAACAACAACTTGGTTCCCACCTTTCTCCATAATGTATTCCAAAAGTAACTCAAGAACTTGGAATCTCGATCAGAAACAATAGTCTTTGGAATTCCATGCAAACGAACAATCTCCTTATAATACAAATCAGCCACATTACAAGCATCATCCGTTTTGTGACAAGCAACGAAGTGAGCCATTTTTGAAAATCTATCCACCACGACCATAATAGCATCCTTACCTCTTTGAGTACGAGGCAAAGCCACTATAAAATCCATGGATACATCTTCCCAAGGGCGAACTGGAACCGGCAAAGGTGAGTATAAACCGGGTTTGAAAGAACTCTTGGCCATATGACAAGTCACACATTTATTCACAATGTTCGTTACATCACCTAACATTTTAGGCCAAAAGAAATGTTCTCTCAATATTTCCAAGGTCTTGGCTATGCCAAAGTGACCAGCCAATCCTCCGCCATGAGCCTCATGCACTAGTAACTCACGAATTGAATGCTTAGGAATACAAAGGCGATTACCTTTGAAAAGAAACCCATCTTGCAACATGTACTCCCCATAAGCACCAACTGCACATTTCTTGAATGCAACTCCAAAATCACCATCATCATGATAATAATCTTTTAAGGTCTCAAACCCCAACAAACGAACATCAAGTGTAGCAAGCAAAGTGTACCTTCGTGATAATGCATCAGCCACCACATTGCTTTTACCATCTTTGTATTTCGAAGAAAAATGAAAGGATTGCAAGAACTCAACCCATTTAGCATGCCTTGGGCTCAATTTTTGTTGCCCATTAATATACTTCAAAGATTCATGATCAGAATGCAAAACAAAGTGGCTAGAACGCAAATAATGACTCCAATGATCCAAAGCTCTAACAATGGCATAGAACTCTTTATCATAAGTGCAATAATTCAAACGAGCACCCCCTAACTTTTCCGAAAAATAAGCTATGGGACGCTTACCTTGGATCAAAACAGCACCAATCCCCACTCCACTAGCATCACACTCGACCTCAAAAGGTTGAGAGAAATCTGGCAGCGCCAAAATAGGAGCAGCACACAAACGCTCTTTAATCACATCAAACGCCTTTTGAGCGTCCTCTCCCCATACAAAAGCACCTTTCTTCAAGCAACTAGTGATAGGACTAGTAATAGTACTGAAATCACGAATGAAACGTCTATAAAATGAAGCAAGACCATGAAATGAACGCACCTCACTTATAGTTTTAGGATTAGGCCACGATTTGATAGCCTCGATCTTGGACTGATCCACGGACACTCCATCTTTCGAAACCACATAGCCCAAGAATACAACATTGTCAACAAGGAATGAACACTTCTCTAGCTTCCCATAGAGTCTTTGAGCTCTAAGTGTTTCAAAAACATCCCTCAAATGAATCAGATGCTCCTCTTCGTTCCTACTATACACCAAGATGTCATCAAGATATACCACAACGAATCTGCCCAAAAATGATTTAAGCACTTCGTTCATTAGCCTCATAAATGTACTAGGATCATTAGTGAGACCAAATGGCATGACGGTCCACTCATACAAACCATGTTTTGTCTTGAAAGCCGTTTTCCACTCATCTCCTTCACGCATCCGAATCCGATGATAACCACTTCGCAAATCAATTTTTGAGAACAACTTCGAACCATGGAGCTCATCTAACATATCATCAAGTCTCGGAATTGGAAAACGATACTTGATGGTAATGTTATTCACAGCCCTACTATCAACACACATTCGCCATGTTCCATCTTTCTTAGGCACAAGCAACACCGGAACAGCACATGGACTCAAGCTTTCTCTAACATAGCCTCGATTCACAAGTTCATCAATTTGCTTTTGTAATTCCTTTGTTTCCTCCGGATTGCAACGATAGGCAGCCTTATTAGGCAAAGAAGTTCCTGGAATAAGATCAATTTGATGTTCAATACCACGAATAGGGGGCAAACCTGGTGGTAATTCATCCGGAAATACATCCTTGAACTCAAACAGCAATTCGGCAATGGGACTGCCTTCTTTCCAATTTTGGCCTTCAATTGGACTCTCCTTAGCCACGAGCAAATACACCAACTCTCCATGATCAAGAGCTTGCTCAATTTCTCGTTCACTAGCCAACATGGTGAGATTCGGCTTTTTCTTTTGTTTCACACTCATGGATCGAACCGCTTGAGATGACATAAGCTTTAGCACAATTTTCTTGCCTTTGTCTCTCAATTCATACTCATTGCTTCTCCCTTTATGAATCACGTCCCTATCAAACATCCAAGGACGACCCAACAAAATATGACAAGAATCCATAGGAATAACATCACAAAGAACTTCATCCACATACGAACCCATAGTCAAACCAACCCTTACTTGCTTCGACACTTTTACACTATTACCATCATCAAGCCAATGGAGTGCGTATGGCCTAGGATGGGCAGTAGTGATTAAGCCTAATTTTGACACCATTTCACTAGAAGCAGCATTGGTACAACTCCCCCCATCAACAATTACACTACACCACTTATCTTTCACTAGACATTTAGTATGAAACAACTGATCTCGTTGGTCTAGATCAGTAGGTGAAATTTGAGTTTGTAGCGCTCTAAGAACCAGATTTGTGTCATAAATTGGAGCCTCATACCCTTCCTCTTCCTCCTCATCACCACTCTCATCAAACACAAATACGTCCCCCAACCTCTTTTCCTCTTCAAACAACTCCTCACGACATTCAACAGCTTCTCTCAAGGTCACTACTCGTTTATTTGGACACGCATTTTGATAATGCCCAAACCCTTGACACTTAAAACAACGCACCTTGGACAAACTTGTTTCTTTGGTTGGGTTAGATAGTTTAGGGGCAGCCGTAGAATTACTTGAACCTACGGTACTAGGTGATGTGTTTGGTTTCAAGCTAGGTTCGGATTTAGCCCAAGACTTGGCTTTACCATCCATACTAGACCCTCCCCCATATTTTGCCTTCCCTTGATTTTCCAATTTTAAACAAAGTCCACAAAGAGTGTCAAAATTAGAATATGGATAAAGGTCTACGGTATTGGCAATATTATAATTTAGACCCCTTAAAAATCTGGACAGTTTTTGTTCCTCAATTTCCTCAATTTCTCCCATTAAGGACAACTTTTCAAACTCATCAATATATTCAGCCACACTCATTTTTCCTTGCCTCAATTCAGCAATTTTACGATAAGTTGTTATTCTATGAGTTGTTGGCACATACCTTTTACGTAGCTTACGTTTCAAAGACTCCCAAGAGGTAATTTTCTCCTTCCCTTCACGTATTCTCTTGGATTTCAGTCCCTCGAACCACAATGAAGCCCCTCGTCCTAGCTTCAATATGGCATATTTGCAACGCTTCTCATCATCAATGTCCTTGAAATCGAACATTCTCTCTATTTTGCGCTCCCACTCCAAATAGGCTTCCGGATCTGTTCCACCAACAAATTCAGGAAGTTCGGTGACTTTGAATTCATCCATAGCCCGTAGATCACGCCTAGGAGGCCTACGATACCCCCCATCTCTAACGTTCTTCAAGGCTTCTTGGAGATGTTGTAGAAAGTCAGGATCATCAAAATCCATATTTCAGTTTGTAAGAATTACGAACAGCAGCTCTTTTTTTTCTTTTTTTTTTTTTTTTTTTTGGGCGGATCACACGAATAGCAGCTCTGATACCACTAATGATACGAGTTTAAAAACTCGTTGTATAAACAAGGATAGTTGATTAACAAGCTAGACCTTGAACTCGTTGATCGTGAATGCAAGACAAGACCTATTGACTCACAATCAGTTCTTTGAATAGGAAACGCGTCCAAAACAAAGAAAAAAAGCTGAATTATAAACTATAATTCAAAATGTAACAAACAAGTGTTTTAATCATCCAGTTGGTTGTTTATTCCAATTAAGAAGCTGACTATAAATAGCCAAAAACCAACAGCTACAAGAGCTTTAAACGGCTAATTAAGAGCCATTTAAGAGCCTTTAAAACTGGCAGTTACAAGCTCTAAAGCCTCCTAATTCAGTCACTAAATTGGAGGTTACAAAGGCTTAAAACTCTCCTTACAAACAGCAATAATCAAAGCTAAATAATGACTGAATTTAAATTGGGGATTTAAACAAATATCCCTTTATTAAACCGACTTTAACCAAAGCAATTAAAAATAATAAGTGCGTACAATCTGTGTAAACAAGCGGACCAATGTGATTAAACGGACCAGTTTGATTAACGTACCACCTTGATAATAAGGACCATATAACGAGCTCACTCAATCCAAGTCACCATGCACACAAAATGAGCCATTGAACCCAAATCAGTTTTGGTTCCAATTGCTAGCATAAGACTATCACTTTCATCCATAACCGTATCATCCCCTCCCCCTTTAAAAGGAATTGACCTCAATTCAGCAAGGCCATCATCATCAAGATAAGGTGAAAGATCACCTACATTGAAAGTAGCATGGACACCATAGTCTCCCGGAAGCTCAATCTTGTAAGCATTATCATTCACACGTGCAACCACCTTGTAAGGACCTTCAGCCATAGGCATAAGCTTGTTCTTGCGTTTGCTTGGAAAACGCTCTTTCCTTAAATGAACCCAAACCAAATCACCTTCTTCAAAGAACCTCGGTTTGCGATTCTTATTTGATTTCTGTTTATAAGAGGCATTAATAGCTTCAATTCGCTCACGAACTTGTTGGTGCAGTTTCATCATAGACTTTAACTTAGCATCGGCATCCTTGTGAACCAACTCATCTTTTGGTAATGGAATTAAATCCAAGGGCAAGTATGGATTAATCCCATATACTACCTCAAATGGAGAATGACCAGTAGCATAAGTAGGAGACCGATTATAAGCAAATTCAGCGTGAGCAAGCTTGACATCCCAATCCTTTTGCGTTTTACTTACCAACCCTCTCAATAGCGTTCCGAAGGTTCGATTTGTCACCTCTGTTTGCCCATCAGTTTGAGGGTGATGTGAAGTGCTAAACAACAACTTGGTTCCCACCTTTCTCCATAATGTATTCCAAAAGTAACTCAAGAACTTGGAATCTCGATCAGAAACAATAGTCTTTGGAATTCCATGCAAACGAACAATCTCCTTATAATACAAATCAGCCACATTACAAGCATCATCCGTTTTGTGACAAGCAACGAAGTGAGCCATTTTTGAAAATCTATCCACCACGACCATAATAGCATCCTTACCTCTTTGAGTACGAGGCAAAGCCACTATAAAATCCATGGATACATCTTCCCAAGGGCGAACTGGAACCGGCAAAGGTGAGTATAAACCGGGTTTGAAAGAACTCTTGGCCATATGACAAGTCACACATTTATTCACAATGTTCGTTACATCACCTAACATTTTAGGCCAAAAGAAATGTTCTCTCAATATTTCCAAGGTCTTGGCTATGCCAAAGTGACCAGCCAATCCTCCGCCATGAGCCTCATGCACTAGTAACTCACGAATTGAATGCTTAGGAATACAAAGGCGATTACCTTTGAAAAGAAACCCATCTTGCAACATGTACTCCCCATAAGCACCAACTGCACATTTCTTGAATGCAACTCCAAAATCACCATCATCATGATAATAATCTTTTAAGGTCTCAAACCCCAACAAACGAACATCAAGTGTAGCAAGCAAAGTGTACCTTCGTGATAATGCATCAGCCACCACATTGCTTTTACCATCTTTGTATTTCGAAGAAAAATGAATGGATTGCAAGAACTCAACCCATTTAGCATGCCTTGG
Source organism: Spinacia oleracea (assembly GCF_020520425.1). Lineage (NCBI taxonomy): Eukaryota > Viridiplantae > Streptophyta > Magnoliopsida > Caryophyllales > Amaranthaceae > Spinacia > Spinacia oleracea. The sequence continues at coordinate 116,806,299 of NC_079489.1, read as the reverse complement.
GCTCAATTTTTGTTGCCCATTAATATACTTCAAAGATTCATGATCAGAATGCAAAACAAAGTGGCTAGAACGCAAATAATGACTCCAATGATCTAAAGCTCTAACAATGGCATAGAACTCTTTATCATAAGTGCAATAATTCAAACGAGCACCCCCTAACTTTTCCGAAAAATAAGCTATGGGACGCTTACCTTGGATCAAAACAGCACCAATCCCCACTCCACTAGCATCACACTCGACCTCAAAAGGTTGAGAGAAATCTGGCAGCGCCAAAATAGGAGCAGCACACAAACGCTCTTTAATCACATCAAACGCCTTTTGAGCGTCCTCTCCCCATACAAAAGCACCTTTCTTCAAGCAACTAGTGATAGGACTAGTAATAGTACTGAAATCACGAATGAAACGTCTATAAAATGAAGCAAGACCATGAAATGAACGCACCTCACTTATAGTTTTAGGATTAGGCCACGATTTGATAGCCTCGATCTTGGACTGATCCACGGACACTCCATCTTTCGAAACCACATAGCCCAAGAATACAACATTGTCAACAAGGAATGAACACTTCTCTAGCTTCCCATAGAGTCTTTGAGCTCTAAGTGTTTCAAAAACATCCCTCAAATGAATCAGATGCTCCTCTTCGTTCCTACTATACACCAAGATGTCATCAAGATATACCACAACGAATCTGCCCAAAAATGATTTAAGCACTTCGTTCATTAGCCTCATAAATGTACTAGGATCATTAACGAGACCAAATGGCATGACGGTCCACTCATACAAACCATGTTTTGTCTTGAAAGCCGTTTTCCACTCATCTCCTTCACGCATCCGAATCTGATGATAACCACTTCGCAAATCAATTTTTGAGAACAACTTCGAACCATGGAGCTCATCTAACATATCATCAAGTCTCGGAATTGGAAAACGATACTTGATGGTAATGTTATTCACAGCCCTACTATCAACACACATTCGCCATGTTCCATCTTTCTTAGGCACAAGCAACACCGGAACAGCACATGGACTCAAGCTTTCTCTAACATAGCCTCGATTCACAAGTTCATCAATTTGCTTTTGTAATTCCTTTGTTTCCTCCGGATTGCAACGATAGGAAGCCTTATTAGGCAAAGAAGTTCCTGGAATAAGATCAATTTGATGTTCAATACCACGAATAGGGGGCAAACCTGGTGGTAATTCATCCGGAAATACATCCTTGAACTCAAACAGCAATTCGGCAATGGGACTGCCTTCTTTCCAATTTTGGCCTTCAATTGGACTCTCCTTAGCCACGAGCAAATACACCAACTCTCCATGATCAAGAGCTTGCTCAATTTCTCGTTCACTAGCCAACATGGTGAGATTCGGCTTTTTCTTTTGTTTCACACTCATGGATCGAACCGCTTGAGATGACATAGGCCTTAGCACAATTTTCTTGCCTTTGTCTCTCAATTCATACTCATTGCTTCTCCCTTTATGAATCACGTCCCTATCAAACATCCAAGGACGACCCAACAAAATATGACAAGCATCCATAGGAATAACATCACAAAGAACTTCATCCACATACGAACCCATAGTCAAACCAACCCTTACTTGCTTCGACACTTTTACACTATCAAGCCAATGGAGTGCGTATGGCCTAGGATGGGCAGTAGTGATTAAGCCTAATTTTGACACCATTTCACTAGAAGCAGCATTGGTACAACTCCCCCCATCAACAATTACACTACACCACTTATCTTTCACTAGACATTTAGTATGAAACAACTGATCTCGTTGGTCTAGATCAGTAGGTGAAATTTGAGTTTGTAGCGCTCTAAGAACCAGATTTGTGTCATAAATTGGAGCCTCATACCCTTCCTCTTCCTCCTCATCACCACTCTCATCAAACACAAATACGTCCCCCAACCTCTTTTCCTCTTCCAACAACTCCTCACGACATTCAACAGCTTCTCTCAAGGTCACTACTCGTTTATTTGGACACGCATTTTGATAATGCCCAAACCCTTGACACTTAAAACAACGCACCTTGGACAGACTTGTTTCTTTGGTTGGGTTAGATAGTTTAGGGGCAGCCGTAGAATTACTTGAACCTATGATACTAGGTGATGTGTTTGGTTTCAAGCTAGGTTCCGATTTAGCCCAAGACTTGGCTTTACCATCCATACTAGACCCTCCCCCATATTTTGCCTTCCCTTGATTTTCCAATTTTAAACAAAGTCCACAAAAGTGTCAAAATCAGAATATGGATAAAGGTTTACGGTATTGGCAATATTATAATTTAGACCCCTTAAAAATCTGGACAGTTTTTGTTCCTCAATTTCCTCAATTTCTCCCATTAAGGACAGCTTTTCAAACTCATCAATATATTCAGCCACACTCATTTTTCCTTGCCTCAATTCGGCAATTTTACGATAAGTTGTTATTCTATGAGTTGTTGGCACATACCTTTTACGTAGCTTACGTTTCAAAGACTCCCAAGAGGTAATTTTCTCTTTCCCTTCACGTATTCTCTTGGATTTCAGTCCCTCGAACCACAATGAAGCCCCTCGTCCTAGCTTCAATATGGCATATTTGCAATGCTTCTCATCATCAATGTCCTTGAAATCGAACATTCTCTCTATTTTGCGCTCCCACTCCAAATAGGCTTCCGGATCTGTTCCACCAACAAATTCAGGAAGTTCGTAGACTTTGAATTCATCCATAGCCCGTAGATCACGCCTAGGAGGCCTACGATACCTCCCATCTCTAACGTTCTTCAAGGCTTCTTCGAGATGTTGTAGAAAGTCAGGATCATCAAAATCCATATTTCAGTTTGTAAGAATTACGAACAGCAGCTCTTATTTTTTGCCTTCTTTTTTTTTTTTTTTTTTTTTTTGGGGCGGATCACACGAACAGCAGCTTTGATACCACTAATGATACGAGTTTAAAAACTCGTTGTATAAACAAGGATAGTTGATTAACAAGCTAGACCTTTAAGTCGTTGATCGTGAATGCAAGACAAGACCTATTGACTCACAATCAGTTCTTTGAATAGGAAACGCGTCCAAAACAAAGAAAAAAAGCTGAATTATAAACTATAATTCGAAATGTAACAAACAAGTGTTTTAATCATCCAGTTGGTTGTTTATTCCAATCAAGAAGCTGACTATAAATAGCCAAAAACCAACAGCTACAAGAGCTTTAAACCGCTAATTAAGAGCCATTTAAGAGCCTTTAAAACTGGCAGTTACAAGCTCTAAACCCTCCTAATTCAGTCACTAAATTGGAGGTTACAAAGGCTTAAAACTCTCCTTACAAACAGCAATAATCAAAGCTAAGTAATGACTGAATTTAAATTGGGGATTTAAACAAATATCCCTTTATTAAACCGACTTTAACCAAAGCAATTAAAAATAATAAGTGCGTACAATCGGTGTAAACAAGCGGACCAATGTGATTAAACGGACCAGTTTGATTAACGTACCACCTTGATAATAAGGACCATATAACGAGCTCACTCAATCCAAGTCACCATGCACACAAAATGAGCCATTGAACCCAAATCAGTTTTGGTTCCAATTGCTAGCATAAGACTATCACTTTCATCCATAACCGTATCACTAACTTCCATTGTTTGAGTTATTACTGAAGTAAGAACCTCAAGCAGTATATGATACCAAGGAAGTTTGATTGCTAGGTCGCTTCTCTTTAAACATAAACTTACAGGTAAAAATGGAATCATAATTCCTTTCACTTGTTCCTTGTTTTCCTATTTCTTTTACTCTTTTTTATAGTCTTAAGAATTGACTTCTCAAGTGTTGTTTTATACTTTGTTAGACATGTCCAATGTCATTTCAACAAAACTTTTACCATTTCATTCATGTTGAACATTTGCTTCAACTAGATGATCTCATCAGAAGCTTCTAAAGTTCTCTGAGTATCAATCTATTCGAATGTCTAGTAGTTAGAATCATTCGATAATAAAATGGACTAAGATATTTTTTTTGGTTGTTAATAATTGGTGTAAATTGAGTCTTGGAACTCAATGCTTTATAAGTTCAAAACTAAATTTTATTTTGAATGCATAAGCACCAATGGGTTTCCCATTCAACTTTGTTAGTCAAAAACAACCATAAAAGTTTCTATAAGAAATGTACATTTTAAATTGCTCATTTTCTCTCATTTCCGTGAATCGTTCTTGGATTCACTACCAATCGAGGAAATATAATGTCACCTTTCTAAAAGGATTTATTGTTGTGGAGGATATATCATTATAAACAATAATTAAAAACATACATTGAAACATGAAAAGTCTAAAAATTTATCATGAGTACGTAATAACTTGAAAAGGCAAATATGCAATTTAAACAAGTCATTGAGAATTTTATTCGAGCAGGTGTGAATAAATGAATCCAAGACCCTCAAAATCATCAAAGAATTAAGCATGATTTCTCTTGTATTAACTCTAAAACATTTTAAGTAAGCAAATATGTTTCTAATAGTCTAGAAACTACTCTTGCTTGATAGACGTCTAAGAACTTATTAGGAAAACTTATCCCATTTTCCACGACATAAAAGGACTCCTTACTTATATCGCCGAGTTCAACCAAAATCAACATGTACTCACAACTAATTGTGTACCTTACCCCTTTAGGATCAAGAAGTGACACCTCGCTTTGGCAGAAAACTATCACCAATCAATCAAAAACTAAGTAAGTGTTATCTTAGTATGATACCTTTTAACTCAATTTTAAGTTTGGAACTTTTTTTATGAGTAAGGTTTTGAACTTAAGGCTTTACTATGTTGGTTAGATTTTAAGTAAACTAAAATCCTTAATCATGCAACATATTCAAGCCACATTCTCATGCATAATTCAAGACATTTTTAAAAGAAATAAACTTCTTAAAGCATACATAATAAATAAGTATGATCTAGTATGACACCACTTCATCTTGAAGCTTCAACTTTAAACTCCGTCTTGAAAATGAAATTGCACCTTGTAGACGCCTACATTTGACCCCTGACCATAAGCGGTAAGTTCAATGATGAAACCAGAAACTACTTTCCGACGCTTTCCTGAGTAAGCAATGAACATCCTATGACAGACTGAAGCGATCCCCGAATCAATATTTTTATTTATGGTAACTTTCGTTCCCGGTAGCTACCAAATATAGTAACCGTATAAGATAGATACATAAGAGATTGTATTGCACTACAATTAATATCTTAAAAAATATAAGAGTTGCACTCCAAATAATCTGGTAGAAGGGATAAAACTGTTAAAAAGAGATAAAATCCGGAATAAACCGAAAGATTCTAGAAAACGAGTTGATAGATTTACCTGCGCTATAATTTTCTAGCGCATGGAACCCACGTGCCACTTTTTTCAGCACGCCACCAAATTAAAGCGCCACTTTTTTCAGCACTGGTTCTCACCCAATCACGACAAAGGGATAAAGTTCCAGAGTGAGTTATTGCTGACTCAGATTCCAACGAATCTGGTGTATCCCTACCAGCAGGCCTGCGCTATAAATTTCTAGTGCTGCCATTTCAGTTTCAGAGAACTTCTAACTCTTCAAACATCTATCTTTACCTGGCCAGTTTCATTATAAATATAGGCCTAGAAATCCGAAAATCGGTACCAAATCCCAACGAATTCTAACCCTAAGCTTGAAGCTCTAAAGACGTCCCTTTGTTCGTAATAGCCTTGTTAACTCCTGTTATCAAACCCATGTTCGTATAAACATTCGAATCATCTTGTTACTAGTCTAAGGTATAACCGGATTATTATCATATACTAAGAGAATTTAAGAGGGAACTATGAAGGAATCGCATTAAGAATCGGGAACATCCAGTCAGTTGCCGGGAAGTTCTAAGCATAAAAGGAAATCCAGCAAGGACAAGTGGTAAATGTTCCCGAGAACCGCAATATAGCCAAAACTATATTATAATGGGCATTCTATTTTACTGCTTTCACCACCATATAAATTTCTCACATAATCTGTTATTGAATCACGCCTAATAAGATAAACTCTGGACAAATCGGTTATTGTTAGGCTCCTTTAATCAACTTAAATAATTATTAGACGTTTTTTAGTTAATCATATGTGCATTAAAATAAATACAGATTAGTAAAGTAGCCTCACGCATGTCCATTTTGTCATTGCATTAAACTAGTAAGGACTGTCACATGGGCTAATGTTGGGCACTCCCCGTATTAGTAAATTCCCCGTACCCTCAATCCCTACTCTGCGGATGTACATTCCCCAAACCAGGGATCACAAGGCATCCTAAGGCAGTTGTGGTAAAATATGTAAGCCCGAGTTTCTGCTCCTACTTCCTTATCGCAATAACCGGGTTTTCTCAGTTTTCCTCAATGTCTTTGAAAACTGAATGACGGCTCCATGATCTAGTAAATAGGAGGCTATGTCCACCCAGTTAGTCTCAGTTTACTTAATATTTATTACCACATCCGCGAGGGAAGCTATGAATTTGGAAACACTCGTCGTTTTAGACCACCCCTCACACACCTTCTTACTTGAACTTCAATATGGGAGGCACCATTTTCATCAAATAGGAATTGCAAAATTGAAATAACTATCCTAATTATTACAACATGCCAACGGGTATGCATACCGTATTTAAATAAAACTTATGGTACTTTAGACCATATTTTACATCCAAATTAATGATTCGCATACTATATTTTCTATCCTATTTGGGCTATACTAGTCACTTTCAGCAACCTGCAAAACAATATATATGCAATATATACCATTCACCCATTCATTTATATACTACTTAGCAAGTTAGCAGAAATAAGCATCGCATAATATTTGCAACAACTAATTAAGGCTCAAGAATCTATAAAATATTTGACCTTATTAGTTCTAATCAAGTTGTTAATCCTAAGGAAATAAGGACCTGATCATGGATAAAATGAAATTTAACCAAACATGAATAAAAACTCCCACTCAAACCAAGAATTATAGGCTTTAATTTACTAATTTTAAACATAAAATTTGTCTTTCAAAGTCCATCAGGAAACCACAATATTTAATTAAAATTTAAAGCTATAATAATTATTTCAAATCCAAATTTTTTATTTTAGTTGATTAAGTTGAATCAATTATAATTTATTTAAGGTTTTAATTTTATTAAATAATTAGTATTAAATTAATTATAATAATTAACTAATTAAATTCAGAGAAAAATTATAAGCACAAAAGTAAAATTAATTAAGTTCGTCGCACAACAGAAAATCAAAATCGCACACACGCGCATAATGGCTCAAGCCATATATGGCACGAGTGTGCGAGTCGTGATGGCAGGCACATGGGCACAACGCCCATGCCTCGCCAAGCACACAGCAGCAACAACGTTGGCTCAATGCTCGTTACCTGTTGCCTGCTGGTACTCGGTTTGCTTTCTCTCCCATCGCCCACGCGCATCATGGTAGCACGCAGCACGTAGGCGAGCACCCACCCACCGCACATTGTCCCTCTTCCTTGCACACTTCACAGGCACCGCATGGGCTACAAGCTCCCTTGCTCGTTGCCTCATGCATGCACAACCGCAACATCACCCTTGGGGCGCAACACATGCTAGACCTTTCGGTTTTGTTGCTCGTGTGTACAAGTTCATGAACGTTTTTACAAATATCGGAATTTTTATAATTTACAAAATTCTTGACAAATAAATAAATCGTATAAATTTCATGCATATTTGGCGAAAAATCAAAATGTATTAATCAATTAATTTCCTTTTAAATGATTATGTTGGATAAAATCTAGGGTTCATAAACATTGAATTTCAAGTTTTACCAATTTTTAGGTGGTTTTTTAAACATAGATCCCAATAAAAGTATCAATTAATTATAAAAAATCGAATCAAAATCCAATTTATTCTAAAATTCAACAAATTAATCATAATTACGAATTAGGTAGCATAATTAACGAATTTAATTCTGAAAATTGTTAATCATATGAAGTAAGTCAATAGTCAGGAGTCGCAAATATTAAATTCAGCATTATGAAGTAAGTCAATAATCAAAATAAGGAATTACACAAAAGATTCGCAAATATTAAATTCAGCACTATTAAAAATTATAATTTTGTGTTCGAAAAACTAAAACCTCTGAAAAGTCATAGTCAAGATTCGAATTTGGGAATTCTAGGTTCGGTCGAAAAATTATTTTTGTCAAAATTTTAAAACGCCGTTTACATGCGGGGTTTACTATAAATCACAAGATTTCGACCATTATTGACAAAACAGCAAAATTTTAGCGAACATATAATTAAATCATCGCTTAGGAAATTGATTAGCACAAAATCAACTCACCCCTTGCAAATTTATAAAATTTAATCCATGTTTTAATTGACTATGAAATTATACAAGAGGCTCATGATACCACTGTTAGGTTATGAACAATCTAATTGACATGCGGAAAAAAAATGTTAGAATCTAAGTGAATTAACATAATCAAATAGCATAATTGAAGTATACTTATAATCTGTAATGTGTGTCTTCCTTAGCTGCTCCGGAACCGAGCACGAACAAGTTTAGAGCTCCAAATGTTGCCCCCTCCGTAGATTGACTCACAACAAGTTCGGATTGCCTTAAATTCGACCAACTAGAATCTCAGTATAAGGTTTTTGGGATTTAGAGATCTCACTTTTAGGTGATAATAACAATTACAACTCTCCCTTGAATTGGATTCCACATGTGTGACTTGTGTGTTGTAAAAGTCTGTTTAAATAATTCTCACTAGGCTCATATTATATAGTACGGAATATTCTAGAATTTCCATAAATCATAGAGTACTAGGACTAGGATACTAGAATTAGGGTAGATATAGGAAACCAAGCCATAGAGTCCAGTAAGGACTCTACTAGCCATGAGCTACTTTAGGAAGATTATGAAAGTTGAAAGTAGAATCCTAATCAACCCTAATTCATCAAACTCAATCAAAATAGTCCACCGAACAGAATTGAAGAGAAATTAAAACAAGCTATAGGAATTATAATTGAAAATCAAGCATTAAATCCAATTTTATCCCAATCATGCATTCATGGATCCCCTAAACCCAAGAAATTAAACTACTTACTCATATTAAAGTTAAACAAAGAAAATATGATAATTGAATGCATTATTGAATTTAATAAAATAAAATAAAGATTACATTAATGCCGAATTGAAGAACAAAGGTTGAAACTTGAATTGAATTACGAAAGTAATCGACAAAAGTTTAGAGCAATAATAGGTACCAAAAACTACGGAACTTTTTCAATACTAGAAAAGTAATACGGAATGATAGATGTTTTCTAAGAAAAACTAATTTTTATATATATAGCTTCCCCCAAAAACATACATAGGAAAGCGATTAAAGAAGGGAGAAGCATCGAAAATCAGCCGGTTTTCGGCACACAGGCCTGCTCCAGATTTCTTCGTCTTCAAAACTGGTGTGGCAGGTTTCCATAAACCGATCGGATACAAATACAATTGATAATTCCCTTTATGCTCAAAACCAGCAGGGCGGCGAAAACCAGTGCCACCCGTTTTGAGCACACTTTGCCGTTTTTGCCATGAGCCTTGAACCTTGAGGCCCAAGCCTAACTCCTTTGGGTCTAATTTGTCGTTTGTGGCCCCTTGAAGTTAGCTAGATCATTTCGTACATGCTCGGGATCCGTTTAGTCATCCAGGAATAATAGAAAACGGGTCTCAAAAGACTAATTATCACTAAAGAGCGGTCTTGCAACTAAATACACTACACAACACATATTAGCACTAAAATTGGCTCCAAAGAGCTCAAATGAGATGAAAAGTTCCTACGGGACGGGGTTAAAAACTCTATAAAATATGAATGCATCAAACTCCCCCAAGCTAGACCTTTGCTTGTCCCTAAGAAAAGATATCATTGATGAATAAATAGATCAAGACTTCACCTCAAATATATTTCAAAACAATAGATACGATTCAAGGAAAATCCAAAAAATATGCATCAATGTCAATCAATCAAATCCATCAGACTGCTAATATTCCCTCGCAATTGTCAAGTAGAGCAAACCACAAGTGCATATGGAATTCATGACTTGTGCTCGCACACTCTTCACTCATTTATGTGGCGGGTAAAAGATGTACCTGATCGCTCTCCTTCCAACAATTTATGTGATCAATGCCCTCCCAAACTCACAACACTCATGTGTTTAAAAATATATGCACTCAACCTAGTAGTCAACTCAAAATATGTCACATCATCACTTGCATTGATAAACAACTAATTTCACATTAATACAACTCTATGCACAAAGGTCGGAAGGTCTTCAAAGATTGTAATGTAAGGCTTAGGTAAGGGTATGGTAATTTTGGGGAAAGAAAAACTTTAACTTTGGGGAGCCAAAATCCTAATATAACCCGTGATAAAAAAAAAATTGAATAGTGACCACAAACTCTCTCACTCAACACATGAATATGCACCCAACAAACCATACAAAACCTTTTCCACCTTTTTAATCCGTATAACCGTTCACTCAAAAGAATATAGAATTGTAAACTTAAGTGGAACCATACTTTGAACTTTCGTCTTTGAAAATAACAATTTTTTTCCCTTTTTTTTCTCAATTTCTTTCCTTTTTTCCCTTTTGAGGAACCTTCACTTAGAAACATTTAAACATTTGTAATTCTTCTCATTTTTGCTCATCATTTTACTTTTTCAACTCACCATACAAAAACAAGAACAACCATTATTTTACCCACCCAAATTCTGCACAAATGAAGCACACTACAACTCACTCACCTCACTCACTAATATCTCCCCCCAAGCCAAGCTTGGGACTAGTAACCAATGGGGCTTAAATGGGCTTGTAATATGGCTAGTAACCGACTAAAAAGGGCACATGCAACAACATGGGTAGCAAGAAGGGAACAAATACATTTAAAATCATATGAAGGTCACCTAAAGAAAAAATGCCTTCGTCCTCCTCAATGTGCATGTATATGATTCATAAAAACATTACTAAAATTTGCAAGCCAATATCATAATCATCACTATCATCATTACCATTCCGACTACCACTCGACCCTGCTCTGCTAACTCCGACACCATAACTCCCTTTCCCACCGACGGGTGCATATAAGTGCCATGGGTGTCGGGAACTGCATAACAACCCGACGGGTATTGAAACCAAGAAGGGTGCTCGCTAGACTCACCAAAAACGCCCTAACTGGCGTAATAATCATATATGGGGAACATGGCTCTTTGTTGATCACTCTCAAAGAGATCAAATCGACTCTCGAATCGATCAAAACGAGAGGTGAGAGCCTCTTGGTTGAGGTCTAGTTGCAGGAACCTAGCATAGATAATCTATGGGTCTAAGGGACCAGACTCACTAGGGTGGCCCGCAGCTCGTGCTGCATCACAAAAGTAAGCTTGATCTTGTATGGTTTGGGGAGCATTTGTAGGAAGTTGGTCACTAGGGATGTCATATAAATAGCTTGCTTGATCAGGAAGGAAGGTCGTGAAAGCAGGATTAGGAATTATGAAAAGAGCTCTTCTATTAACCATCCATTGAATCTCACCGTGCCTCAAATTATTGTGGACGGGCCTGATCCACCCTTGCCTTTCCAGATAAGCAAGTGTGATAGAATTGCCACTTTCAACATGACCATTGGCCGGTGGAACAAACTCAGCAAGACTCATAGCAAGATGAGGGATCATGCCCCCTGGCAAGATGGGGATGTTGGAAGATTGCTTCCCGACAGCCTGGAAATGTAGTGCCATATGGTGTGCCACATTTATCTTATAAGAGTTCGTTCCACGGTAGACCCAACTACCTATGATCATCAGTTCGGTATTACTGACATTATCGGGATTAAATCTCCCAAAGATGGACAACCCTAAGAACCGTTTCCCCACCCTAATTAAGTAGGGGGTGTTTGAAAGAAGTGAAATGCAAATGTTGCATGTTAATCTTCACCTCCCCTGTCAAAGTCCTCCACAATTCCAGAGCATTATGACATGTGGGGGGTTCTCTAGGACAGTCTATTCTCATACCAAGCACACGTGCAATTTGGTTTTAAGTAATATTGAAAGACTGATTAAGCAATCAAAATACCACATGTGTGATTTCCCCAACACGACCTTTCACCACATTAAAATTGCTCATGCATTCAAGAGTTAAATGAGCATATGTTTTTCTACCACTAATATCATACATCCTACATATACCATCATGTTGAAATAGTTTCTTCATCTCTTTATCAATGCCCAAATTTTTAGAGTTTCCTTATGCAACCAACGAGTTGGATGAAGTGGTTTACCTTTGAGAATTTGGAAACGACGTTTTTTTTTTATCTAAGGACTCAAATTCCACATCCGGGTAGGTAGGATCCCGCTCAATTGGTTTGGTGGTGGTGAAGGTGCTATGATCGTGCTAGACTCCCTTCTTATCCTCTTTTTTGGTACCATGTTTGAAAATTTCAAGCTTTGAGTGGTTTCCTCCGTTCACAAATCTGAGCAAAATACAAAAAATTGCTACCAAGAGGTGAAAGAGAAGGAGATGGGGATGATTTTGATATAAAAACCTTGTGGTTTGGTGGAGGATTGAAGGTGGTATGAGATATTGAAGTTTTAGGGTTTGATAATTCAATAGAGTATGGGGGTTTTGGGGAAGAAGATGAGAGGAGAGAAGAAGTGAGTCCCGTGTTTTTGCTGCCCAACATAAGAAAGTCGGCCCATTAACACCGAAAACCGGTCGGTTTTAGAAACTGTCCGATTTTTTATTTTCCTCAAAACAACAGTTATGTTCGCAATCGACCGGTTTGCATAAACCGGTTCCACAAGTTTTCGCTACACGCAGACTTGATCATACCTCTCTGCACCGAAAACCAGCCGGTTTTCAGAAACCGATGTCACCGGTTTTCGGTGTTTTTACCCCTTTTCACCTCCGAAATTCTTCTAAGTGTTGATTTAAAGTTTGCGCTCGCAACCGGCCGGTTTTTGGAGTCTGACCGGTTTTCGCTACATTCTTCCATCCTTCGAACTTCAAATTTTCCAACTTTAAATTTTTCCTAAGGCACGAATTTAAATAGGAAAATTTGGTAATATTAATCCAACCTTTGACCGATTTTATTTTATTAAGCCCACCTACGACATATTTTTTAATAATCCCACCTTTACTTCCCAACGACTTTTATTGGGCCTAACAGGGCATAAACATATTATAGGCGGTAATATGTCCCTACGTGGTAGTACTATCTCTCGATATATTCAGTCATCATCATCAATTCATCACCATCTCGTTGAATTTTTCACCGGCTATTGGTAACTTAAGCCCAATAAAAGTCTTTGGGTAGTAAAGGTGGGATTCTTAAAAAATATGTCGTAGGTTGGCTTAATAAAAGAAAATATGCCAAATTTTGGATTAATATTATCAAATTTTCCATTTAAATATGCACTCGTAACCGGTCGGATTCTGGTAACCGCCTTGTTTTCGCTGCCGATGAAAATCTCCGTATATCTTCCAAATTGCTTCACTCTTCGGACTTGGTATTAAAATATGCACATTACTAGATGACCAAGTGGTAAAATTGAACTCTCCTCACCTCTCTAAAGCTGTAAAAACCTAAATAAACACGCATGAAGTACGAAAAATTAAAACTACTCTAAATAAAGCGATAAACTACTGGTTTCCTCCCGCAAAGCGCTGGTTTATTTTTTTAGGTCCCCCACGACCTCGTTACCTCATAGTAGCTCATGGGGCAAGAGATTGGAGGTATTGAACCTTGATTACTCCTACAGTAGCCCCCTCATGGTACATATTCAGACGTTGTCCGTTAACCTTAAATCTTTCACCCTTGTCACTTTCTACCTCGACAGACCCGAACCTGTTGACCATAGTCACAGTGAATGGTCCAGACCATCTAGACTTTAGTTTCCAAGAAAAAAACTTAATTCTAGAGTTGAAAAGTAGTACCTTATCACCCACTGCGAACTCTCTAGGTAGGATCTTCTTGCCGTGCCACATCTTGGTTTTCTCTCTGTAGAGACAGGCACTATCATAGGCTTGCAGTCGGAACTCCTCAAGCTCATTTAATTGTAGTAGCCGTTTCTCACCGACTATCTTAGAATCCATGTTGAGCTCCTTCATTGCCAGAAAGCTTTATACTCGAACTCTACCGGAAGATGACAAGATTTACCATACACCAAAGATATGGGGAAGTACCATTAGGTGTCTTAAAAGCAATCTGGTATTCCCATAGAGTATCATCAAGCTTCATACTCCAGTCCTTCCTAGATTTTTCTACCACTTTCTCAAGAATAGATTTGATCTCGCGGTTAGAGACGTCGACTTGCCCACATGTTTGAGGGTGGTAGGCTAGTCCGGTGCGATTATAGACCCCATACTTGCGCAAAACTGCATCTAGATGGCGCTCATGGAAGTGAGAACCTCCATCACTAATCAATGCTCTAGGGACTCCGAACCTATGGAAAATGATCTTCTTAAACAACGATATGAATATTTTAGCATCGTTAGTAGGCGAGGTGACGCCTTCCACTCATTTAGACACATAATCTACAGCAACAAGGATATACATATTAACCTTAGACGATGGGAATGGTCGCATGTAGTCAACCCCCCAGACATCAAAATTTTCTACCTCAAGTATTCCGGTCTGTGGCATCTCATGCCTCCTCGAGATAGTGTCGGTTCTCTGACACGCATTACAAGCCATGATGAAATCTTGAGCATCCTTGAACATAGTAGGCCAAAAGGAACCCGATTGTGAGAGCTTACCGTTCGTCTTGGAAGGCCCGTGGTGCCCCCAATAAGGTGAAGAGTGACACCTTGTGAGAATAACATGAACTTCCCATTTAGGAATACAAAGCTTGTACAAACCCTCTGCAGTCTAACGGAAAAAGTGTGGGTCATCCCAAAAGTAGTAACAAACATCATGGAAGAACCTCTTCTTTTGTTGGTAGGAAATATCATCCGGAAGAGTACCCCCGACAATATAATTCGCATAGTCCGCGAACCATGGTGACTAACTGGTAACTGCAAGTAAGTGTGATCATCCGGAAATGAATCATCAATATGTGTAGCAGGTTTACCATCATCATACCTCAATCTAGACAAGTGGTCTGCAACCACATTCTCAACCCCTTTCTTATCATGGATCTCCAGATCAAATTCTTGTAGCGGTAGAATTAAGCCTAGACTTGGCTTCCTTTTTAGAGAGCAGATACTTAAGGGTCGCATGGTCAGTGTAGACTATCACCTTGGAACCAATGAGATATGTACGGAACTTGTCTAAGGCATAGACTACAGCAAGAAGCTCTTTCTCAGTAGTAGAATAATTAACATGAGCTTCATCCAAGGTCTTACTAGAATAATAGATAGCATGCAAGACCTTGCCCTTTCGTTGTCCCAGAATAACCCTAACAGCATAGTCACTTGCATCACACATAATCTCGAACGGAAGATCTCAATCGGGAGAACGGATGATAGGCGAAGAGATAAATGCTTGTTTTATCCTATCAAAAGCCTCAAGACAAGCATCAGTAAAAACAAATGGGCATCCTTGAGGAGGATTTGGGTCAGTGGTTTAACAATCTTAGAAAAATCCTTGATAAAGCGGCGATAAAACCTCGCATGACCAAGGAAACTCCTAACACCCTTCACATTAACCGGAGGGGGTAATTGTTCAATCACTTGGACCTTAGCCCGAGCCACTTGAATGCCCTTATAAGAAATTAAATGCCCCAAGACCACCCCTTTGGTAACCATGAAATGACATTTTTCCCAGTTTAACACCAAATTGCATTCTTCGCATCTTTTTAGAACTTTAGTCAGGTAAATTAAACATGTATCAAACGAAGTACCATAGACACAAAAGTCATCCATAAACACTTCCATTATTGACTCTATAAACTCCGAAAAGATGCTCATCATGCAACGTTGAAACGTAGCAGGCGCATTACATAGACCAAAGGGCAACGTACGATATGCAAAAGTATCATAGGGACAGATTAAGGTGGTCTTCTCCTGATCATCTGGATGTATGGGAATTTGAAAAAATCAGAGTAACCATCCAGGTAGCAAAAATACTTGTGACAGGCTAGTCTCTCTAACATCTGATCAATGAAGGGAAGGGGGAAATGATATTTCTTAGTAGTTACATTCAAACGCCTATAATCTATACACATACGACATCCCGTAACTACCCTAGTTGGAATCAACTCATTTTTCTCATTTCTTACCACAGTTGTCCCCCCTTTCTTTGGGACCACTTGAACAAGACTTACCCACTTAGAATCTTCTATAGCATACACAATACCCGCATCAAGCAATTTCACAACTTCAACTTTTACAACATCTTGCATAATGGGGTTTATACGACTTTGGGGTTGAATGCATGATTTTTTATTTTCATCAAAATGTATCCTATGCATGCAAAAGTCTGGGCTAATGCCCTTTAGATCATCAATACTATACCCAATGGCTTTCTTGTGCTTTTTCAACACAATTAGAAGTTGTGACAGTTGGCCATCATTGAGTGCAATTCTAACAATCACAAGGCAAAGCTCCTCATCATCTAGATATGCATATTTCACATTAGAGGGAAGGGGTTTAAGTTCGAGTTCCTTTACCTCTTTCACAGAACATACGGGCCAAACTAACCTCTTCACTTTGGCGCTCTCTTCGGGTCCAAGCTCTTCACCTTCAAGAGCCAAATGTAGAGCATCCACTTCAACACTCCAAGAACTACTATCTCCTGCAGAAGATTCACAACAAAGCACTGCCTCCAAAGGATCCTTATCAAGGACTTGATAGACTATATCTCGCACAATAAAATCAACAACATCAATTCGATGGCATTATTCTTAAAGCATGGGACTTTTTAAGGCATTATTCAGATTAAAAGTCACCTTATCATCCCTCACAGACAAAGTCAATTTCCCACTTTTGACATCAATAATCTCCCCCGCCGTATGAAGGAAGGGTCTACCTAGAATAATGGAAATATGGGTGTCCCCTTACATATCTAGCATAACATAGTACACAGGTATATAAAATTTACCTACTGTAACAATTACATCTTCTAAAACACCTAGGGGTTATTTTATAGAATGGTCGGTCATTTGTAGAGTAATATTGGTAACCTTCAACTCACCCATGTTCAAATTGTACAGACAGAAAAAGGCATAACAGACACACTAGCACCTAGATCACATAAGGCTTTGTCAATAAACACAGTGCCAATACTACAAGGGATAGAAAAACTCCCGGGGTCCTTAAGCTTAGTTGGAGACTTATTTTGTAATAGAGCACTACACTCTTTAGTAAAAGCCACAGTCTCAACCTCACGAAAAGCACGTTTTTTTGTCAATATATCTTTCATGAATTTAACATATGCAAGGACTTGTAAAATTAACTTAGTAAAGGGAACAATTACTTGCAAAATTTTGACCATATTCAAGAACTTACCAAACTACTTGTCAAGCTTATTCTTGAGTTGATGGTTTGGGAAGGGGAGTACAAGAGGTGGTACTTGAATTTCAGTCCCCTTCTTAACCTCAGGTGCAACCCCTTTTGATAGACGGTATTTTCCGCGTCGTTATACGAAACGTACCCTATCAAAAAAAAATTATAAACACCTCGCTACCAACTATATGAGTTATAGTGCAAGTTCGAGGTCGTCCCAAGGAAACGGAGAGTTATGAATCACGTAGTTAAGCTAGTTTAGAAACGGAGTTTGAATATGATTATCAACTACAAAGCTATGCTACCAAACGAGATTATCAAATAAGGAAAGCGGCTAGGGAATTGGGGATCGACTAGGGACAATTGGTGAAGGACGAAGGTTAACACACATTGATGATGCAACGACTTGACAAATAGGGAAAAGGCAACGAATGACGCGCTCACCACCTCTCGGATAGAACGCGCTTACTTCTCTAATCTAGGAAGAGCTATCGCATGATCCTAAGACTAAACAACTAGCAATTGAAATCAACTCTCCACATGCAACATCTAAATTCACAATATCTTGCCAAATCAAAATGAAGCACTCCAATCAATCCTAGTTGAACTAGCATTTACAACTACCAATTCACTAGTCATGGAATTCCTAAGCATCAAATCAAGTTTAATCACAACACTAACATGCATATCCCTTCAATTTCCCCAAATTAATTCCCAAGCTTCACCCCTATCCCTAACCTAAGAATCTACTCACAATTCATATTTCTAGCTAATGAAATCAAGAAGTAAGAGCAATTGGCTATTGAATTGTAAATTGAAATTGAAAGAATCAACAACTAAGAATCAAAGTAGAAAATCAATTGAGAATTATGAGATGAAGAAATTCAAGAAAAATATCATCAAAGCATTAAAACATTAAAGAAATTCAAGAAGAGAAGTAAAGCATTAAGAATGGAATTGAAAATATTAAAGAAATCAAGAGTTTAGAGAATTACAAATGAAGCTTCCTCCAATTGATGAGTTTCTCTCTCCTCCAAAGCAGAAAACTAAGAACTATGCTCTCTAGAATTTCTGAAAACTAAACTTGATATTCTAAAATTGAATCCTCTAAAATAAAAATCAATAAAGCTATTTATATGTTTCTCCAAATAGATAAAATTAAAATAAACCCAGCTCGCGTCGACGTTCGGTCGCACAGACCCTCTGTGCGACCGAACGGAGTGAAATCGTGTGGGCACACATTATTTTTGTGCAAGCAAACAGAGCGAAGAATATTTTCCTTCGTCACGTTCGACCGCACGAAATTTCTGTGCGATCGCACGGACCTGCCTTAGCCAAATTCTTCATAATCTTCCGTGTGGTCGCACAGCAACTTCGTGTGGGCGCACATATTCTTGTGCGGGCGAGTGATTTTCTGTGCGATCGAATGCAAAATCTGGGTACATTCTGGTTAAAAATTGCATTTTGTGCGATCGTTGAACAGAGCACGACCGCACAGGGGCTCCTTTGTGCGACCGAACAAGAAAGACGTTCGACCGCATAGCCCTGCTCCTTCCTTCATTTCACCTTTTCGTCACTGTTCGGGCGCACAAGACCATGTTCGGTCGCACAACTCTGCTTTTTTGCTCCAATCTACTTGGTTTTCCACCATTTTCCACAAGATTCACCTATAATGCACATGATGGAAAGAAAACATAAAAATTCTATGAAAAACTATATAAAATACAAAAATCATAATAAAACTAATACGAAAACCTAAGCTAGGAGCGACATAAATGCCGCTTATCAAACTTCCCCAAGCTAGGCGTTTGCTAGTCTCTAGCAAACTAAGCATGAAATAGGGAAGAATGAGCATATTATCTAGGTTCTAAAAACTACAAAAACAAGAACTACAAGAATATACAACCTAACTCACTTTCGTAGGAATCACGGTTGTATTTAAGCGCATGCAACAAGCTCTTTAAACCCCACAATCGCTCATGAGGGCGAGTGGGATCTCGCAAGGGTTTCCAAAGAGAACCACCCATAACTCTTCCAACACACAATCAAGGCAAGACCTAAAAAGAAAAACAAACGAAGAAAAAGGGAAGAAAAGAAAAAGAAAGGAAAGGAAAAGAAAAAAATAAAGTAAAATAAAACTACAAAATTCAAGAAAAGGGCCTTTATTATGGAACGAGCACAAAAGATGAAAAGAATGCTAATATTACTAACCAATAAACTGTTGGATAATAACAACCATTATTATTTTTAGTTAAAATAATAAATCAATGTAATCCTTAGAATGCATGCATGCAATGTCTTAAAATTGATAGGAAAGAAAAGTTTGCTAATTTAAACAACCTATATTAAGAAAACTAAAAATTATATAAACGTAGGTTATATTGTTTGTAATAATCATCCCAAAAACAAAAAGAAATATAAAGTAGAGAAAGAGAGAGAGAAAATCTTTGAAATAATTTTTAGAGAAAAAATTCTTGGGTGTAATTGGGGTGCGTGTAGGTTGTGAGTTACAATAAGTGTTGTGAACACTTGTGTATTATTTATCTTTTCAGTAAAAGTTTTGCACGGTATTTAGAGATTATAACATTTATCGGATAATCAATTTGTTCATGTGTGTTATTTTAAATATTATTGTTATTCCTACTAATCTAATTCATTAGGAAAGTTGCATAATTTCCTAACAACTGGTATCAGAGCCGAGTTGGTAAATTCTGTTCGTATCCATAGACGAATTGTCAAATACGATCCAACGAAGTTAGATTTAAGTGGGAGCAATGGCTGCAGATGAAGGAAAGATAAAACTCGAGAAATTCGATGGTGCAGATTTCGGATTTTGGAAGATGCAGATTGAAGATTACCTGTACCAGAAAAAGCTTTATGAACCTCTCTCGGAAACTAAGCCAGAGGGAATGAAAGATGAAGATTGGAATCTTCTTGATAGACAAGCCCTCGGAGTTATCCGATTAACGTTATCGCGCAATGTTGCTTTTAATATAGCAAAGGAAAAGACTACGGCAGGTCTTATGAAAGCTCTCTCAAATATCTATGAGAAGCCATCAGCCTCTAATAAAGTTCATTTAATGAGGCGGTTATTCAATTTGCGGATGACGGAAGGTGCATCAGTAGCTCAACATCTCAACGAACTTAATTCAGTCACAACTTAATTAAGTTCAGTCGTAATAGATTTTGAAGATGAAGTTCGAGCATTGATACTTTTGTCTTCATTACCAGATAGGTGGAGTGCTACAGTCACAGCTGTGAGTAGCTCGTCAGGAAGCAATAAGTTGAAATTTGACGACGTTCGTGATCTGGTTCTCAGTGAAGAGATCCGACGGAGAGAGTCGGGTGAATCATCAACCTCTTCAGTATTGCATACAGAGTCAAGAGGAAGAAATTCAACCAGAAGGAATGAACGTGGAAGATCAAGCTATCAAGGTAAATCTAGAAATTGGAGATCGAAATCAAGGACTCCCATTAATTCAACAAGCTCGAAAACTATCGAGTGTTGGAATTGTGGGAAGATTGGGCACTACAAAAATCAGTGCAAGAGTGCACCGAAAAATCAAGAAGCAAAGGCAGAAGCAAATATCACTTCTACCTTGGAAGGAGATGATGCGTTGATATGCTCTCTAGAGAGCAAGGAAGAGTCTTGGGTGTTAGACTCTGGAGCATCATTCCACGCTACTTCGAAGAAAGATTTCTTCGAGAGGTATGTCCCTGGAAACCTTGGGAAAGTATATCTTGGTGATGATAAACCTTGTGATATTGTTGGTAAAGGTGTAGTGAAGATTAAGTTAAATGGGTCAGTTTGGGAGCTGAAAGATGTCAGGCATATTCCCGACCTAAGAAAAAACTTGATCTCAGTCGGGCAGTTGGCTAGCGAAGGCTACACTACAAACTTCCAAGGTGATAATTGGAAGATTTCAAAAGGTGCAATGACAATTGCGCATGGTAAAAAGAGTGGTACTCTTTATATGACAGCAGGGGCGTGTTGTTTAGTTGCAATTGCAGCGGGAAATGAAAATTCCAAATTGTGGCACCAAAGACTTGGCCACATGAGTGAGAAAGGGATGAAGCTTATGCATTCGAAAGGAAAAATTCCAGAGTTACAGTCTGTTGAAGTAGACATGTGTGAGGAATGCATACTTGGAAAGCAGAAGAGGGTAAGCTTTCAGACTAGTGGTAGAACCCCAAAGAAAGAAAAGTTGGAGCTTGTTCACTCCGATGTTTGGGGACCAACAACTACTTCATCCATCGGAGAAAAGCACTACTTTGTCACTTTTATTGATGATCATTCTCGAAAGGTATGGGTTTACTTTCTAAAACATAAATCTGAAGTGTTTGAAGTTTTCAAGAGATGGAAAGCTATGGTTGAAAATGAGACAGGTCTGAAAATCAAAAATTTCAGAACTGACAATGGTGGTGAATATGAAGACACCACGTTCAAGAAGTTTTGCTATGATCATGGAATAAGGATGGAGAGAACCGTACCTGGTACACCTCAACACAATGGTGTAGCTGAGCGTATGAACCGAACATTGACAGAAAGAGCTAGAAGCATTCGTATACAGTCTGGTTTACCGAAGCAGTTCTGGGCAGAAGCAGTCAACACAGCATCTTACTTGATCAACCGAGGACCATCAACTCCGTTAGAATACAAAATACCAGAAGAGGTATGGAGTGGAAAAGAGATAAGTTTATCTCACTTAAAGGTATTCGGTTGTGTAGCATATGTGCATATTAGTGATCAAGGCAGGAATAAGCTTGATCCTAAATCTAAGAAATGTACTTTCATTGGATATGGTGGGGATGAGTTTGGATACCGCATCTGGGATGATGAAAACAAAAAGGTGATCCGTACTAGAGATGTGATTTTCAATGAAAGAGTTATGTACAAGGATAGACACAAAACTGATGCCAGCGACTCAGTACAGAGTGGGCCGATGTTTGTTGATGAAGATTATGTCCCGGATAGTACAATGACAGAGTCAATTGTAAGGGAACCTCAACAAAATGAATCCATTGGACAAATCACTATGCCACAGTCCAACATACCACAATCTTCTAGTCCGGTACCAGTATTGAGGAGGACTACTCGTCCACATGTGCCAAACAGAAAATATATGAATTATCTGTTATTGACTGATGAGGAAGAGCCTGAATGCTATAATGAAGCATGTCAGACCAGTGATGCTAGCAAGTGGGAGCTTGCAATGAAAGATGAGATGCAATCTTTGATCTCAAACCAGATATGGGAACTAATTGAGTTACCCATAGGTAAGAAAGCCCTTCACAATAAATGGGTATATCGAGTGAAAAAGGAACATGATGGTTGCAAGAGACACAAAGCTCGATTAGTAGTCAAAGGATTCCAACATAAAGAAGGAATTGACTACAATGAGATTTTTGAACCTGTTGTGAAACTCAATACCATCAGAACAGTGTTGAGTATTGTTGCCATTGAAGATCTTCATCTTGAGCAATTAGATGTGAAGACTGCATTTCTTCGTGGGGATCTGGATGAAGAGATATGTATGCATCAACCAGAAGGCTTCTTAAAAAGTAAGAAAGAAAATATGGTGTGCAAACTTAAGAAAAGTTTGTATGGCCTAAAACAAGCCCCGAGACAGTGGTATAAAAAGTTTGATAGCTTTATGCACAAGGAAGATTTCCAGAAGTGCAACGCAGACCACTGTTGCTACATTAAAAGATATCAGTCCAGTTATATCATCTTACTACTTTATGTAGATGATATGTTAGTAGCAGGTCCAAATATGGATGATATTAAAAGGTTGAAGCAGCAACTGTCTAAGGAGTTTGACATGAAGGACTTAGGTCCAGCAAAGAAGATTCTTGGAATGCAAATTACAAGAGATAAGCATAAAGGTACTTTGCAATTATCTCAATCAGAGTACATCAAACGTGTTTTACAGAGATTCAATATGAGTGAATCCAAGCCAGTTAGTACACCCTTGGCAAGTCACTTTCGGTTATCCAAGGATCAGTGCCCTCAGACGGAGGAAGATAAAGATTATATGGCTAAGGTTCCTTATGCATCAGCCATTGGGAGTTTGACGTATGCAATGGTTTGTACAAGACCAGATATTGGACATGCAGTGGGAGTTGGTAGTAGGTTTATGTCAAATCCAGGAAAAGTTCATTGGGAAGCAGTGAAATGGATTTTGAGGTATCTACGAGGTATCACAGAGAAGTGTTTGTACTTTGGTAAAGATGAATTAAAAGTACAAGGTTATGTAGATGCAAACTTTGGAGGTGAAGTCGACAATAGAAAGAGCACCACCGGCTATATATTCACAGTTGGAAATACAACGGTTAGTTGGATGTCGCAGTTACAGAAGATTGTTGCTTTATCCACTACAGAGGCTGAATATGAAGCAGTAACTGAAGCCAGTAAAGAGATGATATGGCTTCAAGGTTTGTTAACTGAGTTGGGATTCAAGCAGGAGAATAATGTTCTATATAGTGATAGTCAGAGTGCGATACACTTGGCAAAGAATTCAGCATTCCATTCTCGAACAAAGCATATTGGGCTTCGATATCTATTTATCCGATCTTTACTAGAGGATGAAGTGTTAAAATTGGAAAAAGTTCAAGGAACTAAGAATCCGGCAGATATGTTAACAAAGGCGGTGACTATTGACAAACTAAAGTTATGTTCCACTTTAGTTGGCATGCATGAGTAACATACGAGAAAGTTGTACTCCATGGAGTAAGGTGTGAAGACAGATTAAAAGCAGTCTTCAAGTGGGAGATTGTTGGATAATAACAACCATTATTATTTTTAGTTAAAATAATAAATCAATGTAATCCTTAGAATGCATGCATGCAATGTCTTAAAATTGATAGGAAAGAAAAGTTTGCTAATTTAAACAACCTATATTAAGAAAACTAAAAACTATATAAACGTAGGTTATATTGTTTGTAATAATCATCCCAAAAACAAAAAGAAATATAAAGTAGAGAGAGAGAGAGAAAATCTTTGAAAGAATTTTTAGAGAAAAAATTATTGGGTGTAATTGGGGTGCGTATAGGTTGTGAGTTACAATAAGTTTTGTGAACACTTGTGTATTATTTATCTTTTCAGTAAAAGTTTTGCACGGTATTTAGAGATTATAACACTTATCGCATAATCAATTTGTTCGTGTGTGTTATTTTAAATATTATTGTTATTCCTACTAATCTAATTCATTAGGAAAGTTGCATAATTTCCTAACATAAACGAACGCACACTAACCAATGTCGTAAGTCGAGTGAAGGATTCAAGTGTGAAGCAAAGAGAACTAAGGATTTGCACTAATCTATCCCCCTTCAACCGATCTTACCGCGTCAACTCTCTAGATCCCATGCACCCTCAAAGATAGCTTCTCCGCCGCGAAGGCGCCGGAAAAGACAAGAATTGCAAGAGAGGAGAGAAGGTTACTCGACATATTAGCATGACAATCCCATTCCATAAATTTGACCAAACCCTCCCTCCATCGACAATGACTCAACTCAAAAGGGTCAAGAGGGCTTTTATGGTGTAATGCATAGGCTAGGGGTAGGGTATGGAACAAATCTGGAAATTGGTGCTCAATCCTAAAGTGAAGCGCAAAATGAACTTTACTCAAGCAAATAGAACCAAAACAAATTCACACAACTTATTTGGGGCACCCCCAAGCTTATTTAACAATAAAACTAAACTATACTTTTTTTAAAAAACTTTTCTTGATTTGATTTTCTCCTTTTTTTTGTGTTTCAATTGAAACTTTTCTCATTGCCTTGTTTTTCTCTATTTTTGGCTTTTTCAAAACTTTCCTTTCTCTTTTTGCTTTTGCTTATTTATTCACTATATACAACATATTTTCCAAAACTTGCCATTCCAACCAACAACAATCATTCCTCATCCTTGCATACATTCAAAACCATCAAGCACAATAACACAAAGCTTCACTATCACTTCTAAGGGTGAAAATAAAACAAGGGCTAATAGGCTTGTAATGTGCTTATAAGAAATGAAGGGGTAAGGCTCAAATGGATAGCAAGGGGGCAAGTGCAAACAAAAATATATGAGAAAAATAGAAAATAATGTCCTAAACTAAAAAGAAAAATAGTCACCGAAAGAAATGCCTCTATCGTCCCCTAAAGTAGTTTGGTCGAGGTCTCGGGAAGGAAAAAGTCAAATTCGGGATATAAGAAAGTCAATTCCAAGGATCCATGCCACTCAATATATGTATACATGTGTTTGGGCTAAAATTAACATGATCCTCACAAATGGGATCAAATACTACACTCTTCGGTTTCAAGTCACTAGAGAGAAAGACACCGTCTTACCACAAACCAAGGGTTCAAGACTCATGCTACCCAAAGTTCTAACCGACTTTCTTAACACCTAAATCCTAGACTCGAACCAAGACATTCGAAACCGTGCACACATCTACCAATTAGGAATAAAATCATTCTAAACTACAAGTTCCATTTTATTATGCCCAAATCAAGAATAAATCCTAAAAACTAGAAAAGTTTGCCTTGACAAAAGGAAAGAAAAACAAAGAAAAAGGAAAACAAAAAGGAAGAAAAGAAAACAAAAGGAAACAAAAGAAAACAAAAAGAAACTAAAATCAAAGAAACTAGTCACTAAAGTATATACAACAGCACACAAATGCATGAAATCATTGGAATGAACATCACAATGGCAACCACACAATAAAATCTCCCCCCAATCTTGAATTAGGCCATGTCCTCAAGGCCTAAAACAAAACTAGGAGGGGCACAGCTACCCATCCAACCAATGCCCCACAAGAATAATGCCCGTCCCAAAGAATGCATCTGAGATAGAAAGATATTACTGGAGATGCCGTGGGAGGAAGTCCCGAAAAGAACCGGAAAAATCTAATAAACTCACCAAAAGATCAACGGGCAAGGCAATGGTGGAAAAAATGAATCCACACCAATGAAACACACAAAAATATGCACAAAACCCGCGGGGTGCCTTCCGGAAGCGCTTCTTTAACGTCACTAGTTTGATGCCCCCCCCCCCCCCCATTCATGGGGGGTCCTTGAGGTCAATGATAGCAAACGAACCAAGAGAGTCACCCATATAATAGTGCTTGAGCCTATGACCATTAACCTTGAAGGGGCCGTAATCTTCTCCCCGAATCTCAATTGCACCATGTGGGAACACTCTCACAACATCAAATTGCCCGCTCCACCGGGACTTGAGCTTTCCCGGGAATAACTTCAAACGGGAATTATAGAGGAGGACTTTCTCTCCCTCCTTGAACTCTCTTTTCTCAATACGGGCGTCGTGATATTGCTTTGAACGAGCTTTGTAGATACTTGCCGAATCATATGCATTCATTCTTAGCTCTTCAAGCTCATGTAAGTCAAGTAAACGCCGTCTCCCGCACAATAAAGTTCAAAATTCAATGTCTTAATGGCCCACATTTCCCGGTGCTCCAACTCAACAAGAAAATGGAAATTCTTGCCCTACACGAGCTTGTACGGTGTCATCCCAATAGGGGTCTTGAAAGTCGTCCTATAAGCTCATAGAGTTGTTAGGTTATAATACATATGAACAACATAAATCATGCGGAAAAACCTTAATGCCAGGAATCATATTAATTGCACATAATCATATAATTAGTCTAGGATGAATACACTTTGTAGCGTGCCCTCCCTAGTTGCGCCCGAACCGAACAAGAACAAGTCTTTAGGACTCCAAGTGTCGTCCCTCCGTAGAAAGTCCACAGCACGTCCGGATCCGCCCTAAGCTTGACCAACTAGAATCGCTCTTAAGGTACTTAGAATTTTCGGCTAAAAAGGGCAAGTGTTTGGCTGATTTTTGCTTGAAAATCTTACCTTTGAATACTTGAATTCTTACCCATAAATTGTGAACCTAGGCACATATTTATAGAGTCATGGAAAGGGATTTAGAATCATATTAGGATACTAATTAGTTTAATTAGAATCTCTTTAGAACTCTATTTAAACAAATTCTATCTATTAGGATTAGGATTTAATCATAGAACGAATTCCATTAGCTTTAGGATTCGTATTGAACACAAGCGTTGCACGAGCACGAGCACGATCACGAGCCGCGCAAGCCTTGCGGCCCACGCGTGATGCACAGCCCGCAGCCCACGAGCTCGCGCGCGCCATGGCCTTGCTGGGCCTAGCCTTGCGCTGGGCCTGGCGAGGCTTTGGCAGCGTTTGTGTTGGGCGCTTGACTTGCTGGGCACGGGCCTGGCTTCGTGCTGGGCCTTCATCTAGCAAGTTTCGTCCGATGCTAATTCGTACGATGCGCTTCCGATTAAATTCCCGATTCCGGAATTCATTTCCGATACGAACAATATTTAACATTTCCCATTCGAGAATTAATTTCCGTTTCGAACAAATATTTAATATTTCCGTTTCCGGAATTATTTTCCGATTCCGATAATATTTCCGATTCTGACAATATTTCCGTTTCCGGCAATATTTCCGATTCCGGCAATATTTCCATTTCCAATCATATTTTCCGATACGTACCATGTTTCCGTTTCCGACAACATCTACGACTTGGATAATATTTATATTTCCGATACGATCCATATTTCCGTTTCCGGCAATATCATCGTTTCCGGAGTATTCAATTACTTGCCTTTGACGATCTCAGCTCCCACTGAAACCAAGATCCGTCGATTCCGAATATCTATAGATGGAGTATTTAATGCCATTAAATATTTGATCCGTTTATGTACTATTTGTGTGACCCTACGGGTTCAGTCAAGAGTAAGCTGTGGATTAATATCATTAATTCCACTTGAACTGAAGCGGCCTCTAGCTAGGCATTCAGCTCACTTGATCTCGCTGAATTATTAACTTGTTAATTAATACTGAACCGCATTTATTAGACTTAACATTAAATGCATACTTGGACCAAGGGCATTATTTCCTTTAGTCTCCCACTTGTCCTTAGGGACAAGTGTGCATTTCCTAATTCCTTTGTCGCTCGATGCTTGCTCTTGAACATAAGGTAAGAGTTGTCATCCTTATTATGTCCAGAGGTGTTTCTCGGTTTCAGAGTTCAACTGATCAAATAAACAGATAATCATAGCCTATGATTCATCTGAGCACGGCCATGCATTTTACAGTTTCTAGCTCTCCGAGTGGCCTTGTACAACTTTCAGCATCTCATCCCGATTTATGGGAGGACAATCCCAATCTTGCGATCTTGAGATTAGACTTCGTTTGATAGGTGATTACCTGAGCGTTGCCTTAATAGCCTCCTTTTACGATGCGACGGTTGACAACGTCAAAGTAAGAAGTTCTCAAACAAGTAATCTCAAATCACTCAGGTATTGAGGATTTGTGTCTAATAATTTTAATGAAATTTACTTATGACAGATTTTCATCTCTTACAGTAAAGTTTCATAGGTCTGTCCGATACTAGTCTTCCCAAATTAAGTATCTATGCAAATGATTACGACATTGCCATGTCCACATAGTTCAAGAAACAGAACTACCAGTCATCTTGCATTCTAGTCGTCTAACGTTTTCTATGCGTCCATCTTTATAGAAAACTCCGACCAGGGACCATTTTCAACTTTTGACATTCAAGTTCACTTGATAGACATTTCTTAGTCACAGGACTGGTCCTGACAGTCTATCTTGAATATTTCGTCAAATTGAAGGGACTCATCATTTAATAAACCACAAATTAAATGGAAAAATGAATACTATTCATTTATGTGAATGATTAACCAATAATGTTTTACAAAGTATTAAACTCTAAAACTTTAAAACATCAAATAAGGACATCAAAGCCATTCTCCAATATGCTTGATTCCCATAGCTGCAGTGTGCGAGTTGTGCTTCGCCTGCGGCAGAGGTTTAGTCAATGGATCTGAGATGTTGCCATCAGTTCCAATCTTGCTTATCTCGTAGAAGGTGAAATCTACGAAGTACATGCTTGATTCTTTGGTGGTATCTAGGCTCCTTTGCCTGTGCAATAGCTCCATTATTATCACAATATAGGGCTATTGGTCCTTTATTGGAGGGGACTACACCAAGTTCACCTATGAACTTCCTTAGCCATATAGCTTCCTTTGTTGCTTCATGTGCAGCAATGTACTCCGCTTCAGTTGTAGAATCCGCAATGGTGCTTTGCTTAGCACTTTTCAAGCTTACTGCACCTCCGTTGAGGCAGAAGACAAACCCAGACTGTGATCTGAAATCATCTTTGTCGGTTTGGAAACTTGCGTCCGTATAGCCTTTAACAATTAATTCATCATCTCCACCATAGACCAGGAAATCATCTTTGTGCCTTTTCAGGTACTTCAGAATGTTCTTGGCAACAGTCCAATGTGCATCTCCTGGGTCTGACGGGTATCTGCTCGTAGCATTGAGTGTATACGCAACATCCGGGCGTGTACATATCATAGCATACATTATTGAACCAATCAATGATGCGTATGGAATCCCACTCATTCGTCTACGCTCATCAAATGTTTTTGGGCACTGAGTCTTGCTTAGAGTCATTCCATGAGACATGGGTAGGTAGCCTCGTTTGGAGTCTGCCATCTTGAACCTTTCAAGCACCTTATTGATATAAGTGCTTTGACTAAGTCCAATCATCTTCTTAGATCTATCTCTGTAGATCTTGATGCCCAGTATGTACTGTGCTTCCCCTAGATCCTTCATCGAAAAACATTTCCCAAGCCAAATCTTGACAGAGTTCAACAGAGGAATGTCATTTCCAATAAGTAATATGTTGTCGACATATAATACTAGAAAAGCAATTTTTCTCCCACTGACCTTCTTGTATACACAAGATTCATCTGCGTTCTTGATGAAACCAAAGTCACTGACTGCTTCATCAAAACGTATATTCCAGCTCCTTGATGCCTGCTTCAATCCGTAGATTGATTTATTAAGCTTGCATACCTTTTTAGAATTCTTTGGATCCTCAAAACCCTCAGGCAGTGTCATAAACACAGTTTCTGTTAAAACGCCGTTTAAGAAAGCGGTTTTGACATCCATCTGCCATATTTCGTAATCGTAATATGCAGCGATTTCCAACATTATCCGAATAGACTTTAGCATTACAACTGGTGAAAAGGTTTCATCGTAATCCACACCGTGGACTTGCCTGTATCCTATTGCAACCAATTTGAAGGAAATAATGCCCTTGGTCCAAGTATGCATTTAATGTTAAGTCTAATAAATGCGGTTCAGTATTAATTAACATGTTAATAATTCAGTGAGATCAAGTGAGCTGAATGCCTAGCTAGAGGCCGCTTCAGTTCAAGTGGAATTAATGATATTAATCCACAGCTTACTCTTGACTGAACCCGTAGGGCCAAACAAATAATATGTAAACGGATCAGGTATTTAATGGCATTAAATGCTCCATCTATGGATATTCGGAATCGACGGATCTTGGTTTCAGTCGGAGCTAAGATCGTCAAAGGTAAGTAAATGAATACTCCGGAAATGATGATGTTGCCGGAAACGGAAATATGGATCGTATCGGAAATATAAATATTATCCAAGGGACCAAGTCGTAGATGTTGCCGGAAACGGAAACATGGTACGTATCGGAAAATATTGTCGGAAATGGAAATATTGCTGAAATCGGAAATATTGCCGGAAACGGAAATATTGTCAGAATCGAAAATATTATCGGAATCGGAAAATAATTCCGGAAACGGAAATATTAAATATTTGTTCGAAACGGAAATTAATTCCGGAATCGGAAATGTTAAATTTTGTTCGTATCGGAAATGAATTCCGGAATCGGGAATATAATCGGAAGCGTATCGTACGAATTAGCATCGGACGAGGCTTGCTAGACGAAGGCCCAACACGAAGCCAGGCCGTCGCCCAGCAAGCCACACGTATCAACACACGCCAAAGCCTCGCCAGGCCCTGCGCAAGGCCAGGACCATCAAAGTCTTGGCGCGCGCGCACGAATCAGGTGGGCTGCGAGCATGGGCCAAGCGTCGTGCAGTTCGCGTGGGCCGCGAGGCATGCGCGTGGGCTGTGCGGTGCTCGTGTGCGTGCTATACGAATCTTAAAGCTATCGGAATTTGTGCTATGATTAAATCCTAATACTAAAAGATAAAATTAATTATTTAGAGTTCTAAAAGGATTCTAATTAATTAATTAGTATTCTAACAGGATTCGAAATCCTTTTCCATGGTTCTATAAATATATGCCTAGGGTCATAAATTTATACACGAGCTTTTCAACAAGTATTCATACAATAAAAGCTGTGATTTTTGAGTAGAAAAATCAGTCACATTACTTGCCCATATTAGTCGAAAATAATAGTACCTTAAGGGCGATTCAAGTTGGTCAATCTTAAGGCGGATCCGGACGTGCTGTGGATTTTCTACGGAGGGACGACACTTGGAGTCCTAAAAACTTGTTCTTGTTCGGTTCGGGCGCAGCTAGGGAGGGCACACTACAAAGTGTATGCATCTAAATTATGCTAACTGATTATGTGTAAATAAAATGTTTCTTGGCATTAAGGTTTTTCCGCATGATTTATGTTTTTCATATGTATCATAACCTAACAGTGGTATCACGAGCCTCTTATTATTTACATAATCTAAATTGCATGACATGGTTAAATTTTACAAATTTGCAAAGAATTAAAAGGGGTGATTAATTTTC
Source organism: Spinacia oleracea (assembly GCF_020520425.1). Taxonomy (NCBI): domain Eukaryota; kingdom Viridiplantae; phylum Streptophyta; class Magnoliopsida; order Caryophyllales; family Amaranthaceae; genus Spinacia; species Spinacia oleracea. Next base: position 116,774,172 of record NC_079489.1, on the reverse strand, counting down.
GTAATTGTTAATTAATTGCAAATTGCGTTTATTTAATTATATGTACGCAGTTTTTGGGCAGTTTCTTCGTTACTCATCCAAATCGAGTGATTTTTGTGTCAATTCCGCATGTAAAAGGCATTCTATAATTTTGACAAAAAGATTTTTTTTCGGCCGAACCCAGAATTCCCAAATTCGAAGCCTAACTAAGACTTTTCGGAGGTTTTAGTTTTTCAAACGCAAAAGTTTGTAAATTTAAGATGTTAAATTGAATATTTGCGATTCTTGTTGATAAATCTTGAATTTTTGATTGACCTACTATATATGTTACAATTTTGAATGCCTAGACTTGTTAATTATACAACCTAATTTGTAATTATGATTAATTTGTTGAAATTCGAATAATTTAGAATTTGATTTGATTTTCATAATTAATTAACAATTTAATTAGGTATCCATGATTAAAAACCACCATAAAAATTGTTAATTTGTGATAAATTTTAATTTTTATGACCTAGATTTGAATCCATGTTAATCGGAAATTAATTGATTAATAAATTTTCGATTTTAGCCCTAAAATTATGAAATTAATATGATTTATAAGTTTATCATTAATTTCGAATTAAAAATTTTAAATTTTATGAAAAACGCTCATAAATGTTGCACGCACAAAGCAAAGGAAGCTACGTGTTACCCTTAAGGGGTGTAGTATAGTGCGGGCACGCGACGACGAGCACGTGTGCTCGTCGCCCGTGCGGTACGAATGCAGCGAGCAGCAAGCTAGGCGGCACGCAAGGCTCGAAGCCTAGGCGTGCATGCTGGGCGATGGGCGAGGGCAATGGGCAAGCACATGCGACGAGCAAGATGCGTGTGGGCAGCGATGTGCTGCGCCACGACGCACCAGGCTCGCCAAGGGGCAGGCAGCCACGACACAGCACGAAGCTGCGCGCAGCGTTGCCCGCAAGGCTGCGTGTGTGCGTGGCAGAGGGGCGTGTATGCGGTGTGGCTGTGCAAGCCGTGTGCAACGATCAATGGCATGGGGCATGGGGCCTCGTAGCTCGATGGGGCTTGGGCGCAAGCCCAAGTGCCTCGTCTTGCAAACAATTGATACGTTACGTTTTAATTTTAAATTTTCAGTTCGGAAATAATTTAATTAATTTTAAAATTAATAATTTAAATTGTTTTCTCGGATTTTAATTTTGAATATTATAATTATTATAAATTTTAATTTATACTAATTATTTTACTAAAATTTAACCTTGAATTAATTTAAATTCGTTTAATTCAACTGAAAATAAATTAAATAAATGGATTCGGTTATAATTTTATATGAGCTTTAAATTTTAATTAAACTTGTATGTTTCCGGTTAGACTAGAAATATATTTTTATGTTTAAAATTAGTAAAGCATATAAAAGTTATTGGTTTGAGTGGGAGCATTTTTAGTCATAAACTCTTGATTAGATCTACAAATCCTTTAAGGTTAAAATAACTTGATTAGAATTAATAAGGACTGAATAATTGGTAGATTATTGGTGCCGTTGATTAATTGCTGCAAATATTTATGTGATGCATAACATGTTTTACTAACCAGCTATGTGGGCCATTCATGATAATGAATGGGTGAATGGTATATATTGTATATGTACTGTTTTGCAGGTTATGAAGTGACTAGTATGGCCCAAATAGGATAGAAAATATAGTATGTGTACCATTAATTTGAATGTAATTGGTCTAATGCACCACAGTTTGTTTTCAATTCAAATATGGTCTGCGTACCATCAAATAGTTGTAATTAGTTTAATTATAGCTTATCCTATTTGAAGAAAATGTCGCCTCCCACGGTGAAATTCGAGACGGAGTTTCCAATTCATTTTCAAGACGGACTTTGAAGTTGAAGCTTCAAGATGATGTCGGGCCATACTAGATTACATTTATCTTATGCATGCTTTAAGTTATTTATTGCTTTTAAATATGTCTTAAATATGCATGAGATTACATTTTCAAGACGGACTTTGAAGTTGAAGCTTCAAGATGAAGTCGGGCCATACTAGATTACATTTATCTTATGCACGCTTTAAGTTATTTATTGCTTTTAAATATGTCTTAAATATGCATGAGATTGTGGCTTAATTATGTTGCATGATTAAGGATTTTAGTTCACTTATAATCTAACCAACATAGTAAGAGCCTTAAGTTCCAAACTTAAAAATTGAGTTAAAAGGTGCCATGCCAAAATAACACTTACTTGGATAACCTTTACATCAATCTTAGTAATAGTTTTCCGCCATAGAGAGGTGTTACTTATTGATTCTAAAGGGGTAAGGTACACAAACAATTGTGAGTACATGTTAGTTTTTGTGAAACTCAACGATATAAGTAAGGAGTCCTTTTATGTCGTGGCAAATTCGATAGGTTTACCTAATAAGTTCTTAGACGTACCTATCAACCAAGAGTAGTTTCTAGACTATTAGCAAAAGGCATTTGCTTACCTAAAAGATTTTAGAATTGAGTCAAAATACATAATGTGCTTAATTCTTCAATGGTTTTTAGGGTCTTGGAATCATTTTATTCACACGTGCCGGAACACATAACTTGAATAAAATGCTTAATGAACATTAAATTATGCATACATGCTAGAATTTAAGTTTATTAAGAGAAAATGTGAATGATTATTTATTTGTTTATTCTTTTTCTATTGTAGTTTTACTATGGCAAACAACAATCAAAACATCATCATGGGTTCTGAGCTTATGGTCAAGCTGAACCTAACAAATTTTCTTGAATGGGAAGCTAAGCTAGTTGAAATAGTCAGACTCAATGGACTTGAGTATGTACTGTTACATCCCATGCCAAGCTACTATGCCAGAGACATGACCCTTGAAAGATTTGCCGCCTGGGATGCGGATCTCAAAAAGGTTATGAGTCTCATGCTGAACAATATCCCTGACGAATGGGCTAGAAGGTTTGTAGCTTACGAACCTTTTACGCTCATCAAGAATCTAAGGGATATCTGTCGTGGAAGCACGGAGGACAGGGACCTGAACGTCCATGAGTTGATTGAATCAATGTCTGATCTAAAGGTTAGTTCTCCCAACAGGTGTTATAGGATGGAAGTCCAAGATACACATGTTCAGCTCCTTTGCACTAAACAAAGGGTAGGCGTCCCACTAAGGTTCCATGTGGAGCTTATGCTTTCATATTTTGATCGCCTAAGTCTACTAGGAACCCCAATAAGCGAAAGGATGGCAGTCTCTATCTTGCTCAATTCACTGCACAGTGGGTTTGGTCGCTTCAAGCAACTATACCTAAGTGAACCAAGAGAAGAAACAGTTGCATAATTTGTTCACCTTGTCAGAAAGGCTGAGATAATACTCGACTGTGAAGCCAAAGATTTACTCAAGGCTAAAGGGAGACCCTTCAAGAAAGGTGAAAAGTCCAAGGGCAATGCTAAATCAAAGCAGGACAAGTCCACATCAAGCTGTCTTTATTGTGATGGAATAGGCCATTACAAAAGAGAATGTCCAAAGCTTAAGGAAGATCAGAAGAACGGAACAGTCGTTCCATCTTCAGGTATTTTCGTTATAGACTGTATACTTGCTAATTCAACTTCTTGGGTATTAGATACAGGTTGTGGCTCACACTTATGTTTCAATCCACAGGGACTAAGAAGAAGTAGAAGGTTAAGCAAGGGTGAAGTCGATCTACGAGTGGGAAATGGAGCAAGGATTGCTGCATTAGTTGTAGGAACTTATTATTTTCCCTCTGGGCTAGTTTTTGAACTGGAAGAGTGTTTCCATGTTCCAAGTCTTACTAAAAACCTCATTTTTGTTTCTTGCTTAGATGCAAAGGGATTTTCCTGTTTAATAAAAGACAATAGTTGTTCGTTTTATTTTAAATAGATGTTTTATGGATCTACTAGATTAGTCAATGGACTTTATTTATGAGATCACGACAAACAAGTTTATAACATAAATACCAAAAAGGCCAAAAAGGATGATTCAGATCTCACCTATCCGTGGCATTGTCGATTAGGCCATGGAAAGACTTCAAAAGGAAGGAATTCTAGAACCATTTGACTTAGAGGATTATGGTAAGTGCGAATCATGTTTACTTGGCAAATGACAAAGCAACCTTTCTCTAAAGTTGGAGAAAGAGCAACTGAACTATTGGGTTTAATCCACACAGATGTATGTGGACCAATGAGTACAAATGCTAGAGGTGGTTTTAGCTACTTTATCACTTTCACTGATGACTTCAGTAGATATGGTTATGTCTACCTAATGAAGCATAAGTATGAATCCTTTGACAAATTCAAGGAATTTCAGAGTGAAGTAGAGAATCAATTAGGCAAGAAGATCAAGGCACTGCGGTCTGATAGAGGCGGTGAATATCTGAGCTATGAATTTGATGACCATCTTAAAGAATGTGGAATTCTATCAGAATTGACTCCTCCTGGAACACCACAATGGAACGGTGTGTCGGAACGGAGGAACAGAACCTTGCTAGACATGGTTAGATCAATGATGGGTCAGGTCGAACTTCCAATAGAATTTTGGGGACATGCACTAAATACAGCTGCACTCACTATAAATAGAGCTCCGTCTAAAGCTGTTGAAAAGACTCCATATGAGTAATGGTTTGGAAAGCCTCCAAAAGTGTCTTTTCTTAAGATTTGGGGATGTGAAGTATACGTCAAACGATTAATTTCAGACAAACTTCATCCAAAATCTGACAAATGTATCCTTGTGGGCTACCCAAAGGAAACAAAGGGGTATTACTTCTACAATACATCTGAGAACAAGGTGTTTGTTGCTCGAGATGGTATCTTTTTGGAAAAGGATCACATTTCCAAAATGACAAGTGGGAGAAAAGTAGACCTCAAAGAAATTCGAGTCGAACAACAAACTCTAGAGAATGCTCAAGATGACATTCAGGATGAAACTCAGAGATCTTTAGAAGTATCTGGTGAGAATCATGGACAATCTAGAAATGTAACCCCGCGTAGATCGCAGAGATATAGATCTCAACCGGAAAGGTACTTAGGTATTTTGACGAACGAGAGCTATGACGTTCTATTACTTGAAAGTGATGAACCTGCGACTTACAAACAAGCTATGACGAGCCCTAGCTCCAAGAAATGGCAAGAAGCCATGCAATCTGAATTAGACTCCATGTCAGAAAACCAAGTGTGGGATTTGGTCGATTTGCCAGATGGCTACAAAGCCATAGGAAGCAAATAGGTTTTCAAACTGAAAAAGGACAAGGATGGGAAACTTGAAGTTTTCAAAGCTAGATTGGTTGCAAAAGGTTACAGGCAAGTCCACGGTGTGGATTATGATGAAACCTTTTCACCAGTTGCAATGCTAAAGTCTATTCGGATAATGTTAGCAATCGCTGCATATTACGATTACAAAATATGGCAGATGGATGTCAAAACCTCTTTCTTAAACGGCATTTTAACATAAACTGTGTTTATGACACAGCCTAAGGGTTTTGAGGATCCAAAGAATGCTAAAAAGGTATGCAAGCTTAAGAAATCAATCTACGGATTAAAGCAGGCATCAAGGAGCTGGAACATACGTTTTGATGAAGCAGTCAGTGACTTTGGTTTCATCAAGAACGCAGACGAATCTTGTGTATACAAGAAGGTCAGTGGGAGCAAAATTTCTTTTCTAGTATTATATGTCGACGACATATTACTTATCGGAAATGACATTCCTATGTTGAACTCTGTCAAGATTTGGCTTGGGAAATGTTTTCGATGAAGGATGTAGGAGAAGCACAGTACATACTGGGCATCAAGATGTACAGAGATAGATCTAAAAATATGATTGGACTTAGTCAGAGCACTTATATCAATAAGGTGCTTGAAAGGTTCAAGATGGCAGACTACAAGCGAGGCTACCTACCCATGTCTCATGGAATGACTCTAAGCAAGACTCAGTGCCCCAAAACACTTGATGAGCATAGACGAATGAGTGGGATTCCATATGCATCATTGATTGGTTCAATAATGTATGCTATGATATATACACGCCCGGATGTTGCGTATGCACTCAGTGCTACGAGCAGATACCAGTCAGACCCAGGAGAGGCACATTGGTCTACTGCCAAGAACATTCTGAAGTACCTGAAAAGGCACAAAGATGACTTCCTGGTCTATGGTGGAGATGATGAATTAATTGTTAAAGGCTATACGGACGAAAGTTTCCAAACCGACAAAGATGATTTTGAAGGAAATATGTCCTTCGCCCAAGGTACATTAAGTCTAATACCAAGGTTCAGATTAATTGCGAACAATTAATTCAGTGAGATCAAGTGATCGGAACAGCTAGCTGGAGCAATGCTTCCGATCAGTGAGTTCTAATGGATATTGAACTCACAACTTACTCTTGACTGAACCTACAAGGTCACACCAATGACACGTAACAGATCACCGGATTAAATGAATCGGAAATTCATTTAATAGCTTTTCGAGAATTAGTTGGAAACGTATTATACGATACGACCTTTGTCGGAATCGTATATCGTATCGCGAATATTCGTAAGCTGGGCGGCACGAATAAATCGTATCGTACGACGGTGATTCGTCGTATACGAAACGATAAATAATATATCGAAAATATATTAAATCGCGAATACGAAGGGCATCGGAGTTGCCGGCCCGTCGAGCCAAGCACGTAAGCGTGCAAGGCCCAACGAGCAAGCAAGCTCGCGAGCCAAGGCAAGCCCATTGGGCGCGAGCACGCAGCAGCAAGCAATAGCGCAACAGCAGCGACGAGCGAGCAAGGCCCACGGCCCAGCTGCTCGGCGCGCGCGTTGTGGGCTTCGGCCTGTAGTGTGTCGCTGTGCACGCGGGCGTGTGTCCGTGTTGCTTGGCTCGCACGGCTTGCTAGTCGGCCTTGCTTCTTGCTTGGTCGGTTAGTAAGGTTAATGATATAACCTTACAACCTAGTTTCCAACATACACCCAATTCATATTGCTCAACCCTAGAGACACAGAGAACCCTAATTCTCTTTGTGCCTCCAAAGTGAGTTCTTCCCAAAAGCAAAGTATCTTGATCAATTGTCTAAGCTACGATTATCAAGAAGGATCTGATCGTGTCGGTGAACCAAGTAGAGGAACGACAAGTGGAGTTCTTTGTTCGTGTTCGTTGACAGATTATTGTGGAAAACACGCTTCGAATGTAAGTTTGCTTAATCTGTGCTTTATGCATGTTTCCTGGCTTTGGGGATTGTTCCGCACATGTTATTATGTTTAACTGTATTCCCCTACAGTGGTATCATGAGCCTTATGTATTCAAAGCATGAATTAGCATGATTATTATTGTTTTTGCATCTGTCGAAAATTTGGATATTTTGTTGATTTTTCAGAATTTTTTTACGAATTATTAGATGAATTGCGTATAATCAGGTCCGAAATCAAAAATCATCGCTTTTTCGATTTTTAGAACCCTAATATGATGGAAAACGATTTTCTACTCATGAGAATAGAATTGCAAAAACAGGCCTCGAAGTATCGTTTTATGGGCGTTTTTGTTAATTTTTCATTAAAAATTAAAAGTGTCGGACAGTTATTCAATTAAAAGGTCGACCTAAACTACTCGGAATTGCTTGAAATTTTGACACAATGTTTCTGGGTACATGCTTGATCTATGGTAAGAATTTCAGATTTTTCTGATAAGTATAAACTCTAATTTTGCCTTTCCCCAATTCGTAAAATTTGCAACCCTAATTGAATTTTAATTAATTTTGGTTTAATAATTCGGTTAATTGGGGAAGGGGGTATAATTTCATGGGTCAGTGGCTAATTTTAAAAATTATTGGATTAAAATTTTGAATGATTTCGTTAATTTTAATCGCACTTAAACCAAATTATTAATAATCTGAAATTTAATTGTTTATGAACGATATAAAGTTTCGGATTTTATTAATTAAAAGTTCAAACTTTAAAGTTGATTCGATCGTCCTTGAAAGTTTGAATATTGTTAGCCCTTGATTTATTAATTTTACGAAATTGGATTGTCGTTAAAGTTTATTAAATCGTTAAAAATCGTTGTTTTTCGAAAATTAAATCGTAATTTTTTTTTGAAAAATAAAATTAATGCAAGTTCGTGAATTAAATTTAATTTTAATTAAGATGGTCCGTTTTACGAACCAAAAACACGAACATGAGCATGGTGGAAGTATGGCTCGTCGAGCCATACGAGGCCATTATGCTCGACCGAGCCATGCGACATGGGCAGCAGCAGCGATGCTGCGTGCCTCGTGCGCGCTGGGCGAGGAAGGGCAGGCGAGGAAGCCTGCGGGGCTGCGACGAAGCGAGGCGCAAGCCTTGCGACGTCGAGCACTCACGATGCACAACACGCAGCACGGGGCAGCATCGCTGCGGGGACGCGCGCGCGAGCGATGGGGCGGGGTGCGCGAGCTCTGCTCGTGTGCTCTTGGGCGTGAGCGAGGCGGGGCTGGGCGCAAGCCTAGCCCAATCAAGCAATTGGACTTTTTTTTAAATCGTTTAATTCGTTGGGCTTCGTATATTTGCATTAATTTGGGCTAACGGGATATTTAATTTAATATTTTATTTGCTTGGGCCGGGCCGCGAGTTTTAATTTAATATTTCATAATTAATTATCCGGAATAATTATTGGTTTGAGTGGGAGCCACTAAATGAAATTAAAATGAAATAATTATTTTAATTATTTCGTAGGTCGCATTATTTTAATTAAATTCAATTTTAATTAGAATAAAGTCTAAGGATTAATAATTTGGAAATTGGTTAATCTTTTAGGACGCGTTTATGTGAACGTGAATTTTAATTAATTCACGTAAATACCTGCATATTTACATGGGCCATTCGTTTTAGCACACGAATAGGTGAATGCGTAGAATATATATTTTATGCAATGCAGGTACTCCAAGTGACTAGTATGGCCAATTTAGGATAGTTAAATACGGTCTGCGTACCGTTCTATCTTTGAATGTAAAGTTTTAAATATGGTCTGCGTACCATGGAAATTTTGATGTAATTTTATTATTTCAAGTATTTCTAAGTTTAGAACTTTAAGTTAGCATTTGAGCGAAGATTCAAGACGATGCCAAGCTAACAAGGAGATGATGAAGATTGGATGCTTCAAGACAAAAGTTTTGGGCCATACTAGATCACCATTTATTTATGCAACTTAATATATATATATATTATGCGTGAATGTATGTATGCTTTGCATGAACATGTTGTTTCCTATGAATCGATTAGTTTTAAGTTCACTAAATAATCGAACTAACATAGAAACAACTAGGTCCAAGTAATATTGAGTTTTAAAAATTGCCTTCCAAATCAACACTTACAAAAATCTAGGGATCTAAGATAGTAGGTTTACGCTAAAGCGAGGTGCTATTTTAGTTGACTTAGGTGGTAAGGCGTCCTAAAGGAGCACGTTGATTGTGGTTGCAACTCAAACAACAAATGGCATGAAGTTGTGGCAATGGGATAAATTATGGCATTAATTTATTAACCAAGAGTAATTTGGAGATTACTAGCAATAGGTTTTGCTTACCTAAAATCTTAAACTACTTAAGACATGCTAAAGCTGCTTAAGGATTTAGGACTTTTGGGGTCTTGGAATCGTTTCATTCATTTTGGACCATGTTTTTGCTTTTTGCATGAATGAAATGTTTTAATAGCTTTAATGATTGCATGTTTTTGCTTTTATTTCAAAGTTATTGAATTGTATGAATGGTTATTTATTGCAAATTCTTTTCGATTGTACTAATCAAAGTGGTCGCAAACATAACGACAATCATATCATCTGAAATTCTGGATGTTGAGTTAGACTTGACTAATTTTCTTCAATGGAAAGAGAAACTAATCGGAGTTTTGAAAGTTAATGGCATAAACTATGTCATTGAACAACCTTTCCCTAGCTATGATGCGCGAGGCATGACTCCTGAAAGGTACAGAAGTTGGGCACTTCACAAGTACCTTGTCACGGAGTTCATCCTTAAGTCTATCCCTGAGAGTTGGAGAGGAAGGTTCATTACTTTTGAACCTCAAGCTCTCCTAAGTATCCTCGAGGATAAGTGTGCGGGTTTTCGACCCTTGTGCCAAACTGGTGGCAATGGGGTCGACGAATTGGCTAATTCGATGAGCGATCTCAAGCTCATAACCCCACGCAAGTTGTGCATAGAAATCGAACTTCTAGAGGCACAAAGGCGCATTTACTCTGTCAAGATGGACAAGAACACACCAATTCGGTCTCATGTGGATATGATGTCTGGATTATTCTTCACAATTGAAAGACTTGGTGGTTCCATCAAAGAGTCAGTAGCTATTGTACTAGTGCTGAATTCTCTTCATAAGGATTATGAAGGTTTTAAGATGCACTATCTATTTCATCAGAAAGAGAGCACATTATGTGAACTTGTGGAATTGCTCGTGAAATTCGAGAGAATCCTTAAGTTCAATCAAGACCCTTTGAATGTGAGGTGCGCAAAATTCAAGAAAGTAGGCAAGGGGAAGAAAAGCAAGGCTGCATCTTCGTCCACTCCCGGAGGGCATCTAGCGCCTCCCAAGAGCAAGATGAAGAGGAATGCTTCTCCTTCTACATCGCAATGCTTCAATTGTAATGAAATTGGTCATTACAAGCGAGATTGCCCCAAACTAAAGGAAGAGAAGAAGGACGGAAACGTTGCTTCTCCTTCAGGTATGTATGTTATACATTGTAATCTTGCTAATTCTACTTCTTGGGTATTAGATACTGGTTGTGGCTCACACTTATGTTACAGGGACTAAGGAGAAGTAGAAAGCTTGATAAAGGCGAGATAGATCTACGCGTGGGAAATGGAGCACGGATTGCTGCATTAGCCGTAGGATCTTATTTTATTTCTTTGCCTAGTGGGTTTGTTTTGGAACTAGAAAACTGTTACTATGTTCCTAGTATCACCAGAAACATTATTTCCGTTTCAAGTTTGGATTCTAAAGGTTTTAGTTTTCAATTTAAAGACAATAGTTGTTCCTTTTCTTTGAATGGAATGTTTTATGGTTCAGCACAACAAGAAAACGGTCTTTATGTGCTAGATATGAGCAAACACATTTATAACATAAAAACCAAAAAGGCTAAAACTGGTGATTCGGATCTCACATTTCTGTGGCATTGTCGATTAGGCCATATAAACATAAAGCGCATGGAATTACTTCAACGGAAAGGAATTCTAGAATCATTCGACTTAGAGAAGATTGATCAATGCGAATCTTGTTTACTTGGCAAAATGACAAAGCAACCTTTCTCAAAGGTGGGAGAAAGAGCAAGCGAACTACTAGGGCTAATACATACGGATGTATGTGTGCCTATGAGTACGAAAGCTAGAGGTGAGTTCAGCTATTTCATAACGTACAAGCAAGCTATGACGAGCCCAAGATCCATTAAATGGTTAGAGGCCATGCAATCTGAAATAGACTCCATGTCTGAAAATCAAGTATGGGATTTGGTTGATTTGCCGGATGGGTTCACACCTATCGGATGCAAATGGGTCTTCAAGTTGAAGAAAGACAAAGATGGAATTGTATACATATACAAGGCTAGATTGGTAGCAAAGGTTACAGGCAAGTTCACGGCGTTGACTACGATGAAACCTTTTCTCCAGTCGCGATGCTTAAGTCTATTTGGATAATCCTTGCGATTGCCGCTTTTCATGACTATGAAATATGGCAAATGGATGTCAAAACTGCCTTCGTGAACGGTGTTCTTGAAGAGACTGTGTTCATGACACAGCCGGAGGGTTTTGTCGATCAAAAGAACCAAGGAAAGGTATGCAAGCTTAAGAAGTCCATCTATGGACTAAAGCAGGCATCAAGGAGTTGGAATAAACAATTTGATGAAGCAGTCAATAAGTTTGGCTTCATCAAGAATCAGGACGAATCTTGTGTATACAAGAAGGTCAGTGGGAGTAAAATTTCATTCCTAGTCTTGTATGTTGACGACATACTGCTTATTGGAAACGACATTCCTATGTTGGAGTCTGTAAAGACTTGGCTCGGGAAGTGTTTCTCAATGAAGGACTTAGGAGAGGCACAGTACATATTGGGCATCAAGATCTATAGGGATAGATCTAAGAGGATGATTGGACTAAGCCAAAGCACTTACATTGACAAAGTGCTAGCTAGGTTCAATATGATGGAAGCCAAGAGAGGCCATCTACCCATGTCACATGGCGTATATCTAAGCAAGAATCAGTGTCCCAAAACATCTGATGAGCGTAGAAAGATGAGTGGAATTCCATATGCTTCGGCTATTGGATCCATCATGTATGCTATGATTTGTACAAGGCCGGATGTTTCGTTCGCACTCAGTGCAACGAGAAGGTACCAGTCAGAACCAGGTGAGGTGCATTGGACTGCTGCCAAGAACATCCTAAAGTACCTGAAAAGGACTAAGGATCAGTTTCTGGTTTATGGTGGTACAAATGAGTTGATTGTTAAGGGTTATACGGACGCAAGCTTTCAAACCGACAGAGATGAGTTCAGATCACAGTCTGGGTTTGTGTTCTGCCTCAACGGCGGAGCAGTAAGCTGGAAAAGTGCTAAGCAAAGCACAATTGCGGATTCTACAACTGAAGCCGAGTACATTGCTGCCTCAGAAGCAGCAAAGGAAGCTGTTTGGATTCGGAAGTTCATCGAAGAACTTGGTGTTGTCCCCTCCATTAAAGGAACAGTGGCTTTGTATTGCGACAATAGCGGAGCCATTGCCCAGGCAAAGGAGCCTAGGAGCCACCAGAAGTCCAAGCACGTACTGCGGCGATTTCACATACTTCGAGAGATCGTTGAAAGAAAGGAAATCGAGATTTGCAAGGTTGGAACTGACGACAACGTCGCGGATCCATTGACTAAACCGTTGCCACAAGTGAAACACAACGCACATGTAGCAACCATGGGAATCAAGCATGTTGGAGAATGGCTTTGATTTTCTAAGTATTGTTTTAGAACATCTGTTAGATCTGTGTTTAAAACAATTGGTTTAACCATTTCATGTTTATGAAATTTATTTATTTCATATTCATTTAATTGTGGTTTAGAATTAAATGATAAGTCCATGTGATTCAAATCATTCAAATGGGATGTCAAGATGGATTCTTTGACAAAGAAACACCCATAAGTGAACTTGAATATTGAAGTCACAAAGGATCCCTAATCCAGGTCATTGAAAGGTGGACGACCAATGACTAATGAAGATTAGATTGCAAGTAGATTACTTAGTTCTGTTTCTTGAACTAGAGTGACTGGATGTCAGAATCTTTTGCATAGATACTTATTGGATCTTGTATCGGATTAACCATGAGAACGCTTTAAGAGATTAAAGTCATGTCATAGGTAGTTCTCATTAATGGTGATTAGAAACCGTTCCTCAGAACATGAGCGATTATGTCTGCTCGTTTGAGAATTAGTTCGCTTTGATACTAGCTAAACGTCGCACCGTAAAAGGAGGCTATAAAAGCAGTTATTGGGCGTACTATGAATAAAAGTGAGTGTTCATAGATTGCAAGAATGGATTGTCCTCCTATCTTTGATAGGATATGGTGTTGTTGTGTAACAAGGCCTCTCGGAGAGTTAGATACTGTAAAATGCATGGCCGTGCTCAGAATGGTTAGGCTTAACCTTCTGCAAAAGTTTGACAGTTGAACTCTGTAATCCAAGAAACACTTCTGGACCTAATAAGGATGGCTTGGATCTTACCTTATGTTCAATAAGTAACACTAAGCGACAAAGGAATGTGGATGCACACTTGTCTGAATGACAAGTGGGAGATTGAAGGAAATATGTCCTTCACCCAAGGTGCATTAAGTCTAATACCAAGGTTCAGATTAATTGCGAACAATTAATTCAGTGAGATCAAGTGATCGGAACAGCTAGCTGGAGCAATGCTTCCGATCAGTGAGTTCTAATGGATATTGAACTCACAACTTACTCTTGACTGAACCTACAAGGTCACACCAATGACACGTAACAGATCACCGGATTAAATGAATCGGAAATTCATTTAATAGCTTTTCGGGAATTAGTTGGAAACGTATTATACGATACGACCTTTGTCGGAATCGTATATCGTATCGCGAATATTCGTAAGCTGGGCGGCACGAATAAATCATATCGTACGACGGTGATTCGTCGTATACGAAACGATAAATAATAATATCGAAAATATATTAAATCGCGAATACGAAGGGCATCGGAGTTGCCGGCCCGTCGAGCCAAGCACGTAAGCGTGCAAGGCCCAACGAGCCAGCAAGCTCGCGAGCCAAGGCAAGCAAGGCAAGCCCATTGGGCGCGAGCACGCAACAGCAAGCAATAGCGCAACAGCAGCGACGAGCGAGCAAGGCCCACGGCCCAGCTGCTCGGCCCGCGCGCTGTGGGCTTCGGCCTGCAGTGTGTCGCTGGGCACGCGGGCGTGTGTCCGTGTTGCTTGGCTCGCACGGCTTGCTAGCCGGCCTTGCTTCTTGCTTGGTCGGCTAGTAAGGTTAATGATATAACCTTATAACCTAGTTTCCAACATACACACAATTCATATTGCTCAAACCCTAGAGACACAGAGAACCCTAATTCTCTATGTGCCTCCAAAGTGAGTTCTTCCCAAAAGCAAAGTATCTTGATCAATTGTCTAAGCTACGATTATCAAGACGGATCTGATCGTGTCGGTGAACCAAGTAGAGGAACGAAAAGTGGAGTTCTTTGTTCGTGTTCGTTGACATATTATTGTGGAAAACACGCTTCGAATGTAAGTTTGCTTAATCTGTGCTTTATACATGTTTCCTGGCTTTGGGGATTGTTCCGCACATGTTATTATGTTTAACTGTATTCCCCTACAGATTTCAGATCACAGTCTGGGTTTGTCTTCTGCCTTAACGGAGGTGCATTAAGCTGGAAAAGTGCTAAGCAAAGTACCATTGCGGATTCTACAACTGAAGCGGAGTACATTGCTGCACATGAAGCAGCAAAGGAAGCTATATGGGTAGGGAAGTTCATAGGTGAACTTGGTGTAGTCCCCTCCATTAAAGGACCAATAGCCCTATATTGTGATAATAACGGAGCTATTGTACAGGCAAAAGAGCCTAGACACCACCAAAGAGTCGAGATAAGCAAGATTAGAACTGATGACAACATCTCAGATCCATTGACTAAACCTCTGCCGCAGGCGAAGCACAACTCGCACACTGCAGCTATGGGAATCAAGCATATTGGAGAATGGCTTTGATGTCCTTGTTTAATGTCTTAAATTTTTAGAGTTTAATACTTTGTAAAACATTATTGGTTAATCATTCACAATAAATGAATAGAATTCATTTTTCCATTTAATTTGTGGTTTATTAAATGATGAGTCCCTTCAAATTTGACAATACATTCAAGATAGACTGTCAGGACCAGTCCTGTGACTAAGAAATGTTTATCAAGTGAACTTGAATGTCAAAAGTTGAAAATGGTCCCTGTTTGGAGTTTTCTATAAAGGTGGACGCTTAGAAAACGCTAGACGACTAGAATGCAAGATGACTAGTAGTTCTGTTTCTTGAACTATGTGGACATGGCAATGTCGTAATCATTTGCATATATACTTACTTTGAGAAGACTAGTATCGGACAGACCTATGAAACTTTACTCTAAGAGATGAAAATCTGTCATAAGTAAATTTCATTAAAATTATTAGACACTAATCTTCAATTCCTGAGTGATTTGAGATTACTTGTTTGAGAACTGCTTACTTTGACGTTGTCAACCGTTGCACCGTAAAAGGAGGCTAAGGTAATCACCTATCAAACGAAGTCTAATCTCAAGATAGCAAGATTGGGATTGTCCTCCCATAAATCGGGATGAGATGCTGAAAGTTGTACAAGGCCACTCGGAGAGCTAGAAAATGTAAAATGCATGGCCGTGCTCAGATGAATCACAGGCTATCATTATCTGTTTATTTCATCAGTTGAACTCTGAAACCGAGAAACACCTCTGGACATAATAAGGATGACAACTCTTACCTTATGTTCAAGAGCAAGCATCGAGCGACAAAGGAATTAGGAAATGCACACTTGTCCCTAAGGACAAGTGGGAGACTGAAGGAAATAATGCCCTTGGTCCAAGTATGCATTTAATGTTAAGTCTAATAAATGCGGTTCAGTATTAATTAACAAGTTAATAATTCAGTGAGATCAAGTGAGCTGAATGCCTAGCTAGAGGCCGCTTCAGTTCAAGTGGAATTAATGATATTAATCCACAGCTTACTCTTGACTGAACCCGTAGGTAAACGGATCAAGTATTAATCCACAGCTTACTCTTGACTGAACCCGTAGGTAAACGGATCAAGTATTAATCCACAAATAGTACGTAAACGGATCAAGTATTTAATGGCATTAAATGCTCCATCTATGGATATTCGGAATCGACGGATCTTGGTTTCAGTGGGATCTAAGATCGTCAAAGGCAAGTAAATGAATACTCCGGAAATGATGATGTTACCGGAAACGGAAATATGGATCGTATCGGAAATATAAATATTATCCAAGTCGTAGATGTTTCCGGAAAAGGAAACATGGTACGTATCGGAAAATATTATCGGAAATGGAAATATTGCCGAAATCGGAAATATTGCCGGAAACAGATATATTGTCAGAATCGGAAATATTATCGGAATCGGAAAATAATTCCGGAAACAGAAATATTAAATATTTGTTCAAAACGGAAATTAATTCCGGAATCGGAAATGTTAAATATTGTTCGTATCGGAAATGAATTCCGGAATCGGGAATTTAATCGGAAGCGTATCGTACGAATTAGCATCGGACGAGGCTTGCTAGACGAAGGCCCAGCACGAAGCTAGGCCGTCGCCCAGCAAGCCACACGCATCAACAGACGCCAAAGCCTCGCCAGGCCCAGCACAAGGCCAGGCCCAGCACAAGGCCAGGCCCAGCACAAGGCCAGGCCCAGCACAAGGCCAGGCCCAGCAAAGGCTTGGCGCGCGCGCACGGATCAGGTGGGCTGCAAGCATGGGCCAGGCACCGTGCAGTTCGCGTGGGCCGCGAGGCATGCGCGCGGGCTGTGCGGTGCTCGTGCGATGCTCGTGTGCGTGCTATACGAATCCTAAAGCTATCGGAATTCGTGCTATGATTAAATCCTAATCCTAAAAGATAAAATTAATTATTTAGAGTTCTAAAAGGATTCGAAATCCTTTTCCATGGTTCTATAAATATATGCCTAGGGTCATAAATTTATACACGAGTTTTCAACAAGTATTCATACAATAAAAGCTGTGATTTTTGAGCAGAAAAATCAGTCACATTACTTGCCCATATTAGCCGAAAATAATAGTACCTTAAGGGCGATTCTAGTTGGTCAATCTTAAGGTGGATCTGGACGTGCTGTGGACTATCTACGGAGGGACGACACTTGGAGTCCTAAAGACTTGTTCTTGTTCGGTTCGGGCGCAGCTAGGGAAGGCACGCTACAAAGTGTATGCATCTAAATTATGCTAACTGATTATGTGTAAATAATATGTTTCCTGGCATTAAGGTTTTTCCGCATGATTTATGTTTTTCATATGTATCATAACCTAACACAATCTAGATTTGAAAACTTCATGTTTCCCATCCTTGTCCTTTTTCAGTTTGAAAACCCATTTGCTTCCTATGGCTTGGTAGCCATCTGGCTAATCGACCAAATCCCACACTTGGTTTTTTGACATGGAGTCTAATTCAGATTGCATTGCTTCTTGCCATTGCTTGGAGCTAGGGCTCGCCATAGCTTGTTTGTAAGTCGCAGGTTTATCACTTTCAAGTAATAGAACGTCATAGCTCTCGTTCGTCAAAATACCTAAGTACCTTTCCGGTTGAGATCTATATCTTTGCGATCTACGCGGGGTTACATTTCTAGATGGTCCTTGATTCTCACCAGATACTTCTAAAGATCTCTGAGTTTCATCCTGAATGTCATTTTGAGCATTCTCTAGAGTTTGTTGTTCGACTCGAATTTCTTCGAGGTCTACTTTTCTCCCACTTGTCATTTTGGAAATGTGATCTCTTTCCAAAAAGATACCATCTCGAGCAACAAACACCTTGTTCTCAGATGTATTGTAGAAGTAATACCCCTTTGTTTCCTTTGGGTTGCCCACAAGGATACATTTGTCAGATTTTGGATGAAGTTTGTCTGAAATTAATCGTTTGACGTATACTTCACATCCCCAAATCTTAAGAAAAGACACTTTTGGAGGCTTTCCAAACCATAACTCATATGGAGTCTTTTCAACAGCTTTAGCCGGAGCTCTATTTATAGTGAGTGCAGCTGTATTTAATGCATGTCCCCAAAATTCTATTGGAAGTTCGGCCTGACCCATCATTGATCTAACCATGTCTAGCAAGGTTCTGTTCCTCCGTTCCGACACACCGTTCCATTGACGTGTTCCAGGAGGAGTGAATTCTGATAGAATTCCACATTCTTTCAGATGGTCATCAAATTCATAGCTCATATATTCACCGCCTCTGTCAGACCGCAGTGCCTTAATCTTCAGACTTATGCTTCATTAGGTAGACATAACCATATCTACTGAAGTCATCAGTGAAATTGATAAAGTAGCTGAAACCACCTCTAGCATTTGTACTCATTGGTCCACATACATCTGTATGGATTAAACCCAATAGTTCAGTTGCTCTTTCTCCAACTTTAGAGAAAGGTTGCTTTGTCATTTTTCCAAGTAAACATGATTTTCATTTACCATAATCCTCTAAGTCAAATGGTTCTAGAATTCCTCCATTTTGAAGTCTTTCTATGCATTTCAAGTTAATATGGCCTAATCGATAATGCCACAGATAGGTGAGATCTGAATCATCCTTTTTGGCCTTTTTGGTATGTTATAAACTTGTTTGTTGTGATCCAATAAATAAAGTCCATTGACTAATCTAGCAGATCCATAAAACATCTCTTTAAAATAAAACGAACAACTATTGTCTTTTATTAAAAAGTAAAATCCCTTAGCATCTAAGCAAGAAACAGAAATGATGTTTTTAGTAAGACTTGGAACACGGAAACAGTCTTCCAGTTCCAAAACTAGCCCTAGTTCCTACAGCTAATGCAGCAATCCTTGCTCCATTTCCCACTCGTAGGTCGACTTCACCCTTGCTTAACCTTCTACTTCTTCTTAGTCCCTGTGAATTGGAACATAAGTGTGAGCCACAACCTGTATCTAATACCCAAGAAGTTGAATTAGCAAGTATACAGTCTATAACGAAAATACCTGAAGATGGAACGACCGTTCCGTTCTTCTGATCTTCCTTTAGCTTCAAGAAATCTCTCTTCCAATGCCCCTTCTTCTTGAAATAGAAGCATTCAGATTCAGAAGTGGGTTGGTTCACCTTCTTCTTTTCAGATTTGGTGCCGCCTTGCTGCTTAGTCTGGCTGGCCTTGTTGCCACCTTTCTTAGCATTCCTCTTCTTTCCAGATTTCTTGAACTTGCCCCCACGCACCATAAGCACATCTTGCTTATCACTTTTGAGCGTCTTTTCAACGGTCTTCAGCATACCGTGAAGCTCGGTGAGCGTTTTGTCCAGACTATTCATACTGTAGTTCAGCTTGAACTGATCATACTCGCTATGAAGAGAATGGAGGATGGTGTCTACAACCATTTCCTGAGAGAATTGCTGATCCAGCCGACTCATATTCTCAATGAGTCCAATCATTTTGAGAACATGTGGACTTACAGGCTCGCCTTTCTTAAGCTTGGTCTCAAGAATTTGCCTATGGGTCTCGAACTCACTGATGATCGTGAAAGCATCTGAGTTGATGAACGTTTTCTGCAGATCTGCACCCATGGTTGCAAGCATTAGACATTTCACATCCTTGTTGGCATCAATCCAACGATTGAGGGCTGCTTGAGTTACCCCTTCGCCTACGGCTTCGGGCATCGCCTCTTCCAGGACATACTCCTTTCCTTCCTGCATAAGAACTATTTGCAAGTTCCTTTGCCAGTCAAGGAAGTTTTTCCTGTTCAACTTCTCCTTTTCGAGAATTGATCGAATGTTGAATGAATTGTTGTTTGCCATATTTTAAAACTACAATTGAAAAGAATAAAAAAATAAATAATCATTCAGAGTTTCTCTTAATAAACTCAAATTCTAGCATACATGCATAATTTAATGTTCATTAAGCATTTTATTCAAGTTATGTGTTCCGGCAGGTGTGAATAAAATGATTCCAAGACCCTAAAAACCATTGAAGAATTAAGCACAATATGTATTTAGACTCAATTCTAAAATCTTTTAGGTAAGCAAAGGCCTTTTGCTAATAGTCTAGAAACTACTCTTGGTTGATAGGTACGTCTAAGAACTTACTAGGTAAACCTATCGAATTTTGCCACGACATAAAATGTCTCCTTACTTATATCGTTGAGTTTCACCAAAACTAACATGTACTCACAATTATTTGTGTACCTTACCCCTTTAGAATCAATAAGTAACACCTCGCTATGGCGGAAAACTATTATAAAGATGATGTAAAGGTTATCCAAGTAAGTGTTATTTTGGCATGGCACCTTTTAACTCAATTTTTAAGTTTGGAACTTAAGGCTCTTACTATGTTGGTTAGATTTTAAGTGAACTAAAATCCTTAATCATGCAACATAATCAAGCCATAATCTCATGCATATTTAAGACATATTTAAAAGCAATAAATAACATAAAGCATGCATAAGATAAATGTGATCTAGTATGGCCCGACTTCATCTTGAAGCTTCATCTTCAAAGTCCGTCTTGAAAATGGATTGGAAACTCCGTCTTGAATTTCACCATGGGAGGCGCCATTTTCTTCAAATAGGATCAGCTATAATTAAACTAATTACAACTATTTGATGGTACGCATACCATATTTAAAAGCAATAAAAATTGGTACTTTAGACCAATATTACATTCAAATTGATGGTACGCAGACCATATTTTCTATCCTATTTGGGCCATACTAGTCACTTTCAATAACCTGCAAAACAGTACATATACAATATATACCATTCACCAATTCATTATCATGAATTGCCCACATAGTTGGTTAGTAAAACACATTGTTATGCATCACATAAATATTTGCAGCAATTAATCAAGGGCACCAATAATCTACCAATTATCCAGTCCTTATTCATTCTAATCAAGTTGTTTTAACCTTAAAGGATTGTCGACCTAATCAAGAGTTTATGACTAAAATGCTCCCACTTAAACCAATAACTTTATATGCTTTACTAGTTTTAAACATAAAAATGTATTCCTAGTCTAACCGGAAACATACAAGTTTAATTAAAATTTAAAGCTCATATAAAATTATAATTAAATCCCTTTTTAATTTATTTTAAGTTGAATTAAATGAATTTAAATTAATTCAAGGTTTTAATTTTAGTAAAATAATTAGTATAAATTAAAATTTATAATAATTATAATATTCAAAATTAAATTCCGAGAAAACAATTTAAATTATTAATTTAAAGTTAATTAAAATTATTTCCGAACTGAAAATCTCAAATTAAAATCAAAACGTATCAATCGTCGCAAGACGAGGCACTTGAGTTTGCGCCCAAGCCCCATCAAGCCACGAGGCTGTGCGCCCCGTACGATCGATCGTTGCACAAGGCACACATAGCCACACGCCACACGCACACGCAGCCATTGCTGGCCACGCAGCGCGCAACCTTGTGCTGTGTCGCGTCTGCTGCTGCGTTGCTTGGGCGAGCTAGGCACGCTGTTGCGCAGCACACGCGTCTTGCTCGTCGCTTGTGCCTTGCCTCGTCGCCCTCGCCCATCGCATAGCACACACGGCCAGCACCAATGCCTCGCCCGCGCGCCATGCTATGTTGCTCGCTGCATTCGTACCGCACGGGCGACGAGCTCCCTTGCTCGTCGTCGCGTGCCCGCACTATACAACACCCCTTAAGGGTAACACGTAGCGTCCTTTGCTTTGTGCGTGCAACATTCATGAACGATTTTCATAAAAAATTTAAAATTTTTAATTTAAAATTAACGACAAATTAATAAATCATATTAATGTCGTAATTTTAGGGCGAAAAATCGAAAATTTATTAATCAATCAATTTCCGATTAACATGGATTCAAATCTAGGTCATAAAAATTTAAAATTTATCACAAATTAACAATTTTATGGTGGTTTTTAATCATGGATGCCTAATTAAATTGTCAATTAATTATGAAAATCAAATCAAATTCTAAATTATTCGAATTTCAACAAATTAACTACAATTACAAATTAGGTTGTATAATTTAACAAGCTTAGCATTAAAATTTGTTAAACATATACATTAGGTCAATCAAAAATTCAAGATTTAACAACAAGAATCGCAAATATTTAATTTAACATCTTAAAATTACAAACTTTTGCGTTCGAAAAACTAAAACCTCCGAAAAGTCATAGGCTTCGAATTTGGGAATTCTGGGTTCAAAATTTTAGAATGCTTTTACATGCGGAATTGACACAAAAATCACTCGATTTGGTTGAGTAACGAATAAACTGCCGAAAAATTGCGTACATATAATTAAATAAACGCAATTTGCAATTAATTAACAATTACAAAAATTAATCACCCCTTTTAATTCTTTGCAAATTTATAAAATTTAACCATGTTAAACAATTAATAGATCATGCAATTAATAAGAGGCTCGTGATACCACTGTTAGGTTATGATACATATGAACAACATAAATCATGCGGAAAAACCTTAATGCCAGGAATCATATTAATTGCACATAATCATATAATTAGTCTAGGATGCATACACTTTGTAGCGTGCCATCCCTAGCTGCGCTCGAACCGAACAAGAACAAGTCTTTAGGACTCCAAGTGTCGTCCCTCCGTAGAAAGTCCGCAGCACGTCCGGATCCGCCTTAAGCTTGATCAACTAGAATCGCCCTTAAGGTACTTACGGCTAAATAGGGCAAGTGTTTGGCTGATTTTTGCTTGAAAAATCTTACCTTTGAAAACTTGAATTCTTACCCATAAATTGTGAACCTAGGCACATATTTATAGAGTCATGGAAAGGGATTTAGAATCCTATTAGGATACTAATTAGTTTAATTAGAATCTGTTTAGAACTCTATTTAAACAAATTCTATCAATTAGGATTAGGATTTAATCATAGAACGAATTCCATTAGCTTTAGGATTCGTATTGAACACAAGCGTTGCACGAGCACGAGCACGAGCAGCACAGCCGCGCAAGCCTTGCGGCCCACGCGAGATGCACAGCCCGCAACCCAAGAGCTCGCGCGCGCCATTGCCTTGCTGGGCCTGGCGAGGCTTTGGCAGCGTTTGTGTTGGGCGCTTGACTTGCTGGGCGCGGGCCTGGCTTCGTGCTGGGCCTTCGTCTAGCAAGTCTCGTCCGATGCTAATTCGTACAATGCGCTTCCGATTAAATTCCCGATTCCGGAATTCATTACCGATACGAACAATATTTAACATTTCCGATTCCGGGATTAATTTCCGTTTCGAACAAAATTTAATATTTCCGTTTCCATAATTATTTTCCGATTCCGATAATATTTCCGATTCTGACAATATTTCCGTTTTCGCAATATTTCTGTTTCCGGCAATATTTCCCTTTCCGATAATATTTTCCGATACCTACCATGTTTCCGTGCAAATCTCTAAGACTTGGATAATATTTATATTTCCGATATGATCCATATTTCCGTTTCCGGCAATATCATCGTTTCTGGAGTATTCATTTACTTGCCTTTGACGATCTCAGCTCCCACTGAAACCAAGATCCGTCGATTCCGAATATCCATAGATGGAGTATTTAATGCCATTAAATACTTGATCCGTTTACGTACTATTTGTGTGACCCTACGGGTTCAGTCAAGAGTAAGATGTGGACTAATATCATTAATTCCACTTGAACTGAAGCGGCCTCTAGCTAGGCATTCAGCTCACTTGATCTCACCGAATTATTAACTTGTTAATTAATACTGAACCGCATTTATTAGACTTAACATTAAATGCATACTTGGACCAAGGGCATTATTTCCTTCAAGAGCATCATCGAGCTTGATAGACCAATCCTTCCGGTTCTTAGCAACCGTCTTCTCAAGGATGGACTTAATCTCCTGGTTGGTCACCTCAACTTGGCCACTTGTTTGGGGGTGATAAGCCAAACCTATTTTGTGATGCACACCATATTTCTTCAAAAGTGCTTCGAACTTCCCGTGAGCAAAGTGGGATCCTCCATCACTTATAACCGCCCTAGGGACACCGAAACGGGGGAAAACAATCTTCTTGAAAAGAGAAATCACCACCTTATGATCATTGATGGGTGAGGCGATTGCTTCCGCCCATTTGGAGACATGGGGCTAACACATGGGCATGGGGCTAAGGATGATGTGCCGATTAAGGATGCTTTGCGCGATGATCATAAGGTGGAAACGGAAATATTAAATATTTGTTCGAAACGGAAATTAATTCCGGAATCGGAAATGTTAAATATTGTTCGTATCGGAAATGAATTCCGGAATCGGGAATTTAATCGGAAGCGCATTGTACGAATTAGCATCGGACGAGACTTGCTAGACGAAGGCCGAGCACGAATCCAGGCCCGCGCCCAGCAAGTCAAGCGCCCAACACAAACGCTGCCAAAGCCTCGCCAGGCCCAGCAAGGTAATGGCGCGCGCGAGCTCTTGGGCTGCGGGCTGTGCATCTCGCGTGGGCCGCAAGGTATCATCGCACATCATCCTTAGCCCCATGCCCCATGCTCCTCCTCCACCTTAATCGGCTACCACATTCTCGGCTCCTTTTTTTTATCACGAATCTCAATGTCGAACTCCTGGAGGAGGAGCACCCAACGAATGAGTCTAGGCTTGGCCTCCTTCTTTTCCATAAGATATCGGATTACCGCATGGTTCCGTGTACACAATAGTTTTTGAACCCACTGAATAGGTCCGGAATTTCTCAAAGGCATGTACAATGGCAAGAAACCCCTTTTCGGTGGTAGTGTAGTTGGATTGGGCTTGGTTGAGAGTTTTGGACATGGAATATACCACATGGAGCTTCTTTTCCTTTCTTTGGACTAGGACACCCCCAACCGAATAGTCGCTAGCATCACACATCAATTCAAAAGGAAGGGACCAATCGTGGGCCTGCACGATGGGAGTGGAAACTAGGGTGTGCTTAAGTGTGTTGAAAGATTTGAGGCATGCGGCATATAATTGAAAATCACACTCCTTTTGAAGGAGATTAGTAAGGGGCCTAGCAATCAACGAGAAATCCTTAATGAATCTCCTATAAAAACCGGCGTGCCCAAGAAAGGAGTGGATCCCCTTAACATTGACCGGAGGAGGGAGCTTTTCTATAACCTCAATTTTCGCCCTATCCACTTCAATACCAAGGTGTGAGACCTTATGCCCGAGAACAATCCCTTCTTGCACCATAAAGTGACACTTTTCCTAATTAAGCACCAATTGAACCTTTTCACATCTCTCAAGACACTTTTCAAGGTTGAGGAGGCACTCATCATAGGTGGCACCACCCACCGAAAAATCATCCATGAAAACCTCCATTTCCTCCTCAAGCATGTCATTGAAAATGCTCATCATGCAGCTTTGGAAATTCTCGGGGGCATTGCAAAGCCCAAATGGCATCCTCCTATAGGCAAATGTCCCATATGGACAAGTAAATGTAGTTTTCTCTTGGTCTTCCAGGTTTATGGGGATTTGAAAGAACCCGGAATAGCCATCAAGAAAACTAAAGTACTTGTGCTTTGTTAGTCGTTCAAGCATTTAATTAATAAATGGCAAAGGGAAATGATTTTTCTTGGTTGAAAGATTGAGTTGACGATAATCAATGCACAAACGCCACCCAGTCATCGTCCGAGTAGAAATAAGCTCGCCTTGTGCATTTTTTTACTACCGTCATCCCACCTTTCTTGGGGACAACATGGACCGGGGACACACACCTACTATTGTAAATAGGATAGATGATCCCGGCCGCCAAGAGCTTGACAATTTCTTTCTTAACCACCTCACCCATTGGTGGATTAAGCTTGCGTTATCTTTCCCGATGTGGGATGGCATTATCCTCAAGTTCAATGTGGTGCATACAAAGTGTCAGGCTTATGCCTTTCAAATCATCTATGGTATACCCCAAAACACTTTAATGCCTCCTCAAAACTCGAACGAGCTTGAGGACTTGCTCATCATCTAAACTAGCATTAACAATGACGGGGTAGGAGGAGTTAGGACCAAGGAAAACATACCTCAAGCTCGAAGTGAGAGCTTTGAGCTCAACCTTAAGAGATTCCTTACCATCACGTTGCTTAAGATCATCAAAGACGTCCTCCTGGTCAAGCAAAACGCAATATTCCTCACCAAGTAGGGTGGTGTTCAATTGCTCCTTGTATTGTGTCGCTTCCACACCTACATTTCCTAAACCTTCCCTATTCAAGATAGCAAGGTCAAGAGGATCATTATAAATGAGCAAGTGCTCATGTATATCATGAACTAGGGGGTCAAGGGAGTCAACAAAGAAGCAATTCTCACTAGGTGAGCTAGGATAGTGCATAGTGTTAGTCAAATCAAATGTAAGACTATCCTTGCCCACATTAAGGGTGATGACTCCTTGTTTAAAATCTATTGTAATCCCCCGTATATTTATAAAGTTTATTAATATAGTTTTGCGAATAATTATTTATATTTAAATTATATTGGTGAATTTTAGTAATAAATATACATATTTAATGTATATTTATTTATTTAAATGCATTTTAAATATTTTAAGAATTTATGAAATCAAATAATTTTAGAATTTTATTTTGAAAAGAATTTTAATTACAAAAACGCTTTGATTTTGGAAAGAAATCCTAATCGGTTTGGATTCAAACCTCAAAACCCAATCCTAATTCTATCCCAAATAGTGAAGCCCAAAACAAATAAACCCACCACTCTCTTTACTTGTTCCAACTTCACGTAAAAACAAAAAACAAGAAAACCTCAAATTATCTCTCTCTCCCTTCCCCTTCACGTCAACTCCTCCTCCTTTCTTGCTGTTGTTGACGCCGCCGCCTCTGCGACCACCGTCGTCCCACCGTCGCCGATGCACAGTAGTCCCTCCCTCCTCTTCTTGTTCGTTCTTCTTTTCACGCTATTTTATTTCTTGCTTTCCTCCTCAATTGCCTTCTGTTTTTTCACAGCTCTCCGCGAGTCTCCTCTCTTCGCACACCACCACTCAACGTCACCACGACAGCCGCCGCGCCGCCGCCCGGTCTGCTCCGCCGCGCTGCCTTTTTATCCCGCCGGCAAGCCTTGTTGTTCCCTCTTGTTCGTCGTTCCTCTTTCCTTTCCTTCTTTCGTGTGCCACCACCATCAACGCACGCCACCACCGACGCAACTACCACCCAGCACAACCACCTGCCGCCCAGCCGCGACTACCTGCTGTCGCGCCCTACCCGCCGGCCAACACCTCCCCTCTCTTCTCTTTTGGTTAATTCTTAAACCCTAAACTAATTAAATGTTTTAATTACGTTTTATTAATATAATTCATGTTTTTGTTGAATTAAGTTATAGTTTTTATTATTATGTTATGAATTTCATATTATATATTTTGCATAATTAATAATTTAAATTTCAGATTACATAGTTTAATTGAAATAAGAATTTGAATTATTTAAAGTATGAATTTTAATTTTTAATGGTTTAAAATCATGGTAGGATGATTGTGGATTATTAAAATTATTGTTTCAATGTTCTAAGAATGTAAGTTGGTCTTGGCGATTCTTTTAAACGAGTTATATTGATGAAAATTTAAAGTATGATGTTTTTGAAGAGTTTTCAACGAATTTCAATCATTAAATCAATAATTATGATGCTTGGAAATCAAATATCCAAGTTTTGATATTGGGAAAAGTTCTAAAATGGTTAGGATGTATTTAGAATGTTTTACTATTGTTGTGAATGATTAGAAGTTGATTGGGAATCCTTGTTGGTTGTTTTAGGCGGAGAATTCTCTGTAGGCGACTTTTGAATTATAAAAGTGGTCTCGCAGTTTGTTTACACAAGGTATGTACATACCTGTGTGCTTGGAGATGTGTGTTATTATTGAAACCATGTTGAATTTGTCAATGAACTTGGTTATGTTGGAATTTACATGTGTAATATTGTTGGATGAACATGTTGAACATATATTTCCTTATGAGAATTATAACATGTTAGTATGGATGATTGATGCAAACATGTTGGTTGGGAACACTAGATTATTTTATATATATTGATTTAGATCGATTGATCGTTGTTCCCTTTTAGCTTTTCACTACTTTATGAGGGCCGAGGACCTTGTTTAGTAAGTTGAAACCTTATACCCATATAGAGGGGTTGATCATTATTAAAGGAAAGGTTGAATTAATTGGAATGAGTCTTGATTGATACCTTTGTGATCACTTACTTAATTCCAAGATAAAAACAGTGGTGATTAATTGTTGATTGTATGACTTATATGATTGTTGAGTCATAACTGAGTTTTAATCTATAAATCATGTAAAGTGAAACTGAGTAGCAATAGCTATAGACTGTGCACGTCTGAAGTGACGAACAATCAGGAGTTGGGGTCATAGGTCGCCTATGGCTTTTTCTGGGGCCGGATTGATCACCGGTTCTATTTTATTCAAAAGTTCTTCGATATCGCAGGTCATTGGGGTTATGGAGTCGCGCCCGTACCTCGTCTTCTTAATGAAGACTTCTAGTAGCAACTCGATCCATTGACTATTTCAATTAAAATAATGTTAATGATACAAAGGTCTAGTTCAGTCAAATATAGTCTCCAAGTCTTTATGTTCTGGTTATCCTTACTTATGTTTTATTAGCATCATGTTAGGGTTGTTCGTTTAGTAGAATCATGTTAGGATTATTATTGTTTTAGTATGTAGTACTCAACTTTGCTGATTACGTGCTTTGTTTGTGTGTGTTGATCATGGCTATGCCTTATTGATCCTGTGATGACCCATTTTGGTGAGCAGTCTCTAAGGATCAATAAGCGTTGCTCATCTACAGGTTTGAAGATGATGCATCATTGGGATCGGGATTAGAGAGCTTGTACTTATTTTTGTTTTGCTAACTGACTTGGGTTTGTGAAATTGGACTTTAAACTTGTCGTACTATTTAGCTTTCCTTATTTTCGTTGATTGGTTTTTGGGACTAAATCTGTAATCGGTTATTTATAAACCTAAAGTTAGTTTTATGTTTTCCGCTGCAAAATTCTAAATAAGCCGTTACGTTTTCACACGGGCAATAATACTTTGATAATTCTCTATAGTTATATTTATAAAAAGGGGTATTTTAGAAAAAGGAGAATTGTCGGGGTGTTACAAAGTGGTATCTAGAAGCTTTAGAAAAAGGAGAATTGTCGCGGTGTTACAAAGTGGTATCTAGAAGCTTATGGTTTTACTTCAATAATTTTTAGGCGCCTAAACTAGCTAGTTACCTAAAACGAATTTCCTAGAATTGAGCTTCTACTCATTATATCATTCATGAATGCGTACTTTTTTTTGGGGGACCAAATTAATTTTATTTTGTTTGAAAGTGTATTAATGTTTCTTATTTATGTTCGAAATTAATTTATTTATTCGAAACTTTTCGTTTATGTGAATTAAGTACGTTTTTTTCCCTTTTCGGATTCAAATTAAATATATTCGAAATTTTAAAAAAAAATCTTTATTTTATTTTTTCGTTTATTATTTGTTCGTTTATTAAAATTATTTCTTACTAATCGTTCTTGTTTTATCCTTTAAATTCTTTAATGTTTGACCTATTATGATTTATTATGAGAGATGGGTAGTGTAGGAAAGGGCATATAGAATAGAAGCATTATGTCAACATGATTGTATTTTCTCTGTCTGCTAATTGTTTATGTCTTTTCTATGCTTTACGATTGCTATTTATTCTTACTTAGTATGTATTGTGGGATCGTACGGTAAGTGAGAGTACTAATTACTAACATAAATTATGTTTGATTTCTATAGATCACTAATCATGTCTGACATAGAAGAAAATAGAATAGGGAGCGACTCCAACCCTATTGTTCTGAATGATGATGAATCTAGCCCTATTGTTCTGAACGATGATAAAAATGTGATGAATTATGAATCTGACAACAGTAGAATTCGTGAGCTAGAGCACACTTGTCGCGAGGTAATGAGAGTAGGTGTGTATGATAGTGATGATGAGTCGATTCGTGAGTATGACCGTGATGTGGGTCAAACAAAAATGGATATCTATAATGCTTTTCCGAGGGTTGAAACTGATTTTGAACCTGAAGAGGACATGTACTGGTACGTTGAAGAGCCTCAACTTGAAGTTTCGCGGAGATCCGCAAGAGGAATAAGACGAGTCTATTATTATAATGCCGACGATGAGGATGAAATGGAATACGATATATTTATCTTAGAAAATTATGATGCCTCTAAAGATAAAAATGACGATGTTTCTCTCTAGATTTTTTTTTATTTAGTTGTGTTTGAGAATAAGGTTGAACAATTCTCCCAATCGTAGTTTATGTTTATATCATAGAACTTTTTATTCTATTTTGAGGACAAGTGTGTTGTGGATATTTAGGATTGTTATTAACATTCGTTTGAGGAATAGAGTTGGATTATTGATTATCCAAAGAGTTTATTCTAGGCACGCAAGGGGAATGTTTTCTTCTTTTATGCTACCTTATTATTCGTGATGATTGAATTTTGTTCCTTGTGTCTCAGTTGAATGTCCTGTATGTGAATATCATTCATAAATGATCGAGGGGATCACCTTCGTATATAACTGTTGCACATTCATAAATGATTGTTTATTTTATGTGAATTCTGGATGTTGGTGTGATATTACGTTGCTAGGATACTATTAGGTGAAGTTTCGAACATAAAGTAGAGTATATTAATTTCAGGTCACCCTTTAGGATGACCAACAATAATGACCTAGTTGCTACTATTCGAAAAACTATTTAATTGGGATGGTAAACTGTCCTGAAAACATGAAAGTAGGTCAAGTTGTCCTTTACCTAAAAGATGAGGCCGATATGTGGTGGAAAGAGAATGGAACTAGGCTAAGTGTTGTTGAAGGCTTTAGTTGGTACTCGTTTGTTGTTGCATTGAGGGAAAAGTTTTATCCTCCTTTCATGAGAAAACAAAAGGCACAGGAATTCATCAACCTTAGGATAGGGAATATGACCATTGCTGATTACTATGGCAAGTTTATAGCGTTGTCAAGGTTTGCACCTGAGGTTGTAGCTACAGAGGAGCTAAAGGCTCAGAGGTTTGAGCAAGGGTTGGCTGATGAGATCCAATTGGGATTAGGTGGGGCAACCTTTACGTCTTTAGATATTGTGTATGGGAGAGCTGCTCATATTTATGGTTTGCAGTCCAGAAGGGACAAGAAAAAAGTTGTTGGGGAAAAAGAGTTTAATGTTGGGGAAAACCAAGGGAATTTCAAGAGGAATATGAATGAGAATAGGAATCGAAATGAAAATGGAAACTTTCAAGGAAGGAACTGTTAGGTTATGATACATATGACAATTCATAAATCATGCGGAAAAACCATAAACCCAGGAAAACATATTATTTACACATAATCATTTAGCATAGATTAGATGCATACTCTTTGTTGCGTGCCTTCCCTAGCTGCGCCCGAACCGAACAAGAACAAGTCTTTAGGACTCCAAGTGTCGTCCCTCCGTAGATAGTCCACAGCACGTCCGGATCCGCCTTAAGATTGACCAACTAGAATCGCCCTTAAGGTACTATTATTTTCGGCACTTTATAGGCAAATGTGTGACTGAATTTTTCTCTCAAAAACTCACTTTGAATACTTTGAAAACTTGTGTTATAAATTGTGAGCCCTAGCCTCATATTTATAGCGGTATGGAAAGGGAATCGAAATCCTATTCAGATACAAATTAATTAAACCTAGAATCCTACAAGAACTCTAATTTAATTAATTTATCAAATAGAATTAGGAATTTAATCATTAACCGAACTCTGCATGTTTTAGGAAACGTGCACAAACACAAACACTTGCACACACACGCACGGCAGCCACGATGGGCCCCATGCGTGCGCGCGAGCAGCAGCCCACTCAGCGCCCGCGCGCGCTGCGCGTGCTGTGCGCGCTGTGCGCTGCGCGTGCTGTGCGCGCTGTGCGCGCTGCGCGCTGCGCGCAGCCTGCTGGGCCTGGCCTTGCGCTGGGCCTGGCGTGGCTGTTTGTGCGGCGCGCTTGGCTTGCTGGGCGATGGCCTGGCTTCGTGCTGGGCCTCGTCCGGCAGGCCTCGTCCGATGCTTATTCGTACGATGCGCTTCCGATTAAATTTTCCGATTCCGGAATTCATTTCCGATACGAACAATATTTAATATTTCCGATTCCGGAATTAATTTCCGTTTCGAACAAATATTTAATATTTCCGTTTCCGGAATTATTTTCCGATTCCGGTAATATTTCCGATTCTGACAATATTTCCGTTTCCGGCAATATTTCCGATTCTGGCAATATTTCCATTTCCGATAATATTTTCCGACACGTACCATGTTTCCGTTTCCGGCAACATCTACGACTTGGATAATATTTATATTTCCGATACGATCCATATTTCCGTTTCCGGCAATATCATCGTTTCCGGAGTATTCATTCCTTGCCTGTGACGATCTTAGCTCCCACTGAAACCAAGATCCGTCGGTTCCGAATATTCATAGATGGAGTATTTAATGCTATTAAATACTTGATCCGTTTACGTACTATTTGTGTGACCCTACGGGTTCAGTCAAGAGTAAGCTGTGGATTAATATCATTAATTCCACTTGAACTGAAGCGGCCTCTAGCTAGGCATTCAGCTCACTTGATCTCACTGAATTATTAACTTGTTAATTAATACTGAACCGCATTTATTAGACTTATCATAGAATGCATACTTGGACCAAGGGCATTATTTCCTTCAGTCTCCCACTTGTCCTTAGGGACAAGTGTGCATTTCCTAATTCCTTTGTCGCTCGATGCTTGCTCTTGAACATAAGGTAAGAGTTGTCATCCTTATTATGTCCAGAGGTGTTCCTCGGTTTCAGAGTTCAACTGATCAAATAAACAGATAATCATAGCCTAGGATTCATCCGAGCACGGCCATGCATTTCACAGTTTCTAGCTCTCCGAGTGGCCTTGTACAACTTTTAAGCGTCTCATCCCGATTTATGGGAGGACAATCCCAATCTTGCGATCTTGAGATTAGACTTCGTTTGATAGGTGATTACCTGAGCGTTGCCTTTATAGCCTCCTTTTACGGTGCGACGGTTGGTCAACGTCAAAGCAACCAGTTCTCAAACAAGTAATCTTCAAATCACTCAGGTATTGAGGATTTAGTGTCTAATAATTTAATGAAATTTACTTATGACAGACTTTCATCTCTTACAGTAAAGTTTCATAGGTCTCGTCCGATACTAGTCTTCCCAAAGTAAGTATCTATGCAAATGATTATGA
Organism: Spinacia oleracea; assembly: GCF_020520425.1. NCBI lineage: Eukaryota > Viridiplantae > Streptophyta > Magnoliopsida > Caryophyllales > Amaranthaceae > Spinacia > Spinacia oleracea. The sequence goes on along the minus strand of NC_079489.1, from coordinate 116,740,689 downwards.
CATTGCCATGTCCACATAGTTCAAGAAACAGAACTACTAGTCATCTTGCATTCTAATCGTCTAACGTTTTCTATGCGTCCAATTTTATAGAAAACTCCGATTAGGGACCATTTTCAACCTTTGACATTCAAGTTCACTTGATAGACATTTCTTAGTCACAGGACTGGTCCTGACAGTCTATCTTGAATATATCGTCAAATTGAAGGGACTCATCATTTAATAAACCACAAATTAAATGGAAAAATGAATTCTTTTCATTTATTGTGAATGATTAACCGATAATGTTTTACAAAGATTTAAACTCTAAAACTTTAAAACATTAAACAGAGACATCAAAGCCATTCTCCAATATGCTTGATTCCCATAGCTGCAGTGTGCGAGTTGTGCTTCGCCTGCGGCAGAGGTTTAGTTAATGGATCTGATATGTTGTCATCAGTTCCAATTTTGCTTATCTCGACTTCTTTTCTTTCAACGAACTCTCGTAGAAGGTGAAATCTACGAAGTACAAGCTTGACTCTCTGGTGGTGTCTAGGCTCTTTTGCCTGTGCAATAGCTCCGTTATTATCACAATACAGGGCTATTGGTCCTTTAATGGAGGGGACTACACCAAGTTCTCCTATGAACTTCCTTAGCCATATAGCTTCCTTTGCTGCTTCATGTGCAGCAATGTACTCCGCTTCAGTTGTAGAATCCGCAATGGTGCTTTGCTTAGCACTTTTCCAGCTTACTGCACCTCCGTTGAGGCAGAAGACAAACCCAGACTGTGATCTGAAATCATCTTTGTCGGTTTGGAAACTTGCGTCCGTATAGCCTTTAACAATTAATTCATCATCTCCACCATAGACCAGGAAGTCATCTTTGCGCCTTTTCAGGTACTTCAGAATATTCTTGGCAGCAGTCCAATGCGCCTCTCCTGGGTCTGACTGGTATCTGCTCGTAGCACTGAGTGCGTACGCAACATCCGGGCGTGTACATATCATAGCATACATTATTGAACCAATCAATGATGCATATGGAATCCCATTCATTCGTCTACGCTCATCAAGTGTTTTTGGGCACTGAGTCTTGCTTAGAGTCATTCCATGAGACATGGGTAGGTAGCCTCGCTTGGAGTCCGCCATCTTGAACCTATCAAGCACCTTATTGATATAAGTGCTTTGACTAAGTCCAATCATCTTTTTAGATCTATCTCTGTAAATCTTGATGCCCAATATGTACTGTGCTTCTCCTAGATCCTTCATCGAAAAACATTTCCCAAGCCAAATCTTGACAGAGTTCAACATAGGAATGTCATTTCCGATAAGCAATATGTCGTCGACATATAATACTAGGAAAGCAATTTTGCTCCCACTGACCTTCTTGTATACACAAGATTCGTCCGCGTTCTTGATGAAACCAAAGTCACTGACTGCTTCATCAAAACGTATATTCCAGCTCCTGGATGCCTGCTTCAATCCGTAGATTGACTTCTTTAGCTTGCATACCTTTTTAGCATTCTTTGGATCCTCAAAACCTTCAGGCTGTGTCATAAACACAGTTTCTGTTAAAACGCCGTTTAAGAAAGCAGTTTTGACATCCATCTGCCATATTTCGTAATCGTAATATGCAGCGATTGCTAACATTATTCGAATAGACTTTAGCATTGCAACTGGTGAAAAGGTTTCATCGTAATCCACACCGTGGACTTGCCTGTAACCTTTTGCAACCAAACTAGCTTTGAAAACTTCAAGTTTCCCATCCTTGTCCTTTTTCAGTTTGAAAACCCATTTGCTTCCAATGGCTTGGTAGCCATCTGGCAAATCGACCAAATCCCATACTTGGTTTTCAGACATGGAGTCTAATTCAGATTGCATGGCTTCTTGCCATTGCTTGGAGCTAGGGCTCGTCATAGCTTGCTTGTAAGTCGCAGGTTCATCACTTTCAAGTAATAGAACGTCATAGCTCTCGTTCGTCAAAATACCTAAGTACCTTTCCGGTTGAGATCTATATCTTTGCGATCTACGCGGGGTAACATTTCTAGATTGACCATGATTCTCACCAGATTCTTCTAAAGATCTCTGAGTTTCATCCTGAATGTCATCTTGAGCATTCTCTAGAGTTTGTTGTTCGACTCGAATTTCTTCGAGGTCTACTTTTCTCCCACTTGTCATTTTGGAAAAGTGATCCTTCTCCAAAAAGACACCATCTCGAGCAACAAACACTTTGTTCTCAGATGTATTGTAGAAGTAATACCCCTTTGTTTCCTTTGGATAGCCCACAAGGATACATTTGTCAGATTTTGGATGAAGTTTGTCTGAAATTAATCGTTTGACGTATACTTCACATCCCCAAATCTTAAGAAAAGACACATTTGGAGGCTTTCCAAACCATAATTCGTATGGAGTCTTTTCGACAGCTTTAGACGGGGCTCTATTTATAGTGAGTGCAGCTGTATTTAGTGCATGTCCCCAAAATTCTAATGGAAGTTCGGCCTGACCCATCATTGACCTGACCATGTCTAGCAAAGTTCTGTTCCTCCGTTCTGACACACCGTTCCATTGTGGTGTTCCAGGAGGAGTCAATTCTGATAGAATTCCACATTCTTTCAGATGGTCATCAAATTCATAGCTCAGATATTCACCGCCTCTATCAGACCGCAGTGCCTTAATCTTCTTGCCTAATTGATTCTCTACTTCCCTCTGAAATTCCTTGAATTTGTCAAAGGATTCAGACTTATGCTTCATTAGGTAGACATAACCATACCTACTGAAGTCATCAGTGAAAGTGATAAAGTAGCTGAAACCACCTCTAGCATTTGTACTCATTGGTCCACATACATCTGTATGGATTAAACCCAATAGTTCATTTGCTCTTTCTCCAACTTTAGAGAAAGGTTGCTTTGTCATTTTGCCAAGTAAACATGATTCGCATTTACCATAATCCTCTAAGTCAAATGGTTCTAGAATTCCTTCTCTTTGAAGTCTTTCTAAGCGTTTCAAGTTTATATGGCCTAATCGACAATGCCACAGATAGGTGAGATCTGAATCATCCTTTTTGGCCTTTTTGGTATTTATGTTATATACTTGTTTGTCGTGATCTAATAAATAAAGTCCATTGACTAATCTAGCAGATCCATAAAACATCTCTTTAAAATAAAACGAACAACTATTGTCTTTTATTATAAAGGAAAATCCCTTAGCATCTAAGCAAGAAACTGAAATGATGTTTTTAGTAAGACTTGGAACATGGAAACATTCTTCCAGTTCCAAAACTAGCCCGGAGGGCAACGACAAATAGTAAGTTCCTACAGCTAATGCAGCAATCCGTGCTCCATTTCCCACTCGTAGGTCGACTTCACCCTTGCTTAACTTTCTACTTCTTCTTAGTCCCTGTGGATTGGAACATAAGTGTGAGCCACAACCTGTATCTAATACCCAAGAAGTTGAATTAGCAAGTATACAGTCTATAACGAAAATACCTGAAGATGGAACGACTGTTCCGTTCTTCTGATCTTCCTTTAGCTTTGGACATTCTCTTTTGTAATGGCCTATTCCATCACAATAAAGACAGCTTGATGTGGACTTGTCCTGCTTTGATTTAGCATTGCCCTTGGACTTTCCACCTTTCTTGAATGGTCTCTTTCTAGCCTTGAGTAAATCTTTGGCTTCACAGTCCAGTACTATTTCAGCCTTTCTGACAAGGTGAATAAATTCTGCAACTGTTTCTTCTCTTGGTTCACTTAGGTATAGTTGCTTGAAGCGACCAAACCCACTGTGTAGTGAATTGAGCAAGACAGAGACTGCCATCCTTTCGCTTATTGGTGTTCCTAGTAGACTTAGGCGATCAAAATATGAACACATAAGATCCACATGGAACCTCAGTGGGACGCCTACCCTTTGTTTAGTGCGAAGGAGCTGAACATGTGTTTCTTGGACCTCCATCCTATAACACCTGTTGGGAGAACTAACCTTTAGACCAGACATTGATTCAATCAACTCATGGACGTTCAGGTCCCTGTCCTCCGTACTTCCACGACAGATATCCCTCAGATTTTTGATGAGCGTAAAAGGTTCATAGGCTACAAACCTTCTAGCCCAATCATCAGGGATATTGTTCAGCATGAGACTCATAACCTTTTTGAGATCAGCATCCCAGGCGTAAAATCTCTCAGGGGTCATGTCTCTGGCATAGTAGCTTGGCATGGGATGTGACAGTACATACTCAAGCCCATTGAGTTTGACTATTTCAACTAGCTTAGCTTCCCATTCAAGAAAATTTGTCAGGTTCAGCTTGACCATAAGCTCAGAACCCATGATGATGTTTTGATTGTTGTTTGCATATTAAAACTACAATTGAAAAGAATAAACAAATAAATAACCATTCACAGTTTCTCTTAATAAACTTTAAATTCTAGCATACATGCATAATTCAATGTTTATTAAGCATTTTATTCAAATTATGTGTTCCGGCAGGTGTGAATAAAATGATTCCAAGATCCTAAAATCATTGAAGAACTAAGCACAGTTTGTCGACTTAATCCTAGAACATCTTAGGTAAGCAAAAGCCTTTTTCTAATAGTCTAGAAACTATTCTTGGTTGATAGGTACGTCTAAGAACTTATTAGGTAAACCTATCGAATTTGCCACGACATAAAAGGACTCCTTACTTATATCGTTGAGTTTCACCAAAACTAACATGTACTCACAATTATTTGTGTACCTTGCCCCTTTAGGACCAATAAGTAACACCTCGCTGAGCGAAAACTATTACTAGATTGATGTAAAGGATATCCAAGCAAGTGTATATTTTGGCATGGCACCTTTTAACTCAATTTTTAAGTTTGGAACTTAAGGCTCTTACTATGTTGGTTAGATTTTAAGTGAACTAAAATCCTTAATCATGCAACATAATCAAGCTTTTGATCTCATGCATTTTAAGACATATTTAAAACAATAAATAACTTAAAACATGCATAAGATATTTGTGATCTAGTATGGCCCGACTTCATCTTGAAGCTTTGACTTCAAAGTCCGTCTTGAAAATCTCCGTGGGAGGCACCATTTTCTTCAAATAGGATAAGCTATAACTAATTACAACTATTTGATGGTTCGCAGACCATATTTGAATTGAAAAATAACTTTGGTACTTTAGACCAATTACATTCAAATTAATGGTACGCAGACCATATTTTCTATCCTATTTGGCCATACTAGTCACTTCATAACCTGCAAAACAGTACATATACAATATATACCATTCACCCATTCATTATCATGAATGGCCCACATAGCTGGTTAGTAAAACACATTATGCATCACGTAAACATTTGCAGCAATTAATCAAGGGCACCAATAATCTACCAATTATTCAGTCCTTATTAATTCTAATCAAGTTGTTTTAACCTTAAGGATTTGTAGACCTAATCAAGAGTTTATGACTAAAAAGCGCTCCCACTTAAACCAATAAATTCATATGCTTTACCAATTTTAAACATAAAAATGTATTTCTAGTCTAACCGGAAACATACAAATTTAATTAAAATTTAAAGCTCATATAAATTTATAATTGAATCCAAAAAGTTTAATTTAATTTCAGTCGCATTTAAATTAATTCATGATTTTAATTTTAGTAAAATAATTAGAATAAATAACATTTATTATAATTATAATATTCAAAATTAAAATCCAAGAAAATAATTTAAATTATTAATTTTAAAATTAATTAAAATTACGTGAACTGAAATTTTCAAATTAAACATTCAAAACGATCTAATCGTAACGCAAACACCCTACGCGTAGCACGCCCATGGGCCGCACGCACACAGCCATCGCTGGCCATGCGCGCGCAGCCCATGCGCTCGTCGCATAGCTGCTGCATCCCTATCGCAAGCCTCCGCACGCATTGGTGCTCGCTGCGCGCGCCAGCGCTCATCGCACGCGGGCTATCGCTCGCAGTGCGCGCGCGACATCGCTCGCTGGGCGCGCGAGCCATCGCTCGCTGGGCGCGCGAGCCATCGCTCGCTGGGCGCGCGAGCCATCGCTCGCTGGGCGCGCGACATCGCTCGCTGGGCGGGCGACATCGCTCGTTGTGCGCGCGAGCAATGCTAGGCGCAGCGCTCGTGGCACGCGAGCTTGCGCTCGCTGCGCGCGAGGCTGCGCGCTCTTGTGCGAGGCAGCGCGCGTTGTGGCGCAGCTCGCTTGCTGCCCACACGCGACTGCCTTGGCTCGCCCTACGCCCATGCCCATTCGTCCATTGGTCGTGGCACACGACACAAGGCAGGGCTGCTGCCTTGTGCTCGTGCACTACGCCCTTGCTCATTGCATTCGTGCCGCACGGGCGACGAGCTCCCTTGCTCGTCGTCGCATGCCCGCATTATACAACACCCCTTAAGGGTAACACGAAGCGTCCATTGCTTCGTGCGTGCAAGTTATATGAACGAATCGCATAAAAATTTAAAATTTATATTTAAAATTAATGACAAATTAATAAATAATATTAATTTCATAATTTTAGGGCGAAAAATCGAAAATTTATTATCCAATTGATTTCCGATTGTTATGGATTCAAGTCTAGGTCATAAAAATTTAAAATTTATCGTAAATTTACAATTTTTATGGTGGTTTTTAATCATAGGTTTCTAATTAAATTACAATTAATTATGAAAATCAAATTAATTCTAAATTATTCTAATTTTCAACAAATTAATCATAATTAATTGTAACGCCCCGACCTCTAATTCAATAATTAAAGCATAATTAGCAGCGGAATTAACCTAATTGGTCGGGACATTACCTGCCGTAACTTCCTTTTCGGAAATTACAAGGCAAACATCAATCATAAGCCTTTAAATACTCCAAAATATATATATAATAATCCTTTAATATTATTAAAATGAAACTACATAACTTACTAAGAGTCTTTAATTAAAACTATTAAACTATTAAAACTGTAAGCATAAACTAGGTGGATGATAATAAAGTGAAACTCCTCGCCACTACTCGTGTCCATCATCCCCCGCAGTACCTAAAACGGAAAACAAAACGGTGAGCCGAAGACTCAGTAACGAACCATTCTAGCAGCGTAAATTCATTTCAATTCATTTTATTTAATAACACAGGGAGAATAGAATAAGTAAAACATTTAATAAAACATCCTATTCGCTTCATTCATAAACTTTGCAATTTAACATGCTAGTTGTCGGCAAGTACGAACCGTGAAGGAATTCTCCACCGGGCCTGGGCCCATAAGAGCCTGGGCTCATCGTAACATGGGGCCTGGGCCCTGAGCCTGGGCTCATAAACCATGGGAGCCTGGGCTCGTAATCCATGGGTGGACAGGTGTCCGTGGTGCATGCATGACCGATAGATAGGAAGATGGTAGTTTATATACCGCCAGACAAACCAGGTCTTTCACTTTCATTTATCATGTTATATGTAATTTTTACCAAGCCTTGGCTTGTATTTCAATTGAAATAACATAACTCATTTTATATCATAAATCATCATTTTGATCCTGGGATCAATAAAAATATCATTACTTTCATAGCATTGCATAAACATCATTTTATGAGAAAACTCAATCAAATCATATTATAGGAAACAATTCAATCAAATCATATTTCATCCCACAATCCATAAAACACATCAAAACATTTAATTCATAAATTCAATCATAACGTCATATTTTCATAATACATTTATAAGGGGATTGCGGGTACTAGCAATAGCCGTTACCTCACTTCCGCGATTTGCTAAGGGTTTTCGTTGGTTCGTTCGTCCTGAGCTCCGAGTCCAATTTCTTTAAATAGTAAACAATTGAATTAGTACTAGATCGATAAATAATTTAAAATCAATACTTTATAACTAATAAATTCTATAAGTAACGTATTTTATAAATAATGAATTTTAATGAAAATATACTTTTCGAAAATATTATTAATCGGAATTTCAATCGAAATATTTATATATATAATTAATTTTCATGTAAAAAATATTAAAAATTCCGTTTTTGTTAATTCATGCTAAGCAATTTATTTTAGTAAAATCGATAAACCTGAAAATAATAACAATTTATTAGTAAATAATTATATCATAAAAAAAATGACTAAACATAAATATTGCTAAATTTAAAATCTGAAAATTCAGATTGGTCTTACCAAAGGCCCAAATGGTTAGTTGGCCCAATTTAATATGGGTTTGAGGGAGAATGAAAACAAAGACTTAAAATCAGATTTTTGGTTTTGGTTTTCTGAGAAGGAGGCACGAGCAGGGAGGGGAGCACGGTACAGGGGAGCACGAAAGAAGGAGAGGATGGAGGGTGGTGGCTGGGTTGGGATTCGCCGGTATTTCGACAACGATGGTGGAGGTGGTTTAACGGCGGCGGAGCAGTTAAGGGGAGGTGGTGAGTGGCGCGACGAAAGGAAGAAACAGGGGAGTTTGGTGTGGGGGTTGGTGGCGACGGATGGGCTCGGGTCCTGGGTGGCGCAGAAACACCGGAACCTCGCCGGGAGGCGCTGGTGATGGTGGTTGTGCAGCGACGGCACAAGGAGGAAAGGGGAGGGGTGCGCGAAGCCGCGAACAGGGGAGGGAGGACAGGGGAGTGCGAAGAGAGCAGGGGAGGTGAGGTGGTGCTTGCGGTGGTTCTGGGGAGCGACGGTGGTTGGGGTGGTTGGGGGAATGGTGGTGCACGGTGGTGGCTGCGGTGGTGGCAGACGGTGATTGATGGTGGTGGGTTTGAATCACAGAAAATTGAAATTGAAATTTGTGCTTGGTTTGTTGTTGAAATTCCATCCAAAAATTCTGATTTTGTACATGAGAATTGTGTTGAACAAGCTAGGAATTGTGCTTGGGGTCCAAGCATTTGCATTTGGACTGAAATGTGGGAAGGAAGGAAGTTTTTGACTTCCTAGTTTGAGCGTGGGGAGCAAGAAAATAAAGCTGACATCTTCATTTTTTTTTTTTTTTATAATTTTTTTTTTTTATTTTTTTTTATTTTTTTTTTAATAATAAATTCACAATATTTGAGAAAAGAAAAAATTCAGAATTTGTAATAAAATGTTTAATTAAAATAATTCCTTAAAAATAAATAATTTATCGTTAACGAAAATAAATAATTCGGTTTATAAATTTATCGTTCAAAATAATTCGTAAAAACGATTAAAATAACGAAATTCGATTATTCGTAATTTAATTAAAAACGAAATTAAGTTAATAATTATTTTTAATTTTAATAAATCGAGTTAAAATTTCGGGGTATTACATTAATAATTAGATTGCATAATTAACAAGACTAGGCATTCAAACTTGTTAAACATATGCAGTAGGTCAATCAAAAATTCAAGATTTATCAACAAGAATCGCAAATATTTAATTTAACATCTTAAATTTACGAAATTTTGCATTCGAAAAACTAAAACCTTCGAAAAGTCATAGTTAGGCTTCGAATTTGAGAATTCTGGGTTCGGCAGAAAAATACTTATTTTTGTCAAAATTTTAGAATGCCTTTTACATGCGGAATTGACACAAAAATCACTCAATTCGGATGAGTAACGAAGAAACTGCCGAAAAACTGCGTACGTATAATTAAATAAACGCAATTTGCAATTAATTAACAATTACGAAAATTAATCACCCCTTTTAATTCTTGCAAATTTGTAATATTTAACCATGTTCATGCAATTTAGATTATGAAAATAATAAGGGGCTCGTGATACCACTGTTAGGTTATGATACATATGACAATTCATAAATCATGCGGAAAAACCATAAACCCAGGAAAACATATTATTTACACATAATCATTTAGCATAGATTAGATGCATACTCTTTGTTGCGTGCCTTCCCTAGCTGCGCCCGAACCGAACAAGAACAAGTCTTTAGGACTCCAAGTGTCGTCCCTCCGTAGATAGTCCACAGCACGTCCGGATCCGCCTTAAGATTGACCAACTAGAATCGCCCTTAAGGTACTATTATTTTCGGCACTTTATAGGCAAATGTGTAACTGAATTTTTCTCTCAAAAACTCACTTTGAATACTTTGAAAACTTGTGTTATAAATTGTGAGCCCTAGCCTCATATTTATAGCGGTATGGAAAGGGAATCGAAATCCTATTCAGATACAAATTAATTAAACCTAGAATCCTACAAGAACTCTAATTTAATTAATTTATCAAATAGAATTAGGAATTTAATCATTAACCGAACTCTGCATGTTTTAGGAAACGTGCACGAACACAAACACTTGCACACACACGCACGGCAGCCACGATGGGCCCCATGCGTGCGCGCGAGCAGCAGCCCACTCAGCGCCCGCGCGCGCTGCGCGCTGCGCGTGCTGTGCGCGCTGTGCGCGCTGCGCGCTGCGCGCAGCCTGCTGGGCCTGGCCTTGCGCTGGGCCTGGCGTGGCTGTTTGTGCGGCGCGCTTGGCTTGCTGGGCGATGGCCTGGCTTCGTGCTGGGCCTCGTCCGGCAGGCCTCGTCCGATGCTTATTCGTACGATGCGCTTCCGATTAAATTTTCCGATTCCGGAATTCATTTCCGATACGAACAATATTTAATATTTCCGATTCCGGAATTAATTTCCGTTTCGAACAAATATTTAATATTTCCGTTTCCGGAATTATTTTCCGATTCCGGTAATATTTCCGATTCTGACAATATTTCCGTTTCCGGCAATATTTCCGATTCTGGCAATATTTCCATTTCCGATAATATTTTCCGACACGTACCATGTTTCCGTTTCCGGCAACATCTACGACTTGGATAATATTTATATTTCCGATACGATCCATATTTCCGTTTCCGGCAATATCATCGTTTCCGGAGTATTCATTCCTTGCCTGTGACGATCTTAGCTCCCACTGAAACCAAGATCCGTCGGTTCCGAATATTCATAGATGGAGTATTTAATGCTATTAAATACTTGATCCGTTTACGTACTATTTGTGTGACCCTACGGGTTCAGTCAAGAGTAAGCTGTGGATTAATATCATTAATTCCACTTGAACTGAAGCGGCCTCTAGCTAGGCATTCAGCTCACTTGATCTCACTGAATTATTAACTTGTTAATTAATACTGAACCGCATTTATTAGACTTATCATAGAATGCATACTTGGACCAAGGGCATTATTTCCTTCAGGAACAACCAGGGGCACAACAATAGGAACTAATCTGAGAGAGTCTATCATTGTAAGATGTGCAGTAACAACCATCTTGGTAGAAACTAAAAGGGAGAATTTGTGACCTGCAACTATTGTCAGAAAAGGGGCATAGGGAGTATGAGTGGTTCACCAAGCAGAAAAAGGAACAAAATGACAGAGGGAGTGGTAACCAAGGGAATTCAGGGTATAACCAATCCGGAAATCAGAGTTCAAAGCCTGTAGGGTCGCAAAATACCAAGGGAAACCACAATAAGTCTGCCAATGAGAACAACAACCAGAATAAGGCTCCGGGAAAACTATTCGTGATGAGTAGAAATGAAACTGAACATTTTGCAGACGTAGTTCATGGTACTTTTTCTATTAACTTCGTGCTAGTTAAAACATTATTTGATTTGGGAGCAACTTATTCTTTTGTTTTGTCATTTGTTATTAAGAGTCTGAAGTTAGTAGATTTTGAATGATTGATTTACCTGTTATTATTCCTACTGGTGTAACCATAAGGTGTATAAGATTATTTAAGAAATTGCCCTTGAAGATAAAATATTGTTTCCTTCTGACTTGATAGAATTTAGTTTGGGGACCTAGATGTAAGTCTGGGGATGGATTGACTAAGTTTGTACAAGGCTAAGGTAGACTGTGAAATTCAAAAAGTAAGTTTAAGGAACCCTATTGGAAGGTTGACCTCATATAGATGTTTTGAGAAGTCCAAGAACCTTTAATTATTTCCGTAATGCAAGTGAGGAAATTAATTGATGAATAGGGAGTGTGAACAACTTTTCTGTAGTGTGTTAGAGGTGAGTAAAGAAGTTGGACTGAAAATCGAGGATGTTGCCATTGTGAGTGGATTCATTGATGTGTTTCCAAGTGAAATTGCAAGTATGTTACCTGTTAGAGCCCTTGAGTTCACTATAGACTTAGTTTCTGGAACGACACCTATATCTAAAGCACCATATAGAATGACACCTCCTGAAATGAGCGAATTAAGACACAATTGCAAGAGTTGTTTCGTTAAGGGGTATATTAGGCCTAGTGCATCACCGTGGGGAGCTCCTGTGTTGTTTGTTAAGGAAAAAAATAAGAGTATGGAATTATGCATTAATTTTAGGGAGCTAAACACCATCAAGAACAAGTATCCTTTTCCTCGGATAGATGACATATTGGATCAATTGAATTGGGCGAGTGTGTTCTCGAAGACTGATTTGTGTTTGAAGTATCACCGATTGAGGATAGCTGATAAGGGCCTAAGACCTCATTAGGACTCGTTATTGTCATTATGGGTTTAGAGTAATGTCTTTTGGGTTAACCATGCACCTGCCATAATTATGGATTTGATGAATAAGATTTTCCACGAATTCCGAATTAAGTTCGTTATTATGTTATTGATGATATCCTGATTTATTCAAGGAATGAGAAAGAGCATGACAAACACTTGAGGAGTATTTCGGAAATGCTTAGGAAGAATCTAGTTTTAAGTAAATGAAGTATACAAATGGTGAAGTCATTGTGTATAAGTGACACCGACGGAAAAGTGAAGGACTAAATTGATTGAAAACTACGTTACGTAAAAGAATAGATTTAAGAGAAGATTCGAGTGGTCCAGGATCGTTAGAAATCATTTGGTGTCTTGAAAGATGGGAGGAATTATATGAATTGGTGAAAGAGCTAAGAGTTAAGCCCAAAAGTTATGCATCCATGAAAGGCGTGATGAGGTTCGGTAAAAAGGAAAAGTTGAGCAGAAGGAGTTTCTGTAGATCCTGCTAAGATTCAAGCTGTGAGTGAGTGACTACTCCAAAGAACGCGTCCGATATCTGAAGTTTTCTAGGCCTAGATGACCATTATAGGAGGTTGTGAAAGACTTTTGGAAGAAAGCAAAACCAATGACCAACTTGTTGAAAAAGGAATAGAAATTCAAGTGGAGTGAGAAATGTGAGGAAGCTTTCCAGATTTTAAAGGAGCATTTGACCTCCGCACTCGTTGTCGCGTCAGTTGAAACCTTATGAAACTAATTACCCTACCCATGACCTAGAGCTAACTTTTATTGTGTTCGCCTTGAAGATTTGGAGACATTACCTTTATGGGGCAACAGGTAAGATCCTTACCGACCATAAAAGTCTGAAATTTTGGGAAAAAGGTCCAGTGAATCTTGGGGACGACATTGAAAATGAGTATTTCTTTCCACCCTGCAACCGATAGACAGACTGAGATTACTAACGGAATATATGTTGAGAGCATGTGCTATTGACTCTTAGGGTAGTTGGGAACCACCTAGATTTGATTGAATTTTCTTACAACAATAGTTACTATACGAGCATTAAGATGACACCTTTTGAGGCATTGTATGGAAAGAATTGTAGAAATCCCACTTGCTAGAATGAGTTTCGTGAAAATATTGTATTGGGGACAGAATTCGTTGAAAGAGAAATATCCAAAGTTATTCCCTAAGATGAGTTACGAGGGCGTAACTCATTTTTTTTAAGGGGGTAGAATACGATAGAAATTCGCGCTTTTTACCTATTTTTGTAGCAATTTTATGCATTTTATGCTCATTTTTAGCAACTTATACATGTCGATGCAAAATAAATAGATTCTCCGCATAAGAAAAGGTATTCTTGAGTAACACAAACAACTTTAAGTTGGAAAAAGAGTGCACATGAGTGGCACAAGTATTTTTCTAGTAAGAATGAATTAAAGACTTTCAAAAAAATGTTTGAGTTCTTCTTGTGTCAAGTTTCGGGACGAAACTTCTTTTAAGAGGGGTAGATTGTAATCCCCCGTATATTTATAATGTTTATTAATAAAGTTTTACGAATAACTAATTATATTTAAATTATATTGGTGAATTTTAGTTTTAATGTATATTTATTTATTCAAATGCATTTTAAATATTTTAAGAATTTATGAAATCAAATAATTTTAGAATTTTATTTTGAAAAGAAATCGAATTGCAAAAATAATTTGATTTTGGATAGCAATCCTAATCGGTTTGGATTCAAACATCAAAACCCAATCCTAATTCTAGTCTAAATAGTGCAGCCCAAAACAAATAAACCCACCACTCTCTTTACTTGTCCCAAATTCACGTAAAAACAAAAAACAAGAAAACCTCAAATTATCACTCTCTCCCTTCCCTTTCACGTCAACTCCTCCTCCTTGCTTGCTGCTGTTGATGCCGCCGCCTCTGCGACCACCGTCGTCCCGCCGTCGTCGATGCACGGTAGTCCCTTCCTCCTCTTCTTGTTCGTTCTTCTTTTCACGCTATTTTATTTCTTGCTTTCCTCCTCAATTGCCTTCTGTTTTTGCACAGCTCTACGCGAGTCTCCTCTCTTCGCACACCACCACCCAGCGTCACCACGACAGACGCCGCGCCGCCGCCTGGTCTGCTCCGCCGCGCTGCCTTGTTATCCCACCGACCAGCCTTGTTATTCCCTCTTGTTCATCGTTCCTCTTTCCTTTCCTTCTTTCGTGTGCCATCATCATCAACGCACGCCACCACCGACGCAACTACCACCCAGCACAACCACCTGCCGCCCAGCCGCGACTACCTACTGTCGTGCCTTACCCGCCGGCTAGATCTCCCCTCTCTTCTCTTTTGGTTAATTCTTAAACCCTAAACTAATTAAATGTTATAATTACGTTTTATTAATATAATTCATGTTTTTGTTGAATTAAGTTATAGTTTTTGTTATTAAGTTATGAATTTCATATTATATATTTTGCATAATTAATAATTTAAATTTCAGATTACATAGTTTAATTGAAATAAGAGTTTGAATTATTTAAAGTATGAATTTTAAGTTTTAATGGTTTAAAATCATGGTAGGATGATTGTGGATTATCAAAATTATTGTTTCAATGTTCTAAGAATGTAAGTTGGTCTTGGCGATTCTTTTAAACGAGTTATATTGATGAAAATTTAAAGTATGATGTTTTTGAAGAGTTTTCAACGAATTTCAATCATTAAATCAATAATTATGATGCTAGGAAATCAAATATCCAAGTTTTGATATTGGGGAAAGTTCTAAAATGTTGATTAATACCATTGTGATCACTTACTTAATTCAAAGATAAAAACAGTAGTGATTAATTGTTTATTGTATGACTTATGTGATTGTTGAGTCCTAAACTGAGTTTTAATCTGTAATTCATGTAAAGTGAAACTGAGTAGCAATAGCTATAGACTGTGCACGTCTGAAGTGAAGGACAATCAGGAGTTGGGGTCATAGGTCGCCTATGGCTTTTTCTGGGGCCGGATTGATCACTGGGTCTATTTTATTCAAAAGTTCTTTGATATCGCAGGTCATTGGGGTTACGGAGTCGCGCCCGTACCTCGTCTTCTTAATGAAGACTTCTAGTAGCAACTCGGTCCATTGACTATTTCAATTAAAATAATGTTAATGATACAAAGGTCTAGTTCAGTCAAATATAGTCTCCAAGTCTTTATGTTCTGGTTATCCTTACTTATGTTTATTAGCATCATGTTAGGGTTGTTCGTTTAGTAGAATCATGTTAGGATTATTATTGTTTTAGTATGTAGTACTCAACTTTGCTGATTACGTGCTTTGTTTGTGTGTGTTGATCATGGCTATGCCTTATTGATCCTGTGATGACCCATTTTGGTGAGCAGTCTCTAAGGATCAATAAGCGTTGCCCATCTACAGGTTTGAAGATGATGCATCATTGGGATCGGGATTAGGGAGCTTGTATTTATTTTTGTTTTGCTAAGTGACTTGAGTTTGTTAAATTGGACTTTAAACATGTCGTACTATTTATATTTCCTTATTTTCGTTGATTGGTTTTTGGGACTAAATCTGTAATCGATTATTTATAAACCTAAAGTTAGTTTTATGTTTTCCGCTGCAAAATTCAGAATAAGCCGTTACGTTTTCACACGGGCGATAATACTTTGATAATTCTCTATAGTTATATTTATAAAAAGGGTTATTTTAGAAAAAGGAGAATTGTCGGGGTGTTATATCTATGATAGCCCCCGCCGTGGCCAAAAATGGTCTCCCGAGAATGATTGGGACATGAGCGTCCTCATCAATATCGAGCACCACAAAGTCCACGGGGATGGCGAACTTGCCTACTCGCAATGGCACATCTTCAACCTTGCCGATTGGATATTTGACCGATCGGTCGGGAAGTTGAAGTGTGATATTGGTAGGTACCAACTCTCCAATGTCAAGTGTAGTGAACACCGAATATGGCATCAAACTCACACTAGCCCCCAAATCACATAGGGCATTCCCAATTTCAAGGGCTTTGATTGCACATGGGATAGAAAAACTTCCCGGATCCTTGAGTTTTGGGGGCATTTGATTTAGAATGATGGCTCTACAATTCTCGGTCAAATTCACCGTTTCCTTTACGTCGCAATCTCTCTTCCCACTCAAAATTTCCTTAAGAAATCTTGAGTAGGTTAGCATTTGCTTCAATGCGTCCGTAAAGGGAATGGTAATATGCAATTTCCTAAGAACTTCTAGGAATTTCGAGAATTGAACATCCAACTTATGCCTTATAAACCTTTGGGGGTAGGGAAGTTTAGGAGTGGGGAGAGGTAGAAGAGTAGCCTCTTTTGGCTTTGAAACATCATTCGCATCATCTATGTGAGGCTCCTCTTCTACCGCATCATCGTCATTTGACCCAACAATCCCATTTTGATCTTTCCCTTTTGACTCGGAAACCTTACTAGCTCTAGCACTACCATCTAGAATCTTCCCACTCCTTGTCACAATGGCATTCATTTGCCTTGGAGCTTGACCTTGGGGTGGGAGACTAGTATGCACTTGTTGTTCCTTAATGGTTCTAGCAAGTTTTGCTAATTAAGTTTCAATCATTTTCAAATGAGTATTGGATTGCTTAAATCCATCCTCGAACTCAACATTTTTCTTGGCTTGCGCCCCCATGAACGACTCCATAAGAGCTTCAAGGTTAGACTTGAGAGGCGGGAGTGGTGGAGGTGCATTGCCATAACCCATAGGATGTTGTGGGAGTTAATTTCCATAGGTCCTTGGCCCATTGAATCCGAGAGGAGAACATTGAGAACCACCATATTAGCCTCCCGGGTTCAACGGATAGCCCCCACTAGAAGCACCCCTATATTGCCCATAAGGATTGTTGTAACCCCCTCCAACTTGGTGGTTGGGGTTATAACTACCTTGATTGTATTGGGTTTGATTACCAAGGCCATGAGATTGACCATAGGATGCTTGGCCTTGATAGCCTTGCGCCCTATAGTTACCTCGGCTTTGATTATCATACCCCCCTCCTTGGAAGGATCCACTTTGGTAATTAGCATGCATTGGGGGACCTGTAGGTGCTTGTCTATTAAAGTTTTGGTTCGGGGGGCCATCATATCTAGGCCTCTCATTCATAGCATTGGCATATTCCACATCAAAATCCTTCATAAGAAGGGACATAATCAACATATGAAACATTATGCAATAAATGGCACATATTAGGGAAATGTCCATGCTCACCACAATTTTCACAAAAAGAAGTATGTAATGGCATGGTGTTGAAGGAACTCACCTTGCTCTTCCCCTTAGTGAGAAGAGTAGCCGATGGTGGAGGAATTGTAGATGGTGATGGAGGTTGATTAGGAGCACTCTCAAGCTTCTCGAGCCTTGAGCTAAGCTTCTCAATTATATGCGCTTGCTCCATTGCATAGATCGAACCCTTGCCATCCTCACCTTTACTCTTGCAATCATAGTTCCTTGTTCCTACGTGCCATGCTTGGTAGTTTTGCACGACATCTTCTATGATCTCCTCTATTTGGTCCTCCGTCTTATTCATAATTGGACCACCCACCCCCACATCAAGACTTGTTTTGGAGGTTGGGCTCAATCCCAAGTAGAAAGTTTAGAGGAGGAGCCATTTAGGAATCCCATTGTGAGGGCACTCCCTTTTATATTCCTTGAACCGATCCCAAGCCTCAAATAGAGATTCATCCCGCTTTTGCTCAAATTATTGGATCTTATGACGGTACTCCGCCGTCTTCCCGTGCGAGTAGAACTTGCTCAAGAACGAACTTGTCACTTAATTCCAAGTCCGAAGTGAGTTTGCCTTGACCTCCTTGTCAAGCCAATCGCTAGCACGCCCTAAGATGGAGAAGCGGAATAGCGTCAACCTTATGTAATCGGAAGTCACTCCATTGTGCTTAATGGTATCACAATAGTGCTTAAATTATTTCAAGTGTTCATGCGGTAATTCACTACTTTTTCGCAAAATGGATGACTTTGCACCAAATTAATCAATGCGGGCTTTATTTCAAAAAAATTTGCATTGGTAGTCGGCGCTTGAATGCCGCAAGTTGCCTCAAAGGCTCCCGGAATTCCTAGGTTCTTAACCGGAAGAGTCATTCTCTCAGTGGTTGGACTTGTTGACTCGTGATCCGTAGCTTCACTCAAAGGTTCGAATCTATTTTAGCTCGACGAACGGGTCCGGATACGTCTCAAGCTTCACAAAGTCCTCTCTAAGTCTAGGTCGAGAGGGTAGAGAGGTTTATGACAAGTTCGACCCCTATCTTGCATACAAAACTCAAACAAACCGTAGCAATGCAAAGGAAAAACTAAAGCAAGAATGAAATATTTTTGGATTTTCTTTGTGGTTAAACTAGACTCAACTTAACTCAAAAAACAACAACCGTTCCCCGGCAACGGCGTCATTTAGATAGACGGTATTTTCCGCGTCGTTAAACGAAACGTACCCTATCAAACAAAATTTATAAAACACCTCGCTACCAACTATATGAGTTATAGTGGAAGTTCGGGGTCGTCCCAAGGAAACGGAGAGTTATGAGGCACATAGTTAAGCTAGTTTAGAAACGGAGTTTTAATATGATTATCAACTACAAAGCTATGCTACCAAACGAGATTATCAAATAAGGAAAGCGGCTAGGGAATTGGGGATCGGCTAGGGACAATTGGGGAAGGACGAAGGCTAACACACATTGATGATGCAAAGACTTGACAAATAGGGGAAAAGCAACGAATGACGCGCTCACCACCTATTGGATAGAACGCGCTTAGTTCTCTAATCTAGGAAGAGCTCTCGCATGATCCTAAGACTAAACAACTAGAAATTGAAATCAACTCTCCACATGCAACATCTAAATTCACAATCTCTTGCCAAATCAAAATGAAGCACTCCAATCAATCCTAGTTGAACTAGCATTTACAACTACCAATTCACTAGTCATGGAATTCCTAAGCATCAAATCAAGTTTAATCACAACACTAACATGCATATCCCTTCAATTTCCCCAAATTAATTCCCAAGCTTCACCCCTATCCCTAACCTAAGAATCTACTCACAATTCATATTTCTAGCTAATGAAATCAAGGAGTAAGAGCAATTAGCCATTGAATTGTAAATTGAAATTGAAAGAATCAACAACTAAGAATCAAAGTAGAAAATCAATTGAGAATTATGAGATGAAGAAATTCAAGCAAAATATCATCAAAGCATTAAAAAATTCAAGAAATTCAAGAAGAGAAGTAAAGCATTAAGAATTGAATTGAAAACATTAAAGAAATCAAGAGTTTAGAGAATTACAAATGAAGCTTCCTCCAATTGATGAGTTTCTCTCTCCTCCAAAGCAGAAAACTAAGAACTATGCTCTCTAGAATTTCTGAAAACTAAACTTGATATTCTAAAATTGGATCCTCTAAAATAAAAATCAATAAAGCTATTTATATGTTTCTCCAAATAGAAACTTAAAATTCAAATAAACCCAGCCCGCGTCGACGTTTGGTCGCGCAGACCCTCTATGCGATCGAACGGAGTGAAATCGTGTGGGCACACATTATTTTTGTGCGAGAAAACAGAGCGAAGAATATTTTCCTTCGTCACGTTCGACCACACGAAATTTCCGTGCGATCGCACGGACCTGCCTTAGCCAAATTCTTCATAATCTTCCGTGTGGTCGCACATCAACTTCGTGTGGGCGCACAAATTCTTGTGCGGGCGAGTGATTTTCTGTGCGATCGAATGCAAAATCTGGGGACACTCTGGTTAAAAATTCCATTTTGTGCGATCGTTGAACAGAGCACGACCGCACAGGGGCACCTTTGTGCGACCGAACAAGAAAGAAGTTCGACCGCACAACTCTGCTTCTTCCTTCAGTCCACCTTTTCTTCTCTGTTCGGTCGCACAAGACCATGTTCGGTCGCACAGCTCTGCTTTTTTGCTCCAATCTACTTGGTTTTCCACCATTTTCCACAAGATTCACCTATAATACACATGATGGAAAGAAAACATAAAAATGCTATGAAAAACTACATAAACTACGAAAATCATAATAAAACTAATACGAAAACCTAAGCTAGGAGCGGCATAAATGCCGCTCATCACCTTTCTCATGGGCTACCTTTTCAGCTACTATTTTTTCTGTGACTACCTTTTCAGCTACTTCCTCAACCGGATCACTAGCAGACACTCTAGAATCATCATCAAATGCATATAAGGGCCTTCATACCCATGCCCACTCCGCAGTGTAATAGCATTTGCAGTCTCTTTATTCTCAGGTTGTGAAGGGAGTTGCCCTTGGGTTCTCCTCGCAAAACTACTAGCCATATGGGCCAATTGATTTATCAATGATCTAGTTATGAGCAGCAAGAGCATCAATATTTGCATCCTTTTCCGCAAGAGACTTTTGCATCATGAGCATCATATTGCAGATCTCCACTAACTTAGGGTCAGAATGAGAGGCTTGAGGCTTTGATGGTGGAATCTGTGCATGTGGAGAGGTATAAGATGGTCTAGGGAACCCAAGTGGTCCACGAGACTGGTGTTGGTGCTTGTAGTTGCCCCGTGGTTGATATTTTTGTTGTGGTGGAGGAGGATGTTGAATCTGATGTGGATTCTGAACATTGGTACTCTTGTAGGATAGAAGGGGACTATTTTTGTATCCCTCTTTATAAGAATTGGAGTACGGGTTATTCTGCTTGTAGGCCAGAAATGCATTACATTGCTCAATGGAGCTTCTACACTCCAGTGCATAATGGTCAGACACCCCACAACTATCACAAACGTACATTCACAATTTGTGCATTCATTGCAGCTATACTAACAGGTTGAGCAGATTGAGATGATGTAGCTTGAAAATTATCGAACTTGTAATGTAAGGCAATCATTTGAGCAGTAAGTTGTTCAATATAATTTACCACATGCTTACCACCATTGTTGGGTAGGCCCTTAGGATTCTTATATTGGGCATTGTGGATGGCCATCTCCTCAATCACCTCCATAGCTCTAGACACAGGAAGTTGCATGAACCTCCCATTAGAAGAAGAATCCAGAATAAGCCTAGAATCATTACCCAGACCATTATAGAACTGTTGAATCATGAACCAAGGTTGTAGACCATGGTGTGGCCACTCTCTCTGTAAATGCTTGAACCTTTCCCATACTTCAAACAAGCTCTCATCTGCCAGTTGTGTGATGGAAATAATTTGGCTCCTCAAACGGGTTGTCTTCTCAGATGGGTATATTTCACATAGAAAGCAAGAGCCAAAGATTCCCAGTCAGTGATTTTTATAGCTGCTCGATTGAGCCCATTAATCCAAAGCTTTGCCTTTCCACTCAGAGAAAATGGGATAAGCTTCTCCATCGTCTGCTCCGTAGTCACATTCTTCTACTTGATAGTAGATCAATATTGTATGAAAGACTGAATATGAAGATTAGGCTCTTCACCCTTCTCTCCACCAAACTGATGCCTCTCAATCATATTTATCAAAGCAGGATCGATTTTGAAACTGTCAGCAGCAATAGTAGGCATAATTTCCTTAGGTAGTAACGAAAGACTTGGCTTGGAGTAATCCGCAAGCCTCGGCTATGTTTCATCACCCATCTCTGAATCTGTAGTAAAAAGATCACCGATAAAATGATTAGATTCAGAGTTAGAATAATCTCCCAACTGTTTGATAAAGTTTCTTCGCCTACAAAGAGTCCTTTCAAGTTCAGGACCAAATGGAGAAAGATCACTAGCATCTACGATCCATCTTCACCATCATTTTCTTCTCCTCCATAGCCCATACCTAGACCCGCAGAGTATTTTCCATCCTCGTAACTATTTTCAGCAACCTCTAAGATAGTAGTGAGAACCTCAGTATCATACTTCCATCTACCATCTCCAGTCCCATATTTGTACCAATTAGGGGTACCATCATTACAGTGCATGTCACTGAACTTGTTCTTAAGGTCTATCTAAGGGTTCTTATGGGGCAAACAATGAATAACCATACTAGCCATCATATCCTTATGCCTAAGATGTGGCATGCCTAAGATGTGGCATATCCTTGGTTGAAGCAAAATAGTAGCAAGCAAACAAAATCTTCTGAACATACATGTGAGGAGTCTCGTTAACCAGTTTCTCTAGGTATCCTAGACTAGAGAACTTAGAAGGTAGCATCTTAAATCCTGAAAATTCACAACTAAAAAGTCTTACTAACGCGTTCCCAAAGAAATTCCAACCCAAAAGGATACAATAAATAGTTCGTGGAGCCAGACAATTTCAATGCACAAGTATATGCTCAACATGAATAATGATGCAAATAATCACATAAAGCAAGATAAAACATGGTCAAAACATATACATGGCAATTAATAACTCACATAATCACATAAAATGTATACTTAAACTAATATGCCCTTCTTAATCTACCCATTCCTCACTTGGAAGTAATATTAATTTTCAAAATTAATTAAGAAATAACTCCCAACTTAGTTGAAATTATTAAAATTAAAATCGAAAATTAATAAAAATTATTAATTAATTTAAGTAATTAAATTCGGATATTTAATAAATAAAAGAAAGTCCGAAAATAAAAATAAATTAAAGAAATTCAAATAAATAAAATAAAAATAAATTCGAATATTTCGAATAAAAAAAAATCGGATAAAATAAATTAATTTGAAAAATAATCCCAAACTTTTCAACTTATTTCAAACGACCCAAAATAATTGGTATTTGACCTTTAAAATATTGAGTACTCAAAATAATACGTTTTGACTTTAGGAAAATAATATTTAAAAATCCTAAAGTTCCGCAAATACCACTTTGTAGTATGGATTACTACAAAGAAGCATTAGTCTCTGATTACCACTTTGTAGTATTGCTTACTACAAGGAAGGAATGAAACTAAGCTCTAGTATACCACTTTGTAACACCCTAATAATTCCTTGCTTTTATAAAACCATTTTCCAACTCAAAATAAAGGAATTACTAAAGTATTACCGCGACCGTGATAACGGTTAAGGCTAGTACCAGAATTACGCAGCGGAATTTAATATTAACTAACAACATAAATAATAATTATTGAGGCCTCCTACAAGTTGGAACCATAACGGCCCAAAACCAAAAAATTAAAAATCCAACAAACTCAAAACATGATTAAAGTATTAAAATAGTTTCAAAGCACAAAAGAATGCAACTCTCTCAACCATCCCAAACTACATGATTTCGATCGTACTTTGATCTACCAACCTGCTAAATTAATCTACCCCCCAACAATGGATCATCATAGGGTTATTAAGGTGAAGGCCATGACCAAAAGACACAAAATACGTAGTTAGCAAAAGCTGAGTACTTACAAAGCTAGAGTGAAATAAAACTATAAACATGCGTCACTCGCTAAAATATTAATCCACACGCAAAAGCCATTTAATAAAAGACAAGCAAATCATGAATACAAGACTCGATTCTTAAGTCGACTCTTGACTCACAATTTAATTAGAATAAGCTTCGAACGGGCCAAAAGAAGATTCCATAAAAAGGAAGGGTGTTGGGAGCCCACCAACCACCATAATAAATAATATAATGAATATCGGACCATACCGAGTGTCGGGCCATACCGACAGAATTCCAGCGCATAAATTAAATGAAACAACGTCTTGTATCATTAGTAGGAGATCAAGCTTTCCGACAAGTCTCCCCCCATTGTTCATACTCAAGGTATATACGTTCCAAGAGTTTTGAAGCTTGTTCTGGTTGGACTTTACGTTTATTAATATTTTATTAAAGGCGAACTAGAGACTCAACAAACAAACATACATACATACATTTAATAAACGACAACCAAAACAATCTCATTTTAATCCTTTAGGACTTGTGATCAATAAATCAAGATGTAGTGAAATTACTACCAAGTTCCTTCTCACAAAAGGTGAGATTCCACATCATGCCTATTAATATGAGGGTTGTGCCTTAGCACGACAAATCCTAATTAATTTCATATAAAATATTCCCAACTGAACCCTACATGTGCGGTGGCTTATGTGAGCTAACCCTTCACATGTGGTAAAATAAATAGTACAACGAGGTACGAATAATTGCCTCAAAAGTATGCTAGACATCCCGTACAATAGCATAACAATAAATAATTCATCCCTTGCATGTGAAACAAACCATACATGCATAAATATTGAACAACATGATTGACAATGAAATCCATACTCACAATACTCCCAACATGCTTGTTCAATCAACAATTCAATAATTCCAATAATAATAATTCACATGATCGTCCACCAAATAAAATATAAATCCACCAAGTTCACGTAATACAATTCTGTTAGGTTATGATACATATGAATAAACATAAATCATGCGGAAAAACCATAAAGCCAGGAAACATATTATTAACACATAATCATTTAGCATAATTCAGATGCATACACTTTGTAGTGTGCCCTCCCTAGCTGCGCCCGAACCGAACAAGAACAAGTCTTTAGGACTCCAAATGTCGTCCCTCCGTAGATAGTCCACAGCACGTCCGGATCCGCCTTAAGCTTGACCAACTAGAATCGCCCTTAAGGTAGTATGAAATTCGGCTAGTATGGGGCAAGAGAGTGACTGATTTTTCTTGAAAATCTTACCTTTGAATACTTCAATTCTCGATGTAAATATGTGACCCTAGGCACCTATTTATAGAGTTTATGGAAAGGAATTATAATCCTACTAGGATACAAATTAATTAACTTAGAATCCTAGTAGAACTCTAAATCAATTAATTTATCTTTTAGGATTAGGATTTAATCATATGTAGAATCTCAATAGCTTTAGGATTCACAAACACTCACGCACGCACGAGCCGCACGCCCATGCGCAAGCCTTGCGGCCCACGCACGGCGCACAGCCCCGCAGCCCATTATGCGCGCGCGCCAAGGCTTGGTTGGGCCTGGCCTTGCGCTGGGCCTGGTCGAGCTTGGCGTGTGTTTGTTGCGTGTTTGCTTGCTGGGCGATGGCCCGGCTTCGTGATGGGCCTTCGTCTGGCAGGCCTCGTCCGATGCTAATTCGTACGATACGCTTCCGATTAAATTCCCGATTCCGGAATTCATTTCCGATAAGAACAATATTTAATATTTCCGATTCCGGAATTAATTTCCGTTTCGAACAAATATTTAATATTTCCGTTTCCGGAATTATTTTCTGATTTCGATAATATTTCCGATTCTGACAATATTTCCGTTTCCGGCAATATTTCCGATTCCGGCAATATTTCCATTTCCAATAATATTTTCCGATACGTACCATGTTTCCGTTTCCGGCAACATCTACGACTTGGATAATATTTATATTTCCGATACGATCCATATTTCCGTTTCCGGCAATATCATCGTTTCCGAAGTATTCACTTGCTTGCCTTTGAAGATCTCAGCTCCCACTGAAACCAAGATCTGTCGATTCCGAATATCCATAGATGGAGTATTTAATGCAATTAAATACTTGATCCGTTTACGTACTATTTGTGTGACCCTACGGGTTCAGTCAAGAGTAAGCTGTGGATTAATATCATTAATTCCACTTGAACTGAAGCGGCCTCTAGCTAGGCATTCAGCTCATTTGATCTCACTGAATTATTAACTTGTTAATGAATACTGAACCGCATTTATTAGACTTAACATTATATGCATACTTGGACCAAGGGCATTATTTCCTCCAGTCTCCCACTTGTCCTTAGCGACAAGTGTGCATTTCCTAATTCCTTTTGTCGCTCGATGCTTGCTCTTGAACATAAGGTAAGAGTTGTCATCCTTATTACGTCCAGAGGTGTTTCTCGGTTTCAGAGTTCAACTGATCAAATAAACAGATAATCATAGCCTATGATTCATCCGAGCACGGCCATGCATTTTACAGTTTCTAGCTCTCCGAGTGGCCTTGTACAACTTTTAAGCATCTCATCCCGATTTATGGGAGGACAATCCCAATCTTGCGATCTTGAGATTAGACTTCGTTTGATAGGTGATTACCTGAGCGTTGCCTTTATAGCCTCCTTTTACGGTGCGACGGTTGGTCAACGTCAAAGTAACCAATTCTCAAACAAGTAATCTCAAATCACTCAGGTATTGAGGATTTAGTGTCTAATAATTTTAATGAAATTTACTTATGACACATTTTCATCTCTTACAGTAAAGTTTCATAGGTCTGTCCGATACTAGTCTTCCCAAAGTAAGTATCTATGCAAATGATTATGATATTGTCATGTCCACATAGTTCAAGAAACAGAACTACTAGTCATCTTGCATTCTAGTCGTCTAACGTTTTCTATGCGTCCATCTTTATAGAAAACTCCGACCAGGGACCATTTTCAACTTTTGACGTTCAAGTTCACTTGATAGACATTTCTTAGTCACAGGACTGGTCCTGACAGTCTATCTTGAATATATAGTCAAATTGAAGGGACTCATCATTTAATAAACCACGAATTAAATGGAAAAATGAGATCTATTCATTTATTGTAAATGATTAACCAATAATGTTTTACAAAGTATTAAACTCTAAAACTTTAAAACATTAAACAAGGACATCAAAGCCATTCTCCAATATGCTTGATTCCCATAGCTGCAGTGTGCGAGTTGTGCTTCGCATGCGCCAGAGGTTTAGTCAATGGATCTGATATGTTGTCATCAGTTCCAATCTTGCTTATCTCGACTTCTTTTCTTTCAACGAATCTCGTAGAAGGTGAAATCTACGAAGTACATGCTTGACTCTTTGGTGGTGTCTAGGCTCATTTGCTTGTGTAATAGCTCCGTTATTATCACAATATAGGGTTATTGGTCCTTTAATGGAGGGGACTACACCAAGTTCACCTATGAACTTCCTTAGCCATATAGCTTCCTTTGCTGCTTCATGTGCAGCAATGTACTCCGCTTCAGTTGTAGAATACGCAATGGTGCTTTTCTTAGCACTTTTCCAGCTTGTTGCACCTCCGTTGAGTCAGAAGACAAACCCAGACTGTGATCTAAAATCATCTTTGTCGGTTTGGAAACTTGCGTTCGTATAGCCTTTAACAATTAATTCATCATCTCCACCATAGACCAGGAAGTCATCTTTGTGCCTTTTTAGGTACTTCAGAATATTCTTGGCAGCAGTCCAATGTGCCTCTCCTGGGTCTGACTGGTATCTGCTCGTAGCACTGAGTGCGTACGCAACATCCGGGCGTGTACATATCATAGCATACATTATTTAACCAATCAATGATGCATATGGAATCCCACTCATTCGTCTACGCTCATCAAGTGTTTTTGGGCACTGAGTCTTGCTTAGAGTCATTCCATGAGACATGGGTAGGTAGCCTCGCTTGGAGTCTGCCATCTTGAACCTTTCAAGCACCTTATTGATATAAGTGCTTTGACTAAGTCCAATCATCTTTTTAGATCTATCTCTGTAAATCTTGATGCCCAATATGTACTGTGCTTCTCCTAGATCCTTCATCGAAAAACATTTCCCAAGCCAAATCTTGACAGAGTTCAACATAGGAATGTCATTTCCGATAAGTAATATGTCGTCGACATATAGTACTAGAAAAGCAATTTTGCTCCCACTAACCTTCTTGTATACACAAGATTCGTCTGCGTTCTTGATGAAACCAAAGTCACTAACTACTTCATCAAAACGTATATTCCAGCTCCTTGATGCCTGCTTCAATCCGTAGATTGATTTCTTTAGCTTGCATACCTTTTTAGCATTCTTTGGATCCTCAAAACCCTCAGGCTGTGTCATAAACACATTTTCTGTTAAAACGCCGTTTAAGAAAGCGGTTTTGACATCCATCTGCCATATTTCGTAATCGTAATATGCAGCGATTGCTAACATTATCCGAATAGACTTTAGCATTGCAACTGGTGAAAAGGTTTCATCGTAATCCACACCGTGGACTTGCCTGTAACCTTTGCAACCAATCTAGCTTTGAAAACTTCAAGTTTTCCATCCTTGTCCTTTTTCAGTTTGAAAACCCATTTGCTTCCTATGGCTTGGTAGCCATCTGGCAAATCGACCAAATCCCATACTTGGTTTTCAGACATGGAGTCTAATTCAGATTGCATGGCTTCATGCCATTGCTTGGAGCTAGGGCTCGTCATAGCTTGTTTGTAAGTCGCAGGTTCATCACTTTCAAGTAATAGAACGTCATAGCTCTCGTTCGTCAAAGTACCTAAGTACCTTTCCGGTTGAGATCTATATCTCTGCGATCTACGCGGGGTTACATTTCTAGATTGACCATGATTCTCACCAGATACTTCTAAAGATCTCTGAGTTTCATCCTGAATGTCATCTTGAACATTCTCTAAAGTTTGTTGTTCAACTCGAATTTCTTCGAGGTCTACTTTTCTCCCACTTGTCATTTTGGAAATGTGATTCTTTTCCAAAAAGATACCATCTCGAGCAACAAACACCTTGTTCTCAGATGTATTGTAGAAGTAATACCCCTTTGTTTCCTTTGGATAGCCCACAAGGATACATTTGTCAGATTTTGGATGAAGTTTGTCTGAAATTAATCGTTTGACGTATACTTCACATCCCCAAATCTTAAGAAAAGACACATTTGGAGGCTTTCCAAACCATAACTCATATGGAGTCTTTTCAACAGCTTTAGACGGAGCTCTATTTATAGTGAGTGCAGCTGTATTTAGTGCATGTCCCCAAAATTCTATTGGAAGTTCGGCTTGACCCATCATTGATCTAACCATGTCTAGCAAGGTTCTGTTCCTCCGTTCCGACACACCGTTCCATTGTGGTGTTCCAAGAGGAGTCAATTCTGATAGAATTCCACATTCTTTCAGATGGTCATCAAATTCATAGCTCAGATATTCACCGCCTCTATCAGACCGCAATACCTTAATCTTCTTGCCTAATTGATTCTCTACTTCACTCTGAAATTCCTTGAATTTGTCAAAGGATTCAGACTTATGCTTCATTAGGTAGACATAACCATATCTACTGAAGTCATCAGTGAAAGTGATAAAGTAGCTGAAACCACCCCTAGCATTTGTACTCATTGGTCCACATACATCTGTATGGATTAAACCCAATAGTTCAGTTGCTCTTTCTCCAACTTTAGAGAAAGGTTGCTTTGTCATTTTGCCAAGTAAACATGATTCGCACTTACCATAATCCTCTAAGTTAAATGGTTCTAGAATTCCTTCCTTTTGAAGTCTTTCCATGCGTTTCAAGTTAATATGGCCTAATCGACAATGCCACAGATAGGTAAGATCTGAATCATCCTTTTTGGCCTTTTTGGTATTTATGTTACAAACTTGTTTGTCGTGATCTAATAAATAAAGTCCATTGACTAATCTAGCAGATCCATAAAACATCTCTTTAAAATAAAACGAACAACTATTGTCTTTTATTAAAAAGGAAAATCCCTTAGCATCCAAGCAAGAAACAGAAATGATGTTTTTAGTAAGACTTGGGACATGGAAACACTCTTCTAGTTCCAATACTAGCCCAGAGGGCAACGACAAATAATAAGTTCCTACAGCTAATGCAGCAATCCGTGCTCCATTTCCCACTCGTAGGTCGACTTCACCCTTGCTTAACCTTCTACTTATTCTTAGTCCCTGTGGATTGGAACATAAGTGTGAGCCACAACCTGTATCTAATACCCAAGAAGTTGAATTAGCAAGTATACAGTCTATAACGAAAATACCTGAAGATGGAACGACTGTTCCGTTCTTCTGATCTTCCTTTAGCTTAAAGCAATCTATCTTCCAATGCCCCTTCTTCTTGCAGTAGAAGCATAAGGATTCAGAAGTGGGTTGACTGACCTTCCTCTTTTCAGACTTGGCGCCAGTTTGCTTAGTTGGGCTGGCCTTGTTGCCACCTTTCTTAGCATTCCTCTTCTTTCCAAATTTCTTGAATTTGCCCCCCCGCACCATAAGCACATCTTGCTTATCACTTTTGAGCGTCTTTTCAGTGGTCTTCAGCATACCGTGAAGCTCAGTGAGCGTTTTGTCAAGACTATTCATACTGTAGTTCAGCTTGAACTGATCATACCCGCTATGAAGAGAATGGAGGATGGTGTCTACAGCCATTTCCTGAGAGAACTGCTGATCCAGCCGACTCATATTCTCAATGAGTCCAATCATTTTGAGAACATGTGGACTTACGGGCTCGCCTTTCTTAAGCTTGGTCTCAAGAATTTGCCTATGGGTCTCGAACCTTTCGACTCGAGCCAGATCTTGGAACATGTTCTTTAACTCACTGATGATCGTGAAAGCATCTGAGTTGATGAACGTTTTCTGCAGATCTGCACCCATGGTTGCAAGCATTAGACATTTCACATCCTTGTTGGCTTCAATCCAACGATTGAGGGCTGCCTGAGTGACCCCTTCGCCTGCGGCTTCGGGAATCGCCTCTTCCAGGACATACTCCTTTCCTTCCTGCATAAGAACTATTTGCAAGTTCCTTTGCTAGTCAAGGAAGTTTTTCCCGTTCAACTTCTCCTTTTCGAGAATTGATCGAATGTTGAATGAATTGTTGTTTGCCATAATTAAAACTACAATTGAAAAAGAATAAACAAATAAATAATCATTCACAGTTTCTCTTAATAAACTTAAATTCTAGCATACATGCATAATTTAATGTTCATTAAGCATTTTATTCAAGTTATGTGTTCCGGAAGGTGTGAATAAAATGATTCCAAGATCCTAAAACCCATTGAAGAATTAAGCACATTATGTATTTAGACTCAATTCTAAAATCTTTTAGGTAAGCAAAAGCCTTTTGCTAATAGTCTAGAAACTACTCTTGGTTGATAGGTACGTCTAAGAACTTATTAGGTAAACCTATCGATTTTTCCACGACATAAAATGACTCCTTACTTATATCGTTGAGTTTCACCAAAACTAACATGTACTCACAATTATTTATGTACCTTACCCCTTTAGGATCAATAAGTAACACTTCGCTGAGCATAATCTATTACTAGATTGATGTAAAGGTTATCCAAGTAAGTGTTATTTTGGAATGGCACCTTTTAACTTAATTTTTAAGTTTGGTACTTAAGGCTTCTACTATGTTGGTTAGATTTTAAGTGAACTAAAATCCTTAATCATGCAACATAATCAAGCTTCAATCTCATGCATATTTAAGACATATTTAAAAGCAATAAATAACTTAAAGCATGCATAAGATAAATGTGATCTAGTATGGCCCGACTTCATCTTGAAGCTTCAACTTCAAAGTCCGTCTTGAAAATGGTTGGAAACTCCTTCTTGAATTTCACCGTGGGAGGCGCCATTTTCTTCAAACAGGATCAGCTATAATTAAACTAATTACAACTATTTGATAGTACGACCATATTTGAATTGAAAAACAAATTTGGTGCATTAGACCAATTACATTCAAATTAATGGTACGCAGACCATATTTTCTATCCTATTTGGGCCATACTAGTCACTTCATAACCTGCAAAACAGTACATAAACAATATATACCATTCACCCATTCATTATCATGAATGGCCCAAATAGCTGGTTAGTAAAACATATTGTATGCATCATATAAATATTTGCAGCAATTAATCAAGGGCACCAATAATCTACCAATTATTCTGTCCTTATTAATTCTAATCAAGTTGTTTAACCTTAAAGGATTTGTAGACCTAATAAAGAATTTATGACTAAAATTGCTCCCACTTAAACCAATAAATTCATATGCTTTACTAATTTTAAACATAAAATTGTATTTCTAGTCTAACCGGAAACATAGAAATTTAATTAAAATTTAAAGCTCATATAAATTTATAATCGAATCCATTTATTTAATTTAATTTTCAGTTGAATCAAATGAATTTAAAATTAATTCAAGGTTTAATTTTAGTAAAATAATTAGTATAAATAAAATTTATAATAATTATAATATTCAAAATTAAAATCCGAGAAAACAATTTAAATTATCAATTTTAAAATTAATTAAAATTATTTCCGAACTGAAAATCTCAAAAATTCAAAACGATTCAATCGTAACACGACGAGCACTTGAGCTTGCGCCCAAGTCCCATCGTGTGCACGACTGGTCGCTGCACAAGGCACACATAGCTCCACGCAACACGCAGCCACAGGCCACACGCACACGCAGCCATCGCTGGCCACGCTGCGCGCAACCTCTGTGTTGTGTCGCGCCTGTTGCTGCTTTCCCTCGCGAGGCATCGCTCGCTGCACGCGAGCCATCGCTCGCTGCGCGAGCCAGCGCTCGCTGGCGCGAGGCAGTGCGCGCCGTGGCGCAGCTCGCTTGCTGCCCACACGCGATGCTCGCTTTGCCCTGCCCCTCGCCCACGCCCATCTCATAGCACACACGGCCAGCACATTTGCTTCGCGCGCGCGCTATGCTATGCTGCTCGCTGCATTCGTACCGCACGGGCGACGAGCTCCGTTGCTCGTCGTCGCGTGCCCGCACTATACAACACCCCTTAAGGGTAACACATAGCTTCCTTTTCTTTGTGCGTGCAACATTTATGAGCATTTTCAAAAAAAATAAAATTTTTAATTTAAAATTAACGACAAATTAATAAATCATATTAATTTCATAATTTTAGGGCGAAAAATCGAAAATTTATTAATCAATTAATTTCCGATTAACATGAATTCAAATCTAGGTCATAAAAATTTAAAATTTAACATAAATTAACAATTTTTATGGTGGATTTTAATCATGGATACCTAATTAAATTATTAATTAATTATGAAAAACAAATCAATTCTAAATTATTCGAATTTCAACAAATTAATCATAATTACAAATTAGGTTGTATAATTAACAAGTCTAGGCATTCATAATTGTTAAACATATATTGTAGGTCAATCAAAAACTCAAGATTTATCAATAAGAATCGCAAATATTCAATTTAACATCTTAAATTTACAAACTTTTGCGTTCAAAAAACTTAAACCTCCGAAAAGTCATAGTTAGGCTTTAAATTTGGGAATTCTGGGTTCGGCCGAAAAACATTATTTTTGTCAAAATTTTAGAATGCCTTTTACATGTGAAATTGACACAAAAATCACTCGATTTGGTTGAGTAACGAATATTCTGCCGAAAAACTGCGTACATATAATTAAATAAACGCAATTCGCAATTAATTACGAAAAGTCGAAAACTAATCACCCCTTTAATTCCTTGCAAATTTGTAAAATTTAGCCATGTTCATGCAATTTAGATTATGAAAATAATAAGAGGCTCGTGATACCACTGTTAGGTTATGATACATATGAATAAACATAAATCATGCGGAAAAAACCATAAAGCCAGGAAACATATTATTAACACATAATCATTTAGCATAATTCAGATGCATACACTTTGTAGCGTGCCCTCCCTAGCTGCGCCCCAAACCGAACAAGAACAAGTCTTTAGGACTCCAAGTGTCGTCCCTCCGTAGATAGTCCACAGCACGTCCGAATCCGCCTTAAGCTTGACCAACTATAATCGCCCTTAAGGTAGTATGAAATTCGGCTATTATGGGGCAAGAGAGTGACTGATTTTTCTTGAAAATCTTACCTTTGATTACTTCAATTCTCGATTTAAATATGTGACCCTAGGTACCTATTTATAGAGTTTATGGAAAGGAATTATAATCCTACTAGGATACGAATTAATTAACTTAGAATCCAAGTAGAACTCTAAATCAATTAATTTGTCTTTTAGGATTAGGATTTAATCATAGGTAGAATCCCGATAGCTTTAGGATTCACAAATACTCACGCACGAACGAGCGCACGCCCATGCGCAAGCCTTGAGGCCCACGCACGGCGCACAACCCCGCAGCCCATTATGCGTGCGCACCAAGGCTTGGCTGGGCCTGGCCTTGCGCTGGGCCTGGTCGAGCTTGGCGTGTGTTGGTTGCGTGTTTGCTTGCTGGGCGATGGCCCGGCTTCATGCTGGGCCTTCGTCTGGCAGGCCTCGTCCGATGCTAATTCGTACGATACGCTTCCGATTAAATTCCCGATTCCGGAATTCATTTCCGATACGAACAATATATAATATTTCCGATTCCGGAATTAATTTCCGTTTCGAACAAATATTTAATATTTCCGTTTCCGGAATTATTTTCCGATTTCGATAATATTTCCGATTCTGACAATATTTCCGTTTCCGGCAATATTTTCGATTCCGACAATATTTCCATTTCCGATAATATTTTCCGATATGTACCATGTTTCTGTTTCCGGCAACATCTACGACTTGGATAATATTTATATTTCCGATACGATCCATATTTCCATTTCCGGCAATATCATCGTTTCCGGAGTATTCACTTGCTTCCTTTGACGATCTCAGCTCCCACTGAAACCAAGATCCGTCGATTCCGAATATCCATAGATGTAGTATTTAATGCCATTAAATACTTGATCCGTTTACGTACTATTTGTGTGAACCTACGGGTTCAGTCAAGAGTAAGCTGTGGATTAATATCATTAATTCCACTTGAACTGAAGCGGCCTTTAGCTAGGCATTCAGCTCACTTGATCTCACTGAATTATTAACTTGTTAATTAATACTGAACCGCATTTATTAGACATAACATTATATGCATACTTGGACCAAGGGCATTATTTCCTTCAAATTCACATCCATAAACAATCATGTAATGTCCCTTGACATTTAATGTGGTCGCCCTACACTTGTACGTACCTTGAATACCTAAGCGTAGGGGCCACTTTGCAAACACAATAACTTACTTAGAAATCACCTCCTATCATCAAAATAATGAAACCTTAATTATTTCCATGTTCATTAAATTTCCAGCAACTTTATGAAACTTAAAACCTGGATAATAATTAGAAATTAATCGTTCTTTAATAAATTAATCTTCTCAATTTGCAAAACTAATCCCTAGTATGAAACCATACTTTTTCCACCATTAAAATCAATAAAAATTGACACTTTAAACCTTTTTATAAATCTCAAAATATAATTGATTATCATAATTAAATCAATCACCTAATTATGCTAATCAATTGACCCTTTAGGTCTAGGTTAAAACCCTAACTTTAATTATCCAATAAAAATCACTTTAACACCACAAAAATCAAGTCTTTATTAAATAAATAAATCTGAAAAATTTATACTTCAATAATTAAAATACGCCTCAAGAATCAAAACATGTCAATCATCACAATACGATGTTCATAACCGATTCCCAGCATTTTAATTATTCAAAACAATAATAATAATATAATTTAAAATACGGAATTGGAATAGAATAGGTAAGGAAGAAGAGAATTATACCAATCCGGCCTATAGCACGGAACAACCACGAATTAAATGTGATTGGGCGAAAAATTGAATGAACGAACAAGAATAACACACACACACACACACACACCTTGTGCGTGTGCGTATGCGCGCGCGTGCGAGAACGAAGGCAGCAGGGCGCTGGCGCGGGACGAGAGGGCGAGCAAGAGAGTGAGGGTGTGCGTGTGGCTGGGCGAGAGCAGCGTACACAACAACAACAATAGCATGCAGCAGGGAAAGGGGGTGTGCGGGCTGCGAGGGCGACGAGGGGCACAGTAGCACGCGAGGCACGACGAGTGCTCGTGTTGTGCGAGTGAGGTGAGCCGGGCACAAGGGAGGGCAAGAAAGGAAGGAAGGCTTTAATGAAAAATAAGGGGGTCATTTGATGACGAGAGTCCTATTTATAGGCTCTCAAATCCCTAGTGGGCTAGGCTTAGGAATTTGATATTGGGCTTAGCAATTCAATGATTGGGCTAGCTTTAGAGTTAGAATTAAATTCTTTTGATTGGGCTCGTTTAATAAAACTAGTGGGACTTTTATTTAAAAATCCAAACCTTTAAAATTACTTGCGACCCATTAAATTTTCCGACTCGAAAATGAAATTCGTTTCGTAATTAATTAAAATAATAAATATTCTAATTAATTAAAATACATTTAAATAATATTTAAATGCGTAATAAATTCTAAAAATCGTAAAATGCTTTATAAATATAATAAAATATATTTATAATTATTATAAAAATACGAGGTATTACAGTCTACCCTCCTTAAAAGAAGTTTCGGCCCGAAACTTGGGTTCGGAAATCAAAATTTAAACACAAAACTTGAGACTTTATGAGACTTTAATGCGTTCACTTGCAAAAATTTTAAGTTGATGTACTCTTTATATGATTAAACAGGACAACAATGAGTGCAAAGTCAATAGAAAGCACTAAATTGAGCATAAAATAGGGGAAAACAAGGTAAAAAGCGTGAAATTCTACCGCACTCTACCCCCCTTAAAAGACACGAGTTACGACCCCGTAACTCAACTAACCTCGGGAAAAAGCTCGGGATATTTCTTTCTCATTTCGTCCTCGGCTTCCCAAGTGGCCTACGTTTCAAGTCTGCATAACTCTTTTGACGATCCTGCGCCGCTTGATTTTTCGATTGGATGGTTCGGATTTGGTTCATGGTGTCCTCTATCATTTGAGGTCCCAACACTACAGTTTCACTAATGTCATTCCAACAAAGTGGACTTCTACATTTCCGTCCATACAGGGCCTCAAATGGTGTCATTCCTATGCTAGCATGGTAGCTAGTGTTGTATGAAAACTCAATCAAATCCAGGCTATCTTCCCAACCTCCTTGGAAATCGATGACGCATGCTCGAAGCATGTCCTCAAGTGTTTGAATGGTTCTCTTAGTTTGTCCATCCGTGGCTGGGTGGAATGTTGTACTCATTTTCAACGTCGTACCAAGGTTCTTCTGCACACTTTTCCAGAAGTTCGAAAGAAACCTTGAATCCCTATCTGATACGATATCCTTAGGAACTCCATGTAATCTCACAACATTCTTAATGTAAGCTTTGGCAAGTTGTTCCATTTTCCAGGTTTCCTTCATTGGTATAAACACTGCCGACTTGGTCAACCTATCTACCACGACCCAAATTGTATCATTTCCGGTTTTTGACTTGGGCAAACAAGTGACAAAGTCCATTGAAATACAGTCCCATTTCCAACTCGGAATCTCCAAAGGTTGGACCTTTCCTTGAGGTCTCCTATGTTATATCTTGACTTTCTGACAAGTCAGGCATCTAGCCACAAATTCAGCCACTTCATTTGTAACACCCTAATAATTCCTTGCTTTTTATAAAACATTTTCCAACTTAAAACACAGGAATTACCAAGATATTACCGCCACCGTGATAACAGCTAAGGCTATTTACCAGAATTACGCAGCGGAAATAAGTAACTTTCAAAACATATTAAATAAATAGTTAATGGTCATTAAAACAAGTTGGAACCGTTGAGGCCCAAACTAAAACAAACCGTTTAAAATCCATTAACTGAAAATAGTAGTATTAGTCATGACTATAAATAGAAATAGAGTTTATAAATTACAGAAGCATAAAACTCTCAACTCGAATCCCATGATAACTTTTCCCGCAAGTTATCTCTACAAACCTGCTTTATTGAAAATCTACTCCCCAACAACGCAAATGCAATTGATGGATCATCATAGGGTCATTAAGGCAAGGGCCATGACCAGAAGACATGAAGCACGAAGTCAGCAGAAGCTGAGTACGGACAAGCTAGAATAACATTCTACCCTCACATGCTTCACTCGACAATTAAATAATCCACATGCAAAAGCCATAAAATAAACGAGTAAACATGGAGACAAGACTCGACACGAGACACGACTCTTGACTCACAGATTAATAAAAAGTAGCTTCGAACGGGTAAAGTAAAGTATCCTCAAAAGAAAAGAAAGGGTGATGGGAGCCAACCATACACCAAAATAAGTCGGGCTACTACCGACAGTCGGGCCATACCGACAGGAATTCCAATGCACAACGGCATAAAAGAGAATGAAACAACGTCTTGTATCATTCTAGGAGTACAAGTTTTCCGGCAAGACTCCCCCCATTGTTCATACTCAAGGTATATACGTTCCAAGAGTTTTGAAGCTCTTTTGGGTTACGCTTTATGTTAATTAGTATATTATGTTCAAGACGACTCAAGACACATAATACAAACAATTGAACAATTAAACAATTCAACAATGACACTTCATTATTTTAATTCTTTAGGACTTGTGATCAAACAAGACTCAAGCGAAATTACTCCCATTGTTCCTTCTCAAAAACACTGTTTGAGATAACCCGACATTGCCTATTAACAAGCGGGGTGTGCCCTTAGCACGAATTGTCCTTAATTCAATTCACATAGACTCTCTAACATATTCTACCCCTTTGGTAGAATATATATTGCTCACTGGCAATATTCGACTGGCTCAATAATTATGCTAGACATACTGTACTATAGCATAATAATAATAACAACTTGCATGCGCAATACTCATACATGCAAACCAACTCGAACAACATGCTTGACATAATTCAACGATTATAAAAGTCCATAACATGATCGTTCAATAGAATCTATAAAGCATAATTCAATTCATAACATGCTCGTTCATATAGATTCAATAATAATAATAACATGCTCGTTCTCAACATTAAACATGAATTCATAACAACATAATCATTCTCAATCATCAAACATGAATTCATAGCATATAAGTTCACATGATTCGCATTCAATACAATTCACAAAGTCCTCAAGGGATGGGTGGTCACCCTAGTCTTGTACGTACCTGGAATACCTAAGTACGGGGGCCACTGTGCGAATCACGACTCACTAGAAATCAACTCCTATAAGACAAAATAGAGAACTAAATTATTATCCATGTTTACTAAATTTCCAGCAACTATTTAAGAAACTAAAACCCTTAGTTTAATTAAAATTCATTCATTAATTGGTAATTTAATAGTCTCAAATAGTCAACTCAAGTCCTAGCATAAAAACATTGACTTTTTCGCTTTAAAACCCTTAAAAACCAACTTTTTAAAGCTTATAACCAATCTGAAAATTTAGGTTGATTCCCATAATTTAAATTGTCATTAAATTATGTGAATCAATCGCTCAATCGGTTTGAAACCGAAACCCTAACAATGGTTTAATCCGAAAACATGTTTTGACTTCAAAAATCAACACTTTATAAACTTATTAAATTTGAAAATCATAATTTAAAGCATCAAAACCAATCTCTTTAATTAAAACACAATACTAACCCAATACGGTGTTCATAACCGTTTTAATTAATCCAAACAATTCAATAATTAAATTTAATCACAATACTTAAATCAATTTAAAACTGAAAATTAATATTTTTGAAAACAAAATTTGATCTTTCCAATTGGCAACACACACACACACAACAATTATTCGTGTTGTGTGCGTGTGCGTCGCACGAACAATGCAACAATAACACACGCAACACGCACCGCAAGCAGCAGTGGCGCGCGCGCAAGGGCAGGCGAGGGGCGACGAGGGCGCTGGGCACAGCAAGGCACACACACGCGGCACAGCGTGCGCGCAAGGGCAGGCGAGAGGTGCTGGGCACAGGCGGGACACAACGCTCGCACACACAGCACTGCTGTTGTGCTGCGATGCGACGCGGGATGAGGGCGAGCAAGGGACGAGCACGCGAGTGCGCACAACAAGCAGGAGCAGCAGCGGCCTCGTGCACGAGTGCTGGGCGCTGCGGGGCTGCGACGGGATGAGAGGGAGAGAGAGGGGTGCGCGTGAGGCGCGACTAGGCACGAGCACAAGGGCACGGCTCGTGCTTTGTGGCTCAAGAAAGGGTCGGGCGAAGAGGAGAGGTAAGAGAGGAGACAGGAGAGAAAAATTCATAATTTTTAAGTTAGGGGATCTCATGAAGGGGAGGGGTATTTATAGGTTCTCATCCCTTCATGGGTTAGGTATTAGGGTTTAAGGTTGGGCTTGCTTTTTGGGCTTAGTTGAATTTAATCCTTGCAAGCTTTTGTTGGGTTTGATAATGGCAAACGACTGGGCCTTAATTAAATTAAATTCGTTTTTGAAATACGACCCAACAATTCCCGATTAAATAAATTCATTGAATTTATTCAATAAAAATACGGTTTTCGAAATAATTAATATTTGGTTAATTAAAAATAAAAAGCGCATTTAATTCTCATTAAATGAAATTAATTTATAAAAAAAATACAACGAAATGCTTTATAAGTATAATAAAATATATTTATAATTATAGAAAAATACGAGGTATTACATCATTCTTCATTCTTGGCCACCAATAAATCTTCTTCAAATCCTTTTACAATTTGTCACCACCCGGGTGCACAGAGTATGGCGTATTGTGACCTTCTCTCATCAATTTCTCCTTCAATTCATCACACTTTTGAGGCACGCACCACCTGCCTTTGTGCCTCAAACTTCCATCATCATGGATCTTGAAATCTAATTCCTTTCCTTGCGAAATCTTTTCCTTGATTCTCTCCAACTTTACATCACCAGCATGATTCTCCCTAATCTCATCAAATATTGACGGCTGGATGGTTAAGGCATTCATCATTCCCTCAAGACATTCACCACTTACTATTTCAAGGTTCAACCGCTGCATGTCCTCACAAAGCTCGTTAGCAACTACTAACGCATTCACACTATGACTTGATTTCCTACTCAAGGCATCCGCAACTACATTAGCTTTTCCTTCATGGTACTGAATGTCCAGATCAGAGTCCTTGATTAACTCCAACCACCTTCGTTGGCGCATATTCAAATCCTACTGTGTGAGAATGTACTTCAAACTCTTATGATCCGTGAATTGATACATTTCACACCATACAGATAGTGTCTTCATATCTTCAATGCAAACACTATGGCAGCTAGCTCTAAATCATCGGTAGGGTAATTGGATTCATATGGTCTCAATGGTTTCAACTGCCTCGATGCATACGCAATAACTTTTCCGTTCTGCATCAATATGAAGGAAATAATGCCCTTGGTCCAAGTATGCATTTAATGTTAAGTCTAATAAATGCGGTTCAGTATTAATTGACAAGTTAATAATTCAGTGAGATCAAGTGAGCTGAATGCCTAGTTAGAGGCCGCTTCAGTTCAAGTGGAATTAATCCACAACTTACTCTTGACTGAACCCGTAGGGTCACACAAATAGTACGTAAATGGATCAAGTATTTAATGGCATTAAATACTCCATCTATGGATATTCGGAATCGACGGATCTTGGTTTCAGTGGGAGCTGAGATCGTCACAAAGCAAAAAATGAATACTCCGGAATCGGAAATATTGCCGGAAACGGAAATATTGTCAGAATCGGAAACATTATCGGAATCGGAAAATAATTCCGGAAACGGAAATATTAAATATTTGTTCGAAACGGAAATTAATTCCGGAATCGGAAATATTAAATATTGTTCGTATCGGAAATGAATTCCGGAATCGGGAATTTAATCGGAAGCGCATCGTACGAATTAGCATCGGACGAGGCTTGCTAGACGAAGGCCCAGCACGAAGCCAGGCCCGCGCCCAGCAAGCCAAGCGCCCAACACGAAGCTGCCAGAGCCTTGCCAGGCCCAACAAGGCCATGGGGCGCGCGCGGGCTAATGCTCGTGGGCTGCGAGCAGCGCCTGCTCGTGTGGGCCGTAAGGCCTGCGCGGGTTGTGTGCGATGCTCGTGGTCGTGCACGCTCGTGTTCATAACGAATCCTAATCCTATCGGAATTCGTGCATTGATTAAATCCTAATCCTAAAAGATTAAAT
Organism: Spinacia oleracea; assembly: GCF_020520425.1. Taxonomy (NCBI): domain Eukaryota; kingdom Viridiplantae; phylum Streptophyta; class Magnoliopsida; order Caryophyllales; family Amaranthaceae; genus Spinacia; species Spinacia oleracea. The sequence continues at coordinate 116,698,666 of NC_079489.1, read as the reverse complement.
TTATTATTTAGAGTTCTAATAGGATTCTAATTAATAAATCCACATCCTAGTAGGATTATAATTCCTTTCCATAAACTCTATAAATAAGGGCCTAGGGTCACATATTTGAGAGACGGTATTGAAGTATTTAAAGGTAAGATTTTAAGCAAAAATCAGCCAAACACTTGCAACCCAAAATAGCCGAAAATCCTAAGTAACCTTAAGGGCGATTCTAGTTGGTCAAGCTTAAGGCGGATCCGGACGTGCTGTGGACTATCTACGGAGGGACGACACTTGGAGTCCTAAAGACTTGTTCTTGTTCGTTTCGGGCGCAGCTAGGGAGGGCACGCTACAAAGTGTATGCATCTGAATTATGCTAAATGATTATGTGTTAATAATATGTTTCCTGGCTTTATGGTTTTTCCGCATGATTTATGTTTAGTCATATGTATCATAACCTAACAGTGGTATCACGAGCCTCTTATTATTTTCATAATCTAAATTGCATGGACATGGTTAAATTTTACAAATTTGGAAAGAATTAAAGGGGTGATTAATTTTCGTAATTAATTGCAAATTGCGTTTATTTAATTATATGTACGCAGGTTTTCGGCAGAATATTCGTTACTCATCCAAATCGAGTGATTTTTATGTCAATTCCGCATGTAAAAGGCATTCTAAAATTTTGACAAAATTAATATTTTTCGCCGAAACCCAGAATTCCCAAATTCGAAGCCTAACTATGACTTTTCGGAGGTTTTAGATTTTCGAACGCAAAAGTTTGTAAATTTAAGATGTTAAATTGAATATTTGCGATTCTTGTTGATAAATCTTGAGTTTTTTATTGACCTACAGTATATGTTTAACAATTATGAATGCCTAGACTTGTTAATTATACAACCTAATTTGTAATTATGATTAATTTGTTGAAATTCGAATAATTTAGAATTGATTTGATTTTCATAATTAATTAATAATTTAATTAGGTACCAATGATTAAAATCCACCATAAAAATTGTTAATTTATGTTAAATTTTAAATTTTTATGACCTAGATTTGAATCCATGTTAATCGGAAATTAATTAATTAATAAATTTTCGATTTTTCGCCCTAAAATTATGAAATTGATATGATTTATTAATTTGTCATTAATTTTAAATTAAAAATTTGAAATTTTTATGAAAACACTCATGAATGTTGCAAGCACAAAGCAATGGAAGCTACGTGTTACCCTTAAGGGTGTTGTATAGTGCGGGCACGCGACGACGAGCAAGGGAGCTCGTCCCCCGTGCGGTACGAATCCAGCGAGCAACATAGCGTAGCGCGCGCGCGAAGCAAAGGAGCTGGTCGTGTGTGCTATGCGATGGGCGTGGGCGAGGGGCAAGGCAAGCGAGCAGTCGCGTGTGGGCAGCAAGCGAGCTGCGCCACAGCGCGCTCTGCCTCGCGCCAGCAAGCGAGCTGCGCCACAGCGCGCACTGCCTCGCGCCAGCAAGCGAAGGCTCGCGCTAGCGAGCGCTGGCTCGCATGCAGCGAGCGGTGCCTTGCGAGGGAAAGCAGCAGCAGACGCGACACAGCACAGAGGCTGCGCGCATCGTGGCCAGCAATGGCTGCGTGTGCGTGTGGCCTATGGCTGTGCGTTGCGTGGTGATGTGCGTGCCTTGTGCAGCGACCAATCGTGCACACGATGGGGCTTGGGCGCAAGCCCAATTGCTCGTCGTGTTACGATTAAATCGTTTTAAATTTTAATTTGAGATTTTCAGTTCGAGTAATTTTAAAATTAATAATTTAAATTGTTTTCTTGGATTTTAATTTTGAATATTATAATTATTATAAAATTTAATTTATTCTAATTATTTTACTAAAATTAAAAACCTTGAATTAATTTAAATTCGACTGAAAATAAATTAAATAAGTGGATTCTTTTATAAATTTATATGAGCTTTAAATTTTAATTAAATTTGTATGTTTCCGGTTAGACTAGAAATACATTTTTATGTTTAAAATTAGTAAAGCATATGAATTTATTGGTTTAAGTGGGAGAAATTTTAGTCATAAACTCTTGATTAGGTCTACAAATGCTTTAAGGTTAAACAACTTGATTAGAATTAATAAGGACTGAATAATTGCTAGATTTTTGGTGCCCTTGATTAATTGCTGTAAATATTTATGTGATGCATAACGTGTTTTACTAACCCGCTATGTGGGCCATTCATGATAATGAATGGGTGAATGGTATATATTGTATATGTACTGTTTTGCAAGTTATGAAGTGACTAGTATGGCCCAAATAGGATAGAAAATATGGTCTGCGTACCATTAATTTGAATGTAATTGGTCTAAAGCACCAAATTTGTTTTTCAATTCAAATATGGTCTGCGTACCATCAAATAGTTGTAATTAGTTTAATTATAGCTTATCCTATTTGAAGAAAATGGCGCCTCCCACGGAGATTTTCAAGACGGACTTTGAAGTTGAAGCTTCAAGATGAAGTCGGGCCATACTAGATCACATTTATCTTATGCATGCTTTAAGTTATTTATTGCTTTTAAATATGTCTTAAATATGCATGAGATTGTGGCTTGACTATGTTGCATGATTAAGGATTTTAGTTCACTTAAAATCTAACCAACATAGTAAGAGCCTTAAGTTCCAAACTTAAAAAAATTGAGTTAAAAAGGTGCCATGCCAAAATAACACTTACTTGGATATCCTTTTTTCATCGATCTTAGTAATAGGTTTCCGCCATAGCGAGGTGTTACTTATCGATACTAAAGGGGTAAGGTACACAAATATTTGTGAGTACATGTTAGTTTTGGTGAAACTCAACGATATAAGTAAGGAGTCCTTTTATGTCGTGGAAAAATCGATAGGTTTACCTAATAAGTTCTTAGACGTACCTATCAACCAAGAGTAGTTTCTAGACTATTAGCAAAAGGCTTTTGCTTACCTAAAAGATTTTAGAATTGAGTCTAAATACATAATGTGCTTAATTCTTCAATGGTTTTTAGGATCTTGGAATCATTTTTATTCACACCTGTCGGAACACATAACTTGAATAAAATGCTTAATGAACATTAAATTATGCATGCATGCTAGAATTTAAGTTTATTAAGAGAAACTGTGAATGATTATTTATTTGTTTATTCTTTTCAATTGTAGTTTTTATTATGGCAAACAACCAATTCATTCAACATTCGATCAATTCTCGAAAAGGAGAAGTTGAACTGGAAAAACTTCCTTGACTGGCAAAGGAACTTGAAAATAGTTCTTATGCAGGAAGAAAAGGAGTATGTCCTGGAAGAGGCGATGCCCGAAGCTGCAGGCGAAGGGGTCACTCAGGCAGCCCTCAATCGTTGGATTGATGCCAACAAGGATGTGAAATGTCTAATGCTTGCTACCATAAGTGCAGATCTACAGAAAACGTTCATAAACTCAGATGCTTTCACGATCATCAGTGAGTTAAAGAACATGTTCCAAGATCTGGCTCAGGTCGAAAGATTCGAGACTCATAGGCAAATTCTTGAGACCAAGCTTAAGAAAGGCGAGCCCGTAAGTCCACATGTTCTCAAAATGATTGGACACATTAAGAATATGAGTCGGCAGGATCAGCAATTCTCTCAGGAAATGGCTGTAGACACCATCCTCCTGATACGGTTATGGATGAAAGTGATAGTCTTATGCTAGCAATTGGAACCAAAACTGATTTGGGTTCAATGGCTCATTTTGTGTGCATGGTGACTTGGATTGAGTGAGCTCGTTATATGGTCCTTATTAACAAGGTGGTACGTTAATCAAACTGGTCCATTTAATCACATTGGTCCGCTTGTTTAAACAGATTGTACGCACTGATTATTTTTAATTGCTTTGGTTAAAGTCGGTTTAATAAAGGGATATTTGTTTAAATCCCCAATTTAAATTCAGTCATTACTTAGCTTTGATTATTGCTGTTTGTAAGGAGAGTTTTAAGCCTTTGTAACCTCCAATTTAGTGACTGAATTAGGAGGCTTTAGAGCTTGTAACTGCCAGTTTTAAAGGCTCTTAATGGCTCTTAATTAGCCGTTTAAAGCTCTTGTAGCTGTTGGTTTTTGGCTATTTATAGTCAGCTTCTTGATTGGAATAAACAACCAACTGGATGATTAAAACACTTGTTTTGTTACATTTCGAATTATAGTTTATAATTCAGCCTTTTTCTTTGTTTTGGACGCGTTTCCTATTCAAAGAACTGATTGTGAGTCAATAGGTCTTGTCTTGCATTCACGATCAACGAGTTAAAGGTCTAGCTTGTTAATCAACTATCCTTGTTTATACAACGAGTTTTTAAACTCGTATCATTAGTGGTATCAGAGCTGCTGTTCGTGTGATCCGCCCAAAAAAAAAAAAAAAAAAAGAAAAAAGAAAAAATAAAAAATAAAAAAAAGAGCTGCTGTTCGTAATTCTTACAAACTGAAATATGGATTTTGATGATCCTGACTTTCTACAACATCTCCAAGAAGCCTTGAAGAACGTTAGAGATGGGGGGTATCGTAGGCCTCCTAGGCGTGATCTACGGGCTATGGATGAATTCAAGGTCACCGAACTTCCTGAATTTGTTGGTGGAACAGATCCGGAAGCCTATTTGGAGTGGGAGCGCAAAATAGAGAGAATGTTCGATTTCAAGGACATTGATGATGAGAAGCGTTGCAAATATGCCATATTGAAGCTAGGACGAGGGGCTTCATTGTGGTTCGAGGGACTGAAATCCAAGAGAATACGTGAAGGGAAGGAGAAAATTACCTCTTAGGAGTCTTTGAAACGTAAGCTACGTAAAAGGTATGTGCCAACAACTCATAGAATAACAACTTATCGTAAAATTGCCGAATTGAGGCAAGGAAAAATGAGTGTGGCTGAATATATTGATGAGTTTGAAAAGTTGTCCTTAATGGGAGAAATTGAGGAAATTGAGGAACAAAAACTGTCCAGATTTTTAAGGGGTCTAAATTATAATATTGCCAATACCGTAGACCTTTATCCATATTCTGATTTTGACACTCTTTGTGGACTTTGTTTAAAATTGGAAAATCAAGGGAAGGCAAAATATGGGGGAGGGTCTAGTATGGATGGTAAAGCCAAGTCTTGGGCTAAATCCGAACCTAGCTTGAAACCAAACACATCACCTAGTACCGTAGGTTCAAGTAATTCTACGGCTGCCCCTAAACTATCTAACCCAACCAAAGAAACAAGTCTGTCCAAGGTGCGTTGTTTTAAGTATCAAGGGTTTGGGCATTATCAAAATGCGTGTCCAAATAAACGAGTAGTGACCTTGAGAGAAGCTGTTGAATGTCGTGAGGAGTTGTTGGAAGAGGAAAAGAGGTTGGGGGACGTATTTGTGTTTGATGAGAGTGGTGATGAGGAGGAAGAGGAAGGGTATGAGGCTCCAATTTATGACACAAATATGGTTCTTAGAGCGCTACAAACTCAAATTTCACCTACTGATCTAGACCAACGAGATCAGTTGTTTCATACTAAATGTCTAGTGAAAGATAAGTGGTGTAGTGTAATTGTTGATGGGGGGAGTTGTACCAATGCTGCTTCTAGTGAAATGGTATCAAAATTAGGCTTAATCACTACTGCCCATCCTAGGCCATACGCACTCCATTGGCTTGATGATGGTAAAAGTGTAAAAGTGTCGAAGCAAGTAAGGGTTGGTTTGACTATGGGTTCGTATGTGGATGAAGTTCTTTGTGATGTTATTCCTATGGATGCTTGTCATATTTTGTTGGGTCGTCCTTGGCAGTTTGATAGGGACGTGATTCATAAAGGGAGAAGCAATGAGTATGAATTGAGAGACAAAGGCAAGAAAATTGTGCTAAAGCCTATGTCATCTCAAGCGGTTCGATACATGAGTGTGAAACAAAAGAAAAAGCCGAATCTCACCATGTTGGCTAGTGAACGAGAAATTGAGCAAGCTCTTGATCATGGAGAGTTGGTGTATTTGCTCGTGGCTAAGGAGAGTCCAATTGAAGGCCAAAATTGGAAAGAAGGCAGTCCCATTGCCGAATTGCTATTTGAGTTCAAGGATTTATTTCCGGATGAATTACCACCAGGTTTGCCCCCTATTCGTGGTATTGAACACCAAATTGATCTTATTCCAGGAACTTCTTTGCCTAATAAGGCTGCCTATCGTTGCAATCCGGAGGAAACAAAGGAATTACAAAAGCAAATTGATGAACTTGTGAATCGAGGCTATGTTAGAGAAAGCTTGAGTCCATGTGCTGTTCCGGTGTTGCTTGTGCCTAAGAAAGATGGAACATGGAGAATGTGTGTTGATAGTAGGGCTGTGAATAACATTACCATCAAGTATCATTTTCCAATTCCGAGAGTTGATGATATGTTAGATGAGCTCCATGGTTCGAAGTTGTTCTCAAAAATTGATTTGCGAAGTGGTTATCATCAGATTCGGATGCGTGAAGGAGATGAGTGGAAAACGGCTTTCAAGACAAAACATGGTTTGTATGAGTGGACCGTCATGCCATTTGGTCTCACTAATGCTCCTAGTACGTTTATGAGGCTAATGAACGAAGTGCTTAAATCATTTTTGGGCAGATTCGTTGTGGTATATCTTGATGACATCTTGGTGTATAGTAGGAACGAAGAGGAGCATCTGATTCATTTGAGGGATGTTTTTGAAACACTTAGAGCTCAAAGACTCTATGGGAAGCTAGAGAAGTGTTCATTCCTTGTTGACAATGTTGTATTCTTGGGCTATGTGGTTTCGAAAGATGGAGTGTCCGTGGATCAGTCCAAGATCGAGGCTATCAAATCGTGGCCTAATCCTAAAACTATAAGTGAGGTGCGTTCATTTCATGGTCTTGCTTCATTTTATAGACGTTTCATTCGTGATTTCAGTACTATTACTAGTCCTATCACTAGTTGCTTGAAGAAAGGTGCTTTTGTATGGGGAGAGGACGCTCAAAAGGCGTTTGATGTGATTAAAGAGCGTTTGTGTGCTGCTCCTATTTTGGCGCTGCCAGATTTCTCTCAACCTTTTGAGGTCGAGTGTGATGCTAGTGGAGTGGGCATTGGTGCTGTTTTGATCCAAGGTAAGCGTCCCATAGCTTATTTTTCGGAAAAGTTAGGGGGTGCTCGTTTGAATTATTGCACTTATGATAAAGAGTTCTATGCCATTGTTAGAGCTTTGGATCATTGGAGTCATTATTTGCGTTCTAGCCACTTTGTTTTGCATTCTGATCATGAATCTTTGAAGTATATTAATGGGCAACAAAAATTGAGCCCAAGGCATGCTAAATGGGTTGAGTTCTTGCAATCGTTTCATTTTTCTTCGAAATACAAAGATGGTAAAAGCAATGTGGTGGCTGATGCATTATCACGAAGGTACACTTTGCTTGCTACACTTGATGTTCGTTTGTTGGGGTTTGAAACCTTAAAAGATTATCTTGATGATGATGGCCTTGCTGAATTGAGGTCAATTCCTTTTAAAGGGGGAGGGGATGATACGGTTATGGATGAAAGTGATAGTCTTATGCTAGCAATTGGAACCAAAACTGATTTGGGTTCAATGGCTCATTTTGTGTGCATGGTGACTTGGATTGAGTGAGCTCGTTATATGGTCCTTATTATCAAGGTGGTACGTTAATCAAACTGGTCCATTTAATCACATTGGTCCGCTTGTTTAAACAGATTGTACGCACTTATTATTTTTAATTGCTTTGGTTAAAGTCGGTTTAATAAAGGGATATTTGTTTAAATCCCCAATTTAAATTCAGTCAATACTTAGCTTTGATTATTGCTGTTTGTAAGGAGAGTTTTAAGCCTTTGTAACCTCCAATTTAGTGACTGAATTAGGAGGCTTTAGAGCTTGTAACTGCCAGTTTTAAAGGCTCTTGAATTGCTCTTAATTAGCCGTTTAAAGCTCTTGTAGCTGTTGGTTTTTGGCTATTTATAGTCAGCTTCTTGATTGGAATAAACAACCAACTGGATGATTAAAACACTTGTTTTGTTACATTTCGAATTATAGTTTATAATTCAGCCTTTTTCTTTGTTTTGGACGCGTTTCCTATTCAAAGAACTGATTGTGAGTCAATAGGTCTTGTCTTGCATTCACGATCAACGAGTTAAAGGTCTAGCTTGTTAATCAACTATCCTTGTTTATACAACGAGTTTTTAAACTCGTATCACCTCCATTCTCTTCATAACGGGTATGATCAGTTCAAACTGAACTACAATATGAATAGTCTGGACAAAACGCTCACTGAGCTTCACGGTATGCTGAAGACCGCTGAAAAGACGCTCAAAAGTGATAAGCAAGATGTGCTTATGGTGCGTGGGGGCAAGTTCAAGAAATCTGGAAAGAATAGGAATGCTAAGAAAGGTGGCAACAAGGCCAGCCCAACTAAGCAAACTGGCGCCAAATCTGAAAAGAAGAAGGTCAGTCAACCCACTTCTGAATCTGAATGCTTCTACTGCAAGAAGAAGGGGCATTGGAAGAGAGATTGCTTGAAGCTAAAGGAAGATCAGAAGAACGGAACAGTCGTTCCATCTTCAGGTATTTTCGTTATAGACTGTACACTTGTTAATTCAACTTCTTGGGTATTAGATACTGGTTGTGGCTCACACTTATGTTCTAATTCACAGGGACTAAGAAGAAGTAGAAAGTTAAGCAAGGGTGAAGTCGACCTACGAGTGGGAAATGGAGCACGGATTGCTGCATTAGCTGTAGGAACTTATTATTTGTCGTTGCCCTCTGGGCTAGTTTTGGAACTGGAAGAGTGTTTCCATGTTCCAAGTCTTACTAAAAACATCATTTCTGTTTCTTGCTTAGATGCTAAGGGATTTTCCTTTTTAATAAAAGACAATAGTTGTTCGTTTTATTTTAAAGAGATGTTTTATGGATCTGCTAGATTAGTCAATGGACTTTATTTATTAGATCACGACAAACAAGTTTATAACATAAATACCAAAAAGGCCAAAAAGGATGATTCAGATCTCACCTATCTGTGGCATTGTCGATTAGGCCATATTAACTTGAAACGCATAGAAAGACTTTAAAAGGAAGGAATTCTAGAAACATTTGACTTAGAGGATTATGGTAAGTGCGAATCATGTTTACTTGGCAAAATGACAAAGCAACCTTTCTCTAAAGTTGGAGAAAGAGCAACTGAACTATTGGGTTTAATCCATACAGATGTATGTGGACCAATGAGTACAAATGCTAGAGGTGGTTTCAGCTACTTTATCACTTTCACTGATGACTTCAGTAGATATGGTTATGTCTACCTAATGAAGCATAAGTCTGAATCCTTTGACAAATTCAAGGAATTTCAGAATGAAGTAGAGAATCAATTAAGCAAGAAGATTAAGGCACTGCGGCCGGATAGAGGCGGTGAATATCTGAGCTATGAATTTGATGACCATCTGAAAGAATGTGGAATTCTATCAGAATTGACTCCTCCTGGAACACGACAATGGAACGGTGTGTCGGAACGGAGGAACAGAAACTTGTTAGACATGGTTAGATCAATGATGGGTCAGGTCGAACTTCCAATAGAATTTTGGGGACATGCACTAAATACAGCCGCACTCACTATAAATAGAGCTCCGTCTAAAGCTGTTGAAAAGACTCCATATGAGTTATGGTTTGGAAAGCCTCCAAAAGTGTCTTTTCTTAAGATTTGGGGATGTGAAGTATACGTCAAACGATTAATTTCAGACAAACTTCATCCAAAATCTGACAAATGTATCCTTGTGGGTTATCCAAAGGAAACAAAGGGGTATTACTTCTACAATACATCTGAGAACAAGGTGTTTGTTGCTCGAGATGGTATCTTTTTGGAAAAGGATCACAAAGTAGACCTCGAAGAAATTTGAGTCATACAACAAACTCTAGAGAATGCTCAAGATGACATTCAGGATGAAACTCAGTGATCTTTAGAAGTTTCTGGTGAGAATCATGGTCAATCTAGAAATATAACCCCGCGTAGATCGCAGAGATATAGATCTCAACCGGAAAGGTACTTAGGTATTTTGACGAACGAGAGCTATGACGTTCTATTACTTGAAAGTGATGAACCTGCGACTTACAAGCAAGCTATGACGAGCCCTAGCTCCAAGCAATGGCAAGAAGCCATGCAATCTGAATTAGACTCCATGTCTGAAAACCAAGTTTGGGATTTGGTCGATTTGCCAGATGGCTACCAAGCCATTGGAAGCAAATGGGTTTTCAAACTGAAAAAGGACAAGGATGGAAAACTTGAAGTTTTCAAAGCTAGATTGGCTGCAAAAGGTTACAGGCAAGTCCACGGTGTGGATTACGATGAAACCTTTTCACCAGTTGCAATGCTAAAGTCTATTTGGATAATGTTAGCAATCGCTGCATATTACGATTACGAAATATGGCAGTTGGATGTCAAAACCGCTTTCTTAAACGGCGTTTTAACGGAAACTGTGTTTATGCCACAGCCTGAGGGTTTTGAGGATCCAAATAATGCTAAAAAGGTATGCAAGCTAAAGAAATCAATCTACGGATTGAAGCAGGCATCCAGGAGCTGGAATATACGTTTTGATGAAGCAGTCAGTGACTTTGGTTTCATCAAGAACGCAGACGAATCTTGTGTATACAAGAAGGCCAGTGGGAGCAAAATTGCTTTTCTAGTATTATATGTCGACGACATATTACTTATCGGAAATGACATTCCTATGTTGAACTCTGTCAAGATTTGGCTTTGGAAATGTTTTTCGATGAAGGATCTAGGAGAAGCACAGTACATATTGGGCATCAAGATTTACAGAGATAGATCTAAAAGGATGATTGGACTTAGTCAAAGAACTTATATCAATAAGGTGCTTGAAAGGTTCAAGATGACAGACTCCAAGCGAGGCTACCTACCCATGTCTCATGGAATAACTCTAAGCAAGACTCAGTGCCCAAAAACACTTGATGAGCTTAGACGAATGAATGGGATTCCATATGCATCATTGATTGGTTCAATAATGTATGCTATGATATGTACACGCCCGGATGTTGCGTACGCACTCAGTGCTACGAGCAGATACCAGTCAGACCCAGGAGAGGCACATTGGACTGCTGCCAAGAACATTCTGAAGTACCTGAAAAGGCACAAAGATGACTTCCTGATCTATGGTGGAGATAATGAATTAATTGTTAAAGGCTATACGGACGCAAGTTTCCAAACCGACAAAGATGATTTCAGATCACAGTGTGGGTTTGTCTTGTGCCTCAACGTTGGAGCAGTAAGCTGGAAAAGTGCTAAGTAAAGCACCATTGCGGATTCTACAACTGAAGCGGAGTACATTGCTGCACATGAAGCAGCAAAGGAAGCTATATGGCTAAGGAAGTTCATAGGTGAACTTGGTGTAGTCCCCTCCATTAAAGGACCAATAGCCCTATATTGTGATAATGACGGAGCTATTGCACAGGCAAAGGAGCCTATACACCACCAAAGAGTCAAGCATGCACTTCGTAGATTTCACCTTCTACGAGAGTTCGTTGAAAGAAAAGAAGTCGAGATAAGCAAGATTGGAACTGATGACAACATCTCAGATCCATTAACTAAACCTCTGCCGCAGGCGAAGCACAACTCGCACACTTATGGGAATCAAGCATATTGGAGAATGGCTTTGATGTCCTTGTTTAAATGTTTTACAGTTTTAAAGTTTAAATCTTTGTAAAACATTATTGGTTAAATTAATTCACAATAAATGAATAGAATTCATTTTTCCATTTAATTTATGGTTTATTAAATGATGAGTCCCTTTAATTTGACGAAATATTCAAGATAGACTGTCAGGACCAGCGCAAGGCCAGGCCCAACAAGGCCATGGGGCGCGCGCGGGCTAATGCTCGTGGGTTGCGAGCAGCGCCTGCTCGCGTGGGCCGTAAGGCCTGCGCGGGTTGTGTGCGATGCTCGTGGTCGTGCACGCTCGTGTTCATAACGAATCCTAATCCTATCGGAATTCGTGCATTGATTAAATCCTAATCCTAAAAGATTAAATTTATTATTTAGAGTTCTAATAGGATTCTAATTAATAAATCCACATCCTAGTAGGATTATAATTCCTTTCCATAAACTCTATAAATAAGGGCCTAGGGTCACATATTTGAGAGATGATATTGAAGTATTCAAAGGTAAGATTTTAAGCAAAAATCAGCCAAACACTTGCAACCCAAAATAGCCGAAAATCCTAAGTAACCTTAAGGGCGATTCTAGCTGGTCAAGCTTAAGGCGGATCCGGACGTGTTGTGGACTATCTATGGAGGGACGACACTTGGAGTCCTAAAGACTTGTTCTTGTTCGGTTCGGGCGCAGCTAGGGAGGGCACGCTACAAAGTGTATGCATCTGAATTATGCTAAATGATTATGTGTTAATAATATGTTTCTTGGATTTATGGTTTTTCCGCATGATTTATGTTTAGTCATATGTATCATAACCTAACACAATACACACCCTAAGCCATTCTTAGAAGCATCACTATATACATCATAGGTACCACTCTCATCTGGCAAAGATAACACCGGCGCGGTTGTCAATCGCGTCTTCAAAGCTTGGAACGCCTCCTCACACTGGTCGTTCCACTCAAACTTTGCTTCCTTCTTCATCAATGTTGTCATTGGCTTGGCTATCCTAGAGAAGTTGTTAGGTTATGATACATATGAACAACATAAATCATGCGGAAAAACCTTAATGCCAGGAATCATATAATTAGTCTAGGATGCATACACTTTGTAGCGTGCCCTCCCTAGCTGCGCCCGAACCGAACAAAAACAAGTCTTTAGGACTCCAAGTGTCGTCCCTCCGTAGAAAGTCCACAGCACGTCCGGATCCGCCTTAAGATTGACCAACTAAAATCGCCCTTAAGGTACTACTTATTTTCGGCTAAATGCGCAAGAGTTATGGCTGATTTTTCTGCTTAAAAATCCTAGCTTTGAATACTTGAAAACTTGTATATAAATTTGTGAACCTAGGCACATATTTATAGAGTCATGGATAGGGATGGCAGCGGGTCCAGGACCCTACCCGGACCCTGTCAGACCCTACCCTAAAATTAGGGTTGGTATCTTTATTTTTTAGACCATATACCCTATAGGGTAAGGCTAGGGTATGGGCATATGCTGTTTTTTTTAGGGTAGGGTAAGGGTCTTAATTTTTCAGACCCGTACCCTACCCATACCCTACCCGCGGACCCTTAAGACCCATACCCTACCCATACCCTATATTTAGACCCGCTTAAATTTTGTTATTTTTATGTACTTCACTTTTTTTGTAGGATCTTGATGATGAAGTAAATGATGATATGGACGATAACTACTACTAAAGTACTGAATGGATGCCTGTTTATTAACATTAATGTTGTGTAGTTAAGAATGTGGGATTTTGTAATTTATGAGCTTCGTACTTTAAAATGTATTGTGTTTAAGGAAAGACAAGGATAATTTTTGAAGACTAGCTATTTATTTGTTTTAAAATGCCTTATTAATCGTTGTTCTTGTATTATTTTTGCATATTACATATAATTGCATACAAAAAAGGAAATAAAAGTTATAGTTTTACTCGGACCCGCATAAGACCCTAGACCCTACCCATACCCTATCGGACCCATAGGGTCCGGGTAAGGGTCTTATAATTTTAGACCCTATAGGGTAAGGGTAGGGTATGGGTATATGTCAAAAAGTTAGGGTCCGGGTCCGGGTATTACTAGACCCTACCCAGACCCTACCCATTGCCATCCCTTACTCATGGAAAAGGATTTAGAATCCTATTAGAATACCAATTAGTTTAATTAGAATCCCTTTAGGACTCTATTAAATAAATTCTATCTACTAGGATTAGGATTTAATCATAGAACGAATTCCAATAGCTTTAGGATTCGTATCGCACACAACCGCACACGAGCACGAGCACCGCACAGCCCGCGGAAGCCTCGCGGCCCACGCGAGCTGCACAGCTCGCAGCCCATTTGCTCGCAGCCCACAAAGCTCGCGCACGCGCCATTCCTTGCTGGGCCTGGCGAGGCTTTGGCGTGTGTGTTGGGCGCTTGGCTTGCTGGGCGCGGGCCTGGCTTCGTGCTGGGCCTTCGTCTAGCAAGTCTCGTCCGATGCTAATTCGTACGATGCGCTTCCAATTGAATTCCCGATTACAGAATTCATTTCGGTAACGAACAATATTTAACATTTCCGATTCCGAAATTAATTTCCGTTTCGAACAAATAATTAATGTTTCCGTTTCCAGAATTATTTTCCGATTCCGATAATATTTCCGTTTCTGAAAATATTTCCGTTTCCAGCAATATTTCCGATTCCGGTAATATTTCCATTTCCGATAATATTTTCCGATACGTACCATGTTTCCGTTTCCGGCAACATCTACGACTTGGATAATATTTATATTTCCGATACGATCCATATTTCTGTTTCCGGCAATATCATTGTTTCTGGAGTATTCATTTACTTGCCTTTGACGATCTCAGCTGCCACTGAAACTAAGATCCGTCGATTCCGAATATCCATAGATGGAGTATTTAATGCCATTAAATACTTGATCCGTTTACGTACTATTTGTGTGACCCTACGGGTTCAGTCAAGAGTAAGCTGTGGATTAATATCATTAATTCCACTTGAACTGAAGCGGCCTCTAGCTAGGCATTCAGCTCACTTGATCTCACTAAATTATTAACTTTTTAATTAATACTGAACCGCATTTATAAGACTTAACATTAAATTCATACTTGGACCAAGGGCATTATTTCCTTCAGTCTCCACTTGTCCTTAGGGACAAGTTTGCATTTCCTAATTCATTTGTCGCTCGATGCTTGCTCTTGAACATAAGGTAAGAGTTGTCATCCTTATTATGTCCAGTGGTGTTTCTCGGTTTCAGTGTTCAATTGATCAAATAAAACAGATAATCATTGCCTATGATTCATCTGAGCACGGCCATGCATTTTACAGTTTCTAGCTCTCCGAGTGGCCTTGTACAACTTTCAGCATCTCATCCCGATTTATGGGAGGACAATCCCAATCTTGCGATCTTGAGATTAGACTTCGTTTGATAGGTGATTACCTGAGCGTTGCCTTTATAGCCTCCTTTTACGGTGCGACGGTTGACAACGTCAAAGTAAGCAGTTCTCAAATAAGTAATCTCAAATCACTCAGGTATTGAGGATTAGTGTCTAATAATTTTAATGAAATTTACTTATGACAGATTTTCATCTCTTACAGTAAAGTTTTATAGGTCTGTCCGATACTAGTCTTCCCAAAGTAAGTATCTATGCAAATGATTACGACATTGCCATGTCCACATAGTTCAAGAAACATACCTACTACTCATCTTGCATTCTAGTCGTCTAATGTTTTCTATGCGTCCATCTTTATAGAAAACTCCGACCAGGGACCATTTTCAACTTTTGACATTCAAGTTCAGTTGATAGACATTTCTTAGTCACAGGACTGGTCCTGACAGTCTATCTTGAATATTTTGTCAAATTGAAGGGACTCATCATTTAATACTAAACCAAGATTAAATGGAATATGAAAATACATTTCATATATGATAAATGTTCAACCCCATTGTTTTACAACCATGGGCCTCAAACCCATCTTTAAAAACAGTTCATGGAATTCAAAGCTATGCTTGATTTCCAGTGCTACAACGTGAGTGTTGCTTCTCACTTGTTGCATAGGTGTAGTTATCATGCTTTGCAATCTTAATATCCTTTTCATCGAATGTTCTTCGAGATATGATGATAAGATCTTTTGAGTTTGTTTATTACGTGATCTAGTCTTTCTTACTTCGATAGTGGTTCTACGCATTTTGAAATGAAGAACCATCAAGTTAGCAGACATGTGATCCACCCAAGTTCAGTGAAGAACTCTTTAACTTAAACAACCCTGTTTCATTGCTTCTTAGGCAATAATTACTTTTACTTCAACTATATAGGTTGCTAGTGATGCTTTGTTCGGATTTGCTTATCCAAGTAGTTCACGGATATGTGGAAGACTTTCCATCTGTATCTTTAGAACATAGAAATTAATATTTAATTTCCCACGCTGTTCATGTTGCCATTTCAAAACACGACGCTTTGTAGCTCGTCCTTGCCAATGGTTAACTCCAAATGGATCTTGCTTGATCCTTTGCCAGTCTTTATGCGTGTAGCATCAATATTTAGCATATCTTTATTTCCTTGAATCAAGAACAATTCATATGTACTTTTTCAAGTACCATAAGATTTTCTTGATCTCAATCTATTTGATCTTTACTTAGACCAATAGAGATTGGTATGTGTTCGTCATGCCTATAGCCATACGATACGTTTTTGGCGATCCTCATATTATATCATACATGATAAATTCTTTTGCAGAATAATTCCCAATTGAATTCTATTCATGTAACTTTAGCTCATCTAGTTTCAGTAGATACTAAATCCAGCTAAATTCTTTGACATATAATATAGGTTAACAATCTTACTTAGATCCTTTGATGTTTAACTTAATAAACGCTTATACATAGTTCAAACATCTTTTACTTAGATTTATTCATATGGGTCGAATATCTCCAATGGAGTCTTTCGTGTTTGATTTAGTAAATGCCATTACTTAATCCAGAACAATATTATAAGATCTTTGTGAATGGATCTTAATACCCAGTATGCACTAAGTTTCGCCTTAGTCTGTCATTGATGAATAATTTCAAATCTAAGTCATCAGCATTTGAATGTTATTTCACAATAGAGAGATATGTGTGTGATACACATAGGACCAATTAAGTTTTACGTACTCCCACTAATTAAACTTCTTATATATCTATAAGAGCCATGTACATTTTATGAAACTAAAATACTTATTAGCTTCACTAAAATAAATTTCTAATTTCCAATTGCTTGCTTAAATCTGTACTTAGATTTTATAAGCTAGCTTTCATTTTCAAGCATTTATTTGGATCCACAAATCCTATGACATACCATGTACATAGTTTCTTCCAACATTTGATTGAGGAAGATGTTTTGTCATCCTATTGCCATATGTACCAATATGCAATCATTGCTTGAATTATAGACTTGAGCATTATGATTACGCATGAGGTTTCAACACAATCTACACCATGAATTTGCTTGTAACCTTTAGCAACTAATCTAGCTTTGTGTGTGAACACAATTCAATGTTTGATGGTTTTTATCCTTAAAACCAATTTGCAACCAATAAGTGTTTAATCTATTCTTGAAAATCAATAAAATTTCAATTTTGTCATCAAAACATTGGTTATGTTTTATGGCCTTTAACCGTCTAAAACATTGAGTCTATATATGGCCTCTAACCATTTTAGGGAATCTATATTTCGTCATAGCTTTCTTACAAATCACAAACTCATTAATCTACATGATAATAGTTTGACTGTAAGTTGTGGGTTTCTTCACTATCTAATAGAAGAATCTCATAGTTTCAGTGATTTGAACTCTATGCCTACTTGGGTATAGAACATCAAACAATAGAATATCAATAGCCACTTGAAAGTCCTTTGAATATTCTGTTCTCCTTGAAGCACTTGTAAAGTCTTCGAAGAGATGTCTATTTTTTAAAGCCACTTCTAAAGTCCTTAAAGAATAAGTGTTCGGATTTTCTAAAGAACTTCGAGAAGCCTCCAGAATGTCCATTTATGTTTGTTGTTCACCTCGAAGACTTTCAAGGTCCATTTTCTCCCACTTGTCATTTTGGAAAGGAATCTCCAAAAGGACATTATTTCGAGCAAACAAACATTATGTTCTCAAAAATTCGTGGTAGGAACAATACCCTTGTGTCTCATTTGAATAAATCACAATGAAACGTATATCTATACTTGGGCCTTAGTTTGTTGAATAACAAACACTAAGCTCCCACTGAGTTTAGGAACTCTTTAGATATATTATGAAAAGATATTCTGAAATTACTTTTCAATAGCTTTGACGAATTTTGGTTTAGTTTGGTGGTAGTTGAGCATTTTGTTTTAGAAATTATAGGAAAAGTCTTTATGATCCATCATTGGTCGAATCAAGTACTAATCGACTTCGATCATTCCAACTTAGATATTCCATATCTTATGGAGCTAGATTGTGAATTTTACTACACACAATCATTGATGATCATTCTTGACTTAAGTAACCATCAACATGATCTAACCTAGATCATTATGATTTCTTGCCAAGTGGGATTTATACTTCTGAATCTTTGAACTACCCAAACAGATTCAATCTTATATCACATTGAGTAAATAAACCTATATTCATTCAAATCTGTGTGAAATAATAAAGTCATAAAACCTTTCTTTAGCTTTAAACTCTATCGTCTAGGCGTTCTAACAATAGTTCATATCTTTTGTTACTTTCAACAAGTAAGACTGGCTTGTCTTGAATTGATCTAGAAATCAATCAACTTTCAAAAGTCCATCAAAATAGAGCTTATGAATGTTATTTTGTTGATATGGTCTAAGAAACAATGCCAAAGATTAGTGGAACTCAAATCAAGGGTTTGATTTGAACCTAGTAAAGTTTTATTGTAAAGAGTTGTTTGTTTTAATCAAGCATATTGACTCATCCCGTAAATGACCATTTCATTCAAATAAACAAACAAACATTATTTTTGTTCTTCTGAATGTGAGTCTTTTTGTGTTTGAAAACAGAAATTTAGGTATGCTGATTGTGGAACAAAATAGCCATTAAGTTCCAGCCTTTGAAAGGACTTAAAACAAACTAGATGACCCTACAACTAATGTAGCATTGCCATGCTTCATTTCCCACTTGTAGGTCAATAGTGTAGCCTAGCTTCCATTGTTTGAGTTATTACCGAAGTAAAAACCTCAAGCGGTATATGATACCAAGGAAGTTTGATTGCTAGGTCACTTCTCTTTAAACATAAACTTATAGGTAGAAACGGAATCGTAAATTCCTTTCATTTGTTCCTTGTTTTCCTATTTCTTGTACCCTTTCTTATAGTCTTAAGAATTGAATTCTCTAGTATTAACTTTTATACTTTGTTAGACATTTCCAATGTCACTCCAACAAGGTTCTTACCATTTTATGTTGAATATTAAGTTTCAACTAGATGATCTTACCAGAAGCTTCTAAAGTTCTCTAAGCATCGATCTATTCGAATGTCTAGGGACTAGACTCATCCGAGAATTAAATGGACAAAGATATTAGGTTGTTAACCATTGGTAAAGCTGAGCGTTTAAACTCAATGCTTTACGATCTCAAAACTACATTGTATTTTTGAATCCACAAGCACCAATCGGTTCGCCATTCGTTTTGATATTCGAAAACAACCATAAAAGTCGCTAAAAGAAACATACATTTTAAATTGCTCATTTTCTCTCATTTCCGTGAATCGTTCTTGGATTCATTACCAATCAAGGAAATTTACTGTTACCTTTCTAAAAGGATTTATTGCAGTGCAAGATATTTATTTATAAACAATAATTAAAACATACATTGAAGCATGAAAAGTCTAAACATTTATCATGAATAATAACTTGAAAATTAAAGCAATCATGCAATTCAAACAAGTTATTAGCATTTTATTCGAATTTATTGTTCCGGCAGGTGTGAATAAAATTATTCCAAGACCCTAAAACCATTGAAGAATTAACACATTATGTATTTAGACTCAATTCTAAAATCTTTTAGGTAAGCAAAAGTCTTTTGCTAATAGTCTAGAAACTACTCTTGGTTAATAGGTACGTCTAAGAACTTATTAGGTAAACCTATCAATTTTGCCACGACATAAAAGGACTCCTTACTTATATCGTTGAGTTTCACCAAAACTAACATGTACTCACAATTATTTGTGTACCTTACCCCTTTAGGATCAATAAGTAACACCTCGCTGAGCGTAACACTATTACTAGATTGATGTAAAGGTTATCCAAGTAAGTGTTATTTTGGCATGGCACCTTTTAACTCAATTTTTAAAGTTTGGAACTTAAGCCTCTTACTATGTTGGTTAGATTAAGTGAACTAAAATCCTTAACCATGCAACATAATCAAGCCATAATCTCATGCATAATTAAGACATATTTAAAGCAATAAATAACTTAAAGCATGCATAAGATAAATTTGATCTAGTATGGCCCGACTTCATCTTGAAGCGTCAACTTCAAAGTCCGTCTTGAAAATGGATTGGAAACTCCGTCTTGAATCTCTCCATGGGAGGCTCCATTTTCTTCAAATAGGATAAGCTATAATAAAACTAATTACAACTATTTGATGGTACACGGACCATATTTGAATTGAAAAACAAACTTTGGTGCATTAGGCCAATTACATTTAAATTAATGGTACGCAGACCATATTTTCTATCCTATTTGGGCCATACTAGTCACTTCATAACCTGCAAAACAGTACATATACAATATATACCATTCACCCATTCATTATCATGAATGTCCCACATAGCTGGTTAGTAAAACATATTGTTATGCATCACATAAATATTTGCAGCAATTAATCAAGGGCACCAATAATCTACCAATTATTAGTCCTTATTAATTCTAATCAAGTTGTTTTAACCTTAAAAGATTTGTAGACCTAATCAAGAGTTTATGACTAAAAATGCTCCCACTTAAACCAATAACTTTATATGCTTTACTAATTTTAAACATAAAAATGTATTTCTAGTCTAACCGGAAACATACAAGTTTAATTAAAATTTAAAGCTCATATAAAATTATAATCGAATCCATTTATTTAATTTATTTTCAGTTGAATTAAATGAACTTAAATTAATTCAAGGTTTTTAATTTTCGTAAAATAATTAGTATAAAATAAAATTTATAATAATTATAATATTCAAAATTAAAATCCGAGAAAACAATTTAAATTATTAATTTTAAAATTAATTAAAATTATTTCCGAACTGAAAATCTAAAATTAAAAACAAAACGTATCCGGGTATGGGTATATGTCAAAAAGTTAGGGTCCAGGTCCGGGTATTACTAGACCCTACCCAGACCCTACCCATTGCCATCCCTTACTCATGGAAAAGGATTTAGAATCCTATTAGAATACCAATTAGTTTAATTAGAATCCCTTTAGGACTCTATTAAATAAATTCTATCTACTAGGATTAGGATTTAATCATAGAACGAATTCCAATAGCTTTAGGATTCGTATCGCACACAACCGCACACGAGCACGAGCACCGCACAGCCCGCGGAAGCCTCGCGGCCCACGCGAGCTGCACAGCTCCTAGCCCATTTGCTCGCAGCCCATTTGCTCGCAGCCCACAAAGCTCGCGCACGCGCCATTCCTTTCTGAGCCTGGCGAGGCTTTGGCGTGTGTATTGGGCGCTTGGCTTGCTGGGCGCGGGCCTGGCTTCGTGCTGGGCCTTCGTCTAGCAAGTCTCGTCCGATGCTAATTCGTAAGATGCGCTTCCGATTGAATTCCCGATTACAGAATTCATTTCCGTAACGAACAATATTTAACATTTCCGATTCCGAAATTAATTTCCGTTTCGAACAAATAATTAATGTTTCCGTTTCCAGAATTATTTTCCGATTCCGATAATATTTCCGTTTCTGAAAATATTTCCGTTTCCAGCAATATTTCCGATTCCGGTAATATTTCCATTTCCGATAATATTTTCCGATACGTACCATGTTTCCGTTTCCGGCAACATCTACGACTTGGATAATATTTATATTTCCGATACGATCCATATTCCTGTTTCCGGCAATATCATCGTTTCTGGAGTATTCATTTACTTGCCTTTGACGATCTCAGCTGCCACTGAAACCAAGATCCGTCGATTCCGAATATCCATAGATGGAGTATTTAATGCCATTAAATACTTGATCCGTTTACGTACTATTTGTGTGACCCTACGGGTTCAGTCAAGAGTAAGCTGTGGATTAATATCATTAATTCCACTTGAACTGAAGCGGCCTCTAGCTAGGCATTCAGCTCACTTGATCTCACTAAATTATTAACTTTTTAATTAATACTGAACCGCATTTATAAGACTTAACATTAAATTCATACTTGGACCAAGGGCATTATTTCCTTCAGTCTCCACTTGTCCTTAGGGACAAGTTTGCATTTCCTAATTCATTTGTCGCTCGATGCTTGCTCTTGAACATAAGGTAACAGTTGTCATCCTTATTATGTCCAGAGGTGTTTCTCGGTTTCAGTGTTCAACTGATCAAATAAAACAGATAATCATTGCCTATGATTCATCTGAGCACGACCATGCATTTTACAGTTTCTAGCTCTCCGAGTGGCCTTGTACAACTTTCAGCATCTCATCCCGGTTTATAGGAGGACAATCCCAATCTTGCGATCTTGAGATTAGACTTCGTTTGATAGGTGATTACCTGAGCGTTGCCTTTATAGCCTCCTTTTACGCTGCGACGGTTGACAACGTCAAAGTAAGCAGTTCTCAAACAAGTAATCTCAAATCACTCAGGTATTGAGGATTAGTGTCTAATAATTTTAATGAAATTTACTTATGACAGATTTTCATCTCTTACAGTAAAGTTTCATAGGTCTGTCCGATACTAGTCTTCCCAAAGTAAGTATCTATGCAAATGATTACGACATTGCCATGTCCACATAGTTCAAGAAACATACCTACTACTCATCTTGCATTCTAGTCGTCTAATGTTTTCTATGCGTCCATCTTTATAGAAAACTCCGACCAGGGACCATTTTCAACTTTTGACATTCAAGTTCACTTGATAGACATTTCTTAGTCACAGGACTGGTCCTGACAGTCTATCTTGAATATTTTGTCAAATTGAAGGGACTCATCATTTAATACTAAACCAAGATTAAATGGAATATGAAAATACATTTCTTATATGATAAATGTTCAACCCCATTGTTTTACAACCATGGGCCTCAAACCCATCTTTAAAAACAGTTCATGGAATTCAAAGCTATGCTTGATTTCCAGTGCTACAACGTGAGTGTTGCTTCTCACTTGTTGCATAGATGTAATTATCATGCTTTGCAATCTTAATATCCTTTTCATCGAATGTTCTTCGAGATATGATGATAAGATCTTTTGAGTTTGTTTATTACGTGATCTAGTCTTTCTTACTTCGATAGTGGTTCTACGCATTTTGCAATGAAGAACCATCAAGTTAGCAGACATGTGATCCACCCAAGTTCAGTGAAGAACTCTTTAACTTAAACAACCCTGTTTCATTGCTTCTTAGGCAATAATTACTTTTACTTCAACTATATAGGTTGCTAGTGATGCTTTGTTCGGATTTGCTTATCCAAGTAGTTCACGGATATGTGGAAGACTTTCCATCTGTATCTTTAGAACATAGAAATTAATATTTAATTTCCCACGCTGTTCATGTTGCCATTTCAAAACACGACGCTTTGTAGCTCGTCCTTGCCAATGGTTAACTCCAAATGGATCTTGCTTGATCCTTTGCCAGTGTTTATGCGTGTAGAATCAATATTTAGCATATCTTTATTTCCTTGAATCAAGAACTATTCCTATGTACTTTTTCAAGTACCATAGGATTTTCTTGATCTCAATCTATTTGATCTTTACTTAGACCAATAGAGATTGGTATGTGTTCGTCATGCCTATAGCCATACGATACGTTTTTGGCGATTCTCATATTATATCATACATGATAAATTCTTTTGCAGAATAATTCCCAATTGAATTCTATTCATGTAACTTTAGCTCATCTAGTTTCAGTAGATACTAAATCCAGCTAAATTCTTTGACATATAATATAGGTTAACAATCTTACTTAGATCCTTTGATGTTTAACTTAATAAACGCTTATACATAGTTCAAACATCTTTTACTTAGATTTATTCATATGGGTCGAATATCTCCAATGGAGTCTTTCGTGTTTGATTTAGTAAATGCCATTACTTAATCCAGAACAATATTATAAGATCTTTGTGAATGGATCTTAATACCCAGTATGCACTAAGTTTCGCCTTAGTCTGTCATTGATGAATAATTTCAAATCTAAGTCATCAGCATTTGAATGTTATTTCACAATAGAGAGATATGTGTGTGATACACATAGGACCAATTAAGTTTTACGTACTCCCACTAATTAAACTTCTTATATATCTATAAGAGCCATGTACATTTTATGAGACTAAAATACTTATTAGCTTCACTAAAATATATTTCTAATTTCCAATTGCTTGCTTAAATCTGTACTTAGATTTTATAAGCTAGCTTTCATTTTCAAGCATTTATTTGGATCCACAAATCCTATGACATACCATGTACATAGTTTCTTCCAACATTTGATTGAGGAAGATGTTTTGTCATCCTATTGCCATATGTACCAATATGCAATCATTGCTTGAATTATAGACTTGAGCATTATGATTACGCATGAGGTTTCAACACAATCTACACCATGAATTTGCTTGTAACCTTTAGCAACTAATCTAGCTTTGTGTGTGAACACAATTCCATGTTTGATGGTTTTTATCCTTAAAACCAATTTGCAACCAATAAGTGTTTAATCTATTCTTGCAAATCAATAAAATTTCAATTTTGTCATCAAAACATTGGTTATGTTTTATGGCCTTTAACCGTCTAAAACATTGAGTCTATATATGGCCTCTAACCATTTTAGGGAATCTATATTTCGTCATAGCTTTCTTACAAATCACAAACTCATTAATCTACATGATAATAGTTTGACTGTAAGTTGTGGGTTTCTTCACTATCTAATAGAAGAATCTCATAGTTTCAGTGATTTGAACTCTATGCCTACTTGGGTATAGAACATCAAACAATAGAATATCAATAGCCACTTGAAAGTCCTTTGAATATTCTGTTCTCCTTGAAGCACTTGTAAAGTCTTCGAAGAGATGTCTATTTTTTAAAGCCACTTCTAAAGTCCTTAAAGAATAAGTGTTCGGATTTTCTAAAGAACTTCGAGAAGCCTCCAGAATGTCCATTTATGTTTGTTGTTCACCTCGAAGACTTTCAAGGTCCATTTTCTCCCACTTGTCATTTTGGAAAGGAATCTCCAAAAGGACATTATTTCGAGCAAACAAACATTATGTTCTCAAAAATTCGTGGTAGGAACAATACCCTTGTGTCTCATTTGAATAAATCACAATGAAACGTATATCTATACTTGGGCCTTAGTTTGTTGAATAACAAACACTAAGCTCCCACTGAGTTTAGGAACTCTTTAGATATATTATGAAAAGATATTCTGAAATTACTTTTCAATAGCTTTGACGAATTTTGGTTTAGTTTGGTGGTAGTTGAGCATTTTGTTTTAGAAATTATAGGAAAAGTCTTTATGATCCATCATTGGTCGAATCAAGTACTAATCGACTTCGATCATTCCAACTTAGATATTCCATATCTTATGGAGCTAGATTGTGAATTTTACTACACACAATCATTGATGATCATTCTTGACTTAAGTAACCATCAACATGATCTAACCTAGATCATTATGATTTCTTGCCAAGTGGGATTTATACTTCTGAATCTTTGAACTACCCAAACAGATTCAATCTTATATCACATTGAGTAAATAAACCTATATTCATTCAAATCTGTGTGAAATAATAAAGTCATAAAACCTTTCTTTAGCTTTAAACTCTATCGTCTAGGCGTTCTAACAATAGTTCATATCTTTTGTTACTTTCAACAAGTAAGACTGGCTTGTCTTGAATTGATCTAGAAATCAATCAACTTTCAAAAGTCCATCAAAATAGAGCTTATGAATGTTATTTTGTTGATATGGTCTAAGAAACAATGCCAAAGATTAGTGGAACTCAAATCAAGGGTTTGATTTGAACCTAGTAAAGTTTTATTGTAAAGAGTTGTTTGTTTTAATCAAGCATATTGACTCATCCCGTAAATGACCATTTCATTCAAATAAACAAACAAACATTATTTTTGTTCTTCTGAATGTGAGTCTTTTTGTGTTTGAAAACAGAAATTTAGGTATGCTGATTGTGGAACAAAATAGCCATTAAGTTCCAGCCTTTGAAAGGACTTAAAACAAACTAGATGACCCTACAACTAATGTAGCATTGCCATGCTTCATTTCCCACTTGTAGGTCAATAGTGTAGCCTAGCTTCCATTGTTTGAGTTATTACCGAAGTAAAAACCTCAAGCGGTATATGATACCAAGGAAGTTTGATTGCTAGGTCACTTCTCTTTAAACATAAACTTATAGGTAGAAACGGAATCGTAAATTCCTTTCATTTGTTCCTTGTTTTCCTATTTCTTGTACCCTTTCTTATAGTCTTAAGAATTGAATTCTCTAGTATTAACTTTTATACTTTGTTAGACATTTCCAATGTCACTCCAACAAGGTTCTTACCATTTTATGTTGAATATTAAGTTTCAACTAGATGATCTTACCAGAAGCTTCTAAAGTTCTCTAAGCATCGATCTATTCGAATGTCTAGGGACTAGACTCATTCGAGAATTAAATGGACAAAGATATTAGGTTGTTAACCATTGGTAAAGCTGAGCGTTTAAACTCAATGATTTACGATCTCAAAACTACATTGTATTTTTGAATCCACAAGCACCAATCGGTTCGCCATTCGTTTTGATATTCGAAAACAACCATAAAAGTCGCTAAAAGAAACATACATTTTAAATTGCTCATTTTCTCTCATTTCCGTGAATCGTTCTTGGATTCATTACCAATCGAGGAAATTTACTGTTACCTTTCTAAAAGGATTTACTGCAGTGCAAGATATTTATTTATAAACAATAATTAAAACATACATTGAAGCATGAAAAGTCTAAACATTTATCATGAATAATAACTTGAAAATTAAAGCAATCATGCAATTCAAACAAGTTATTAGCATTTTATTCGAATTTATTGTTCCGGCAGGTGTGAATAAAATTATTCCAAGACCCTAAAACCATTGAAGAATTAACACATTATGTATTTAGACTCAATTCTAAAATCTTTTAGGTAAGCAAAAGTCTTTTGCTAATAGTCTAGAAACTACTCTTGGTTAATAGGTACGTCTAAGAACTTATTAGGTAAACCTATCAATTTTGCCACGACATAAAAGGACTCCTTACTTATATCGTTGAGTTTCACCAAAACTAACATGTACTCACAATTATTTGTGTACCTTACCCCTTTAGGATCAATAAGTAACACCTCGCTGAGCGTAACACTATTACTAGATTGATGTAAAGGTTATCCAAGTAAGTGTTATTTTGGCATGGCACCTTTTAACTCAATTTTTAAAGTTTGGAACTTAAGCCTCTTACTATGTTGGTTAGATTAAGTGAACTAAAATCCTTAACCATGCAACATAATCAAGCCATAATCTCATGCATAATTAAGACATATTTAAAGCAATAAATAACTTAAAGCATGCATAAGATAAATTTGATCTAGTATGGCCCGACTTCATCTTGAAGCGTCAACTTCAAAGTCCGTCTTGAAAATGGATTGGAAACTCCGTCTTGAATCTCTCCATGGGAGGCTCCATTTTCTTCAAATAGGATAAGCTATAATAAAACTAATTACAACTATTTGATGGTACACGGACCATATTTGAATTGAAAAACAAACTTTGGTGCATTAGACCAATTACATTTAAATTAATGGTACGCAGACCATATTTTCTATCCTATTTGGGCCATACTAGTCACTTCATAACCTGCAAAACAGTACATATACAATATATACCATTCACCCATTCATTATCATGAATGTCCCACATAGCTGGTTAGTAAAACACATTGTTATGCATCACATAAATATTTGCAGCAATTAATCAAGGGCACCAATAATCTACCAATTATTAGTCCTTATTAATTCTAATCAAGTTGTTTTAACCTTAAAAGATTTGTAGACCTAATCAAGAGTTTATGACTAAAAATGCTCCCACTTAAACCAATAACTTTATATGCTTTACTAATTTTAAACATAAAAATGTATTTCTAGTCTAACCGGAAACATACAAGTTTAATTAAAATTTAAAGCTCATATAAAATTATAATCGAATCCATTTATTTAATTTATTTTCAGTTGAATTAAATGAACTTAAATTAATTCAAGGTTTTTAATTTTCGTAAAATAATTAGTATAAAATAAAATTTATAATAATTATAATATTCAAAATTAAAATCCGAGAAAACAATTTAAATTATTAATTTTAAAATTAATTAAAATTATTTCCGAACTGAAAATCTAAAATTAAAAACAAAACGTATCCGGGTATGGGTATATGTCAAAAAGTTAGGGTCCAGGTCCGGGTATTACTAGACCCTACCCAGACCCTACCCATTGCCATCCCTTACTCATGGAAAAGGATTTAGAATCCTATTAGAATACCAATTAGTTTAATTAGAATCCCTTTAGGACTCTATTAAATAAATTCTATCTACTAGGATTAGGATTTAATCATAGAACGAATTCCAATAGCTTTAGGATTCGTATCGCACACAACCGCACACGAGCACGAGCACCGCACAGCCCGCGGAAGCCTCGCGACCCACGCGAGCTGCACAGCTCCTAGCCCATTTGCTCGCAGCCCATTTGCTCGCAGCCCACAAAGCTCGCGCACGCGCCATTCCTTGCTGAGCCTGGCGAGGCTTTGGCGTGTGTATTGGGCGCTTGGCTTGCTGGGCGCGGGCCTGGCTTCGTGCTGGGCCTTCGTCTAGCAAGTCTCGTCCGATGCTAATTCGTAAGATGCGCTTCCGATTGAATTCCCGATTACAGAATTCATTTCCGTAACGAACAATATTTAACATTTCCGATTCCGAAATTAATTTCCGTTTCGAACAAATAATTAATGTTTCCGTTTCCAGAATTATTTTCCGATTCCGATAATATTTCCGTTTCTGAAAATATTTCCGTTTCCAGCAATATTTCCGATTCCGGTAATATTTCCATTTCCGATAATATTTTCCGATACGTACCATGTTTCCGTTTCCGGCAACATCTACGACTTGGATAATATTTATATTTCCGATACGATCCATATTCCTGTTTCCGGCAATATCATCGTTTCTGGAGTATTCATTTACTTGCCTTTGACGATCTCAGCTGCCACTGAAACTAAGATCCGTCGATTCCGAATATCCATAGATGGAGTATTTAATGCCATTAAATACTTGATCCGTTTACGTACTATTTGTGTGACCCTACGGGTTCAGTCAAGAGTAAGCTGTGGATTAATATCATTAATTCCACTTGAACTGAAGCGGCCTCTCGCTAGGCATTCAGCTCACTTGATCTCACTAAATTATTAACTTTTTAATTAATACTGAACCGCATTTATAAGACTTAACATTAAATTCATACTTGGACCAAGGGCATTATTTCCTTCAGTCTCCACTTGTCCTTAGGGACAAGTTTGCATTTCCTAATTCATTTGTCGCTCGATGCTTGCTCTTGAACATAAGGTAACAGTTGTCATCCTTATTATGTCCAGAGGTGTTTCTCGGTTTCAGTGTTCAACTGATCAAATAAAACAGATAATCATTGCCTATGATTCATCTGAGCACGACCATGCATTTTACAGTTTCTAGCTCTCCGAGTGGCCTTGTACAACTTTCAGCATCTCATCCCGATTTATGGGAGGACAATCCCAATCTTGCGATCTTGAGATTAGACTTCGTTTGATAGGTGATTACCTGAGCGTTGCCTTTATAGCCTCCTTTTACGCTGCGACGGTTGACAACGTCAAAGTAAGCAGTTCTCAAACAAGTAATCTCAAATCACTCAGGTATTGAGGATTAGTGTCTAATAATTTTAATGAAATTTGCTTATGACAGATTTTCATCTCTTACAGTAAAGTTTTATAGGTCTGTCCGGTACTAGTCTTCCCAAAGTAAGTATCTATGCAAATGATTACGACATTGCCATGTCCACATAGTTCAAGAAACATACCTACTACTCATCTTGTATTCTAGTCGTCTAATGTTTTCTATGCCTCCATCTTTATAGAAAACTCCGACCAGGGACCATTTTCAACTTTTGACATTCAAGTTCACTTGATAGACATTTCTTAGTCACAGGACTGGTCCTGACAGTCTATCTTGAATATTTTGTCAAATTGAAGGGACTCATCATTTAATACTAAACCAAGATTAAATGGAATATGAAAATACATTTCTTATATGATAAATGTTCAACCCCATTGTTTTACAACCATGGGCCTCAAACCCATCTTTAAAAACAGTTCATGGAATTCAAAGCTATGCTTGATTTCCAGTGCTACAACGTGAGTGTTGCTTCTCACTTGTTGCATAGGTGTAATTATCATGCTTTGCAATCTTAATATCCTTTTCATCGAATGTTCTTCGAGATATGATGATAAGATCTTTTGAGTTTGTTTATTACGTGATCTAGTCTTTCTTACTTCGATAGTGGTTCTACGCATTTTGCAATGAAGAACCATCAAGTTAGCAGACATGTGATCCACCCAAGTTCAGTGAAGAACTCTTTAACTTAAACAACCCTGTTTCATTGCTTCTTAGGCAATAATTACTTTTACTTCAACTATATAGGTTGCTAGTGATGCTTTGTTCGGATTTGCTTATCCAAGTAGTTCACGGATATGTGGAAGACTTTCCATCTGTATCTTTAGAACACAGAAATTAATATTTAATTTCCCACGCTGTTCATGTTGCCATTTCAAAACACGACGCTTTGTAGCTCGTCCTTGCCAATGGTTAACTCCAAATGGATCTTGCTTGATCCTTTGCCAGTGTTTATGTGTGTAGAATCAATATTTAGCATATCTTTATTTCCTTGAATCAAGAACTATTCCTATGTACTTTTTCAAGTACCATAGGATTTTCTTGATCTCAATCTATTTGATCTTTACTTAGACCAATAGAGATTGGTATGTGTTCGTCATGCCTATAGCCATACGATACGTTTTTGGCGATCCTCATATTATAGCATACATGATAAATTCTTTTGCAGAATAATTCCCAATTGAATTCTATTCATGTAACTTTAGCTCATCTAGTTTCAGTAGATACTAAATCCAGCTAAATTCTTTGACATATAATATAGGTTAACAATCTTACTTAGATCCTTTGATGTTTAACTTAATAAACGCTTATACATAGTTCAAACATCTTTTACTTAGATTTATTCATATGGGTCGAATATCTCCAATGGAGTCTTTCGTGTTTGATTTAGTAAATGCCATTACTTAATCCAGAACAATATTATAAGATCTCTGTGAATGGATCTTAATACCCAGTATGCACTAAGTTTCGCCTTAGTCTGTCATTGATGAATAATTTCAAATCTAAGTCATCAGCATTTGAATGTTATTTCACAATAGAGAGATATGTGTGTGATACACATAGGACCAATTAAGTTTTACGTACTCCCACTAATTAAACTTCTTATATATCTATAAGAGCCATGTAATTTTATGAAACTAAAATACTTATTAGCTTCACTAAAATATATTTCTAATTCCCAATTGCTTGCTTAAATCTGTACTTAGATTTTATAAGCTAGCTTTCATTTTCAAGAATTTATTTGGATCCACAAATCCTATGACATACCATGTACATAGTTTCTACCAACATTTGATTGAGGAAGATGTTTTGTCATCCTATTGCCATATGTACCAATATGCAATCATTGCTTGAATTATAGACTTGAGCATTATGATTATGCATGAGGTTTCAACACAATCTACACCATGAATTTGCTTGTAACCTTTAGCAACTAATCTAGCTTTGTGTGTGAACACAATTCCATGTTTGATGGTTTTTATCCTTAAAACCAATTTGCAACCAATAAGTGTTTAATCTATTCTTGCAAATCAATAAAATTTCAATTTTGTCATCAAAACATTGGTTATGTTTTATGGCCTTTAACCGTCTAAAACATTGAGTCTATATATGGCCTCTAACCATTTTAGGGAATCTATATTTCGTCATAGCTTTCTTACAAATCACAAACTCATTAATCTACATGATAATAGTTTGACTGTAAGTTGTGGGTTTCTTCACTATCTAATAGAAGAATCTCATAGTTTCAGTGATTTGAACTCTATGCCTACTTGGGTATAGAACATCAAACAATAGAATATCAATAGCCACTTGAAAATCCTTTGAATATTCTGTTCTCCTTGAAGCACTTGTAAAGTCTTCGAAGAGATGTCTATTTTTTAAAGCCACTTCTAAAGTCCTTAAAGAATAAGTGTTCGGATTTTCTAAAGAACTTCGAGAAGCCTCCAGAATGTCCATTTATGTTTGTTGTTCACCTCGAAGACTTTCAAGGTCCATTTTCTCCCACTTGTCATTTTGGAAAGGAATCTCCAAAAGGACATTATTTCGAGCAAACAAACATTATGTTCTCAAAAATTCGTGGTAGGAACAATACCCTTGTGTCTCATTTGAATAAATCACAATGAAACGTATATCTATACTTGGGCCTTAGTTTGTTGAATAACAAACACTAAGCTCCCACTGAGTTTAGGAACTCTTTAGATATATTATGAAAAGATATTCTGAAATTACTTTTCAATAGCTTTGACGAATTTTGGTTTAGTTTGGTGGTAGTTGAGCATTTTGTTTTAGAAATTATAGGAAAAGTCTTTATGATCCATCATTGGTCGAATCAAGTACTAATCGACTTCGATCATTCCAACTTAGATATGCCATATCTTATGGAGCTAGATTGTGAATTTTACTACACACAATCATTGATGATCATTCTTGACTTAAGTAATCATCAACATGATCTAACCTAGATCATTATGATTTCTTGCCAAGTGGGATTTATACTTCTGAATCTTTGAACTACCCAAACAGATTCAATCTTATATCACATTGAGTAAATAAACCTATATTCACTCAAATCTGTGTGAAATAATAAAGTCATAAAACCTTTCTTTAGCTTTAAACTCTATCGTCTAGGCGTTCTAACAATAGTTCATATCTTTTGTTACTTTCAACAAGTAAGACTGGCTTGTCTTGAATTGATCTAGAAATCAATCAACTTTCAAAAGTCCATCAAAATAGAGCTTATGAATGTTATTTTGTTGATATGGTCTAAGAAACAATGCCAAAGATTAGTGGAACTCAAATCAAGGGTTTGATTTGAACCTAGTAAAGTTTTATTGTAAAGAGTTGTTTGTTTTAATCAAGCATATTGACTCATCCCGTAAATGACCATTTCATTCAAATAAACAAACAAACATTATTTTTGTTCTTCTGAATGTGAGTCTTTTTGTGTTTGAAAACAGAAATTTAGGTATGCTGATTGTGGAACAAAATAGCCATTAAGTTCCAGCCTTTGAAAGGACTTAAAACAAACTAGATGACCCTACAACTAATGTAGCATTGCCATGCTTCATTTCCCACTTGTAGGTCAATAGTGTAGCCTAGCTTCCATTGTTTGAGTTATTACCGAAGTAAAAACCTCAAGCGGTATATGATACCAAGGAAGTTTGATTGCTAGGTCACTTCTCTTTAAACATAAACTTATAGGTAGAAACGGAATCGTAAATTCCTTTCATTTGTTCCTTGTTTTCCTATTTCTTGTACCCTTTCTTATAGTCTTAAGAATTGAATTCTCTAGTATTAACTTTTATACTTTGTTAGACATTTCCAATGTCACTCCAACAAGGTTCTTACCATTTTATGTTGAATATTAAGTTTCAACTAGATGATCTTACCAGAAGCTTCTAAAGTTCTCTAAGCATCGATCTATTCGAATGTCTAGGGACTAGACTCATCCGAGAATTAAATGGACAAAGATATTAGGTTGTTAACCATTGGTAAAGCTGAGCGTTTAAACTCAATGCTTTACGATCTCAAAACTACATTGTATTTTTGAATCCACAAGCACCAATCGGTTCGCCATTCGTTTTGATATTCGAAAACAACCATAAAAGTCGCTAAAAGAAACATACATTTTAAATTGCTCATTTTCTCTCATTTCCGTGAATTGTTCTTGGATTCATTACCAATCGAGGAAATTTACTGTTACCTTTCTAAAAGGATTTACTGCAGTGCAAGATATTTATTTATAAACAATAATTAAAACATACATTGAAGCATGCAAAGTCTAAACATTTATCATGAATAATAACTTGAAAATTAAAGCAATCATGCAATTCAAACAAGTTATTAGCATTTTATTCGAATTTATTGTTCCGGCAGGTGTGAATAAAATTATTCCAAGACCCTAAAACCATTGAAGAATTAACACATTATGTATTTAGACTCAATTCTAAAATCTTTTAGGTAAGCAAAAGTCTTTTGCTAATAGTCTAGAAACTACTCTTGGTTAATAGGTACGTCTAAGAACTTATTAGGTAAACCTATCAATTTTGCCACGACATAAAAGGACTCCTTACTTATATCGTTGAGTTTCACCAAAACTAACATGTACTCACAATTATTTGTGTACCTTACCCCTTTAGGATCAATAAGTAACACCTCGCTGAGCGTAACACTATTACTAGATTGATGTAAAGGTTATCCAAGTAAGTGTTATTTTGGCATGGCACCTTTTAACTCAATTTTTAAAGTTTGGAACTTAAGCCTCTTACTATGTTGGTTAGATTAAGTGAACTAAAATCCTTAACCATGCAACATAATCAAGCCATAATCTCATGCATAATTAAGACATATTTAAAGCAATAAATAACTTAAAGCATGCATAAGATAAATGTGATCTAGTATGGCCCGACTTCATCTTGAAGCTTCAACTTCAAAGTCCGTCTTGAAAATGGATTGGAAACTCCGTCTTGAATCTCTCCATGGGAGGCTCCATTTTCTTCAAATAGGATAAGCTATAATAAAACTAATTACAACTATTTGATGGTACACAGACCATATTTGAATTGAAAAACAAACTTTGGTGCATTAGACCAATTACATTTAAATTAATGGTACGCAGACCATATTTTCTATCCTATTTGGGCCATACTAGTCACTTCATAACCTGCAAAACAGTACATATACAATATATACCATTCACCCATTCATTATCATGAATGTCCCACATAGCTGGTTAGTAAAACACATTGTTATGCATCACATAAATATTTGCAGCAATTAATCAAGGGCACCAATAATCTACCAATTATTAGTCCTTATTAATTCTAATCAAGTTGTTTTAACCTTAAAAGATTTGTAGACCTAATCAAGAGTTTATGACTAAAAATGCTCCCACTGAAACCAATAACTTTATATGCTTTACTAATTTTAAACATAAAAATGTATTTCTAGTCTAACCGGAAACATACAAGTTTAATTAAAATTTAAAGCTCATATAAAATTATAATCGAATCCATTTATTTAATTTATTTTCAGTTGAATTAAATGAACTTAAATTAATTCAAGGTTTTTAATTTTAGTAAAATAATTAGTATAAATTAAAATTTATAATAATTATAATAATTCAAAATTAAAATCCGAGAAAACAATTTAAATTATTAATTTTAAAATTAATTAAAATTATTTTAAAAACAAAACGTATCAATTGTCGCAAGACGAGGCACTTGGGCTTGCGCCCAAGCCCCATCGAGCTACGAGGCCCCCGTGCCCCGTGCCATTGATCGTTGCACACGGCTTGCACAGCCACACCGCACACACAGCCATATGCCACGCACACATGCAGCCATGTTGGCTACGCTGCGCGCAGCCTTGTGTTGTGTCGTGGTTGCCTACCTCTCGGCGGGCCTGGTGCGTCGTGGCGCAGCACATCGCTGCCCACACGCATCTTGCTCGTCGCATGTGCATGCCCATTGCCCTCGCCCATCTCCCAGCATGCATGCCTAGGCTTCGAGCCTTGCGTGCCGCCTAGCTTGTTGCTCGCTGCATTCGTACCGCACGGGCGACGGGCTCCCTTGCTCGTCGTCGCGTGCCCGCACTATACAACACCCCTTAAGGGTAACACGTAGCTTAGGCTTCGAATTTGGGTATTCTGAGGTAAAACCTCCGAAAATTCATAGTTAGGCTTCGAATTTGGGAATTCTGGGTTCGGCCGAAAAAAAGTACTTTTGTCAAAATTTTAGAATGCCTTTTACATGCGGAATTGACACAAAAATCACTCGATTTGGATGCGTACATATAATTAAATAAACGCAATTTGCAATTAATTAACAATTACGAAAATTAATCACCCCTTTTTAATTCTTTGCAAATTTGTAAAATTTAACCATGTTTAAGCAATTATAGATCATGCAATTAATAAGGGGCTCATGATACCACTGTTAGGTTATGATACATATGAACAACATAAATCATGCGGAAGAACCTTAATGCCAGGAATCATATTAATTTCACATAATCATATAATTAGTCTAGGATGCATACACTTTGTAGCGTGCCCTCCCTAGCTGCGCCCGAACCGAACAAGAACAAGTCTTTAGGACTCCAAGTGTCGTCCCTCCGTAGAAATTCCACAGCACGTCCGGATCCGCCTTAAGATTGACCAACTAGAATCGCCCTTAAGGTACTACTTATTTTCGGCTAAATGGGCAAGAGTTATGGCTGATTTTTCTGCTTAAAAATCCTAGCTTTGAATACTTGAAAACTTGTATATAAATTTGTGAACCTAGGCACATATTTATAGAGTCATGGAAAAGGATTTAGAATCCTATTAGAATACCAATTAGTTTAATTAGAATCCCTTTAGGACTCTATTAAATAAATTCTATCTACTAGGATTGGGATTTAATCATAGAACAAATTCCAATAGCTTTAGGATTCGTATCGCACACAACCGCACACGAGCACGAGCACCGCACAGCCCGTGCAAGCCTCGCGGCCCACGCAAGCTGCACAGCTCGCAGCCCATTTGCTCGCAGCCCACATAGCTCGCGCGCGCGCCATACCTTGTTGGGCCTGGCCTTGCGCTGGGTCTGGCGAGGCTTTGGCGTGTGTGTTGGGCGCTTGGCTTGCTGGGCGCGGGCCTGGCTTCGTGCTGGGCCTTCGTCTAGCAAGTCTCGTCCGATGCTAATTCGTACGATGCGCTTCCGATTAAATTCCCGATTCTGGAATTCATTTCCGTTACGAACAATATTTAACATTTCCGATTCCGGAAGTAATTTCCGTTTCGAACAAATATTTAATAATTCCGTTTCCGGAATTATTTTCCGATTCTGATAATATTTCCGTTTCTGACAATATTTCCGTTTCCGGCAATATTTCCGATTCCGGTAATATTTCCATTTCCGATAATATTTTCCGATACGTACCATGTTTCCGTTTCCGGCAACATCTACGACTTGGATAATATTTATATTTCCGATACGATCCATATTTCCGTTTCCGGCAATATCATCGTTTCCGGAGTATTCATTTACTTGCCTTTGACGATCTCAGCTCCCACTGAAACCAAGATCCGTCGATTCTGAATATCCATAGATGGAGTATTTAATGCCATTAAATACTTGATCCGTTTACGTACCATTTGTGTGACCCTACGGGTTCAGTCAAGAGTAAGCTGTGGATTAATATCATTAATTCCACTTGATCTGAAGCGGCCTCTAGCTAGGCATTCAACTCACTTGATCTCACTGAATTATTAACTTGTTAATTAATACTGAACCGCATTTATTAGACTTAACATTAAATGCATACTTGGACCAAGGGCATTATTTCCTTCAGTCTTGCACAAAGCGTCTATAGTAACCAGCTAATCCCAGAAAACTTTGAATGTCAGTCAAACTCTTGGGTGTTGGCCATTCACTAACAGCTTTGATCTTAGCAGGGTCTACTGCCACTCCTTCTTTAGACACAAAATGTCCCAAAAATACAACCTTTTCCAACCAAAATTCACACTTTGAGAACTTGGCATACAACTGGTTATCTCTCAGCTACTCAACACAGATCTCAAGTGTTCAACGTGATACTCTTCACTCTTCGAATACACTAGGATGTCACTATGAAAACCACTACAAACTTTTCCAAGAAAGCATGGAACACACGGTTCATTAAGTCCATAAATATTGCAGGTGCATTGGTTAACCCAAAAGGCATAACGGTGAACTCATAATGTCTGTATCTAGTCCTGAATGCGGTCTTTGGTATATCGTGCTCAGCGATTCTCAATTGATGATAACCTGAGCGCAAGTCGATCTTTGAAAAGATTCATGCTCCTTTCAGTTGGTCAAATAGGTCATCTATCCTAGGTAAAGGATACTTATTCTTGATCACGACTTTATTGAGCTCCCTGTAGTCTATACAGAGCCTCATACTTCCTTCCTTCTTTTTCACAAACATGACTGGTGCTCCCCAAGGTGATGCACTTGGCCTAATGTAACCTTTCTCTAACAGATCCTTCAATTGGCCTTTCAACTCATTCATATATGCTGGAGCCATTCGATATGGTGCTTTCGAGATAGGCGCGGTTCCAGGCACTAAGTCTATGGTGAAGACAATAGGTCGAT
Organism: Spinacia oleracea; assembly: GCF_020520425.1. NCBI lineage: Eukaryota > Viridiplantae > Streptophyta > Magnoliopsida > Caryophyllales > Amaranthaceae > Spinacia > Spinacia oleracea. The sequence goes on along the minus strand of NC_079489.1, from coordinate 116,660,318 downwards.
TGGGAGGCATCCCCGGGATCTCTTCCGGAAACACATCGAGGAATTCATTCACTACTGCAATGTCCTCAGGTTGATCTTTGGTCACATGCTCTAGGTTTGGCACATTGCATAAGAAGATTGGGTTCCCTTTACTGACTAGCTTCACGAGTTCCATTGTCGTGATAATCCCTATGTTCTTAGGTTTACCAAAACGACGATACGACACTACTTTTCCTAGGCTAGACCTCAAGTGAACCTTCTGCTTCTCACAATCTATTTTGGCTTTGAACATGGCCAACTAGTTCATCCCTAGAATCACATCTAGCTCTCCTAACTCAAACTCGAATAGGTTGGATAGGAATACGGTCTTGGCTATGGTCAAAGGCACATCTCTATGGATTTTGGTACACTCTACTATGCTATCAGTAGGTATGACTATAGGTACCTCAATTGTTTCGGACTCTTTCAATCCTAATTTTCCCAAAACGTCTACTGAGATAAAAGAATGTGTTGCACCAGAATCAAATAGTACTTTATCTAAAACGGAGTTAATAGAAAAAGTACCAACTATGACGTCAGAGGAAGTTTCTGCTTCTTGCCTAGATATCACATTCAGCTTCCCTTGGGCAACTCCTTTGTTATAGCCACCTCCACTGGTGTTTCCATTTTTGTTTCGGTTCCCATTCTGCTGTTGGTTTCCTCCAGGCTTTCCATGGTTCTGGTGGTCTCCATTGCTATTGTTACCACCTTGGTAACCCCTTTGGTTTCCACATCCATTTCCTCCATTTCGGTTCTGGTTATGCCGGTTATTGTTCTGGTGGTTACTTTGGTTAGGCGTTCCATTCTTAGCATAGTATTCGTACTCTCTATGGCCTAACTTCTGACAGAACCTATAGGTCACTAGGTTTCCGTCACAGTCCTTTCCAGGGTGATTCATATTACGACGCCTACAGTCGTAGGTCCTTACTCCATTCCTTCTAGATTGGTTTCCACCACTTTGGTTGTTGCGATTTCCACCATTGTTACCCCTAAAATGGAAATTTCCATTCCCTTTGTTCTTCTTAAAATTCCCTTGATTCTGTTGGTTACTCCCCTAATTCGAGTTCCCAACATCCTTTCTTTTCTCAGCACCTCCATTCTTCCTTTATTGTAACCCATATAGGTGAGCAGCTTTTCCGTACAGGGTGTCTAACGAGGTAAAAGTCTCCCCAGACAGCAACAACTGTAAGTCCATGGTCAATCCATTCTCAAACCTTTGAGCTCTAAGCTCTTCCGTTGCCACCACTTCAGGTGCAAACCTAGACAGCTCTATAAACTTGGAATAGTACTCCGTTACAGACAAACCCTCCATTTTGAGTTCGATGAACTCCTACGCCTTTTGCTTCTTTAGGTAAGGTGGGTAAAACTTGTTCCTCAACGCGGTTTTAAACGCTTCCCACCCAAAGTTAGGTGTGGCTCTAAGGGTATTCTCACATCGTTGCCACCATAAATCAGCTTCGCCTCTAAGGTAATACACAACACTGTTTACCCTAAGGTCTTCGGGGCAATTCGCAGCTAGAATAAGCTTATCAAATTCTCTCAACCAGTTTTCAAGTACACTTGGTTCAATCTCCCCGTGGTACATTGGAGGCTTGCTTTGAGCTATTTTCTTAAACATTTCCCCAGCCGGATCATGCACTGGGTTGGCTCTAGTTTGATCTAGGTCTCGAACTACCTCAGCTAGTTGTCTAACCACTTCAGAAATTTCTTGGTTAGCCATATCCCTTCTCCTGGATAAAAAGACTAACTTTAATATTGGTTGGACACGACATCACTAAGGCACTAGTTCGACAATGAACCTACTTCAACAAGAACCCAAATCAAACGCGTCCTAGGGGAAGTTGGCGCCAACCTTGGGCCTTCTTTCCCACTTATTCGATGCATGTAATTTAGATGGTTGCTAAGTTGACCACCTTGCACATAAAATTTCATTGAAGAAATAACAATGAATCCCTTTGCGATACCCACGAAACTTTTAATCGAAATTTGAACTTAAGAGATAACAAAAGGAATTTGATGCTTTTATTAATACTTCAATGAGAAAGTCTTACATCCATCAATAACATTGCTTTTATTTCTCCAAATCATAACTGAACTAATAACCATAAATAGTAGCTTTATTAATCAATAAGATAAATAACTAAGGATTACATTTCTTTAAAGACTATTGTCATCACGACGATCATCTCTTTCTTTGTATTGCTCTGGAGTAAAGTCTTGATCGTTAGGATCATCCAAGTCTTCTTCAGGATCAGAATCTTCATCCATAGCCTCATCATCCTGTTGTGGCACACTATCAACCACATTATCTTCTTCAAGTTCAGCTTTGGATCCACTATATATCTCAATGGTTGGTTCAGGAATTACAGGGTTAGGATTCTCAATTTCAACCACATCATCATCATCCTCCTCAATATCATTAACTTGCTCATCATGTATCATGCCATCTTCACCATCACTTTCTTCTCCTCCATAGCCCATACCTAGACCCCGCAGAGTATTTTCCATCCTCATAACTATTTTCAGCAACCTCTAAGATAGTAGTGAGAACCTTAGTATCATACTTCCATCTACCATCTCCAGTCCCATACTTGTACCAATTAGGGGCACCATCATTATAGTGCATGTCACTGAACTTGTTCTTAAGGTCTATCTAAGGGTTCTTATGGGGCAAACAATGAATAACCATACTAGCCATCATATCCTTATGCCTAAGATGTGGCATATCCTTGGTTGAAGCAAAATAGTAGCAAGCAAACAAAATCTTCTGAACATACATGTGAGGAGTCTCGTTATCCAGTTTCTCTAGGTGTCCTAGACTTGGGAACTTAGAAGATAGCATCTTAATCCTAAAAATTCACAACTAAAAAGTCTTACTAACGCGTTCCCAAAGAAATTCCAACCCAAAATGATACAATAAATGGTTCGTGGAGCCAGACAATTTCAATGCACAAGTATATGCTCAACATGAATTATGATGCAAATAATCACATAAAGCAAGATAAAACATGGTCAAAACATATACATGGCAATTAATAACTCACATAATCACATAAAATGTATACTTAAACTAATATGCCCTTCTTAATCTACCCATTCCTCACTTGGAAGTAATATTAATTTTCGAAATTAATTAAGAAATAACTCCCAACTTAGTTGAAATTATTAAAATTAAAATCGAAAATCAATAAAAATTATTAATTAATTTAAGTAATTAAATTCGGATATTTAATAAAAAAAAAAAAAAATCCGAAAATAAAAATAAATTAAAGAAATTCGAATAAATAAAATAAAAATAAATTCGAATATTTCGAATAAATAAAAAAAATCGGATAAAATAAATTAATTTGAATAATAATCCCAAACTTTTAAACTTATTTCAAACGACCCAAAATAATTGGTATTTGACCTTTAAAATATTGAGTACTCAAAATAATACGTTTCGACTTTAGGAAAATAATATTTAAAAATCCTAAAGTTCCGCAAATACCACTTTGTAGTATGGATTACTACAAAGAAGCATTAGTCTCCGATTACCACTTTGTAGTATTGCTTACTACAAGGAAGGAATGAAACTAAGCTCTACTATACCACTTTGTAACACCCTAATAATTCCTTGCTTTTATAAAACCATTTTCCAACTCAAAATAAAGGAATTACTAAAGTATTACCGCCACCGTGATAACGGTTATGGCTAGTACCAGAATTACGCAGCGGAATTTAATATTAACTAACTTTCAAACCAACATAAATAATAATTATTGAGGCCTCCTACAAGTTGGAACCATAACAGCCCAAAACCAAAGTATTAAAAATCTAACAAACTCAAAATATGATTAAATTATTAAAATAGTTTCAAAGCACAAAAGAATGCAACTCTCTCAACCATCCTAAACTACATGATTTCGATCGTACTTTGATCTACCAATCTGCTAAATTAATCTACTCCCCAATAATGCAAGTGCAAATGATGGATCATCATAGGGTCATTAAGCGAAGGCCATGCCCAAAAGACACAAAGCACGTAGTCAGCAAAAGCTGAGTACTTACAAAGCTAGAGTGAAATAAAACTATAAACATGCGTCACTCGCTATAATACTAATCCACATGCAAAAGCCATTTAATAAAAGACAAGCAAATCATGAATACAAGACTCGACTCTTAACTCGACTCTTGACTCACAATTTAATTAGAATAAGTTTCGAACGGGCCAAAAGAAGATTCCATACAAAGGAACGGTGTTGGGAGCCCACCAACCACCATAATAAATAATATAATGAATATCGGACCATACCGAGTGTCGGGCCATACCGACGGAATTCCAGCGCATAAATGAAATGAAACAACGTCTTGTATCATTAGTAGGAGATCAAGCTTTTCGGCAAGTCTCCCCTCATTGTTCATACTCAAGGTATATACGTTCCAAGAGTTTTGAAGCTTGTTCTGGTTGCACTTTACGTTTATTAATATTTTATTAAAGGCGAACTCGAGACTCAACAAACATACATACATACATACATTTAATAAACGACAACCAAAACAATATCCTTTTAATCCTTTAGGACTTGTGATCAATAAATTAAGATGTAGTGAAATTACTACCAAGTTCCTTCTCACAAAAGGTGAGATTCCACATCATGCCTATTAACATGAGGGTTGTGCCCTAGCACGACAAATCCTAATTCATTTCATATAAAATATTCCCAACTGAACTCTACATGTGTGGTGTCTTACGTGAGCTAATCCTTCACATGTGGTAAAATAAATAGTACAACGAGGTACGAATAATTGGCTGAAAAGTATGCTAGACATCCCGTACAATATCATAACAATAAATAATTCATCCCTTGCATGTGAAACAAACCATACATGCATAAATATTGAACAACATGATTGACAATGAAATCCACACTCACAATAGTCCCAACATGCTTGTTCAATCAACAATTCAATAATTCCAATAATAATAATTCACATGATCGTCCACCAAATCAAATATAAATCCACCAAGTTCATGTAATACAATTCACATCCATAAACAATCATGTAATGTCCCTTAACATTTAATGTGGTCGCCCTAGACTTGTACGTACCTTGAATACCTAAGCGTAGGGGCCACTTTGCAAACACGATCACTTACTTAGAAATCACCTCCTATCATCAAAATAATGAAACCTTAATTATTTCCATGTTCATTAAAATTCCAGCAACTTTATGAAACTTAAAACCTTGATAATAATTAGAAATTAATCGTTCTTTAATAAATTAATCGTCTCAATTTGCAAAACTAATCCCTAGTATGAAACCATACTTTTTCCACCATTAAAATCAATAAAAATTGACACTTTAAACCTTTTTATAAATCTGAAAATATAATTGATTATCATAATTAAATCAATCACCTAATTATGCTAATCAATTGACCCTTTAGGTCTAGGTTAAAACCCTAACTTTAATTCTCCAATAAAAATCACTTTAACACCATAAAAATCAAGTCTTTATTAAATAAACAAATCTGAAAATTCATACTTTAGTAATTAAAATACGCCTCAAGAATCAAAACATGTAAATCATCACAATACGGTGTTCACAACCGATTCTCAGCATTTTAATTATTCAAAACAATAATAATAATATAATTTAAAATACGGAATTGGAATAGAATAGGTAAGGAAGAAGAGAATTATACCAATCCGGCCTATAGCACGGAACAACCACGAATTAAATGTGATTGGGCGAAAAATTGAATGAACGAACAAGAACAACACACACACACACACACACACACACACACACACACACACACACACACACACACACCTTGTGTGTGTGCGCGCGCGGGCGAGAACGAAGGCAGCAGCATCAAGGCGCTGGCGCGGGACGAGAGGGGAGCAAGAGAGTGAGGGTGTGCGTGTGGCTGGGCGAGAGCAGCGCACACAGCAACAGCAATAGCACGCATCAGGGGAAGGGGGTGAGCGGGCTGCGAGGGGCACAGCAGCACGCGAGGCACGACGAGTGCTTGTGCTGTGCGGGTGAGGTGAGCCGGGCACAAGGGAGAGAGAAAAGAGGAGTGTGGGGCAAGAAAGGAAGGAAGACTTTAATGAAAAATAAGGGGTCATTTAATGAGGAGAGTCATATTTATAGGCTCTCAAATCCCTAGTGGGCTAGGCTTAGGAATTTGATATTTTTCTTAGCAATTGAATTTAAGAAAATGAAATAAGGATTAGATTAATACCGAATTGAAGAACAAAGTTTGAAACTTGAATTGAATTACGAAAGTAATCGACAAAAGTTTAGAGAAATTATAGGTACAAAAAACCACGGAACTTTTTCAATCTAGAAAACTAATACGGTAATAGATGTTTTCTAAGAAAAACTAAGTTTTATACATATAGCTTCCCCAAAAACATACGGAGGAAAGCGATTAAAGAAGGGAGAAGCACTAAAAACCGGCCGGTTTTCGGCACACAGGCCTGCTCCAGATTTTTTTCGTCTTCAAAATCGGTGTGGCAGGTTTCCACAAACCGTTCGGATACAAATGCATGCAATTGATAATCCTTTATGCTCAAAACCGGCCGGGCGGCGAAAATCGATGCCACCGATTTTGAGCACACTTTGTCGTTTTTGCCATGAGTCTTGAACCTTGAGGCCGAAGCCTAACTCCTTTTGGTCTAATTTGCCGTTTGTGCCCTTGAAATTGGCTAGATCATCTCGTGCATCCTCGGGATCCGTGTAGTCATCCAGGAATAATAGAAAACATGCAGGTCTCAAAAGACCAATTATCACCAAAAAGCAGTCCTGCAACTAAATATACTACACAACACATATTAGCACTAAAATTGGCTCCGAAGAGCTCAAATGAGATAAAAAAGTGCCTACAGGACGGAGGTAAAAACTCTATAAAATATGAATGTATCATTCGGCAAGTCAACTTGGCGCAGAAGCCAAACCTTGGGCTGACGCTCCGCAAGCCCGCGTGCGCTGGTGTGCTTCCTTGCGGGTTGGCGTTGCGTGTTTGCGTGTGAGTGCTGGCCATAGGCGTTGGGCTGGCTTGCGCTTGCCCATGAGCTAGCGGTTGGCCGACCTTGAGCTCTCCATGGGAAGTGTTGAACGCGATCCTTTAGCCCTTGCTTCCGGCTCATGGATCGAGCTTCGTGTTTCCGATTCGATTCCCAATTCCGGTAATATTTCCGACTCGAACAATATTTCCGTTTCCGACAACATTTTTTCAATTCCGGCAATATTTCCATTTTCAGCATTATTTCCGATTCGAACAATATTTTTGTTTCCGTCAATATTTCCGATTCCGATAATATTTCCCTTTCTAACAATATTTCCATTTTGAACAGTATTTTCGTTTCTGGCAATATTTTTGTTTGTGGTAATATTTCTATTTTCGATAATATTTCCAATACGAACCATATTTCCGTTTTCATTAATATCTTCTTTTCAGATAAATATTCTCGGATTTACCTTTTGATGGTTTGTTTAACTCCCACTGAAACCAACATCCATCATTTCTGATTATCCATTGTTAGAGTATTTCCTGAATATCATATTCACCTAAATACTTAATCCGTTCACGTAATTTTTTGTGACCCTACTGGTTCAGTCAAGAGTAAGATGTGACGTTAACAATCTTAATTCCACTTGAACCGAAGCGGCCTCTAGCTAGGCATTCAGATCACTTCATCTCACTGAATAATTAACTTGCTTAATTAATCCTGAACCGCATTTACTAGATTTTGCATTTAATGCGTTAAATGCAAACTTGGAGCGAAAACATATTTCCTTCAAACTTTGTCCATCTTTTGCAAATATATCGCTCCGAAATATTATTATAGAATGTACATGTAGAACTCGAATTGCATGAAAACATAGTCATCCTTCATATTGTAACAAGAACAATATTCCATCACATTACAAGAAGGTATAAAACAAACGGAAATCAATTAGTTAAAAATTGTACCTATTTAAATCCAATTAGTTTACGTATGATTCAATTAGTGAACAGACCTTAACTAGTTCAACATATAATCTGTTTAGTTAAGAATTGAAGACAATTTAGTTAAATTTTTTAAAATAATTAACTAATAGGATAAACTATTTGATTCTTCAAAGTTTCTACAATTGCAAGCAATTGAATTGATTTATGGATTTAATGCTTTTATAGTATGATCTGGTCATGATTCATGTTGCATTTTGTAAACAGTGAAATTTTCATCCATGTGCACAATAGTTGAGATGCAACCCGTTACGTACCTGAATTCCTTTTCAAAGTCTCGAAACAAAGTCAGTGTGTAAACACTTTTTGTGTGTTTAATCATTCCAACCGTTGGAAAATCTGATTTTGGCATAGAATTTCCCCAACTAAACAACGTAATTAGATTTAAAGGAAACCAATCCACTATCCTAACGGAATTCTTCTACATTTATGGGGGGACAATAGACCAATGGAGGTATCAAGAAGATCAAAATGAATTTAACTGTGAAAATTCTATGCCAAAATCAGATTTTCCAATGATTTCTGTAAAGACAATATCCCAACTAAACAAAAATCCTTGTTCAAATATGTACACCACTATTCTCTTAATGTATACAAATTTGTAAATTATTTATGATTTTGAAGCTGATATTTCTGAATCATTTCAAACCAAGTGGTTTCAAACTGTTATTCATTGAAGCAACCATATAAACACTTTTGGAATGTGTCTTTGAACGTTGTGTCAGCCTTTAAATCTCTAAACCTTGACACGACATTATTTTGTAGTTTCCATAAGCATAATTTATGTCTAGTATTAGGAAACACCTGTCAATATATTCATGTAATAATATTAGTTAAGTACTAGGTTAGGACCCGTGCAACACACGGATGTTACTAAATTCGTTTACAGAGTATTATTAATTACTCGTAAACAATAATTTATAATTGAGAAATATTTTTATTGAAATAAAATTTATTTGTATTTGTTATGTGTGGTTAAAAAAAATATGAGATACAAAAAAAGTAACAATATTTAAAATTTTAAATTTATGTAAAACATAATTAGTTTAAATTAGCCAATATTAATTAAACATGGTGTACATTGTATTATGTACGTACAAAACACATATAAACCTTGTCATTTTCATATTAGTCGGGGAAAATTGAAGTAAAATTATGTTTAAGAAACATAAGAACTACAATTTTTTTTAAAAAAAATTGATTCATTTTTCTAAGACATTTAAACTTTGAGCCCGAATTAGATACGTATTTGATGTAGCTTTAGATACTATATAAATCTTGTACTAAATTATAATTCGAGTCAAAGTTAAGACTCGTACTGTACATTAAAAACTATATAGTTTTTTAATTGTTATATTTAACATATATTTTTAAGTTTAGGTTAGAAGTCATATAAAATATGTATGATAGATTATATGATCTAAATTACCACAAGTTTATAGAATTTATATTCTTTTTTTTTATAAATCTTGTGTGTCGTTCCTATTATTACTCATCTGTTCCATAATGATGTTACAATTTCAAAATTTGACACTATTTAAATAAAGAGAATCTTAAAAATTATTTCCAATACATAAGAAAAAATATATTAATGTATAGTCTTATTTGATTCGTTTTAATGAGTAATTTAATAATATCAAAATTTATATTTTTTTAGCTAATGTATAATTAACAAAATGTGCACTAGAAAACTTAAAAGTAAAATTAGAACATTATTACGGAACGAAAGGAGTATATTACTATTTTATTACAATTTGTCAATACATTTTTTAATTTAGGTAAAGACTCTTGTTATAAAATTTTGAGTGTGAGTTATGACCAATATAAGTTCTTGAGCATGTGTAGAAAATATTTTTTAAATTGAAGAAAAATTATGTTTAAGAAATATAAGAGCTACAATTTATTTTTTAAAACATTGATTCATTTTTCTAAGACATTTAAACTTTGAGTCTGAATTAGATACGTACTTGATGTAGATTTAGAACTTATATAAATATTTTATTAAATTATAATTTGAGCTTAGGTTAAGACTCGTATTGTAGATTAAAATATCTATAGTCTCTTAATTGTTAATGGTCAAAATTATCACAAATGATGATGAGTTTTATTTTTTGTAGAAATTTATTTGTCATTATTATTATTATTATTATTATTATTATTATTATTATTATTATTTTATTATTATTATTTTTTATTATTATTATTTTTTTTTTTTTTATTATTATTATTATTATTATTATTATTATTATTATTATTATTACTATTACTTCATATGGAGTAAAATATATTGTTAATTTGGCCTATAGTCTATCAATGTAACATTAAATATATGTTATACTCGTATTTTAAGTTAAAAATGGTACTACTTATAATGCTCCTATTAATATTTTTGGTCTAAATAAAGTTCAAGTTTATGACAATTAATTATAAATTTTTCAAACGGAAAAATGAGCTTTTTTTTCAAAAAAAATCTTCACATAAATTTTGATCAATCTTAAGGATACCCATTCCATAAAATTTATTGCACTAATAAGGGGAAGCGAGGAAATTTTCATGAAACTAAATTTTTTCTAAACATTTTTAAAAATTTAGTAGAGTATTTTTTTGGGCGAAATAGTATGGAGAAGGCTTTTTTTAAATAAAAATCATGTTTATGATTATTATATATCTCACCGAGTCATCCACGAGTTTTTTTTCTTACTCTACTAATTACATTAAATTACGGATTAATTTTAATTGGTCCTTAATACTACACATTTATCTAATTTTTGGTAGCAACAAATGTGCGAGAAAAATTCTAGCAAATAAGTGACACATATCATCTTGGTATTATTTTTGATAAGTTCTCTGAATTGGTTGTAGCGGTATGGACGTATAATAATGCACGTACGTACATACAAATTATTTACTATTATAGTGGTTTTTAAAAGTCATTAAGCAGGTCAAGAGTTTTAGGGGTTTTTTTTTACTATATATTATGGAGTAAGTATTACTTAAATTCTTGCCATAAAATAGAAGATCATGACGAAAGGAAATTACTTTTTTTCCTAAAAAATATTAATTTTTCAAAAGTTTCTTTACTAAAACTTTATATTTTAAAAAAAAAGCAAGAATACCCCAGGAGATGACACATGTCACTCTTGATGTGTCTTTTAGTATATAGTTATTGATTATTGATTAATATGTAGATTTTTTTTCAAAATTACCATTTTATAAAGTCCATTTTTTCAAACTTACCACCTTAAAAAATTTATTTAAAAATTACCACCATATAAAATCACAAAGCTTAAAAGTTACCACCACTTAACGAAAACTGTTAAGTATTCTATTAGCCGGGCCCACCTTTCGTTTTCTTTTGCTTTCCTCCATTTTGCCCCCTTTCTTCTTTTTATTCTTCTTCTTATTCTTTCACCCAAATTCAATCCTTAATTTTAGGACTAGAAAATGTTTTGGGGAATTCTTGTTTTTTTTTTATGATTGGTTTAGCCGGTCAACTAATTTTCAGCAGGATACATTCATACATATTACGGATTTGAAAAGTTTCTACTTTGCATAACTTCTGATTAAGAATAGCGGTAAGCATTTTGTCTGAAAGGATGTAGGAAAAGTAGATACAATGACAACAACATTTTGATTATTTTTGTCAATCGTAATTAATTAGCTTCAGTTAAGTTAAGATAAATTCAGATAATATAAGTTTAGAAAAAAAATTAAGTTTTTTTTCCAGACATTTTAACACATAAATAAGTTTAATTCAGTCAAAATAAGTTTTTTCAGATAAAACAAGTTCAAGTAAATTAAGATAAGTTCAATTAAGTTCAGATAGGATCAAATATTCAGTTAAGTTCAGATAAATTCAGATAATATAAGTTAAGACAAAATAAGTCGAATATAACAGAGCCTTAACTGAACTTATTTGAACTTATCTGAATTTATTTTATCTGCAATAAGTCAAAATAAGTCGAACAGAACAGAGCCTTAATACTAACTTGTCAATAATACACTTAGGGTGTGTTTGGTTCGCACAGGGTAAATGGAATGGAATCAAGAATGGGATAGAAGGGGAATGGAAATCATTCCCTTTGATGTAAAAAATTGTTTGGGATGGTTTTATTCATTTTTCATTCATCTCCTCTCTCACCACCCTTTTGTCGCCGCCCGCCGCCGTCGCCGGCCCTCCGTCCCCTTCTCCTCTGACACCGTCCCTCCTTCTCTCTCCCCCTCTGTCGATGTCCTATCCTTCTCTCCCTCCCCTCGTCGCCGCCACTCCCTCTCCCTCTGTCGCTGTCCACTCCTCCCCCTCCCCTCGTCGCTGCCACTCCCCCTCCCCTCGTCGCTGCCACTCTTTCTCCCCCTCCCCTTCGTCGCTGCCACTCTTTCTCCCCCTCCCCTTCGTCGCCGCCACTCCCCCTCCTTTTCCCTCTCCCCTATGTCGTCGCCCCTCCCCCTCCCTTCGGCGTGGCTGATCTGAGCAGGCGTGTATGTGTCGGTGTAGATGGTCGGTGACGGTGGTCGACGATGGTGAAGGCAGCCGGAGCTTGGTGGTCGGGTGGTCGGAGTTTAGATCTAGGGTTACAGGAGAGAGAGAGGAGGTGGGGGAAGTAAAGAGAGGAAAGGGAATGCAAAAGTCTTGGGAGGGTGGGGAATGAGTATAGAGGGTTTTAGGGTAAACTCAAAAAGAAAAAAGGGTAAAGGGAATGATAAAAGAGGTCTAACAAACAACAACAAAGGGAATGATTACAGTCCATTCTCATTCCCTTTGATTATTACCCCTAACCAAACGCACCCTTAAACTAATGACTTTCTAACTACCGTAACTTATATGAAAGTTCAAAATTGCCACAAGGACAAAAATAGTGAGGAAGGGGATTAAAAAAGAAGTTATGAGGATTAGCTAGTGTAATCTCATATTTGACAATAATGAGCTAGTGTGGCCTTTTTCCATTGTTCTTAATTATAATGTGGCGATTAGCAAAGTCGTTTACGCTTTTGATATTTCTCATGTGAAAAGGGTTGGGACGTGACTACGATATCCCTATTACTCTATTAGTCATCTAGTGGCAACTGGCAAGGTGAGATAAGGTGAGATATTCGTGCTATTATGATGTATTTGTATAAACATAGAAGATTAATTCACAGTTAATTTCACTAATTGGGAAAATTACCAATCAAATAGCAATTTCATAAATATTTTGTAGAAACTTATAGGTGGCATAACCTTAGTCGTTGGTTGTAAATTATAGTTCTTTACGGTATAGCAATAGGTGTTAATGGTATACTATAAGTTGTTGACAATATATTATAGTCTGTTGATTTATTACTAAAATACAATATTTGTAAGTGATTTGTGTTATGAAATATAATATGGATGCCCATTATACCCCGTCAATATTTCCGGAATATTATAGGGTTCAGTAAAACCCTAACTATTGTATCCTATATATACCGATACTATATGGAATAATACACGCAACCCTATTCTCTCTCTTATTCTCTCATGTTTATTCACAACACGTTATCAACACCAAACGCTAGCCGACCGAGCAAACGAAATCATCCGCCATTTAAGGTTAGTATTATATATCATACTTTGTCTTATATTGAAATTTAAGCATTAGATTATTGATATTATTTGACTTGATATTAATCTTGAGAATAAGAAACATAATGTTTGCGGAATTCGTCTATTATTACAAATTGCTTCACTCCTGGTGATTTACTTTTGGTTATGAATTGATTCCCGTTTATTTCTTTATGTTATGAATTGCCTCCCTCATACTCCCTTCGTCCCTTAATACTCGCACCGGTTTGATCGGTGCGGAGTTTAAGATATTTGAATTGACTTATTAATTTAATGGGTAAGTGGGTATTTTTTTAATATAGTTAGTGGGAAATGTGTAAGGGTGGGAAGTGGTGAGTGGGGGTGTGAATTTTTAAATAATTTTTTGTAGGGAGTAGGGGTGTAGGTGGGGTAGTATGTAAGTGTGAGAAATAATATAATATTGGTAAAGATTTCCATTTATAGAAGCGGTACAAGTATTAAGGAACGGCCGAAAAGAAAAGCGGTGCGAGTATTAAGGGACGGAGGGAGTATTAGGCTTCCTTCGTATTATGTTATGAATTGCTTCCCTCATATTATGGATATCTATTTATGCTTTTTTCGTATTAGGTTATGAATTGCTTCATTCATATTATGTCACAAAGTCGAATTTTGTAGATCTTTTATTAAATTACAACTTGGTGAGTTGGTGGTATTATGTTAAACGTGATTTATCTTCCTTCGGTTCTTTGGTAATGGATTTGCGCTTCTTATTTGTTTGTACGGCTATACATATTATGGGCTTATATATATAAATTCTTTTGAACAACGGTATTATATTACTATTTGATATGGACATATCTAAGTCCTAATTTACAATTTTCAATTGTAGTGTGAATTATATCGAACCTTACAAAACTTGAATTTGCGGCCCTTGATATTACTGCTGGAAATAATTATTTGTCTTGGGTGTTAGATGCCGAAATTCACCTAAATGCAAAAGACCTTGGTGATACAATCAAAGAAGGAAATAAAGTAACAAGTCAAAATAAAGCTAAGGCCATGATATTTCTTCGCCATCACCTCCGTGAGGGCCTTAAGATTGAGTAATTGACTATAAAAGATCCACAAGTCCTTTGGAGTAATCTAAAGGAAAGATATGACCACCAGAAATTTGTGATATTACCTAAACCTCATTATGACTGGTTACATTTAAGACTACAAGACTTTAAGTCTGTAAGTGAATATAACTCGGCTATATTCAGAATTACTTCACAGTTGAAATTATGTGGAGAGAAAATCACCGATGCAGAAATGCTAGAGAAAACATACTCTGCCATTCACGCAAATAACATTTTCCTGCAGACACAATACCGTGAAAAGGGATTTAAGAAATATTCTGAACTTATATCTTGTCTCCTTGTGGCTAAGCAAAATAACGAACTATTAATGAAAAATCATGAATCACGTCCAACTGTTCTACTCCATTCCCTGAAGCGAATGTGACATCTCATAATGGGAAAGAAAAATACCATGCCAACAATAGTGGTCGAGGACGTGGTCAAGGACGTGGACGTGGACGTGGATATGGATATGGTCGAGGCCAGGGCCGAGGTGGTTCTTTCAAGAACTCGTATCCCCACCGGAAGTGGGACAATAAAGATGGTAACAAACAAGAGAAAGATAAAAGCGAGAATGTGACCAATGTATGTTATCGATGTGGAGGAAAAGGTCATTGGTCTCATACATTTCGTACACCAAAACACGTGGTTGAGCTCTATCAACAATCATTAAAGCAAAAGAGAAATAAAGTAGAAACAAATCTTGTGTACGAAGATGGCGAAGGTGACTTTGATTGTGGCAATACAACTCACCTGGAAGTTGCTGATTTCCTCACCACCCCTGAAGGGAATAATTAATCCTTAGAGTCGTTTATGGTCATTTAAAGAATAAAACTTTGTTTTCTTGGATTCGTGTTATTTTATTTTGGATTTTGTTTGTTTGAACTATGGTTTTATATGACATTGTTAAATTTCGGTTATTAAGTTATTCTTATTGATATTTCATTTAATTGAAGAACATGAATACCCCTCAAGTTCAGTTAGCAATGAATGGTGAAGATTTATGCCTAGCAGACAGTGCAACTACTCATACCATATTGAAAAGCAAGAGATATTTCTCTTATTTGACAATGAAAGAAACTAGTGTGAGTACTATATCAGGTAGTACAAATATAATTGAAGGCTCCGGAAGAGCAAATATATTATTGCCTATGGGAACGAAATTTGAAATTATTGATGCATTATATTCTCCCAAGGCTCAAAAAAATTTATTGAGCTTTAAAGATATTCGACATAATGGATATCACGTTGAGACAATAAGTGAAAGAAATTTTGAATACCTTCACATCACGAGTATTACCCAAGGAACTAAGTATATTTTGGAGAAATTACCTGCATTCTCCACTGGTTTGTACTACACTAAAATCAATACAATTGAAACATATGCTACAATAAATCAGAAGTTTACTGATAATTTCACTGTTTGGCATGACCGGTTGGGCCACCCCGGTTCAATAATGATGCGAAAAATAATTGAAAATTCATGTGGACATTCATTGAAGAACCAGAAGATTCTTCCTAATGATTTCTCATGTGCTGCTTGCTCACAAGGCAAGTTGATAATACGGCCTTCACCAGCAAAATAAATTTTGAATCTATCAATTTTCTGGAACGTATACAAGGAGATATTTGTGGGCCAATTCACCCACCGTGTGGAAAATTTAGATATTTTATTGTTTTAATTGACGCATCTAGTAGATGGTCACATGTATCCTTGTTATCAACTCGCAACCTGGCGTTTGCGAGACTACTTGCTCAATTGATTAGATTACAGCACATTTTCCAGATTTCCCTATGAAGGCAATTCGTCTTGATAATGCTAGTGAATTCAGTTCTCAAGCCTTTGATGATTATTGCATGTCCATTGGGCTAAGTGTTGAACATCCTGTAGCACATGTTCATACACAAAATGGTCTGGCTGAATCATTAATCAAACGTCTCCAGTTGATTGCTAGACCATTACTTGTGAAGTCCAAACTCCCAATCTCTGCTTGGGGACATGCTATATTACATGCAACAGCATTAATTCCCATCAGGCTAATGAGTAATCAAAAGTTCTCCCCATCACAATTGGTTTTTGGTCAGGAACCAAATATTTCCCATCTGAAAATCTTTGGATGTGCTGTATATGTTCCAATTGCTCCACCACAGCGTTCTAAGATGGGCCCTCGAAGGAGGTTAGGAGTATATGTTGGATTTGAATCTCCATCAATAATTAAATATCTAGAGCCATCTACAGGGGATCTATTTAAGGCTCGATTTGCAGACTGTCATTTTAATGAGTCAGTCTTCCGAACATTAGGGGGAGAAAATAAACATCCGGAGAAGGAAATCAGTTGGAATGAATTATCATTGTCTCATCTTGATCCTCGTACTAAACAATGTGAATTAGAAGTACAAAAGATAATTCATTTACAAAGCTTAGCAAATCAATTGCCAGACGCATTTACTGACCCAAATAGAGTGACCAAGTCACATATACCAGCTATAAATGCTCCAATTAAAATTGATGCCCAGCAGGACAATATCAAACTGCTAGTGAGTCTACAGCACCCCTGAAGCGTGGTAGACCTATTGGTTCCAAAGATAAGAATCCTCGTAAAAGAAGAGCGACGATTGATAAACAAAGAATTTTGAAGGATCTCCAGAAGAGACGTTAGACATGATGAATGAAGAAATTCAGGTACCTGACAATGAAAGAAATCTCAACTAATTATGTCATGTTTGGAATAAAATGGAACCGAAATAAAATCGACGTCGATGAAATTTTTGCATGCAATGTAGCAGTTGATGTTATGGATGAAAATGAGGATCAAGAACCAAAGTCTATTGAAGAGTGTACACAAAGTGATAATTGGCCAAAATGGAAGGAAGCAATTGAGGCAGAATTAAAATCTCTTGCTAAGAGAGAAGTATTTGGACCAGTAGTCCGTACACCTAAAGGTGTAAAACCAGTGGGACATAAATGGGTCTTTGTGCGAAAGAAGAATGAAGATGGGGAGATTGTGCGATACAAAGCACGTTTAGTTGCACAAGGATTCTCACAAAGACCTGGAATCGATTATGAAGAAACATACTCTCCTGTGGTGGATGCAACTACTTTCAGATTCCTTATTAGTCTGGCAATTAGAGAAGGACTTGATTTACGTTTAATGGATGTAGTCATAGCCTACTTATATGGGCGACTGGACAATGACATTTATATGAAAGTCCCAGAAGGATATAAACTTCCAGAAGCATCAGATTCTAGTTCTCGAGAACATTACTGCATAAAATTAAACAGATCTCTTTATGGATTGAAACAATCAGAGCGTATGTGGTATAATCGCCTAAGTGAGTACTTGTTAACGGAAGGCTATAAGAATGACCCCATCAGTCCATGCATTTTTATAAAGAGATTTGGGACAGGATTCGTAATAATTGCAGTGTATGTTGATGATTTAAACATTGTTGGGACTCCTAAAGAGATATCACATACAGTGGAATATTTGAAGAAAGAATTTGAGATGAAAGATCTTGGAAAGATAAAATTTTGCTTAGGGCTGCAAATTGAGCACCTAAAGAATGGAATCCTTGTGCATCAAACAACATACACAGAAAAGGTAATGAAAAGATTCTCTTTGGATCAAGCACATCTTCTGAGTAGCCCAATGGTTATAAGATCACTAGATGTGGATAACGACCCATTTCGCCCTCGAGAAAACGATGAAGAAATCCTTGGTCCTAAAGTACCATACTTAAGTGCAATAGGGGCATTGATGTACTTTGCTAGTCATACGAGACCTGACATATCATTTACAATAAATTTGTTAGCAATAAATTTGTTAGCTCATGTCCAACTAGAAGGCATTGGAATGGGATAAAACATGTACTTCATTACCTCCAAGGAACGAAAGATATGGGATTATTCTTTCCTAACCAGTCCAAAGAAGACTTAATTGGCTTTGCAGATGCAGGGTATTTGTCTGATCCCCATAATGCTCGATCACAAACAGGATATGTGTTCACATGTGGCGGTACTGCCATTTCTTGGCGTTCCATGAAGCAAACTATTGCAGCTACTTCTTCTAACCATGCAGAAATTTTAGCTATCCATGATGCTAGTCGTGGATGTGTATGGTTAAGGTCTGTAATTTAACATATACGAGAAGATTGTTGTATATCCACAGGGAAAGAAGCTCCAACGGTTATTAGGGGTGTTTAAAAATACCCGACCCGCATTACCCGACCCGTTGACCCGCCGACCCGGCACAAATTAACCGGGTAGTTTTCTATTTTTTCAAAAATAAATGGGTCGGGTACCCGACCCGGGAAAATACCGGATATACGGGTCGGGGCATGGGCCGTGTTTTTAGTTAAGCGGGTAGCCGATAACCCGTAAGAATATTTTCTTTTAAAAATAAAATAAAAAATGAAGGGGAAGTGTGTAGGTTTAGCGTGTATACTTCTCATTTCATTTCAGTTGCTTGTGCCGCACAAAGCTTACAAGGCTCTCTTTCTCTCTCTTCCAACTCTAAACCTAAAAATCTATCACACAAATTCATCGACATCGACAAAATCGCCAATCAAACACCATCAACCGGCCTACCACAACCACCAACGAGCAACTACTACGCCAGATCTACTGCCTATAAAGGCTAGCCGGCAAGACACAAGTTTCTTGCTACCATGAAGAAACAGATTTCATTTCTTCCCTTCTAGTTTATGAGAAATATACCTTGTAAGCTGAACAAAATTTTTACTTCTTTTACTAAATTAAACTATTGAAGGGGAGGAAATAATTTTTTTTTCTTTAATATTGTTGTGAGCTGATGGTATTCGTGGGTTCACAAAATGGTACTTGTGCATATATGTTGTGATTTATTATTTTCATCATCAAAGCAATTAACAATAATCTGTACTTTTTTTTAATCTGGTATGAATACTAAATAGTTGTATAATTTAGATGGATTTACTTGTCTCAAATGCATAAATTTAAAAAGTACGCAATTTTTGCGGGTACCCTATACCCGACCCGGAATAATCGGGTACCCGTTAACCGGGTACCCGAGTTTTTAGGGTCGGGTCATGGGCCGAATTTTTAACTACCCGCAAAAGCGGGTACCCGGCTTTTCGGGTACGCGAATATCCGGGTACCCGAATATCTGGGTACCCGTTAATGAACACCCCTAACGGTTATGTATGAGGATAATGCAACATGCATTGCACAACTCAAGGATGGATATATAAAAGGTGATAGAACACAACACATTTTACCAAAATTATTCTTCACCCATGACCTGCAGAAGAATGGTGATGTACAGGTTCTGCAGATTCGTTCAAGTGAAAATTTGGCAGACCTATTTACCAAGGTGCTTCCAACTGCTACTTTCAAGAAATTAGTTTACCAGATTGGATTGCGTCGTCTCAAAGATCTAAAGTTATGTAATCATGAGGGGGAGTAGATGCTCGCTGCACTCTTTTTCCCTTAACCATGGTTTTTTCCCACTGGATTTTCCTGGTAAGGTTTTTAATGAGGCAGCATCGTTCGCGCATTAGGAAATATTTTATTTTAAGAGAGAAATTTTATTTTTGTATAATGGACATCAAAGGGGGAGTGTTATGAAATATAATATGGATGTCCATTATGCCCCCATCAATATTTCCGGAATATTCTAGGGTTCAGTAAAACCCTAACTATTGTATCCTATATATACCCGGTACTATATGGAATAATACATACAACCCTATTGTTGTGGGATCTTTTACGGTGCTGATGTGGCACGCGTTCCTCGGAGGTATCAAGTATGACCTGGCACGAACTTCTGGCAACCTGCAAAACAAGAATATTCCCGTAGGAATATCCCCTCCGATGCTTAAGTAAGTATAAGCTAGAGAGATAAGTAATTTGTAGAGAGAAGGCAGAGCAAAGATAAGTTTTTGTTGGTGGGAATGAATTGAATTCCTTTTACCTAGGGATCTGCACTATTTATAGTGTTAGGGTTTCTCGGGAACTGGTCCTGCATGATTGGGTGTTATGCAAGATCAGGACACGTGTCCTGCTAAGTTTTTTGGAGGCTTGGTTTGGACCAAGTGGGCCTCTTAATCGCTTGGCCCTTGGCCCTGTGAAGTTGAGAAAAGCCCGCTGGCGGGCTTTTGGGCCTTCTTTCTGGGCTTTAATAGTTCAGTCAGGTGGCATTCTTTTAGGCCACATCATTTGCCCCTCAAGGAGGATGCCCCTTGTCCCTGTGGGGTAGGCTGCTTGATCGGAGGGAGCGCCACGTGTGAGGGCTTTTCAGAGCTTAGATTTTCCTTTAAAAGCTTCAGTACCTCTTTCATTTTTCTTTTGTTATTTCAGAGCAATTTTCTTAGAGAGAGAAAGCAAATTTCGTTCTGCCAAAGATCTGCTTGTGCTTGCGCTTGAGTGTTCTTGGATTCGTTGTCCAGTGTTCTTGAGGGTTTAGAGGACTTGTCAAGACTTCTTATCGGTTTGATCATTTTCTGGTAAGTTCTCTATCAAAACTTTGTTTTTGTATGCTTGTGGGACCTCTCTTGTTTATTGTTTATAGTGTTCTGTGGAGGCGTCTTGGGGGTTATGACGCCCATCTCTTTCATTCTTTTGCTAAAGTCAGACGTCCTGTCCCTTATGCAGGACGGCATGGCTCGAATTAGACAAACAGCCAACGTGCGTGCATGGGCTGCACCGCGAGAGGGGGACGATAGGGTTCCTTTTTCGAACCCGTCCCAAGGAAGTAGGAGTGGAGTCCGCTCCTCCCGTAATACAGGAGACGGGGCCATAAGAACGGCACATTCTCCTAGAAGAAGGAAGAATGTGGCTTGCCATCCCCGCGTTCCACGCGAGGATTTTGAAGATGACTCCTCTAGCTCTTCAGACGAGGAGTTTGCAAAAAACCTTCCTCCCATGGTCCGGGGGAAGGAGGACGTCAATCTATTTCCTTCCAATATCTTTCCCAGCATGAAATGGCTGAGGTACCTGAGGGAGCAGGGACGTGACTTTGAGCGTTTTCTGCTTCTGCCCCCAGGTTTTAGTCTTAGGAGCCCTCGACCCCATGACTCCGTGGACCAACTCTCCCAGGGAGAGGTAGCTGTTTATACTGCTGCCTTTAGGTTGGGTCTTAGATTTCCTTTGCACCCCTTTGTGATGGACGTTTTGGAGGGGTATGACATTGGCCTTGCTCAATTGACGCCTAACTCCTGGGCAAATGTTTTTGGTTTTATTGCCAAGTGTGCTTTGAGCGGCGTCACCCCTTCCTTTCCTGCTTTCCTTCGTCTCGTAGTCATTGCCCCTTCTTCTCGTTCTCCCCAGGGGTGGTTCACCCTTTACAGCCGTCGGGGATATAAGACGGTGGTGGGTAAGACTTCTAGTTGGGTTTGGTGGAGGAAGAAGTGGTCTATTGTTCGAATGGAAGACCTCTCTCTTTCTAGACGTCTTACTGGGTGGAACCGTCGGCCCCGCTATTTGTCTAAAGCTGACGCCTATCCTCGTCTTTCGTCCAGAGAGTGGGTACTAGTGAAGCCCTTGTTCCAGGCCGAGATGTATCGGCTGTCGTCAAAGAGCCATGCCTGGGTGCCTAATGCTTGGCTTCCCCATGTCGGCCAGTTCACCAATATAGTCTTTCTTTCGGCCGTTGGTCTTTGTTCCTATTTGAGCAGAGGTAGTTCCCCATAAATACACTTTTTTTTTTAACTAACCCTTGGCTTTGTAGGTTCTGCTATGGATCGCCTATCCTCCGAAGACAAGGGTGTAGTGGAAGTACCCGCTTGGCTGTCCGAGGTGTACACTGAGGACATTCTCAAGGCCGTGGAGGCCAAGAAAAAGGACTCTTCCAAGAAGTCCAGCGAGGATGCCTCTGGTGACGTCGCCAAGGTAATTTTTATTTATTATTTTTAAGTTTTTGCCTCTGTTCGTTTCTGGTCATGATTTGGTCGCTGACTTCCTTCATCTTTAGGAACCCACTTTGCCAGCTATGAAGAAGCGTCCTGCATCTTCGACGGAGGCTCCTAAGCCAAAACGGCCCTTCTTTAAGAAGATGGGTACGGCCGATGCTGCCACAAAGCCGTCGGTACCAAAACCGTCCGCTCCCCTAGCTGAGGGAGAGGTTCTTCCTACCCAGACGTTCATTCCTCCTCCTGAGCAAAAGGAGGTCCCTTCCCAAGTGGACACCGAAAGGGATTTTGCTGCCGGAGCAGCTGCTAACGAAGTAGCAGTCGAACAGGCTGAGGCTGCTGACGCCACCACCTCATCCAAGGAGGACAAGGGTAAAGGCAAGGAAGCTGAGGCTCCTTCTACTGATAATGCCTCTACTTCTCCTGCAGCTTCGCCAATTGGTTAGTGTTTCTGTACTTTAAATCTGTCGTGTCAAGTTGGGATTTGCACGATGTTTGATAATCTTGGCGTTTGGTTCAGTTGAGATGTTCAAGCGGATGCGACGGGCCGAGGTGGCGAGCATCCCCCCTTCTGCCGGTTTTAGCTCAGAGGCGAAGGATAAGATCCTTGTGGACGTGTATGCGGCCATCCCTGAGGAATATGTGAGGTCACTCCCCGAGATTGACTTGGGATTCTTTGGGTCCATTCAGTCCCTCGTCCTTGATGTGAGACACTTACTCCTGGATCTTTGTAGTTATGATTATATATGCACGTTATTTTTAATTCTATGTTCTGGCTTTCATGGCCACCATCTCCTGTTGAGTCTTTGGCAGCTTTTCATTCGCTGTGCCGAGAGTAGGAACTATCGCTTTGATATGCATAATGAGATGCTCAAGCACAAGGACCAGATCGAGAATCATGAGCAGTATGCTGAGAAGACGGCCAGATTGATCAACTTGGACGCGGACAAGAAGATCAAATCCAAGACGGAAGCTCTGAGGAAGGCCGAGGAGGACGCCGAGAAGTATAAAGAGAAGTTGCTGGAGTATGAGGAGCGGCTGGCCGTGTTGAGAAAGGAGTACTCTTCCGTCTCGGAGCGGGTGACTAATTCTCTTCCAAGGTGAGCGTTCTTGAGGGTCAGCTCAAGACCATGCAGGGGAAGATTGAGGCCGTGCGCAAGGAGGCTGCCAGCTCTTTCAAGTTGGGCGAGGAGTCCATCTTGGAGAGTGCCCAAAAGGCGTGGGATCAGTCTATGGACGGGAAAGGAGGCTCCCATCAGATAGCCGTTTCGACGTCTAGATGCCTAGGCTTAGATCCCCCTGAGTTTGTCAGTGACGGGGAAGAGGGCATGGAGGAAGACGAGGTGAACTCCCCTGAAGGCCAAGACGTCCAGGACGGGAGTTCTATTGCCCCTCATCCTTGAGCGGCTTTTCTCGTAGTTGGTTTGAATGACGCCGTGGGCGTTTGTAATAACTTTGGTGCCTTTTGGCATTTATTTGGTTTGGTTTGTTTGCGCCTTGAGCGCTATGTATAAACAATTCGTGCCGTTGTGCACTTTATTTTATTTTAATTCCATCAGTTCGTTACCGATTTTTTGGGAATTCTTTTTGGGTCCATTTGTTGGACGGAAACCTCAGTGTTTTAGGTGATCAGCCTAATTTGAGGCGCTAATCTAGGCCACTTCTTAGGCCTTCAAACGATTAGTCTTTTTAGACGCCATCCAAGGAGGAGGTCTTATGTCTGAATGTTTGCTCTTGTTTGAGTCTTCTTTTTTGGGCGCCTTTCGAAGAAAAGGCGTCATGTTGGATGTCTAAACCCTTTGTGTTTATTAGCACTGGGTACGTCCAAACCCTTCGTGTTTAAAAACCCAGTGCTAATAACTCGTCTAATAAACCCAGGGCGTCATGTTTAAATATCTGCTAATTCCATCCGTCCGTGATACGAGTTTAAAAACTCGTTGTATAAACAAGGATAGTTGATTAACAAGCTAGACCTTTAACTCGTTGATCGTGAATGCAAGACAAGACCTATTGACTCACAATCAGTTCTTTGAATAGGAAACGCGTCCAAAACAAAGAAAAAGGCTGAATTATAAACTATAATTCGAAATGTAACAAACAAGTGTTTTAATCATCCAGTTGGTTGTTTATTCCAATCAAGAAGCTGACTATAAATAGCCAAAAACCAACAGCTACAAGAGCTTTAAACGGCTAATTAAGAGCCATTTAAGAGCCTTTAAAACTGGCAGTTACAAGCTCTAAAGCCTCCTAATTCAGTCACTAAATTGGAGGTTACAAAGGCTTAAAACTCTCCTTACAAACAGCAATAATCAAAGCTAAGTAATGACTGAATTTAAATTGGGGATTTAAACAAATATCCCTTTATTAAACCGACTTTAACCAAAGCAATTAAAAATAATAAGTGCGTACAATCTGTTTAAACAAGCGGACCAATGTGATTAAACGGACCAGTTTGATTAACGTACCACCTTGATAATAAGGACCATATAATGAGCTCACTCAATCCAAGTCACCATGCACACAAAATGAGCCATTGAACCCAAATCAGTTTTGGTTCCAATTGCTAGCATAAGACTATCACTTTCATCCATAACCGTATCATCCCCTCCCCCTTTAAAAGGAATTGACCTCAATTCAGCAAGGCCATCATCATCAAGATAAGGTGAAAGATCACCTACATTGAAAGTAGCATGGACACCATAGTCTCCCGGAAGCTCAATCTTATAAGCATTATCATTCACACGTGCAACCACCTTGTAAGGACCTTCAGCCCTAGGCATAAGTTTGTTCTTGCGTTTTCTTGGAAAACGCTCTTTCCTTAAATGAACCAAAACCAAATCACCTTCTTCAAACAACCTCGGTTTGCGATTCTTATTCGATTTCTGTTTATAAGAGGCATTAATAGCTTTAATTCGCTCACGAACTTGTTGGTGCAGTTTCATCATAGACTTTAACTTAGCATCGGCATCCTTGTGAACCAACTCATCTTTTGGTAATGGAATTAAATCCAATGGCAAGTATGGATTAATCCCATATACTACCTCAAATGGAGAATGACCAGTAGCATAAGTAGGAGACCGATTATAAGCAAATTCAGCGTGAGCAAGCTTGACATCCCAATCCTTTTGCGTTTTACTTACCAACCCTCTCAATAGCGTTCCCAAGGTTCGATTTGTCACCTCTGTTTGCCCATCAGTTTGAGGGTGATGTGAAGTGCTAAACAACAACTTGGTTCCCACCTTTCTCCACAATGTATTCCAGAAGTAACTCAAGAACTTGGAATCTCGATCAGAAACAATAGTCTTTGGAATTCCATGCAAACGAACAATCTCCTTATAATACAAA
Organism: Spinacia oleracea; assembly: GCF_020520425.1. NCBI lineage: Eukaryota > Viridiplantae > Streptophyta > Magnoliopsida > Caryophyllales > Amaranthaceae > Spinacia > Spinacia oleracea. The sequence goes on along the minus strand of NC_079489.1, from coordinate 116,634,403 downwards.
TCAGCCACATTACAAGCATCATCCGTTTTGTGACAAGCAACGAAGTGAGCCATTTTTGAAAATCTATCCACCACGACCATAATATCATCCTTACCTCTTTGAGTACGAGGCAAAGCCACTATAAAATCCATGGATACATCTTCCCAAGGGCGAACTGGAACCGGCAGAGGTGAGTATAAACCGGGTTTGAAAGAACTCTTGGCCATATGACAAGTCACACATTTATTCACAATGTTCGTTACATCACCTAACATTTTAGGCCAAAAGAAATGTTCTCTCAAGATTTCCAAGGTCTTGGCTATGCCAAAGTGACCAGCCAATCCTCCACCATGAGCCTCACGCACTAGTAACTCACGAATTGAATGCTTAGGAATACAAAGGCGATTACCTTTGAAAAGAAACCCATCTTGCAACATGTACTCCCCATAAGCACCAACTGCACATTTCTCGAATGCAACTCCAAAATCACCATCATCATGATAATAATCTTTTAAGGTCTCAAACCCCAACAAACGAACATCAAGTGTAGCAAGCAAAGTGTACCTTCGTGATAATGCATTAGCCACCACATTGCTTTTACCATCTTTGTATTTCGAAGAAAAATGAAAGGATTGCAAGAACTCAACCCATTTAGCATGCCTTGGGCTCAATTTTTGTTGCCCATTAATATACTTCAAAGATTCATGATCAGAATGCAAAACAAAGTGGCTAGAACGCAAATAATGACTCCAATGATCCAAATCTCTAACAATGGCATAGAACTCTTTATCATAAGTGCAATAATTCAAACGAGCACCCCCTAACTTTTCCGAAAAATAAGCTATGGGACGCTTACCTTGGATCAAAACAGCACCAATCCCCACTCCACTAGCATCACACTCGACCTCAAAAGGTTGAGAGAAATCTGGCAGCGCCAAAATAGGAGCAGCACACAAACGCTCTTTAATCACATCAAACGCCTTTTGAGCGTCCTCTCCCCATACAAAAGCACCTTTCTTCAAGCAACTAGTGATAGGACTAGTAATAGTACTGAAATCACGAATGAAACGTCTATAAAATGAAGTAAGACCATGAAATGAACGCACCTCACTTATAGTTTTAGGATTAGGCCACGATTTGATAGCCTCGATCTTGGACTGATCCACGGACACTCCATCTTTCGAAACCACATAGCCCAAGAATACAACATTGTCAACAAGGAATGAACACTTCTCTAGCTTCCCATAGAGTCTTTGAGCTCTAAGTGTTTCAAAAACATCCCTCAAATGAATCAGATGCTCCTCTTCGTTCCTACTATACACCAAGATGTCATCAAGATATACCACAACGAATCTGCCCAAAAATGATTTAAGCACTTCGTTCATTAGCCTCATAAACGTACTAGGAGCATTAGTGAGACCAAATGGCAGGACGGTCCACTCATACAAACCATGTTTTGTCTTGAAAGCCGTTTTCCACTCATCTCCTTCACGCATCCGAATCTGATGATAACCACTTCGCAAATCAATTTTTGAGAACAACTTCGAACCATGGAGCTCATCTAACATATCATCAAGTCTCGGAATTGGAAAACGATACTTGATGGTAATGTTATTCACAGCCCTACAATCAACACACATTCGCCATGTTCCATCTTTCTTAGGCACAAGCAACACCGGAACAACACATGGACTCAAGCTTTCTCTAACATAGCCTCGATTCACAAGTTCATCAATTTGCTTTTGTAATTCATTTGTTTCCTCCGGATTGCAACGATAGGCAGCCTTATTAGGCAAAGAAGTTCTTGGAATAAGATCAATTTGATGTTCAATACCACGAATAGGGGGCAAACCTGGTGGTAATTCATCCGGAAATACATCCTTGAACTCAAACAGCAATTCGGCAATGGGACTGCCTTCTTTCCAATTTTGGCCTTCAATTGGACTCTCCTTAGCCACGAGCAAATACACCAACTCTCCATGATCAAGAGCTTGCTCAATTTCTCGTTCACTAGCCAACATGGTGAGATTCGCCTTTTTCTTTTGTTTCACACTCATGGATCGAACCGCTTCAGATGACATAGGCTTTAGCACAATTTTCTTGCCTTTGTCTCTCAATTCATACTCATTGCTTCTCCCTTTATAAATCACGTCCCTATCAAACTGCCAAGGACGACCCAACAAAATATGACAAGCATCCATAGGAATAACATCACAAAGAACTTCATCCACATACGAACCCATAGTCAAACCAACCCTTACTTGCTTCGACACTTTTACACTATTACCATCATCAAGCCAATGGAGTGCGTATGGCCTAGGATGGGCAGTAGTGATTAAGCCTAATTTTGACACCATTTCACTAGAAGCAGCATTGGTACAACTCCCCCCATCAACAATTACACTACACCACTTATCTTTCACTAGACATTTAGTATGAAACAACTGATCTCGTTGGTCTAGATCAGTAGGTGAAATTTGAGTTTGTAGCGCTCTAAGAACTAGATTTGTGTCATAAATTGGAGCCTCATACCCTTCCTCTTCCTCCTCATCACCACTCTCATCAAACACAAATACGTACCCCAACCTCTTTTCCTCTTCAAACAACTCCTCACGACATTCAACAGCTTCTCTCAAGGTCACTACTCGTTTATTTGGACACGCATTTTGGTAATGCCCAAACCCTTGACACTTAAAACAACGCACCTTGGACAGACTTGTTTCTTTGGTTGGGTTAGATAGTTTAGGGGCAGCCGTAGAATTACTTGAACCTACGGTACTAGGTGATGTGTTTGGTTTCAAGCTAGGTTCGGATTTAGCCCAAGACTTGGCTTTACCATCCATACTAGACCCTCCCCCATATTTTGCCTTCCCTTGATTTTCCAATTTTAAACAAAATGCACAAAGAGTGTCAAAATCAGAATATGGATAAAGGTCTACGGTATTGGCAATATTATAATTTAGACCCCTTAAAAATCTGGACAGTTTTTGTTCCTCAATTTCCTCAATTTCTCCCATTAAGGACAACTTTTCAAACTCATCAATATATTCAGCCACACTCATTTTTCCTTGCCTCAATTCGGCAATTTTACGATAAGTTGTTATTCTATGAGTTGTTGGCACATACCTTTTACGTAGCTTACGTTTCAAAGACTCCCAAGAGGTAATTTTCTCCTTCCCTTCACGTATTCTCTTGGATTTCAGTCCCTCAAACCACAATGAAGCCCCTCGTCCTAGCTTCAATATGGCATATTTGCAACGCTTCTCATCATCAATGTCCTTGAAATCGAACATTCTCTCTATTTTGCGCTCCCACTCCAAATAGGCTTCCGGATCTGTTCCACCAACAAATTCAGGAAGTTCGGTGACTTTGAATTCATCCATAGCCCGTAGATCACGCCTAGGATGCCTACGATACCCCTCATCTCTAACGTTCTTCAAGGCTTCTTGGAGATGTTGTAGAAAGTCAGGATCATCAAAATCCATATTTCAGTTTGTAAGAATTACGAACAGCAGCTCTTTTTTTTTTTCCTTCTTTTTTTTTTTTTTTTTTTTGGGCGGATCACACGAACAGCAGCTCTGATACCACTAATGATACGAGTTTAAAAACTCGTTGTATAAACAAGGATAGTTGATTAACAAGCTAGACCTTTAACTCGTTGATCGTGAATGCAAGACAAGACCTATTGACTCACAATCAGTTCTTTGAATAGGAAACGCGTCCAAAACAAAGAAAAAGGCTGAATTATAAACTATAATTCGAAATGTAACAAACAAGTGTTTTAATCATCCAGTTGGTTGTTTATTCCAATCAAGAAGCTGACTATAAATAGCCAAAAACCAACAGCTACAAGAGCTTTAAACGGCTAATTAAGAGCCATTTAAGAGCCTTTAAAACTGGCAGTTACAAGCTCTAAAGCCTCCTAATTCAGTCACTAAATTGGAGGTTACAAAGGCTTAAAACTCTCCTTACAAACAGCAATAATCAAAGCTAAGTAATGACTAAATTTAAACTGGGGATTTAAACAAATATCCCTTTATTAAACCGACTTTAACCAAAGCAATTAAAAATAATAAGTGCGTACAATCTGTTTAAACAAGCGGACCAATGTGATTAAACGGACCAGTTTGATTAACGTACCACCTTGATAATAAGGACCATATAACGAGCTCACTCAATCCAAGTCACCATGCACACAAAATGAGCCATTGAACCCAAATCAGTTTTGGTTCCAATTGCTAGCATAAGACTATCACTTTCATCCATAACCGTATAAGTCCGCCATCTGACTCACATATTTCTATCCTTGGGAATGGATCCATGGCCGCTTTGGCTGACAGCAACACTTGTCCTAAGCGGCGAGCATAATCTTTCTGTCCTCTCATGGTGGGTCCTCCAGCGGCCGGTCCTCCAGATATGACGGCTACAAATCCTCCGTCGCTGTGTTGTCCCTTAGTCGGTGAGGCAGGTGACTTGTTCTTTTTGTATTGGTTTTTTCCAAAGCCATGAGCATTCTTCTGTAAGTAGTTCTTGAGGTGTCCTTTGGAGGCTAGGCCATCTAAAGCCCTCTTCAAGCTTCTACAATTCTTGGTTTCATGTCCTATGTCTTCATGGAACTGGCAATATAATTTGGGATCTCGAGTCTCAGCAGGAGATTTCATGGGGAAAGGTCGATCAAGGTCGTACCTTATCCCCACGTCTTTTAGTATGGTGAGAAGATATGTGTTGTACTCAAAATATTCCCTTTCTTGCGGTCGTTCTCTCTTGTGCCCAGGAGAGTTGGTATCATGCTCTTTTGAGAGAGCCCATGTGCCATTCACTTGTGGGGATTTTCGGTCCACTTTATCCTTCTTCCCGGAGGAGTCTGTTGTTTCTCCAATCCTTCCTTCCTTTGACGCGCTGCATATTTCTGTTGCATGGATAAATGCTTCAGCCTCGGCCATAGTCCTTACACTCTTCTTAACCAGATCAAACTTGAAGGATCCCTTCTTCAATCCTCTGATAAAATTATCAAAAGAGAAGACATCAGGCAAGTCTGGGATCTGTCCAGCCTCTAGATTGAAACGCTTCACGTAGCTTCTTAGGGACTCGTCTTTCCCTTGTTGGATCCGTCCCAAATGCATGCTTGTTTTTCTTTCTTCCTTGTGCGCCATGAACCTCGTAGAGAACAAAGTTTGTAGTTCGTTAAAAGAGGCAATTGATCCCGGGGGCAGCCGTTCAAACCATTTAGACGCTACTCCTTTGAGCGTGGCTGGGAAGTATTTGCACCAAGTGGCTTCATTGGTTCCCTGAACGTACATGTGATGGCGGTATGCGACAAGGTGCATATCGGGTCGATGGTCCCGTCATAAGCTTCAATTGTAGGATTTTTTACCTTGGGTTCCTTCGGGGCGTTCATGAGCTCGTCAGAGAAAGGGGTACTCATGTGCCTTAACGTCAGGTTGTTGAGCCCTTGCTGAATATGATAGGTTGGTTCACGGCGGTTGGATAGCAGGCGGGGGCGCATGCTTACCCTATGGGGCGTCATCTGGGTCGGTCCACGTGTAGTGGGATAAAATGGCGGATCTTCCATCACAGGAGTGGACCCGGTGTCTGATAGTTCAGATTCAGCCTCATAATGTTCTTGACGCCTTGAGGCTGGCCGTAAGACGGCTGGTGAGCTTCCCCTAGACGATGGTCGTATGACCGGGTCCCTTCGAGGTAAGAAGGTGGGGGGGTCATGGCCGTTTCCCGAGTGCTCAGGCACAGGGCTGACTCCCCTACTTGCTTGTGGACGAGAACCTTCTCCAGCCCTCCAAACGTTGGATCTGAGCGGCATTCTGCGTATCCGATTGACGCCTAGACTGAGGGGCCTCTGTGGAGCCGTCCTCTCAGCGCAGTAGATTAGCATATTTTTCCGAATTTCATCTTGCAATGTAGTGCTCATCTGTTGTCGAAAGGTCTGATTCATTTGCTGTTGGAATCCCGTTAAGATCTCGCGTATGGAGCCCACCGAGACTGGCAAATCTAGATTCTCGTCTAACACGGCGTCTTGGACGCTGGGGCTTAGATGGCGGCCTGGCGGAGACGCCTCGGTTATTGGTTCTTCCTCAACAACCACCTCAGCCTGCATCCGTAGCGGTGTGTTCCCTGCATTTGCGATTCGATTGGCTTCTTCAATGTGCCGTCTCTCTTCTTCTCCACCAGCGTACTCTCTGTCAGAGTGTAGTTCGGCCATGACACTGTACCTCCCCACAGACGGCGCCAAATGTTGTGGGATCTTTTACGGTGCTAACGTGGCACGCGTTCCTCGGAGGTATCAAGTATGACCTGGCACGAACTTCTGGCAACCTGCAAACAAGAATATTCCCGTAGGAATATCCCCTCCGATGCTTAAGTAAGTATAAGCTAGAGAGATAAGTAATTTGTAGAGAGAAGGCAGAGCAAAGATAAGTTTTTGTTGGTGGGAATGAATTGAATTCCTTTTACCTAGGGATCTGCACTATTTATAGTGCTAGGGTTTCTCGGGAACTGGTCCTGCATGATTGGGTGTTATGCAAGATCAGGACACGTGTCCTGCTAAGTTTTTTGGAGGCTTGGTTTGGACCAAGTGGGCCTCTTAATCGTTTGGGCCTTGGCCCTGTGAAGTTGAGAAAAGCCCGCTGGCGGGTTTTTGGGCCTTCTTTCTGGGCTTTAATAGTTCAGTCAGGTGGCATTCTTTTAGGCCACATCACCTATTCTCTCTCTTATTCTCTTATCATATAATACTAATTATGTACCGTACATTACATAATCGTTGATGTATTATGAAAATGCAATGTTGACAATACAGAAGACCTACCCTTAATGCCATGTGATTATATTCATTTTCGTAATAAAATCAACAATTATTTACGAAAATCCATTTAATTGAAAATGGAAAACCTCAACGTAGAACATTTTTTTAAAGGAAAATCAGTTCATTAATAAAGAGTTGTAAGATATCTAAAAGAGAAATATAGATCTAACAAATAACTACTGTCGTTAATTAGATTTTGCACTGTAGAATCTAGAACGTCTCCCGTCTATAATGCTGAAACATGCCATCTTTTTAAGAGAAGGGGTCTAACGATTTGGTGGAGCTGCGATGATGATTTCCACATGATTTCTCGGAATGTACTCGATAAATTGATAGTAATTTGCGATTTTTACCAACGAAATATGGCGAACTCAACCTATACGATAAAAATTTATTGAATTTAAAAGACAATATGTGAATCAAAGGAAGAGAAAGGGTCACTGTTTAAAGTTCGATTTGCAATAATATCACAGCTTAAAAAAAAATCGATTTCGGGTGAAAAAACTTTGGAGGACCAACTCCTCAAGCTTCCCAGGTTCGACGACCAATTGACCAAGATGGGGTTTGAATTGGAAGAATTTCAACCCATTTTCGGTGAAGCAAAACCAGAGTTTGAAGCTTCTGCTACCTCTAATGGCGATGGCGTTCCGGCGTTGACCCCATTTTTGTTCAGGGTTTCTTCCGTTGACTCCTCTCACCTCGTCTTCCATGTCACTGATTTTCGTTCCAACACTTGGGAGGCTCGTCGCTCTGTTCACCAACTCGACGACATGGTATAATTTCTGCTTTTTCTTCTTTCTTTTTTATTTTGTTATGTCAGGAAATTTAAGCTGCAAACCCTCAACAATTGTGGAAATTTTCTGGGGTTTTCAACGTTTTGATTTTTTTGATTTCTCTATATGTGATCAAAACTCCAAAACCCTATTGTGATGAGGTGGGTTTAAGAAATGAGTTGTAGAATCGTGTTACCTCATTCACTATTAGGTGAATTGGTCTGTGCAATTCCAAATAAGTGTGTAATTTCAAGTTATTTTAGTTGCTGTGTATAGATAATAACATTATTATACGTGTACTTCGAGTCTGGCGGATTGGCAGTAGTTTGATATCTTACAAGTGGTTATATAGGCGGATAGGCCATAGATAAGAAATGTAATTTACGAGATGAACATTGATGAAGCGAGAAAGCTGCACGATAAAAACTAAGATAGGATCAACAGAGTAGCAGGGGAGCTTCAGTTCATGGGGTTTTTTTTTTATAGTGAATAAGTTAAGATAGCAATTTGTTATGACAGGATATTTAGGGGTTTTAATCTTGTTGTTGAAATAAAGTGAGGGGGTGATCTGCCACTTTATTGTTTAATACGAAGTATAATGTTACTGCAGGTTTCATTGCGAAGGGAAGTACTTCGGTCCAATATCTCACGTGTATATATTAGGCCATTAATAGGGGGCAAGGTCCCTAAAATTGTGTGTTAATTATCTTACATCTTCACCTGTATCTGATCCTTACACCTCAGTCTGAGTAGAAAGGTTTATGATGAATATAGGAAGTATGTGGTAGAGGAATCTTAGTAGTTTCTGATACCTCCAAATAGTGTGAAATTTGGCATGAGTTTACATGGAGAAGTTTAGGACCTTTTCATAAATTGTTGACTGGTATGTCATTCACATTAACTTGTTTTATTTGTGGGCAGAGAGATGGCATAGGCATTGGTGGTTCCTGGTCTGATTTTATAAATTATCTAACTGCTTCTTTAAAATCAAAAGATGTGAAGCTTATCATGGATTGGCAGCCTAAATCAAGTGGTAATGCATTTTCTCCCCTCTTCTGATTCACTTGAGGAATCTGTTTAGACATAGCTAATTTCATAACTCTTTTTTTGTATTGCTGATGAACTAGTCTTTTGGTTGGACCACCCATCATTGTGTTGATGAAAAAAAAAAAAATTTCTTTTGGCTTTTGTTTTTTCCTTTTACAAGCGTACCATTTTCTTCTTCGTAAATGTTTATTGAATCATTCTGTTGATTTTTTGTTAATCGAGTTTGTGCTTTACCCCTGTATTTTTTTTTGGATCTGAACTTATAGTGCTGCCAAGAAGTACTTGATGGCTTTGTTACTGCAGTGGGCAGTAGCGTTTTGACACGATTTTCCCATTCTTCATAAGATTGTTATTGGCTAGTTTGATTTATTGGCCAGAATTTCTCTTGCTATGCGACTTATGATGCTGTTTAACTACGATTGACCTGACATCTGTTTCATGCTCCATATCTGCTTATGCTTTGTACAAATTCAACCTTGTCTCAAGTTGTAATTATCTAATATACTGTCAACTGTTTCCTGCATTGTAGGTGTTACATCTGCAAAATTGGTTGCTCGGAAAACTAAAGGGATGCCCTTAATGTCTATTTCACTTACCAAGCTTGGATCTTCTTCTGCTAGTGAAGCTGTAGCAAATCTGTCATTGGAGCTCTATAGGGCATACAGTATCCTGCAAGATTCTTTTGTAAAAGGTTTTTTCTACTTTCATTTGCCAGACTTCCCGATATCTTGTTGAATGGAAGGCTCTTTATGGAGAGTATTTGGTTAGTTTCTTGGTTATTATGCCTATGTATATTATGGTTATGTTGAGCATAAGCATTTTCATCAGTCACACTGATATTTTGATTGCCCTACATTACATATTCTAGAATGACTAGTAACATTTCCCCTTGGCAGTAACAATGAAGACGAAAGGAAACTGAGTTGGAAGTTGACAGGAAAAGGGAGGGGCAGTGGTAGTCTCTGCATATTTAACTATTTAAGCATGCATTAACTGCTTACAGCTCATTTAGGTCTATACTGGGTTGATACTGGTATATTCAACATTTCAAGTTTTCAACCAGTTAACATTCCAGTTGGTATAAGTTACTTGTTAGTCTAATACACTAGCTTGAGTTTTACATTGATAACCATATTGAAAAGGAATTAACTTAGAATGTTTTGGAAGATTGAATCACTTCAACAACATAAGGAGTAACATGTATTGACATAGACTAAGGTTATTGATTTCTCAAACACTTTGTTCTTCCTTCTTCACGGTAACAAGTTTATAATAATGTGACTGTTAATGGAGTTCAGAATATAAGCCTGACATTATACTTCAACTCTATATAATCAGTTCTTGTTTGGGCTAAGCTTTTTAGCTTTCCTCAGTAGTACTATGTGGGCTTTTGCTTGAACTTTACATTGGAAAAAGCGAGATTATAAACCTGTGAAGCTAAAAGTCTGAATTAATCTGAGTAGAAAGAAAACCCTCTCCCCAGAAACGTGCAACAATATAAACAGTAAGTACAACTGGAAAGGTGCACAGTGAAGAAGAGGGGATGTGTAAGGTGCAATTTACTTTTTCTTCTTCCTTTCTTTCGTCTCACTTAGGCCTTGTTCTCTTCAACTTATAACACCTTATTTAAATAAGTTTCAGGTCCTACAAGTTAAATAAGGTTCTATAAGTTCGAATAAGGTCATATAAGTTTCAATAAGGTCGTATAAGTTCCAAAAAAGTCTTATAAGTTCCATTAAGGTCCCTATAAGTTCCAATAAGATCCTATAAGTTTCAATTAATAAAAATATGTAATGTTATGATGATTTGCATTGTTATATTATATAATCATATTTATATTATTATATTAAAATAATATGTGGTTACTAATTGACGTTAATAATTATCAATGATATGTAAGTATTAATTATATGTTATTATTAATTTATTATCAATATAATTATAAGGGAAAAGCTTAATCACCACTTTTAAAATTATGTGTACATCACAAATGAATGGACGATCTTATTGGTGAGACATCCAACAATTATTATTAAGGAGTAATAATTTATATTATTAATAATAACATAAAAGACATAATTATTAATATAAGAACTAAATAATAATTACTTTATATTTATTAATATTTGCAATCAACTATTATCAACATTCTAATGGCTAAAAGTTTAGTATTGATCTAGTAAACTTTAAATAAGTCTAATAAGGTTCTATAAGGTCTTATAAGATACTATAAGGTTTTATAAGGTCTTATAAGATACTATAAGATCTTATAAGGTCTTATAAGGTTTTATAAGGTCTTATAAGATACTATAAGATCTTATAAGGTCCTATAAGGTCTAATAAGGTCCTACAAAATCTAAATAAGGTCCTATAAGTTAAATAAGGTCCTATAAGGTGCTATAAGTTAAATAAGTTGTATAAGGTCCTATAAGTTCAGATAAGCTCAATTCAGATATGGTCAGACAATTCCAGGTCCTATAAGTTGAAGAGAACACACCCTTATTATATTGTTGTCCTTTTACTTATTTTTCTCTCTGTTGTCACCTAATTGACGATGAAAATGAATGACATTCCTCTCCTCTTTCGTGAATCGTGATTCGTCTGTTAATTTTTTTGCTGTGAAGGTATTACTAAAACTTGATGTATAAATTATACTCCGTACATAGTTGTCAAGATATCCCCTAAAATTTTCTTAAATATCAAAAATTTATGTAAATCACAAGTCACTATCAATCATGATTGTTGTATTAGATTGTAGCTTCATTCGTCAAGGCTTATGAGGAGATGTATGTTTTATTTCCAATTTTTTTTAATATTCTTCGTTAATTAGGTGAAAATAAAGTGAAATAAAATGAACAACGCAATACGGAGCAATATAATAAGTGAGGCGACAAAAATGGAGAAAAAATAATCAAATTATACCTTACGTGAAACCTCTGACTAGAAATAAGGGTTGGACGTTGCACAGAGCTAAGTTTTAAACTCATTTGTCACAATTGACGACTTTTTATACCAATGTGGTGAAGGCATGTTAAGTATTATACCAATCTGATAAATTGGCCATATCTGTGCAGGTTGTCTGGTATTGTTTTCTTTCCTTGTCAGTTGAATACTGCAGCTCAGGGTGTTCAAATAACTTCTAAGAGTTCTAAACTTCTAACTGACCCAGAGAGTTTCTAATCTTCTTTTTCTTCTTCCTCAATTTGTCAGTAGTGAGTAACTGAGTATCCCTAGCATCAACTGTTTATGTATTATTACCATTTCATTTATGATCCCAAAAGTGTTTTTATCGAGGCTCTTTTTTATGCTGGGAGATCGCTGTGTCTTTGTGCAACATTACCTTTGATGTTATTGGTGATAGGTAGTTAGTTCTTTATAGACGGTTGATTGGAGCATATTGATAACTATTTCAGTACCTGCTTACTAGTAAGAAGTAGGTAATAAGGGTACATGTTTGATTTAGCACATTAGTCCTCTTTCTTCTTCTTTTTTGTTGTTGTTGTTGAAATGTATGCATTGCAATGCTATGAGAATCTTGAAATTGTTCCTTTATGCTTGCGTCTCAACTTCATGCCTACAATTTTGAGCCATTGTCATTGAATGGTTGGTTTGAATGTTTATCCAGAGCAAAAGCGCTGCTGTCAGTTGACCGAAGTGTTTTCTACAGAAAAGGTATGCTAGACTACTTGTATCTGCAGTATAAAAAATTGACCTAACATTTGCATTTGTTGGTAACTTGGTATCATATGTTGTAGAATCTGCATCGATCCTCTTTCTTTCTTCCTTGGACCATCATAAGTTTTCCTTATCCCTTTAGGAAAAGAGCCAAGCAGTCAAGAGGAAGCTTGATCAATTGGAACAGCAAAGGCTAAAGAAAACAACTGGGAGCGGGAATGCAGTTTCTCCTCTATACTCTGATACTTCATCTGTTACTGCTGGACTGAATTCTTCAGGTATGTAGTTTTTTTTTTAAATAACATTCGATTTCTCTTTACAGCATGTATAGACATCTTGAATCCTCTATGTAGCCATTATTCTATGACTTACTATTCAAGAGTCCTTGGAGAGGCTAGTATGATCCTTTATTGTAAAGTAAGGACCTCCTATTAAAATCGCTTTGGACCTGTTTGCTGAATATGATTTTCATTTTGATTTGCCTTTTCTTGATTATCTTATTATCTATTCCTTCATTTTGATTCTTTCTGCCCCCTAGACGAGCATTTCCTATCCTCCTCCTGTCTAATTCCTTCTCTTTTCTAAAATGAACAATTCTGTGAATATAATACTTCCATGTTTTATGTTGAAAATTTTCATTTCTTTTATGAATTTGTACTCTTAACATTTTGTTTAATTAGCAGATACCTAACTTGCACACTAGACTAGGATATATTGTCTTCAATTCTTTCCCTCTCCCTCCCCCTCCCCCATCAAAAGAAGACATCAAATATTGAAAGTGAAGCTTTCCTGTAGTTACTATGGCACCTTTATTCATAGATCCTTATTCCTTGCCTAATTTATGGCTATCATTTGCTTTAGATTTTAAAACTTCAGCCGATAACAGCCATTCCTTGCCTGATGAGCTTAATAATCTGGTGTTGCTCATCAAGTTTCCGTGCCTTTATCTTCGAGATTGTGATTCTGATAACTGATAAGCTTAGGGGAAAACCTGCAATGTCCTTCTACACAAATCATCTTTATTGTGAACAAATGTCCTCAGTAGAAGGGAAGAACCTTGTCCAATCCACCTTCACCCGCCCTTCCATAAGAAACATTTAAACAAATCATTTGAGGTATGGAAAACCATTAATTGGCCCTCAATTATGTTGAAAATCCTATTCTTCACTAGCACATATAACGCTGGCCCAGATATGTGTTTTACTACTGTAACTGTTACTTTTGAGAACGAAAAATGACTTCTTGCATTCTCTTCTATACTCCAGATAAACAGCCAGCTGCTGAAGTCGAATCTGCTAAAGTTGTTAATCGCGTTGTACCTGCCTATCGCAGGTATGTTGTACCTGCTATCAGGAGCTGTTGACTTTGACCTTTTCAGTAGTTTGTGCTTTTTCATTGCTGAATTCTTTAGCTATCTAAAATCAATGTCTTCTATATGCAGGGCTAAAGTCAGAGGAGTTGTTCTTTGTGACACTGAAGAGAAAGAAGGGAGCTGATTGTTGGAGAGGTTGGGGAATACGGTTTTAGAGTACAGCAGGTACCAACTTTGTTATTCACTAGAAGTGGGTCTTCTCGGGAGGTGAATGACGATGGAAGTATAGTCCCGTGAAAGATGACTACTTGCCCACCCGTGAAGAAAGGGCTGGTTCATAGGCCATTAAAATGAAGAAATACATTAGGATGTGTAGATTTCAGGCAATACATTTGTTTACTGTTTAATTGCTTTTTGTATATATGCTGAATGTACTTAATCAACTATGTAACAGCTTGGCAATTTAAAGAAGCAAATTAGGTTATTTCAAAGGTTATCGATTGCTCTCCATCCTTTTTAACTCATTCTGTCCGAATTAGTTGTCACACATTCACGCTCTCTTTGTTTTTCCAAATGACAGGAGTAGTTTTGCAAGAAATTTTTTGTGTCCTCCATATTGACAATTCTTGAATATAAGACTTGTTGCAATTGTGCATAGAAACTTTCTTGCAAATTGGAATAGTCAAAACACTGTTTGCAAGTTAACAGTTGACTCAATCAAATACCACGTTCGCCAAACGTCTGATAACCTCATTTTTGGTTCATAAAGTAGTCGAGCCAAAGAAATGACTTGAAAGCATGTGCCTCTTTGAGGGAGTGCAAACAACCTTATCGCATATGACCCTTTATTTTAAGGGGCCGATAAACCATGAAAGCCCACTTTATATAAGTATTAGATTCTTTTTGTTACGGAATATTATTTTTTTGGTGATCAAATATAGGGCATATATTTTCGTGGATCATATATATTCATATAGGGGCTCAAGTTTTGAATCTGCACAGAGCCTCCGAAAAGTTTAAGACGACCCTGCTTAAAATAAAATGTAAGATTGAAGAAGTAAAATGAGCAATGAAACTACAAAACCACATTACCTATGGACTATGGTCTTCTGAGAAACAAGTAGTACTTGTTGAGTTTTTTAAAGTTAGATGAAAACCTGAGTCATAATCTTACTATTCATCATCTTCTAAACCTATCTCAACACAAGAAGAATATCCCACTTCACTCATTTGATCCACCAATCCATGGATTACTTCATATATATGTTCTCGACAACTATGTGACACGTCTTTGGCAACAAATTCATGCCTAATATTCTTAACTTCAATCCAACTTAATCCCGCGTCTTTTCTCAAACCTTTCTCACCCATAATCCTTCTTACCTGATGGTAATCATCCCATTTTTCACCTGCTGCATAAATATTTGACAGCATCACATATCTAGCAGCATTACATGGCTCCAACAAAAACAGCATTTCTGCAGCTTTACGAGCAAGTTCTGAGTTTCCATGGACCCGACAAGCACCTAAAAGAGCGCCCCATATTCCAACATGATCAGAAACACCAGGAGTTCTCTCAATCAACTCTACTGCATCGTTAAGTCTGTTCTTCCTCCCAAGCAAATCAATCATGATTGCATAGTGTTCTGGTTTTGGCTTCAAACCATGTTTTGTCATTAAGTTGAGAATTTTCATGCCTTCCTCAACTAGACCTGTGTGGCAACAAGCAGATAACACTCCAGAAAATGTGACTTCATTAGGGTTTACTTCTGCTATAATCATCCTTTCAAACATTTCAAGTGATTCTTCATTATGTCCATTATGTGCAAACCCATTTATTATGGAGTTCCAAGAAACATCATTGTTTTCTGGCATCCTCTCAAACACGAGCTTAGCTGATCTCATGTTTCCACACTTGCAATACATGTCAATCAAAGCATTATAGACAAACGAATTCATCAAAGAAACTCTTCTGGTGTTTGATCTGATGATTCGACCATGAAGTTGTTTCCCTTTCTCTGTAAGTGCTAAATCTGCACAAGCACCTAACACAGCAACATATGTAAAGGCGCTAGGCGGAACTCCATTCTTCTGCATCTGATCAAAGAGACACAGAGCTTCAATTCCTCTCCCATTTTGAGAGAACCCTGTGATCAATGCAGTCCAGGATACAGAATTCCTCACAGGCATTTGCTTAAAAATCAGGCAGGCATCTTCCATCCTAGATGCCCTTGCATAGGCAGAAACCATCGAGGTCCACGACACAACATCTCGTTCAGGCATTTGAGTCAATACCGAGTAAGATAAGTCAGGATGGCCACATTTTCCATACGCATCAATTAAAGCATTGCATAAAACAACATCACTCTTTAATCCAAGCACAACTGCTACACTGTGAAGTTGGTGCAACAAGTTCACTGCACCCAAAACGGCACAGCTACTAACAGCACTAACAATTGTATACTCATCCGAGAACAATCCGGACTCATTATACATGTTCTGCATTGTTTTGACAAAAAATATAGACTTTGTATAAAACCCATGATGGGCTAAACCAGAAACAACAGAATTGTAGCTTACAATATCTGGTTCAGGCATTTTATCAAGCAGTTGGTCTGCATGATGAAAAAGACCATTTTTACAATACCCAGAAACAATTGTGTTCCAGGAATGACGATTCTTTTCAGGGAGATCATCAAAAACTTTCCGGGCACTTTCAATGAAGTTGCATTTGGAGTACAACTCCACAAGGCGGTTTGAGATGAAGGAGTTGAAAATGAGGGATGTTTTGATGAAGTGTGAGTGAAGGATTCTGGCAAACTTCAGGTCTTTGGTTGCAATGCATTGAGTTAGGAGTGATGCACCATGCTTAGGATTGGTCAACATGAAAAGACAAAATAAGTTGGTTGGTTAACTTGGTTCATAGGTTTTGACCTGATTCTGGGCGCAAGGGGTTGTTGATCACATAGACTCACTCGCTATTCTTGATGCTTTCTCTAGTTAGTAGTCTGTGTACTGTGTACACCATTATACCAAGTGCTTAACATAGGTTTCGTGTTCGATCCCCAAGAAGCCAAGAGACTTACCCCCAATCGAGGTCTGACTAGGGATGGAAATGGGATCGAGTGGAGCATCACCCGCATCAATCCGCTCCACCCGGTCCATTTGTCACCCGCTTTACTCATCACCCGCATTTCGTTCATTCATCACTCGCGGGTGAACCGGGTGGATCGGGTGATATTCTGGTGAAAACTATTAACAATAAAAAATTCACTACCTAATAATCTATCTATTAATTAATATATACTAAAAGAAACACCAAGAATGACACGTGTCAATTCATGGTGCGATTTTTTCCCACCAAAAACCACTTTCGCAAAAAAAGTGTATCTATTTTATTTTATTTTTATTCTCTATCTTTTTTTATTAACTATTTATGTATGGAAACAAAATTAAGTTTATAAATTATGGCAATAATAGCTACGACGTAATAATAATTATTCTAAATTAGAAATATTTTAGTCAAATCTCTATATTAATAATAGAAAATAAATCACTCAATATTTTGATCAAATTATCATATTAGCATTTTAAATATATATATTAGATAAATAAATTTAAACGAGTATGTTAAAAATGTATAACTATGCAGTAGTTTGGGAGATATTCAGTTAAATATTTTGTGAAAAAATTGTCAAAATCCGTGCGTGCACGGGATCTAGTCTAGTATACATAATAATTAACCCCCCCTCCAAAAAAAAAGAGCTTATATACCTATATTTACTTCCAAAACATATAATTATTTTCCATCACGCATAATTTATAGGTGATAAACGGGTGATGGATAAAAAAACATCACCCGCATCCGACCCGCATCCATCACCCGTTTTTCATCCATTTAATTTGGGTTTTCATCCGTTTAATTATAGCGAGTGACCGAGTTATTAGATCATCCACTAGATATTTCCATCCTTAGGTCTGACCCAGCTCAAATCTAGATCACCCGAAACTGATAAACTCTGGACACAAACTTTTATGTAAGACGGTCTTACACTAAAGACCATTTTGGTGTCATATAAGTTAAGCAATGGTACCAATTAATTAAACAATGTAAATATGTAACCATTAGTTAAGCAATGCAACCAATTAGTTGAGCAATGTTACTAATTAGTTAATCAATGAAACTAATTAATTAAGCACTGGAATCAATTAGTTAAGATATGAAACCAATTAGTTAAGCAATCAAACCGGTCTTTTCGGTGAGGCGCTCTTATACAAAAGTTGCCGAACTTGGATTACCGGGTGATTGAGGGGAAATAGTTGTTACGTATCTCGGTGATTCAGACTCCATTCTATTCGACATATTTTGTTTGAATTTATATTGTCTAAACTTATATTAATTTATCTGAACTTTCTTAACTTATTTTGTCTGAAATAAACTTATTGTGTGTAAAATATTTTGAACTTATATTATCTGAACTTATTTTATCGAAAATAAGTCAAAATAAGCAGAACAAAACAGAGTCTCAGCGTATTACGTCGCACATGGATAGTTGTTTGCATATCTCAAAGATTAACCTAACATAAGTCAATTCTTATTCTTGTTGAGTCACCTTTAGGAATTTAGGGGAGCGGAAAAAATTATTGATACAACCAATTCTAGGGATGATAAGTACGCAACAAATGTAGGACTAACCTTCCACAACAAGGGACACTCAGGAATCAGGAGGGTACTCTCCAACATTTGAATAGTGTTTTGGGAACATCTTCTATAAAAAAGAAGTATGGGAACATAAAGGGTAAGATTCTGATAGCATATTGCATTAACACTTCCAAGCATCAACATGCATTGATATCTTGGCTACAAGATGCATAAACTCAGACAACAAACAAATTTTCATTAGCCCTGTCCCTCATCATAGAAGTATAATTTTATTTCAAAGGCTTAAAGGTGAGTCTGGAAGCTGGCTGCACTACGGATGCTGCTGAGATATCACAGACGGAAAACCTAATCTTCCTCAGGAACCAAAACAAAACTTAGAACAGCTTAATTCCTCTGTTGCCACAGAAATTTAGCAGGAATGTTGGACTACTACTCTACTTGTCACAATACAGATGCTCCAGTAGTTGAAGGCTACGGAGGTCTACAAAATTACTCTTTGGTAATATCACCATTTTAGCTAATAATCATCTGCTTCAAGTACTCAGCTTGGTCCGGGAAATACTCCAGTAGTTCATCCTTGGTCACCCAAACATAATCATCACATTCACCAATGTTAAACTTGTTTGTTGCAATTACTTGTGATTTGAAGAAGAATCTCTGCTAAAAAGAAAAACATTAAAATTAGAGGATGAAGTATCTTATTATCAAGTTTCAAGGCACGGAATAACAGCAGATGCAACTGTATTTGTGCCACAGATAGAAACACACCTTCAATGTATCTGCTTTGTCAGCTGTCTGCACAGCCATATGGCCCATTGGTGCATTTCCAACAAAATATGTGTGTGAAAGGTCACCAAGAACAGATTGCAGAGCAGACTCCGCACACTGCAATCAGCAGAGGATTATGAGAAAAAAAAATCAAAACAGAGACAAGATAGGAGAGACCAGTTTCTAAGATTACCAACCTTCCGCAGAGTCTCTTCTTTTTCGTAGACCTTTTCTGGAAAATGCCAAACAGGGTTCCCATCAGGAGAACCGTAAGAAGTTCCATGAAGGAGAAGATAGAGCCTTCGATCAAGTGCTCTTTGCAATGACCTTAAAGGAACAGATAAAACAGTTTAATGCTAACTATACATATATATATCAAGGATTCCAAAACCAACAATAACAATTAACTGAAACACCCCCTCTCTTCTGAACTGAAATATAAAGATCTTAATTGAAACTCATCTCTTTCCAACACAATATGACAGAAAAATTTAAACAGAAGACATGGGCAAAGAAGTTTAGCTTAGCAAATAAAAACTGACAGCATACTCTACGATCACGTGGATGTGGCAATGATTTTAGTTTACAGCAAGTTTTAAGACATTATCCTTGCAGTCTAGCCCAGATATCCAGTGTCTATCAACACTACGCAATAGACTCTTGAAAACTAAATAAAACAAAAACATTCATCCTTGAACCGATTAAACACAATATCTGTTGACAATTCATGCAACATTCAAATTCAGGGTTTGATAAAGTAACCTATAACTTAGAGTAGAGGAGACAAATTTCGATCAACTTAAACTGTGCGAGTAAAAAATGCAACACAGCATCAACACTGCCCCAAAGCCTAAGTTGACAGTTTAAGGGAGGTACAGCCTTAATCCTACAAATACAAAGAGGTTATTTCTAACTGATTCTTGATCCAGAAGGTGTAAGGAGTGAAGGACCATAGGCTACTTTACAGTGAGAAGGGACTGCAAATAGTTTAACGATCAAGCCAAAGCAAGCCAACTTTTGACCCCTCATCCCCCCTACAAAAAAATTAATTTAAATCCCTCTTTCCCTGCCTCTTCTGCCTCCCAACACCTCTTCAGTCTTCACCAGTTCACCGTGCACACAAGACCAAGGATCATTCCTTGTAAATTGTGTTTCTTTCTTATAACTTAGTTTACATGGATAAACAGAGAACAAAGAAAACAAAGAATGTGGGCCTTCCTGTATTCCATCTATTGTAAAGTTCTCTTTTTTCCAGTTGCTCAAGCAAAGCATCTCAGAATTAAATAATTTTCTGAAATCACTCACAATGCCATCCTTCCTTCACTATCACATTTTTAACCTACTACCATACTTTGCTGGCCTTGCCAGATCTGATCCCAAGCCATTTGCATCCACCCATGGGTATAGCACTTCATCATCCTATCCTTTAGTATTTCAATTCAGAGATCTTCATTCCAGTTTCCTCTTCTTTTACTTCTTATTTTTTTTAATCAAATGGTAAGTGGAATTTCTAGTAAAAGATAAAAAGGAACAAATGAATGTTGTAGGCAGTTCATGAATATTACAGATTACAACAAGACCATGCCAAAATCAAACGAACAACATGTCAAGACACAGACATCATGGGGATCATTGTTTTAACATGATTGCAAAAACAGAAGTTATCAGCGGCAAAACCACTATAGGGTGGTGACTGGTGAGTCATAGGCTTCCTAAGTTGGTGAATTACATTATTAAAGGGCACCTAGTGACTAATGTGTAATTCTTTCACAGAAAAGAGAAAAATGTTAACTTTCTAGGCTCGTATTCAGAAAGACAAGTAACAAACTAACTTTTATGCATCATACTGCAACACTCCCCTATGCCTACATAGAGGCACTTGCTCGTGACAGGATAGGGCGGGTCTGATGCATGCAGCCTAGACTGCAATAACAAATATTCTATACCCAAATTACCCTGATTCAAAACATTTGTTTTTAACGCCTACCTAATTGGATCTTATGTTTAAGAAAACCAGTGATACAAAATGTTATGTACAAAAGAAAATAGGGAAATTCTCTTTGGTAACCTTAAGTTCCTTATTTTTCTCTTTGGTAAAATAAAAACAAAAATTTTCTCTTTGGTAACCTTCAGTTTCTATACATAGTCAAACAATGGTATAAGTCATGCTTTAACTGATTTTATTAACCGTGTTTAACATCTGAATTTTAAAAAAAAATCCCTTTAATGGGCTGGTACATCATTCACCTATACTCAACTAAATCTTCATCAATTGAAGCGTTTCAAACAAAAACCATTACAAATCAATTGATGTATTAATCCGAATGAAAATTTGGGAAACTGAAAAATGATTATTTAAAAACATTGCAAAGTAAACATTTCTGATAATGTAAGCAACTACTACACAATAATGAGTTGGATGTTAAGGTTTATCGGTCTATACAACACCAAGTCAACAACAAAGCCTTAGTCCCAAAATGATTTGGGGTCGGCCTATAAGAGGATTTAATTTGGAGAAAAACACTCTTTTCATGTAGGACGGAAAACTAGTTTTTAAGGAATTTAGGTAACTTAATCGTTAAATAACTATAGTTAAGTACAACTAGTCTAATAATATAGTTTTTGACCAAAAATATATGCCATTTGTTTAATTATGTACGGAGTACAGAAACTTAAGGCTGCCATAGAGAAAATTCTTGTTTCCATTTTACCAAAGAGGAAAATAAGAAACTTAAGGTTACCAAAGAGAACTTCCCAATAAAACACCAACTAATACCTTTTGTCATTTGTTTTGTCAGCTTCAGTGATCCGAGGAGCTGGTTGATAGTCAATTTGATAATCACCCTTCCCCCTGCCAGAAGATGCAAACAAAGGATTAACATAAATAGGAGAGAGGTTTATGGATAAGACACGAGTCAATACCTATAAGAACAAACAAAGAACTTACTGAAGATCCATATGGTGTAAATAGAACCTAGTCTTGATCTAGTAGCTAGCTGATTTCTTAATTTTCTAAGGTTAGGTCATACACGACTTTTAGTTTTCTTCAAGTACAATTCTACCATTCTGGAACCAGAATACAGAACTAGGCAAAAAAACAGAAAACTAGTCCACTCCGATCTCTTGTGGTTGAGAGTGTAGTTTACTTCCATGACTTTCTCAATAACTAAATAGCACATCACAATAATTTCATGTACAAAGGGTGTGAACTAAATTTCAAGACAACACTTGCACCGTCAGGTGTTCCATACCAGACTCCTCAGGGGATGGGTAGAGGAATATCAAGCCTGAAAAATAACTAACATAATAATAGACACACGTAGATTTTGCTTCAAACCATTTTCTATAGCATGCAACAAATATTAGGTTCCACCAAATTTTTTAACTGTGATGAAATAGAGGGAGGAACTCATAGACCGTACCAACAAGATATGCAAATAATAGTTTCCAACATCCATAAAATTGTAGTCTCCAGATGATCATATGAAAGAGTATGAGACACATATCCAATTTCAAGGCAATAAGATGATGAGACGGAGATTAGACAAGACTATAAAAACTAAGTGTTTACCGAGATTCATATTTCTTATAGAATTCATCAGGATATACCCGTCGATATTGCTGCTTCCATCGAAACCTGTATACATAGTCAAACAACAAAGGATCACAAAAAGAGGTAGAAACATTACCTGTCTAAATAAGAACACAGAAGAAGCTGCGACACTACAGTTTATGCAGAAAAATATTTACATTAAGGCTCCGTTTGCTGAGGCGTAAAACATTTTTCTGGAAAATAATTTTCCTCTATTTTCAATTTTACATTTTTTGGTTTGAAAAGGAGTGTAAAACCATTTTCCCTAGGAGTAAAATTGCTCTCCAAATGAAGGAAAACCATTTTCCCTTCAAAATGAAGGGAAAACCGTTTTCCTTCCTTTTTTCTTATCTCTCTTGTACACTCCTCTCACTACCTGCTTACTTTCCCTTCCATTTTCCTTTCGGTTCATCATTTTTCTTACATAGAACCAAACAACGGAAAACTAATTTTGGAATTGTGTTTTCCATTGTAAATTGTTTTCCATGAAGATCATTTTACACAGAAAATGTTTTACACCCAACCAAACGGAACCTAAACCGCTTAATTTTCTGAAAACCTTGCAACAGTAAACATGTCCAGCACAATAAAAATCACTTGTTCACAGACAGGAACCAAGAAGGTACAAGATCTTCAGAAATTAGTGAGTTCCCTAAAATAAGTGGGTCACTGAGCATATTCATGCTGTTGAAATTGAAAATAACCTTCTTTTACCATTCCCCTTTCTTTAATTCCTGAGAACACACGATAAGGTTCAGTCCCACCCTGAAAACACCATATCCTTCATTTTTCATTTTTCATTTTCGGCTGTACCAACCATATGCCTATAACTTGCACACGACTAATAGTGTTGGACATGTGTCCAGGCATCAAACTCAACTATTTTGCAAAATAAAGAATCTTGCATGTTTCTTGTCCAAAATGAAGTGTCAAGTGCTCATGCCCATATCACATTGTTGAGTATCTAACACAAGAACAGAAGGTAATATGAAGACTCCCAATACAATTCCCACGTGTTGTATAGTTATCCTCACTCGCTGCAACATGACAGTAACCTAGCAATCACCCAAATGTCAAGCAAGCAATGCAATTATGCATACCAGTTTCAGCTTTTAAGCAACTCTAAGTCCTATTCCGCATATAGCAGTGTTCAAACTAATAGCTGTCCCCACTGGCAATAATTGTTTAGGCGTGTAGAGAATAGAACCATGGACTCTCAGTAGACTAGAACCGTTCTTAAGCAGAATGATGATGATTCAAACTTCCATCCATTACAGATATAACTCCGGTATTTAGCTTCTACTTTAACAGTCTCTCTCAAAACTTCCAATACCAATTTTCTTTAGAAGTTAACCAATCAAATGTTAAAACAAATCGAGGTCGAAATTGCCATTTCTTTCCACACTTCAAATAGGCAGTTTGACACAAATATTGGTATAATCTCTTCTTCCAGGCTCCATACAGAGAAAAAGGGGCAAAAACTCCCCCTAAAATATGCACCGGAGTAAAGCACCCCCTTTTTTCATTTTTCTAAAATGTAGCCCGAAAAATCAAAGCTATAGCTTAAAATTTGCTCTTTCATATTTCATTTTACCTTATAATATCATCAATTCATCAAATTCATTATTCAATCACCAGCAATTAAGCAAGTATTGGTCAAATTACACCTCATTTGATCCCGAAATTAAAGAAACAACAAAGAAATGACGAACATTTTCATTTTAAGGAAAAATATACGAACCAAAGTAGGGAAAATCAGGGCTTACGAGAATTCCTGAAAAGCGTAGATGATCGGGTCGATTTTGGGGATAACGACAGGAAGCCTCTCGAAGAGCACTGAAGCGACAATCTTATCACTGCTACTACTATTACTACTACTGCTGCTGAAGCTTCGAAGTGAGTGCATCAATGGCGTCGTCCATCTTCTCTGCATCTTTTCCGTTTCAAATTTCCCAGATAATAAACCCTAATACTTAAACCTCTTTACAAATGGCGTTTGACCCGAAATAATTATGGTACCTTTACCGTTTAGTTGAGTTGGGTTTATCCTACTACTTAATCTAAGACCCTGTTTACTTCACCTAGATCAAATTAGATCAGATATTATTATTTTATTTTTATTTTTTTAAATCAAATGCTAACAAAGTCAAATATTTTACAAATAGTTAGTGTGAAGCCGAGATACAATCTGGGCCCCCACTCCTCTGGCTATAGCAAAATCTATCATGGTGAAAATATGAGCAGCAATACGAGCCCCAATGTCTTGTGTCCTAGAAAACTCTGAATCCGCTTCAACAACGCAACAACATCCTTATCCAGCTCCCCCAAAGAAGAGAAAGAGAACGGACGAAAGCCATAACCAATGGCCCTGCAACGTGCTTCGTACTTGACCCGCTTCCGAATAGCCGCATCAGTCACAACCCAGTCCGGGGCAAAGCAAGACAACCCAGACTGTGTCAACGGAGAAGATCCCGTCAAGTCAACACACACATCACAGCCCCGATCCCAAGAGTAGAGCAACACGTCTGCTGGTCGGAAATCTCCATCGTTCCCTCCAGATAGACCAATATCAACATCTTTCCGCGCCGAGAACCCAGACCGATAACAAACATCAACAAGGGTGTCCCGAACCACATTATGCCGATGTTTAATACCCACGATGCCAGCACATGACACCGCATGATCACCAAAGATGTCTCCCGCAAAGACCCTGGAGCAAGCAGAACATTGCACCGTAACAGAGAACAAAGGAACCCCCAACCGGTAACACAACACACATCGATAAGGCTTAGTATTCATCGTCTGTCCCAAACCTGATATGGGGACCGCACGAAGCCAAGCAGAGGTGTGATCTCCCTGCTGTGATTTCCACAACGCCGACTGCCGAGACGATAAAGAGAAGGTGGATTCTGCAGATACAGTAACCTTTGTGAAATATATATCTGCCAATTTCTTCATAAGTTTAGGGGCAACGACCTCACTAGGGTTACTCAGAATGTCATACTCCACCGTTCCACTAAATAGACTCAACGCATCTTCAAATGCTCGACCAAGACCAACAATATCAGCATGTCGTAGAAGTTGTGTCTGCAAACCAAAAGACTGCAATCGAGAAGCAAGAAAAGCATAATGCCGAACATCACCCGCGGAATAAACACCAAGTCTGTCAAAAGAAAAAGGTAAGGTGGCAAGTCGCCACTGCCAATCGCCAAAGCCAGGCCCCGAAGCAGTAACAATACGCTCCAAGGAAAATCGAAGAGCCTCATCAAAAGTGCGCTGAGCCGCCTCAAAAATACCAGGAGGACTGAGGAGCAAAGCAAAGTAGAGTTTATAAACTCCTGCACATGCCCTAAGTAACAACAACTCACACTGAGGATCATCAGGCTGAGCAACCTTATCCATAAGCCCAATGGTCTTGATTACCCTCTGCATCACAAGCTCATCACAAGCATAATGCCGAACATCACCACGAAGACGAACTTCACGCAACATGGCCGCTCGATCAACTAAATTGAAGGCATTTTAAAAATCCACCAACAACATTGAAAGACCCACATCAGAACCCCGATCCTCAATCAACATGTTCACAACATGAAGAATTGCCTCACCACCCGCAGATACCCCGACACCAAATTGAAGACCATCAAAATAACTTCCCAAAGCTGGACCAACCATAACAACACCAACCTTCGAAGCCAGACGTCGCAAAATAGTACCCACAACAATAGGACGAATACCACCATCGGGCTTGACAAGAGGGGTGAGGGGAGCACTAGAAACATACTCTCCCAAACTCATAGGGCATTTCCCAGCTAAAAAGAGATTAACCACCCCGGAAATGGAGTCAACTAACTCATCAGAAACAGCCAGATCAGCCCCACTCAAGCAATCCATAAGGTGCTGAGCTCGTAAACCGTCCCTCCCACAAGATGTGCACGTGGAAAACTCCTAATCCGGTCCAAAACAACATCAGAAGTATAAGATGATGGTCATCAACATGAATATCAGGCAAGGACGGAGCTGGAAAAGAAGGGTGTTTCGACTGCAAGTCCGCAAGAGTGGCCTCGTTATAAGGCGCAACGCCAGAAGAAGAAAGAACACGGACTGCAGCAGTGTAATGGCATCACCAATCTTCCTACGACACTGCTTGATATTACGCTCTGCTAAATCAAGACCCTCATCAGGATCCATCAAAGTAGGGTGTAACACCCTAATAATTTCTTGCTTTTTATAAAATATTTTCCAACTTAAAACACAAGAATTACCAAGATATTACCGTCACCGTGATAACGGCTAAGGCTATTTACCAGAATTACGCAGCGGAATCAACTAACTTTCAAAACATATTAAATAATTAGTTAATGGTTATTAAAACAAGTTGGAACCATTGAGGCCCAAATCCAAAGTATTAACCATTTGAAATCCATTAACTGAAAATAGTAGCCATGACCTTAAATAAAATAAAGAGTTTATAAAGTTACGGAAGATTAAACTCTCAACTCAAATCCCATGATAACTTCTCCCGCAAGTTATCTCTACAAACCTGCTTTATTAAAAATCTACTCCCCAACAACGCAAATGCAATTGATGGATCATCATAGGGTCATTAAGGCAAAGGCCATGACCAGAAGACATGAAGCACGAAGTCAGCAAAAGCTGAGTACGAACAAGCTAGAATAACATTCTATCCTAACATGCTTCACTCGACAATCTAAATAACCCACATGCAAAAGCCATATAATAAACAAGTAAACATGGAGACAAGACTCGACACATGACCCGACTCTTGACTCACAGTTTAATAAAAAGTAGCTTCGAACGGGTAAAGTAAAGTATCCTCAAAAGGAAAGAAAAGGGTGATGGGAGCCAACCATACACCAAAATAAGTCGGGCTACTACCGACAGTCGGGCCATACCGACAGGAATTCCAATGCACAACGGCATAAAAGAGAATGAAACAACGTCTTGTATCATTCTAGGAGTACAAGTTTTCCGGCAAGACTCCCCCCATTGTTCATACTCAAGGTATATACGTTCCAAGAGTTTTGAAGCTCTTTGGGTTACACTTTACGTTAATTAGTATATTATGTTCAAGGCGACTCAAAACTCTACTCAAGACACAACATACAAACAATTAAACAATTAACCAATTCAACAATGACACTTCATTATTTTACTTCTTTAGGACTTGTGATCAAACATAGACTCAAGTGAAATTACTCCCATTGTTCCTTCTCAAAAACACTGTTTGAGATAACCCGACATTGCCTATCAACAAGCGGGGTGAGCCCTTAGCACGAATTGTCCTTAATTCAATTCACATAGACTCTCTAACATATTCTACCCCTTGGTAGAATATATATTGCTCACTGGCAATATTCGACTGGCTCAATAATTATGCTAGACATCCTGTACTATAGCATAATAATAATAACAACTTGCATGCGCACTACTCATACATGCAAACCAACTTGAACAACATGATTAACATAATTCAACGATTATAAAAGTCCATAACACGATAATTCAATAGAATCTATGAAGCATAATTCAATTCATAACATGCTCGTTCACATAGATTCGACAATAATAATAACATGCTCATTCTGAATATCAAACATGAATTCATAATAACATATTCATTCTCAAACATGAAACATGAATTTCCAACATATAAGTTCACATGATTCGCATTCAATACACTTCAAAAAGTCCTCAAGGGATGGGTGGTCACCCTAGTCTTGTACGTACCTGGAATACCTAAGTATGGGGGCCACTGTGCGAATCACGACTCACTAGAAATCAACTCCTATAAAACAAAATAAGAGAACTAAATTATTATCCATGTTTACTAAA
Organism: Spinacia oleracea; assembly: GCF_020520425.1. Lineage (NCBI taxonomy): Eukaryota > Viridiplantae > Streptophyta > Magnoliopsida > Caryophyllales > Amaranthaceae > Spinacia > Spinacia oleracea. The sequence continues at coordinate 116,605,921 of NC_079489.1, read as the reverse complement.
TTTCCAACAACTATTTAAGATTCTAAAACTCTTAGTTTAACTAGAAATCAATCATTAATCGTTAATTTAATAGTCTCAAATAGTCAACTCAAGTCCTAACATAAAAACATTGACTTTTTAGCTTTAAAACCCTTAAAAACCAACTTTTAAAAGCTTATAAACAATCTGAAAATTTAATTTGATTCCCATAATTTAAATTGCCATTAAATTATGTGAATCAATTGCTTAATTAATTTGAAAGCAAAAACCCTAACAATAGTTTATTTCAAAACATGTTTTGACTTCAAAAATCAACACTTTATAACCTTATTAAATCTGAAAATTATAAACTCAATCATCAAAACCAAATTCTTTAATTAAAACACAATACTAACCCAATACGATGTTCATAACCATTTTAATTAATTTAAACAACCCAAATATTTAAATTAATCACAATAATTAAATCAATTTAAAACTGAAAATTAATATTTTTGAAAATAAACTTTGATTTAAACATTTGATCAACACAAACACACACACACAACGATTAATTATCGTGTGTGTGTGTGTGCCGACCATCGCACACGACAAGCACACAACAACAGCAGCAGCGCAACGCACCACAGAAGGGCGCGCGCGCGCGCAAGGGACAGGCGACGAGGTTGGGCGCTGGGCACAGGCGAGACGTGCACACACAGCAGGGGTGCTGTGCTGCGACGCGACACGGGACGACAAGGAGAGCGAGCAGGCGCTTGAAGGAAATAATGCCCTTGGTCCAAGTATGCATTCTATGATAAGTCTAATAAATGCGGTTCAGTATTAATTAACAAGTTAATAATTCAGTGAGATCAAGTGAGCTGAATGCCTAGCTAGAGGCCGCTTCAGTTCAAGTGGAATTAATGATATTAATCCACAGCTTACTCTTGACTGAACCCGTAGGGTCACACAAATAGTACGTAAACGGATCAAGTATTTAATGGCATTAAATACTCCATCTATGGATATTCGGAATCGACGGATCTTGGTTTCAGTGGGAGCTGAGATCGTCACAGGCAAGAAATGAATACTCCGGAAACGATGATATTACCGGAAACGGAAATATGGATCGTATCGGAAATATAAATATTATCCAAGTCGTAGATGTTGCCGGAAACGGAAACATGGTACGTATCGGAAAATATTATCGGAAATGGAAATATTACCAGAATCGGAAATATTGCCGGAAACGGAAATATTGTCAGAATCGGAAATATTACCGGAATCGGAAAATAATTCCGGAAACGGAAATATTAAATATTTGTTCGAAACGGAAATTAATTCCGGAATCGAAAATGTTAAATATTGTTCGTATCGGAAATGAATTCCGGAATCGGAAATTTAATCGGAAGCGTATCGTACGAAAAAGCATCGGACGAGGCCTGCCGGACGAGGGCCCAGCACGAAGCCAGGCCATCGCCCAGCAAGCCAAGCGCGCCACACAAACAGCCACGCCAGGCCCAGCGCAAGGCCAGGCCCAGCAGGCCGTGGCAGCGCGCACAGCGCGCGCAGCGCGCGCGGGTGCTTGCGTGGGCTTGTGGCTCGCGCAGGCCTCGCTGCGTGGGCTGCTGCTCGCACGCACGCATGGGCGGCCCATCGTGGCTGCCGTGTGTGTGTGCGTAAGTGTTTGTGTTCGTGCACGTTTCCTAAAACGTGCAGAGTTCGGTTAATGATTAAATTCCTAATTCTATTTGATAAATTAATTAAATTAGAGTTCTTGTAGGATTCTAGGTTTAATTAATTTGTATCTGAATAGGATTCCAATTCCCTTTCCATAACCCTATAAATATGTGGCCTGGGTTCACAATTTATAACGAGTTTCAAAGTATTCAAAGTGAGTTTTTGAGAGAAAAATTCAGCCACACATCTTGCTCAAAAGTGCCGAAAATTCTAGTACCTTAAGGGCGATTCTAGTTGGTCAATCTTAAGGCGGATCCGAACGTGCTGTGGACTATCTACGGAGGGACGACACTTGGAGTCCTAAAGACTTGTTCTTGTTCGGTTCGGGCGCAGCTAGGGAGGGCACGCAACAAAGAGTATGCATCTAAATTATGCTATATGATTATGTGTAAATAATATGTAATCCTGGGTTAATGGTTGTTTCCGCATGATTTATGTAATATTATATGTATCATAACCTAACAGTGGTATCACGAGCCCCTTATTATTTTCATAATCTAAATTGCATGAACATGGTTAAATATTACAAATTTGCAAGAATTAAAAGGGGTGATTAATTTTCGTAATTGTTAATTAATTGCAAATTGCGTTTATTTAATTATACGTACGCAGTTTTTCGGCAGTTTCTTCGTTACTCATCCAAATCGAGTGATTTTTGTGTCAATTCCGCATGTAAAAGGCATTCTAAAATTTTGACAAAAAAAGTATTTTTCTGCCGAACCCAGAATTCTCAAATTCGAAGCCTAACTATGACTTTTCGAAGGTTTTAGTTTTTCGAATGCAAAATTTCGTAAATTTAAGATGTTAAATTAAATATTTGCGATTCTTGTTGATAAATCTTGAATTTTTGTTTGACCTATTGTATATGTTTAACAAGTTTGAATGTCTAGCCTTGTTAATTATGCAATCTAATTTGTAATTATGATTAATTTGTTGAAAATTAGAATAATTTAGAATTAATTTGATTTTCATAATTAATTATAATTTAATTAGAAACCTATGATTAAAAACCACCATAAAAATTGTAAATTTATGATAAATTTTAAATTTTTATGACCTAGACTTGAATCCATAACAATCGGAAATTAATTGAATAATAAATTTTCGATTTTTCGCCCTAAAATTATGAAATTAATATTATTTATTAATTTATCATTAATTTTAAATATAAATTTTAAAATTTTATGCGATTCGTTCATATAACTTGCACGCACAAAGCAATGGACGCTTCGTGTTACCCTTAAGGGGGTGTTGTATAATGCGGGCATGCGACGACGAGCAAGGGAGCTCGTCGCCCGTGCGGCACGAATGCAATGAGCAAGGGCGTAGTGCACGAGCACAAGGCAGCAGCCCTGCCTTGTGTCGTGGGCCACGAGCAATGGACGAATGGGCATGGGCGAAAGGCAAGCCAAGGCAGTCGCGTGTGGGCAGCAAGCGAGCTGCGCCACAACGCGCGCTGCCTCGCGCAAGAGAGCGCAGCCTCGCGCGCAGCGAGCGCAAGCTCGCGTGCCACGAGCGCTGCGCCCAGCGTTGCTCGCGCGCACAGCGAGCGATGGCTCGCGCGCACAGCGAGCGATGTCGCGCGCCCAGCGAGCGATGTCGCGCGCCCAGCGAGCGATGGCTCGCGCGCATAGCGAGCGCTGGCGAGCGCGCACTGCGAGCGATGGCTCGCGTGCGACGAGCGCTGGCGCGCGCGCAGCAAGCACCACAGCGTGCGATGGCTTGCGATGGAGATGCAGCAGCTATGCGACGAGCGCATGGGCTGCGCGCACATGGCCAACGATGGCTGTGTACGAGCGGCCCATGGGCGTGCAATGCGTAGGGTGTTTGCGTTACGATTAGATCGTTTTGAATGTTTAATTTGAAAATTTTAGTTCACGTAATTTTAATTAATTTTAAAACTAATAATTTAAATTATTTTCTTGGATTTTAATTTTGAATATTGTAATTATAATAAATTTTATTTATTCTAATTATTTTACTAAAATTAAAATCATGAATTAATTTAAACACGACTGAAATTAAATTAAACTTTTGGATTCAATTATAAATTCATATGAGCTTTAAATTTTAATTAAATTTGTATGTTTCCGGTTAGACTAGAAATACATTTTTATGTTTAAAATTAGTAAAGCATATGAATTTATTGGTTTAAGTGGGAGCGCTTTTTAGTCATAAACTCTTGATTAGGTCTACAAATCCTTAAGGTTAAAACAACTTGATTAGAATTAATAAGGACTGAATAATTGGTAGATTATTGGTGCCCTTGATTAATTGCTGCAAATGTTTACGTGATGCATAATGTGTTTTACTAACCAGCTATGTGGGCCATTCATGATAATGAATGGGTGAATGGTATATATTGTATATGTACTGTTTTGCAGGTTATGAAGTGACTAGTATGGCCCAAATAGGATAGAAAATATGGTCTGCGTACCATTAATTTGAATGTAATTGGTCTGAAGTACCAAAGTTATTTTTCAATTCAAATATGGTCTGCGTACCATCAAATAGTTGTAATTAGTTATAGCTTATCCTATTTGAAGAAAATGGTGCCTCCCACGGAGATTTTCAAGACGGACTTTGAAGTTAAAGCTTCAAGATGAAGTCGGGCCATACTAGATCACAAATATCTTATGCATGTTTTAAGTTATTTATTGCTTTTAAATATGTCTTAAAATGCATGAGATCAAAAGCTTGATTATGTTGCATGATTAAGGATTTTAGTTCACTTAAAATCTAACCAACATAGTAAGAGCCTTAAGTTCCAAACTTAAAAATTGAGTTAAAAGGTGCCATGCCAAAATATACACTTGCTTGGATATCCTTTACATCAATCTAGTAATAGTTTTCGCTCAGCGAGGTGTTACTTATTGGTCCTAAAGGGGCAAGGTACACAAATAATTGTGAGTACATGTTAGTTTTGGTGAAACTCAACGATATAAGTAAGGAGTCCTTTTATGTCGTGGCAAATTCGATAGGTTTACCTAATAAGTTCTTAGACGTACCTATCAACCAAGAATAGTTTCTAGACTATTAGCAAAAGGCTTTTGCTTACCTAAGATGTTCTAGGATTAAGTCGACAAACTGTGCTTAGTTCTTCAATGATTTTAGGATCTTGGAATCATTTTATTCACACCTGCCGGAACACATAATTTGAATAAAATGCTTAATAAACATTGAATTATGCATGTATGCTAGAATTTAAGTTTATTAAGAGAAACTGTGAATGGTTATTTATTTGTTTATTCTTTTCAATTGTAGTTTTTAATATGGCAAACAACAATTCATTCAACATTCGATCAATTCTCGAAAAGGAGAAGTTGAACGGGAAAAACTTCCTTGACTGGCAAAGGAACTTGCAAATAGTTCTTATGCAGGAAGAAAAGGAGTATGTCCTAGATGAGGCGATGCCCGAAGCTGCAGGCGACGGGGTCACTCAGGCAGCCCTCAATCGTTGGATTGATGCCAACAAGGATGTGAAATGTCTAATGCTCGCCACCATGAGTGCGGATCTGCAGAAAACGTTCATCAACTCAGATGCTTTCACAATCATCAGTGAGTTGAAGAACATGTTCCAAGATCTGGCTCGAGTCGAAAGATTCGAGACTCATAGGCAAATTCTTGAGACCAAGCTTAAGAAAGGCGAGCCCGTAAGTCCACATGTTCTCAAAATGATTGGACTCATTGAGAATATGAGTCGGCTGGATCAGCAATTTTCTCAGGAAATGGCTATAGACACCATCCTCCATTCTCTTCATAGCGGGTATGATCAGTTCAAACTGAACTACAGTATGAATAGTCTGGACAAAACGCTCACTGAGCTTCACGGTATGCTGAAGACCGCTGAAAAGACGCTCAAAAGTGATAAGCAGGATGTGCTTATGGTGCGTGGGGGCAAGTTCAAGAAATCTGGAAAGAAGAGGAATGCTAAGAAAGGTGGCAACAAGGCCAGCCCAACTAGGCAAACTGGCGCCAAATCTGCAAAGAGGAAGGTCAGTCAACCCACTTCTGAATCCGAATGCTTCTACTGCAAGAAGAAGGGGCATTGGAAGAGAGATTGCTTGAAGCTAAAGGAAGATCAGAAGAACGGAACAGTCGTTCCATCTTCAGGTATTTTCGTTATAGACTGTATACTTGCTAATTCAACTTCTTGGGTATTAGATACAGGTTGTGGCTCACACTTATGTTCCAATCCACAGGGACTAAGAAGAAGTAGAAAGTTAAGCAAGGGTGAAGTCGACCTACGAGTGGGAAATGGAGCACGGATTGCTGCATTAGCTGTAGGAACTTACTATTTGTCGTTGCCCTCCGGGCTAGTTTTGGAACTGGAAGAATGTTTCCATGTTCCAAGTCTTACTAAAAACATCATTTCAGTTTCTTGCTTAGATGCTAAGGGATTTTCCTTTTTAATAAAAGACAATAGTTGTTCGTTTTATTTTAAAGAGATGTTTTATGGATCTGCTAGATTAGTCAATGGACTTTATTTATTAGATCACGACAAACAAGTATATAACATAAATACCAAAAAGGCCAAAAGGATGATTCAGATCTCACCTATCTGTGGCATTGTCGATTAGGCCATATAAACTTGAAACGCTTAGAAAGACTTCAAAAGGAAGGAATTCTAGAGCCATTTGACTTAGAGGATTATGGTAAATGCGAATCATGTTTACTTGGCAAAATGACAAAGCAACCTTTCTCTAAAGTTGGAGAAAGAGCAAATGAACTATTGGGTTTAATCCATACAGATGTATGTGGACCAATGAGTACAAATGCTAGAGGTGGTTTCAGCTACTTTATCACTTTCACTGATGACTTCAGTAGGTATGGTTATGTCTACCTAATGAAGCATAAGTCTGAATCCTTTGACAAATTCAAGGAATTTCAGAGTGAAGTAGAGAATCAATTAGGCAAGAAGATTAAGGCACTGCGGTCTGATAGAGGCGGTGAATATCTGAGCTATGAATTTGATGACCATCTGAAAGAATGTGGAATTCTATCAGAGTTGACTCCTCCTGGAACACCACAATGGAACGGTGTGTCGGAACGGAGGAACAGAACCTTGCTAGACATGGTCAGGTCAATGATGGGTCAGGCCGAACTTCCATTAGAATTTTGGGGACATGCACTAAATACAGCTGCACTCACTATAAATAGAGCTCCGTCTAAAGCTGTCGAAAAGACTCCATACGAATTATGGTTTGGAAAGCCTCCAAATGTGTCTTTTCTTAAGATTTGGGGATGTGAAGTATACGTCAAACGATTAATTTCAGACAAACTTCATCCAAAATCTGACAAATGTATCCTTGTGGGCTATCCAAAGGAAACAAAGGGGTATTACTTCTACAATACATCTGAGAACAAAGTGTTTGTTGCTCGAGATGGTGTCTTTTTGGAGAAAGATCACATTTCCAAAATGACAAGTGGGAGAAAAATAGACCTCGAAGAAATTCGAGTCGAACAACAAACTCTAGAGAATGCTCAAGATGACATTCAGGATGAAACTCAGAGATCTTTAGAAGAATCTGGTGAGAATCATGGTCAATCTAGAAATGTTACCCCGCGTAGATCGCAAAGATATAGATCTCAACCGGAAAGGTACTTAGGTATTTTGACGAACGAGAGCTATGACGTTCTATTACTTGAAAGTGATGAACCTGCGACTTACAAACAAGCTATGACGAGCCCTAGCTCCAAGCAATGGCAAGAAGCCATGCAATCTGAATTAGACTCCATGTCTGAAAACCAAGTATGGGATTTGGTCGATTTGCCAGATGGCTATCAAGCCATTGGAAGCAAATGGGTTTTCAAACTGAAAAAGGACAAGGATGGGAAACTTGAAGTTTTCAAAGCTAGATTGGTTGCAAAAGGTTACAGGCAAGTCCACGGTGTGGATTACGATGAAACCTTTTCACCAGTTGCAATGCTAAAGTCTATTCGAATAATGTTAGCAATCGCTGCATATTACGATTACGAAATATGGCAGATGGATGTCAAAACTGCTTTCTTAAACGGCGTTTTAACAGAAACTGTGTTTATGACACAGCCTGAAGGTTTTGAGGATCCAAAGAATGCTAAGAAGGTATGCAAGCTAAAGAAATCAATCTACGGATTGAAGCAGGCATCCAGGAGCTGGAATATACGTTTTGATGAAGCAGTCAGTGACTTTGGTTTCATCAAGAACGCAGACGAATCTTGTGTATACAAGAAGGTCAGTGGGAGCAAAATTGCTTTCCTAGTATTATATGTCGACGACATATTGCTTATCGGAAATGACATTCCTATGTTGAACTCTGTCAAGATTTGGCTTGGGAAATGTTTTTCGATGAAGGATCTAGGAGAAGCACAGTACATATTGGGCATCAAGATTTACAGAGATAGATCTAAAAAGATGATTGGACTTAGTCAAAGCACTTATATCAATAAGGTGCTTGATAGGTTCAAGATGGCGGACTCCAAGCGAGGCTACCTACCCATGTCTCATGGAATGACTCTAAGCAAGACTCAGTGCCCAAAAACACTTGATGAGCGTAGACGAATGAATGGGATTCCATATGCATCATTAATTGGTTCAATAATGTATGCTATGATATGTACACGCCCGGATGTTGCGTACGCACTCAGTGCTACGAGCAGATACCAGTCAGACCCAGGAGAGGCGCATTGGACTGCTGCCAAGAACATTCTGAAGTACCTGAAAAGGCACAAAGATGACTTCCTGGTCTATGGTGGAGATGATGAATTAATTGTTAAAGGCTATACGGACGCAAGTTTCCAAACCGACAAAGATGATTTCAGATCACAGTCTGGGTTTGTCTTCTGCCTCAACGGAGGAGCAGTAAGCTGGAAAAGTGCTAAGCAAAGCACCATTGCGGATTCTACAACTGAAGCGGAGTACATTGCTGCACATGAAGCAGCAAAGGAAGCTATATGGCTAAGGAAGTTCATAGGTGAACTTGGTGTAGTCCCCTCCATTAAAGGACCAATAGCCCTGTATTGTGATAATAACGGAGCTATTGCACAGGCAAAAGAGCCTAGACACCACCAGAGAGTCAAGCATGTACTTCGTAGATTTCACCTTCTACGAGAGTTCGTTGAAAGAAAAGAAGTCGAGATAAGCAAAATTGGAACTGATGACAACATATCAGATCCATTAACTAAACCTCTGCCGCAGGCGAAGCACAACTCGCACACTGCAGCTATGGGAATCAAGCATATTGGAGAATGGCTTTGATGTCTCTATTTAATGTTTTAAAGTTTTAGAGTTTAAATCTTTGTAAAACATTATTGGTTAATCATTCACAATAAATGAAAAGAATTCATTTTTCCATTTAATTTGTGGTTTATTAAATGATGAGTCCCTTCAATTTGACGATATATTCAAGATAGACTGTCAGGACCAGTCCTGTGACTAAGAAATGTCTATCAAGTGAACTTGAATGTCAAAAGTTGAAAATGGTCCCTAGTCGGAATTTTCTATAAAATTGGACGCATAGAAAACGTTAGACGATTAGAATGCAAGATGACTAGTAGTTCTGTTTCTTGAACTATGTGGACATGGCAATGTCATAATCATTTGCATAGATACTTACTTTGGGAAGACTAGTATCGGACAAGACCTATGAAACTTTACTGTAAGAGATGAAAATCTGTCATAAGTAAATTTCATTAAATTATTAGACACTAAATCCTCAATACCTGAGTGATTTGAGATTACTTGTTTGAGAACTGGTTGCTTTGACGTTGACCAACCGTCGCACCGTAAAAGGAGGCTATAAAGGCAACGCTCAGGTAATCACCTATCAAACGAAGTCTAATCTCAAGATCGCAAGATTGGGATTGTCCTCCCATAAATCGGGATGAGATGCTTAAAAGTTGTACAAGGCCACTCGGAGAGCTAGAAACTGTGAAAATGCATGGCCGTGCTCGGATGAATCATAGGCTATGATTATCTGTTTATTTGATCAGTTGAACTCTGAAACCGAGGAACACCTCTGGACATAATAAGGATGACAACTCTTACCTTATGTTCAAGAGCAAGCATCGAGAGACAAAGGAATTAGGAAATGCACACTTGTCCCTAAGGACAAGTGGGAGACTGAAGGAAATAATGCCCTTGGTCCAAGTATGCATTCTATGATAAGTCTAATAAATGCGGTTCAGTATTAATTAACAAGTTAATAATTCAGTGAGATCAAGTGAGCTGAATGCCTAGCTAGAGGCCGCTTCAGTTCAAGTGGAATTAATGATATTAATCCACAGCTTACTCTTGACTGAACCCGTAGGGTCACACAAATAGTACGTAAACGGATCAAGTATTTAATGGCATTAAATACTCCATCTATGGATATTCGGAATCGACGGATCTTGGTTTCAGTGGGAGCTGAGATTGTCACAGGCAAGAAATGAATACTCCGGAAACGATGATATTACCGGAAACGGAAATATGGATCGTATCGGAAATATAAATATTATCCAAGTCGTAGATGTTGCCGGAAACGGAAACATGGTACGTATCGGAAAATATTATCGGAAATGGAAATATTACCAGAATCGGAAATATTGCCGGAAACGGAAATATTGTCAGAATCGGAAATATTACCGGAATCGGAAAATAATTCCGGAAACGGAAATATTAAATATTTGTTCGAAACGGAAATTAATTCCGGAATCGGAAATGTTAAATATTGTTCGTATCGGAAATGAATTCCGGAATCGGAAATTTAATCGGAAGCGTATCGTACGAAAAAGCATCGGACGAGGCCTGCCGGACGAGGGCCCAGCACGAAGCCAGGCCATCGCCCAGCAAGCCAAGCGCGCCACACAAACAGCCACGCCAGGCCCAGCGCAAGGCCAGGCCCAGCAGGCCGTGGCAGCGCGCACAGCGCGCGCAGCGCGCGCGGGTGCTTGCGTGGGCTTGTGGCTCGCGCAGGCCTCGCTGCGTGGGCTGCTGCTCGCACGCACGCATGGGCGGCCCATCGTGGCTGCCGTGTGTGTGTGCGTAAGTGTTTGTGTTCGTGCACGTTTCCTAAAACGTGCAGAGTTCGGTTAATGATTAAATTCCTAATTCTATTTGATAAATTAATTAAATTAGAGTTCTTGTAGGATTCTAGGTTTAATTAATTTGTATCTGAATAGGATTCCAATTCCCTTTCCATAACCCTATAAATATGTGGCCTGGGTTCACAATTTATAACGAGTTTCAAAGTATTCAAAGTGAGTTTTTGAGAGAAAAATTCAGCCACACATCTTGCTCAAAAGTGCCGAAAATTCTAGTACCTTAAGGGCGATTCTAGTTGGTCAATCTTAAGGCGGATCCGGACGTGCTGTGGACTATCTACGGAGGGACGACACTTGGAGTCCTAAAGACTTGTTCTTGTTCGGTTCGGGCGCAGCTAGGGAGGGCACGCAACAAAGAGTATGCATCTAAATTATGCTATATGATTATGTGTAAATAATATGTAATCCTGGGTTAATGGTTGTTTCCGCATGATTTATGTAATATCATATGTATCATAACCTAACAGCGCTGGGCGAGCACGACCACACAGCGCGCAGGCACACTCGTGCTACGTTGCGGCTGTGGGGCGAGCGAGCTGGGTGAGACGGGCTGCCTTGCGCCGCAAGCAAGGGCGTACGAAGAAGAGAGGGAGTGTGGGTGTGGAGTGTGCCGCAAGGAGAGAAAGAAGAGAGAGAGAGAGATTTCTGAATTTTTGGTTGTGAGGGTTTGATATGAGGTCTATTTATAGTTTTTCTCTCCCTTGTGGGCTAGGTTAGGGTAATTTTGAGTTGGGCTTATTACCGGGCTCATTTAAGTTTACTCCTTGCAAGCTTTGTTGGGTTTGATTAAGACAAACAACCGGGCTTTAAGTATATTAAATTCGTTTTTGAAATACGACCCAACAATTCCCGATTAAATAAATTCGTTGAATTTATTTAATAAAATTCGGTTTTCGTAATTAATTAATATTTAAATTAATTAAAAATAAAAGCCCATTTAATTCTCATTAAATGGAATTAATTTATAAAAATACTTTATAAATACGACGAAATTCTTTATAAATATAATAAAATATATTTATAATTATGGAAATACGAGGTATTACAGTCTACCCTCCTTAAAAGAAGTTTCGTCCCGAAACTTGGGCACGGAAATCACAACTTTAAAACTAGACTTGAGACTATTTTGAGACTTTAGTGTGTTTTCGTTGCAAAAAGTTTTAGTTGCTGTACTCTTTAAATAATTCAACATGACAATAAACAGTGAAACTTCACTGGTAACAACGATTCAAGCATATCTTAAAGGATAAATTGGGTAAATAAGGTAAAAAGCGCGAAATTCTACCGCACTCTACCCTCCTTAAAGAAAACGAGTTACGGCCCCGTAACTCAACTAACCTCGGGAAAAAGCTCGGGATATTTCTTTCTCATTTCCTCCTCCGCTTCCCAGGTAGCTTCCTCGGACTCTTGGTTAGACCACAACACTTTAACGATCTTAACATCCTTAGTTCGAGTGCTACGCACTTTGCTATCAAGTATTTTGACAGGTCTTTCCTCAAATGTCAAACTTTGGTCTAACTCTATGGTCTCCGGTTGCAGTACATGAGACTTATCCGGGATATACTTTCTCAACTGAGATACATGAAACACATTATGCACTCTATGCAAGTCCATGGGTAAGGCTAATCTATATGCTACCTTCCCTATCCGTTCTAGGATCTCATATGGGCCTATATACTTTGGGCTACGTTTTCCTTTCTTCCCAAATCTCATCACACCTTTCATTGGTGAAACCTTAAGCAACACTTTGTCACCTATTTAGAACTCTTCATCCCTACGCTTTAAATCTGCGTAGCTCTTTTAGCGATCTTGTGCGGCTTGGATTTTGGATTGAATAGTCCTAACCTGATTCATAGTGTCCTCTATTAATTGGGGACCTAGTACGACGGTTTCACTAATGTCACTCCAACATATTGGACTTCTGCATTTTCGTCCATACAGGGCTTCGAATGGTGCCATTCCAATACTGGCATGATAGCTATTGTTGTATGAGAACTCAGTTAAATCTAGGCTATCTTCCCATCCACCTTGAAAGTCAATCACACAAGCTCTTAGCATATCCTCTAAGGTTTGAATAGTTCTTTCGGTTTGTCCATCTGTGGCTGGGTGGAACGCTATACTCATTTTCAATGTCGTACCAAAGTTCTTCTGCACACTCTTCCAGAAATTCGAAAGGAACCTAGAATCTCTATCTGATACGATATCCTTAGGAACTCCATGTAATCTCACTACATGTTTGATGTAAGCTTTGGCAAGTTGTTCCATTTTCCAGGTTTGTTTCATTGGTATGAGCACTGCCGACTTAGTCAACCTATCCACCACCACCCAAATGGTGTCATTTCCACATTTCGACTTGGGTAAACAAGTGACAAAATCCATTGAGATACAGTCCCACTTCCAACTCGGAATCTCTAGAGGTTGGACCTTTCCTTGAGGTCTCCTATGCTCAATCTTAACCTTCTGACAAGTCAAACACCTTGCCACGAATTCAGCCACTTCATTTTTCATCCTTGGCCATCAATAGACCTTCTTCAGATCCTTCACCTCCCGGGTGAACAGAATATGGCGTATTGTGACCTTCTCTCATTAACTTCTCCTTTAGTTCGCTACACTTTTGAGGTACGCACCATCGTCCTTTATACCTCAAACTTCCATCCTTGTGGATCTTAAAATCAATCTCCTTTCCTTGCGAAATCTTTTCCTTGATTCGCTCTAACTTAACATCACCAGCCTGGTTCTCCCTGATTTCATCAAACACCGACGACTGGATGGTTAAGGCACTCATCATACCCTCAAGGCATTCTCCACTCACTATTTCTAGCTTATCGCTGCATGTCCTTACACAGCTCGTTAGCAACTACTAACGCCGCATTCACACCATGACTTGATTTCCTACTCAAGGCATCTGCGACTACATTGGCTTTTCCCTCATGGTATTGAATATCCAGATCATAGTCCTTTATTAACTCCAACCACTTTCGTTGGCGCATATTTAAGTCCTTCTGTGTGAAAATGTACTTCAAACTCTTATGATCCGTGAATATCCTACATTACACACCATACAGATAGTGTCTCCATATCTTCAATGCAAACACTATGGCGGCTAACTCTAAATCATGGGTAGGGTAATTGGATTTATATGGCTTCAACTGCCTCGATGCATACGCAATTACTTTCCCGTTCTGCATCAACACACACCCTAAACCATTCTTAGAGGCATCACTATACACATCATAAGTACCGCTCTCATCTGGCAAAGTTAACACCGGCACGGTTGTCAATCGCGTCTTTAAGGCTTGGAACGCTTCCTCACACTGGTCATTCCACTCAAACTTCTCTTCCTTCTTTATCAAGGTTGTCATTGGTTTGGCGATTCTAGAAAATTCTTGCACAAAGCGTCTATAATAACCCGCTAAACCAAGAAAACTCCGAATATCGGTTACACTCCTAGGTGTAGGCCACTCACTAACTGCTTTTATCTTTGCAGGATCCACTGCAACTCCTTCCTTGGATACAAAATGTCCTAAGAACGCAACTCTTTCCAGCCAGAATTCACACTTCGGGAATTTGGCATACAACTGGTTGTCTCTCAGGGTACTCAACAATGACCTTAAGTGTTCCGCATGATCCTCCTCATTCTTAGAGTAGACCAGAATATCATCTATGAAAACCACTACAAACTTGTCAAAGAATGCATGGAATACTCGGTTCATTAAGTCCATAAAGATTGCAGGTGCATTGGTTAACCCAAAAGGCATAACTGTGAACTCATAATGACCGTATCTAGTCCTAAATGCAGTCTTTGGTATATCGTGCTCTGCGATTCTCAACTGATGATAACCTGGCCTCAAGTCAATCTTTGAAAACATTCCCGCTCCTTTCAATTGGTCGAACAGATCATCTATCCTAGGAAAAGGATACTTATTCTTGATTGTGACCTTATTGAGCTCCCTCTAGTCTATACAGAGTCTCATACTACCGTCCTTCTTCTTCACAAACAAGACTGGTGCTCCCCAAGGCGATGCACTTGGTCTGATATAACCTTTCCCTAGTAATTCCTCAAGTTGACCTTTTAACTCACTCATTTCTGCTGGAGCCATCCGGTATGGGGTTTTCGAGATAGGTGCAGTTCCGGGTGTTAGGTCTATGGTAAAATCAATTGGTCGATTGGGCGGCATTCCCGGGATCTCTTCCGGAAACACGTCCAGGAATTCACTCACCACTGCAATATCCCCTGGTTGCTCTTTCATCACATGGTCTAGGTCTCTTACATTGCATAAGAAAATAGGGTTCCCTTTGTGTATTAACTTCACGAGTTCCATTTCCGTGACGATTCCTACACTCCTAGGCTTCCCAAAACGCCGATATGATACAACCTTTCCTAGACTAGACTTCAAGTGAATCTTCTGATTCTCACAGTCAATCTTAGCTTTGAACATGGCCAACGAGTCCATTCCCAAAATCACATCTAAATCTCCAAACTCAAACTCAATTAGGCTAGACAAGAATATGGTCTTGGCTATGGTTAAAGGTACATTCCTATGGATCTTAGTGCATTTCACAATCTCACCGGTTGGTATCACTATGGGTACTTCAATCTTTTCAGGTTCTTTCAATCCTAACTTCTCTAAGATACCCCTTGATATAAACGAATAAGTCGCACCAAAATCAAATAGTACTTTAACTAAAATGGAGTTAATAGAAAAAGTACCAGCTATGACGTCAGACGAGTTTTCGGCTTCCTGCCTAGTGATCACATTCAGCTTTCCTTGGGCAACTCCCTTGTTATAGCCACCTCCATTGGCATTTCCATTGGCATTTCGGTTCCCATTCTGCTGATAGTTCCCTCCGGGCTTTCCACTACCCTGGCCATTATTACCATTGTTACCATTCTGGTTACCCCTTTGGTTTCCACCATTGTTTCCTCCATTCCGGTTTTGGTTATTCCGGTTGTTGTTCTGGCGGTTGCCTTGGTTGACTTGGTTGGGTTTCCCATTCTTGGCCCAACACTCAAATTCTCTATGGCCTAGCTTCTCACAAAACCTACAGACAACTTGGTTTCCATTACAGTCTCGACCTGGGTGATTAGTATGGCAACGTCTACACTCATAGGCTATCGTTCCATTCCCTGCAGACTGATTCTTATCTCCATTGTTATTGTGGAAATTGTTCCTGTTTCCACCCTGGTTTCCCCTGAACTGGAAATGGTTGTTTCCCTTGTTTTTCTTAAAGTTCCCCTGATTCTGCTGGCCACCACCTTGGTTTTGGTTACCAACATCCTTTCTCTTTTCACCAATTCCATTCTTCCTTTGCTGCAGGCCATACAAATGGGCATCTTTTCCATATAGGGTGTCAAGAGATGTAAAGGTATCTCCAGCAAGCATTAGTTGCAAATCCATAGTCAATCCACTCTCAAATCTTTGGGCTCTAAAATCCTCCGTTGCCACCACTCCCGGTGCAAATCTAGACAGCTCTATAAACTTAGAATAGTACTCTGTCACAGACATACCATCCATTTTCAACTTCAACCCGATGAACTCTTGGGCTTTCTGCTTCTTCAGGTATGGTGGGTAGAACTTGTTCCTTAAGGCTACCTTGAATGATTCCCATCCAAATCCAGGTGCAGATCTCAAAGCATTCTCACACCTCTGCCACCACAAATCAGCTTCTCCCCTAAGGTAATAAAACACATTATTAACCCTAAGGTTCTCTGGGCAATTGACAGCTACGATAAGCTTATCGAACTCCCTTAGCCAGTTCTCAAGTAAAGTTGGGTTTATCTCCCCTTGATACAAAGGAGGCTTACTTTGGGCCACCTTCTTAAACATCTCACCAGCTGGATCAACTCCCTGGTTATTCCTATTCTGTGCTAAGTTCTGCACTACTTCAGCTAGTTGCCTAACCACATCGGCAATTCCTTGGGTAGTCATTTCCCTTCAATAAGACAAAAGACTAACTTTAACAACTGAGTTTGGACACTGCCTTGCTAAAACATTGCACTAACTAGCCACATAATTAGTACACATACATGGAAGTTTCGGACCCTAAGCAAGATAGGCGCCTATTATGGGCCGCTTTCTCTCTTAGTCCGCATCACAAAGTCCAAGGTGGTGAAAATTGAACCACCTTGCAAGTATAATTTCATTGAAGAAATGCATGAAATTCTTTTGCGATAATCGCTCAAAGAGAACGTAAACTTAGAATTAGAGGTAAAAGAAAGAATTCTAATCTTTACTACTTCAACGGGGAAAATAATACATCCTTTGGATCGTACTTTATTTGGAAAAACCACAAAACTGAACTACTAAAACCATAAATAATAGTTTACTACTTTATTACTTCACTAAAATTTAAGCACTAGCTATTACATTAGAAAAGTCTTTAAATTGCTACTCTACTATCCAACCACCTCTACAAACTGGTGAAGAGTGCTCATGGTCTTCAAAGTCATCAAAGTCTTCCTCCGGATCAGACTCATACTCCATATCCTCATTGTTCTGTTGTAGCACACTGTTTACTTCATCATTGTTGGTTTCAGGCTCGATTTCTGTATCACTGGAGATCTCAATAGTAGGTTCAGGAGTGATAGGATTAGGGTTCTCAATCTCAACAACATCATCATCACTATCCTCATCCGTCTGAGTCTCTGTATCATGATATAATCCTACATTGTGAACACTTGACACTATCTTACCATCCACAAAACATTCCTCTGCAAGCTTTATAACCATAGTCATAATCTCCAAATCATATCTCCATCTACCATCTGGAGTACCATACTTGTAGTAATTAGGAATACCATTTTCCATATGCATATCCCGAAATCGGTTCTTAAGCTCTATGTATGGGTTCCTAGCAGGTAAGCAATGAATAACCATCTCTGCCATTACATCTTTCTTCCTTAGTTCAGGTAGGTTCTTCACTGTAGCAAAATAGTTGCAAGCAAATTCGATCTTCTTCACATAAATGTGTGGGGTTTCACAATCTAGCTTCTCTAGGTTTCCTAGATTTGCGTACTTTGAAATCAACATCTTAATCCTGAAAGTTAACAACTACAAAGTCTTACTAAAGTGTTTCAAAAACAAAGTAAGTTCCTTGAGCCATACAATTTCAATGCACAAGTACATGCTTAATCATGAATCGTGATGCAATTAATCACATAAAGCAAAACAAGGCATGATCAAACTTTAATTAAAAGATCACAAAATCAAGGCATAATCATATAAATACTTGATTAGCAATGCATACTTAACTTAAACACATACTTAGTCTAATTATACCCTTCTTAATCTACCCTTTCCTCACTTAGAGTAAATAAAAATTTTCGAATTTAATTTAAATAAAAAACTTCAAATATTCACGAAATTATTAAAATTAAAATCGAAAATTTAAAATAATTAATCGAATAATTTTATAAATTAATTCAATTATTTTCGAAAATAACTAAAGAAATCAATAATTAAATAAATACTTAATTATTTCGGAAAAATATTTTTTTTTTCAAAAAAAAAATCGGAAAATCCGAAAATAATATATATATATATATATATATATATGTATGTATATATATATATATATATATATATATATATATATATATATATATATATATATATATATATATATATATATATATATATATATATATATATATTTGAAAAATCCGAAAACAATTCAGAAATTCGAAAAATTTATTTCGAATTTAATAAACTCGATAGTTAAAATAAAACTAATAATTTTCAAATACTTGAAATAATTGGTATTTGGCTTTTCAAAATTTTGAGTACTCAAAAACAACATTTTGACTTTAGGAAAATAGTTTTCGAAAATCCTAAAGTTCCACAATCGTATTTCAAGGATTTACCACTTTGCACTATTAGTTAATGCAAAGCAGCTCTCAAACTAGAGCTCTGCAAATACCACTTTGTAACACCCTATTAATTCCTTGCTTTTTATAAAACATTTTCCAACTTAAAACACAGGAATTACCAAGATATTACCGCCACCGTGATAACGGCTAAGGCTATTTACCAGAATTACGCAGCGGAATCAACTAACTTTCAAAACATATTAAATAAGTAGTTAATGGTTATTAAAACAAGTTGGAACCATTGAGGCCCAAATCCAAAGTATTAACCATTTGAAATCCATTAACTGAAAATAGTAGTCATGACTTTAAATAAAATAAAGAGTTTATAAAGTTACGGAAGATTAAACTCTCAACTCAAATCCCATGATAACTTCTCCCGCAAGTTATCTCTACAAACCCGCTTTATTAAAAATCTACTCCCCAACAACGCAAATGCAATTGATGGATTATCATAGAGTCATTAAGGCAAAGGCCATGACCAGAAGACATGAAGCACGAAGTCAGCAAAAGCTGAGTACGAACAAGCTAGAATAACATTCTATCCTAACATGTTTCACTCGACAATCTAAATAACCCACATGCAAAAGCCATATAATAAACAAGTAAACACGGAGACAAGACTCGATACACTTCACAAAGTCCTCAAGGGATGGGTGGTCACCCTAGTCTTGTACGTACCTGGAATACCTAAGTACGGGGGCCACTGTGCGAATCACGACTCACTAGAAATCAACTCCTATAAAATAAAATAAGAGAACTAAATTATTATCCATGTTTACTAAATTTCCAGCAACTATTTAAGATTCTAAACTCTTAGTTTAACTAAAAATCAATCATTAATCGTTAATTTAATAGTCTCAAATAGTCAACTCAAGTCCTAACATAAAAACATTGACTTTTTAGCTTTAAAACCCTTAAAAACCAACTTTTTAAAGCTTATAAACAATCTGAAAATTTAATTTGATTCCCATAATTTAAATTGTCATTAAATTATGTGAATCAATTGCTTAATTAATTTGAAACCAAAAACCCTAACAATAGTTTATTTCAAAACATGTTTTGACTTCAAATATCAACACTTTATAACCTTATTAAATCTGAAAATTATAAACTCAATCATCAAAACCAAATTCTTTAATTAAAACACAATACTAACCCAATACGGTGTTCATAATCGTTTTAATTAATTTAACGACCCAAATATTTAAAAAAATCACAATAATTAAATCAATTTAAAACTGAAAATTAATATTTTTGAAAATAAACTTTGATTTAAACAATTGATGACCAACACACACACACACACACACAACGATTATTTATCGTGTGTGTGTGTGCCGACCATCGCACACGACAAGCACACAACAACAGCAGCAGCGCAACGCACCACAGCAGGGCGCACGCGCGCGCAAGGGACATGCGACGAGGCTGGGCGCTGGGCACAGGCGAGACGCGCACACACAGCAGGGGTGCTGTGCTGCGACGCGACGCAGGACGGCAAGGAGAGTGAGCAGGCGCTGGGCGAGCACGACCACACAGCGCGCAGGCACACTCGTGCTACGCTGCGGCTGTGGGGCGGGCGATCTGGGCGAGACGGGCGAGACGGGCTGCCTTGCGCCGCAAGCAAGGGCGTACGAAGAAGAGAGGGAGTGTGCGTGTGGAGTGTGCCGCAAGGAGTGAAAGAAATTTTTGGTTGTGAGGGTTTGATATGAGGTCTATTTATAGGTTTTCTCTCCCTTGTGGGCTAGGTTAGGGTAATTTTGAGTTGGGCTTATTACCGGGCTCATTTAAAGTTTACTCCTTGCAAGCTTTGTTGGGTTTGATTAAGACAAAACAACCGGGCTTTAAGTATATTAAATTCGTTTTCAAAATACGACCCAACAATTCCCGATTAAATAAATTCGTTGAATTTATTTAATAAAATTGGGTTTTCGTAATTAATTAATATTTAAATTAATTAAAAATAAAAGCGCATTTAATTCTCATTAAATGGAATTAATTTATAAAAATACTTTATAAATACGACGAAATGCTTTATAAATATAATAAAATATATTTATAATTATGGAAAAATATGAGGTATTACATAGGGGATCCAGCTGCCAAAGCTTCCCGCAAAAGAAGCATATCACCTGTCGAATAGCATTAACAATGCTCTCTTCCTGTCGTTGCCGCCTTACGGCAGATGTGCACTCACGATTACTTCTCGGACTAAAGGTCTTAAGGATACATAGAGGAAACACGAGAAGTTTAACCCAATAAGAGACGTCCTCAGGCCTGCAAATAACCCTATCAAGTGCGCCTCTCAAAACTCGGGAAAAACCCAAACGACATTTAGGAGGGATGGATTTCACTGTGCAAAGCTGTTTAGAAAACAATATGTCAAGAAGAGTGACGGTAAAACCACAATCCCGTTCTTGCACCGCAGTATCCATTCGAACATCAAAAGCAAGTGACGGTTTAGAAAAACCATAGAGCACAAACCGAACAACACCATCCTCAACAACAGGTGGGGCCACAAATCAGAACCATGACGACATTTAGCACGAAGAGCATGCGTCTTAAAACAATCCCCACAAAGACAAATCCCCATATGGCGGAAAGTCAACTCAGCCTCAGAAAAAATAGCCAAGTCAGTGGTTAGAGAGTGTCATGTGACCACTTGAGCATCACCCTTACAATGACGATCACGAAGATGAGTGATCAAAGAGCTCTTAGTAAGCCCATTTCCACCGCCGTCTTGACACCCACTAAGACCCACAAATGGACAATGAAAACGCACCACACCAGTAGGCATTAAAAATAGCAAGCCAACACAACAACACCAATAAACGTGAGACTCCCAAAAAGAAAAATCCAATCATAGCCCACAACAACTCTCAATCACATCAACACCAAAAAAGAACAAAAGCCACTAACTGAACTCGAGATTACCACAAAGAACAAAAATCACTAACAAACCAACTTACTTTGTGCTTATTTTTTCCACGGTTATGCCGTGGTGATGGCTTGAGACTACACACCAAACTTGCAATTACCACACAACAATCACCGTACAACCTTGCAAGTACCACAGCCAAGCGCTGAGCGAAGCAGACACACCAAAAGAGCACCACCGCAAATAGCAACACTGAATCACCGCAATAAACCAACGCCAGAACCTAAGAACCACCTCACCAACACCAAAGCCCACACAACACCGTTGGAAACCGCCCTGTAACCGGTTGAAAACTACCCCGAAACCCCGACGCTTGAAACCGCACCGTAACCGCCTTGAAAAATGCCCCGAAACCGCCTGAAAACTGCACCGAAACCGCGTGAAAATTGCGTCGAACATCCGTGGAAACCGCCTGCAAATTCCGTGCCTGAAAATGTCACCTTAAACCACTTGGAAATGCTGAATGGAACCGCCTTAAACTGCCGGAGTAGCCGCCGGAATAGCCACCGGAATAGCGACGTGGGAGTTGCCCTAATTAATCTCCCATAATCGCCTAATTTGAGAGAAAACTAAAAATTATTATTATTATAATTGTTATTATTATTATTATTATTATTATAAATAAATCAAATACTAAGAAAGTTAAATATTTTACAAATATTATTATTATTATTATTATTATTATTATTATTATTATTATTATTATTATTATTATTATTATTATTATTATTATTATTATTATTATTATTATTTGTTAGGTTATGATATATATGAACAACATAAATCATGCGGAAAAACCTTAATGCCAGGAACCATATTAATTGCACATAATCATATAATTAGTCTAGGATGCATACACTTTGTAGCGTGCCCTCCCTAGCTGCGCCCGAACCGAACAAGAACAAGTCTTTAGGACTCCAAGTGTCGTCCCTCCGTAGAAAGTCCACAGCACGTCCGTATCCGCCTTAAGCTTGACCAACTAGAATCGCCCTTAAGGTTCTTTGAATTTTCGGCTATTAGGGTGCAAGTGTTTGGCTGATTTTTGCTTGAAAATCTTACCTTTGAATAATTGAAAACTTGTGTATAAATTTGTGAACCTAGGCACATATTTATGGAGTCATGGAAAAGGATTTAGAATCCTATTAGGATACCAATTTGTTTAATTAGAATCTTATTAAAACTCTATTAAACAAATTCTATCTTTATAAGGATTAGGATTTAATCATAAAACAAATTCCATTAGCTTTAGGATTTGTATTGAACACAAGCGTTGCACGAGCACGAGCACGAGCCGCACAGCCCGCGCAAGCCTTGCGGCCCACGCGAGCAGCACAGCCCGCTGCCCACGAGCTCGCGCGCGCACCATGGCCTTGCTGGGCCTGGCCTTGCGTTGGGCCTGGCGAGGCTTTGCTGCGTTGTGTTGATGCGCATGGCTTGCTGGACGCGGGCCTGGCTTCGTGCTGGGCCTTTGTCTAGCAAGTCTCGTCCGATGCTAATTCGTACGATGCGCTTCCGATTAAATTCCCGATTCCGGAATTCATTTCCGATACGAACAATATTTAACATTTTCGATTCCGGAATTAGTTTTCGTTTCGAACAAATATTTAATATTTCCGTTTCCGGAATTTATTTTCCGATTCCGATAATATTTCCGATTCTGACAATATTTCCGTTTCCGGCAATATTTCCGATTCCGGTAATATTTCCATTTCCGATAATATTTTCCGATACGTACCATGTTTTCGTTTCCGGCAACATCTACGACTTGGATAATATTTATATTTCCGATACGATCCATATTTCCGTTTCCGGCAATATCATCGTTTCCAGAGTATTCATTTACTTGCCTTTGACGATCTCAGCTCCGAATATCCATAGATGGAGTATTTAATGCCATTAAATACTTGATCCGTTTACGTACTATTTGTGTGACCATACGGGTTCAGTCAAGAGTAAGTTGTGGATTAATATCATTAATTCCACTTGAACTGAAGCGGCCTCTATCTAGGCATTCAGCTCACTTGATCTCACTGAATTATTAACTTGTTAATTAATACTGAACCACATTTATTGGACTTAACATTAAATGCATACTTAGACCAAGGGCATTATTTCCTTCAGTCTCCCACTTGTCCTTAGGGACAAGTGTGCATTTCCTAATTCCTTTGTCGCTCGATGCTTGCTCTTGAACATAAGGTAAGAGTTGTCATCCTTATTATGTCCAGAGGTATTTCTCGGTTTCAGAGTTCAACTGATCAAAGAAACAGATAATCATAACCTATGATTCATCTGAGCACGGCCATGCATTTTACAGTTTCTAGCTCTCCGAGTGGCCTTGTACAACTTTCAGCATCTCATCTCGATTTATGGGAGGACAATCCCAATCTTGCGATCTTGAGATTAGACTTCGTTTGATAGGTGATTACCTGAGCGTTGCCTTTATAGCCTCCTTTTACGGTGCGACGGTTGACAACGTCAAAGTAAAAAGTTCTCAAACAAGTAATCTCAAATCACTCAGGTATTGAGGATTAGTGTCTAATAATTTTAATGAAATTTACTTATGACAGATTTTCATCTCTTACTGTAAAGTTTCATAGGTCTGTCCGATACTAGTCTTCCCAAAGTAAGTATCTATGCAAATGATTACGACATTGCCATGTCCACATAGTTCAAGAAACAGAACTACTAGTTATCTTGCATTCTAGTCGTCTAACGTTTTCTATGCGTCCATCTTTATAGAAAACTCTGACCAGGGACCATTTTCAACTTTTGACATTCAAGTTCACTTGATAGACATTTCTTAGTCATAGGACTGGTCCTGACAGTCTATCTTGAATATATTGTCAAATTGAAGGGACTCATCATTTAATACTAAACCAAGATTAAATGGAATATGAAAATACATTTCATATATGATAAATGTCCAACCCCAATGTTTTACAACCATGGGCCTCAAACCCATCTTTAAAACAGTTCGTGGAATTCAAAGCTATGCTTGATTTCCAGTGCTACAATATGAGTGTTGTTTCTCACTTGTTGCATAGGTTTAGTTATCATGCTTTGCCAATCTTAATATCCTTTTCATCGAATGTTCTTCGAGATATGATGATAAGATCTTTTGAGTATGTTTATTTTGTGATCTAGTCTTTCTTGCTACATTAGTGGTTCCACGCATTTTGAAATGAAGAACCATTAAGTCAACAGACATGTGATCTACCCAAGTTCAGTGAAGAACTCTTTAACATAAACAACCCTGTTTTATTGCTTCTTAGGCAATAAGTACTTTTACTTCAACTGTATAGGTTGCTAGTGATGCTTTGGTTGGATTTAATTATCCAAGCAGTTCACAGATATGTGGAAGACTTTCCAGCTGTATCTTAGAACATAGAAATTAATATTTAATTTCCCACACAACAACTCATGGTCTCCAATCCATGTTGCCATTTCAAAACACGATGCTCCATAGCTAGTCCTTGTCAATGGTTAACTCCAAAGGGATCTTGCTTGATCCTTTGCCAGTGTTTATGCGTGTAGCATTAATATTTAGCACATCTTTATTTCCTTGAATCAAGAACTATTCCTATGTACTTTTTCAAGTACCATAAGTATTCTTGATCTTAATCTAGTTGATCTTCACTTAGATCAATAGAGATTGGTATATGTTCGTCATGCCTAAAGCCATACGATACGTTTTTGGCGATCCTCATATTATATCATACATGATAAATTCTTTTGCAGAATAATTCCCAATTGAATTCTATTCATGTAACTTTAGCTCATCTAGTTTCAGTAGATACTAATTCCTGCTAAATTCTTTGACATATAATATAGGTTAACTTAATCTCATTTCGATCCTTTGATGTTTAACTTAGTAAATTCTTATACATAGTTCAAACATTCATTACTTAGATTTATTCATATGGGGTCGAATGTCTCCAATGGAGTCTTTCGTGTTTTGATTTAGTAAATGCCATTACTTATTCCAAAACAATATTATAAGATCTTTGTAAATTGATCTTAATACCCAGTATGTACTAAGTTTCGCCTTGGTCCATCATTGATGAAGAATTTCAAATCTAAGTCATTAGCATTTGAATGTTGTTTCACAATAGAGAGATATGTGTGTGATACACATAGGACCAATTAAGTTTTATGTACTCCCACTAAACTTCTTATATATCTATAAGAATCATGTATATTTTATGAAACTAAAATACTTATTAGTTTCACTAAAATACAATTCTAATCCCCAATTGCTTGCTTGAATCTGTACTTAGATTTCATAAGCTATCTTTCCTTTTCAAGCATTTATTTGGATCCACAAATCCTATGACATGCCATGTACATAGTTTCTTCCAACATTTGATTGAGGAATATGTTTTGTCATCCAATTGCCATATGTACCAATATGCAATCATTGCTTAATTTATAGACTTGAGCATTAAGATTATGCATGAGGCTTCAACACAATCCACGCCATGAATTTGCTTGTAACCTTTAGCAACTAATCTAACTTTGTGTGTGAACACAATTCCATGTTTGATGGTTTTTATCCTTAAAACCAATTTGCAACCAATAGGTGTTAACCTATTCTTGCAAATCAACAAAATTTCAATTTTGTCATCAAAACATTGGTTATGTTTTATGGCCTTTAACCATCTAAAACATTTGAGTCTATATATGGCCTCTAACCATTTTAGGGAATTTATATTTCGTCATAGCTTTCTTACAAGTCACAAACTCATTAATCTACGTGATAATAGTTTGACTGCAAGTTGTAGGTTTATTCACTATCTAATAGAAGAATCTCATAGTTTCATTGACCTGAACTCTATGTTTCTTCACTTTCTAATAGAAGAATCTCATAGTTTCAGTAACTTGAACTCTATGCCTACTTGGGTATAGAACATCAAACAATAGAATATCAATAGCCACTTGAAAGTCCTTTGATTATTCCGTTCTCCTTGAAGCACTTGTAAAGTCTTCTAAGAGATGTCCATTCTTTAAAGCCACTTCTAAAGTCCTTAAAGAATACGTGTTCGGATTTTCTAAAGAACTTTGAAAAGCCTCCGGAATGTCCGTTATTGTTCGCCTCGAAGACTTTCGAGGTCTATTTTCTCCCACTTGTCATTTTGGAAACGAATCTCCAAAAGGACACTATTTCGAGCAAACAAACATTATGTTCTCAAAATTCGTGGTAGAAGAAATACCCTTGTGTCTCATTTGAATAAATCACAATGAAACATATATCTATACTTGGGCCTTAGTTTGTTGAATAACAAACACTAAGCTCCCACTGAGTTTAGCAACTCTTTAGATATATAATTATTGAAAAGATATTCTGAAATTACTTTTCAATAGCTTTGACGAATTTGGTTTAGTTTGGTGGTAGTTGAGTATTTTGTTTTAGAAATTATAGGAAAAGTCTTTATCATTCATCATTGATCGAATCAAGTACTAATTGACTTCGATCATTCCAACTTAGATATGCCATATCTTATGGAGCTAGATCATGAAATTACAATACACAATTATTGATGATCATTTTTGGTCTTAAAGTAATCATCGTCATGATCTAGCCTAGATCTTTTATGATTTCTTGCCAAGTGGATTTTATACTTCTGAATCTTTGAACTAGTCAAACAGATTCAAACTTATATCACATTTGAGTAAATAAACCTATATTCACTCAAGTCCATGTGAAATAATAAAGTCATAAAATCTTTCTTTAGCTTTGAACTCTATTGTCTAGGCGTTCTAACAATAGTTAATATCCTTTGTTACTTTCAACAAGTAAGACTAGCTTGTCTTGAATTGATCTAGAAATCAATCAACTTTCAAAAGTCCATCAAAATAGAGCTTTAGAATGTTAACTTGTTGATATGGTCTAAGAAACAATGCCAAAGATTAGTGGAACTCAAATCAAGGGGTTGATTTGAACCTAGTAAAGTTTTTATTGTTAAAGAGTTGTTTGTTTTTAATCAAGCATATTGACTCAACCCTTAAGTGACCATTTCATTCAAATAAACAAACAAACAAGCATTGTTTTTGTTCTTCTGAATGTGAGTCTTTCTGTGTTTGAAGCAGAAATTTAGGTATGCTGATTATGGAACAAAATAGCCATTAATTTCCAGCCTTGAAAGGACTTAAAACAAACTAGATGACCCTACAACTAATGTAGCAATGCCATACTTCATTTCCCACTTGTAGGTCATTAGTGTAGCCTAGCTTCCAATGTTTGAGTTATTACCGAAGTAAGAACCTCAAGCGGTATATGATACCAAGGAAGTTTGATTGCTAGGTCACTTCTCTTTAAACATAAACTTTTAGGTAGAAACAGAAACGTAAATTCCTTTCATTTGTTCCTTGTTTTCCTATTTCTTGTACCCTTTCTTATAGTCTTAAGAATTGACTTCTTTAGTGTTGACTTTTATACTTTGTTAGACATGTCCGATGTCATTCCAATAGAGTTCTTACCATTTTATTTATGTTGAATATTCTGTTTCAACTAGATGATCTTGCCAGAAGCTTCTAAAGTTCTCTAAGCATCGATCTATTCGAATGTCTAGGGTCTAGACTCATGCGAGAATTAAATGGAAAAAGATTTTAGGTTGTTAACCATTGGTAAAGCTGAGCGTTTAAACTCAATGCTTTATGATCTCAAAACTACATTGTTTTTTGAATTCACAAGCACCAATCGATTCGCCATTCGACTTTGATACTCGAAAACAACCATAAAAGTCGCTATAAGAAACGTACATTTAAATTGCTCATTTTCTCTCATTTCCATGAATAGTTCTTGGATTCATTACCAATCAAGGAAATTTACTGTTACCTTTCTAAAAGGATTTACTGCAGTGCAAGATATTTAATTATAAACAATAATTAAAACATACATTGAAGCATGCAAAGTCTAAACATTTATCATGAGTAATAACTTGAAAATTAAAGCAATCATGAAATTTAAACAAGTCATTGGCATTTTATTCAAATTTATTGTTCCGGCAGGTGTGAATAAAATGATTCCAAGATCCTAAAATCATTGAAGAATTAATCACATTATGTATTTTGACTCAATTCTAAAATATTTTAGGTAACTAAAAGCCTTTTGCTAATAGTCTAGAAACTACTCTTGGTTGATAGGAACGTCTAAGGACTTATTAGGTAAACCTATCAATTTTTCTACGACATAAAAGGACTCCTTAGTTATATCGTTGAGTTTCACCAAAACTAACATGTACTCACAATTATTTGTGTACCTTACCACTTTAGGATCAATAAGTAACACCTCGCTGAGCGTAAAACTATTACTAGATTGATGTAAAGGTTATCCAAGTAAGTGTTATTTTGGCATGGCACCTTTTAACTCAATTTTTAAACTTTGGAACTTAAGGCTCTTACTATGTTGGTTAGATTTTAAGTGAACTAAAATCCTTAATCATGCAACATAATCAAGCCATAATCTCATGCATAATTAAGACATATTTAAAGCAATAAATAACTTAAAGCATGCATAAGATAAATGTGATCTAGTATGGCCCGACTTCATCTTGAAGCTTCAACTTCAAAGTCCGTCTTGAAAATGGATTAGAAACTCCGTCTTGAATTTCACCATGGGAGGCGCCATTTTCTTCAAATAGGATAAGCTATAATTAAACTAATTACAACTATTTGATGGTACGCAGACCATATTTGAATTGAAAAACAAACTTTGGTGCATTAGACCAATTACATTCAAATTAATGGTACGCATACCATATTTTCTATCCTATTTGGGCCATACTAGTCACTTCATTAACCTGCAAAACAGTACATATACAATATATACCATTCACTCATTCATTATCATGAATGGCCCACATAGCTGGTTAGTAAAACATGTTATGCATCATATAAATATTTGCAACAATTAATCAAGGGCACCAATAATCTACCAATTATTCAGTCCTTATTAATTCTAATCAAGTTGTTTAACCTTAAAGGATTTGTAGACCTAATCAAGAGTTTATGACTAAAAATGCTCCCACTTAAACCAATAACTTTATATGCTTTGCTAATTTTAAACATAAAAATGTATTTCTACTCTAACCGGAAACCTACAAGTTTAATTAAAATTTAAAACTCATATAAAATTATAATCGAATCCATTAATTTAATTTAATTTATTTTAAGTTGAATTAAACGAATTTAAATTAATTCAAGGTTTAGTTTTAGTAAAATAATTAGTATAAATTAAAATTTATAATAATTATAATAATCAAAATTAAATCCCGAGAAAACAATTTAAATTATTAATTTTAAAATTAATTAAAATTATTTCCGAACTGAAAATTCAAAATTAAAACCAAAACGTGTCAATCGTCGCAAGACGAGGCACTTGGGCTTGCGCCCAAGCCCCATCGAGCCACGAGGCCGCATCGCCCCTCGACTGACCGTTGCACAAGGCACGAGTAGCAGCAGCCATGCGTAAACGCAGCAAGCCAAGCCACGCTTGCGCGCAACCTGCTCGTCCGCATCGCATCGCAACAGTTCCCCTCGCGAGGCATAGCTCGCTGCACGCGAGCCATCGCTCGCTGGCGCGAGCCAGCGCTCGCTGTGGCGCGAGGCAGTGCGCGTTGTGGCGCAGCCCGCTTGCTTCCCACACGCGACTGCTCGCAGTGCCTTGCCTGTCGCCCATCGCTCATTGCCCATCGCATAGTACACACAGCCAGCACCATTGCCTCGCGCGCGCACCATGCTATGTTGCTCGCTGCATTCGTACCGCACGGGCGACGAGCTCCCTTGCTCGTCGTCGCGTGCCCGCACTATACAACACCCCTTAAGGGTAACACGTAGCGTCCATTGCTTTTTGCGTGCAAGTTTTATGAGCGAATTTCATAAAAAAATAAAACTTTTATTTCAAAATTAATGACAAATTAATAAATCATATTAATTTCATAATTTTAGGGCGTAAAATCGAAAATTTATTAATCAATTAATTTCCGATTATCATGGATTCAAATCTAGGTCATAAAAATTTAAAATTTATCATAAATTAACAATTTTTATGGTGATTTTTAATCATGGATACCTAATTAAATCGTCAATTAATTATGAAAATCAAATCAAATTCTAAATTATTCGAATTTCAACAAATTAATTACAATTACAAATTAGGTTGTATAATTAACAAGCTTAGGCATTCAAATTTGTTAAACATATACAGTAGGTCAACCAAAAATTCAAGATTTAACAACAAGAATCGCAAATATTCAATTTAACATCTTAACATTACAAACTTTTGCGTTCGAAAAACTAAAACCTCGGAAAAGTCATAGTTAGGCTTCGAATTTGGGAATTCTGGGTTCGGCCGAAAAATACTAGTTTTGTCAAAATTTTAGAATGCCTTTTACATGCGGAATTGACACAAAAATCACTCGATTTGGATGAGTAACGAAGAAACTGCCAAAAAATTGCGTACATATAATTAAATAAACGCAATTTGTAATTAATTAACAATTACGAAAATTAATCACCCCTTTTTAATTCTTTGCAAATTTGTAAAATTTAACCATGTTTAAGCAATTATAGATCATGCAATTAATAAGGGGCTCGTGATACCACTGTTAGGTTATGATACATATGAACAACATAAATCATGCGGAAAAACCTTAATACCATGAATCATATTAATTGCACATAATCATATAATTAGTCTAGGATGCATACACTTTGTAGCGTGCCCTCCCTAGCTGCGCTCGAACCGAACAAGAACAAGTCTTTAGGACTCCAAGTGTCGTCCCTCCGTAGAAAGTCCACAACACGTCCGGATCCGCCTTAAGCTTGACCAACTAGAATTGCC